>NC_139228.1:79226301-79922135 GCF_055691185.1 Crinia signifera | reverse complement strand
CTCCATCGTCTCCGATTCCAATCCGATGTAATCTGGAGCAGCTGCTCTGGGTGCAGTGATTAGATGTGACTGCGTTGTGTTGAGTCCCCAATCTGTGGGTTTTCGTTACAGGTTCTACGATTAACTTTGCAAGAACAGGAGAGAACCAAACTTCCCAGTGAGGGGCCTTCACACCACAAACTGTGACAGTTGTAGGCAGCCCAGCAACTCTATCACTCATTAATAAATCTGCAGGTTGTCAGCAGATTCAGAGAGTGAGCACACACACACACACACACACCAAAACAAAACATGCACACATACTGTACACACACTCACACACCAAAACAAAACATGCACATACTGTACATACACACCAAAACAAAACATGCACACATACTGTACACACACACACACACACACACACACACACACACACTAAAACAAAACATGCACACATACTGTACACACACACACACACACACACACACACACACACACACCTAAACAAAATATGCACACATACTGTACACACACACACACACACACACACACACACACTAAAACAAAACATGCACACATACTGTACACACACACACACACACACACACACACACCTAAACAAAATATGCACACATACTGTACACACACACACACACACACACACACACACACACACACATACACACACACACCAAAACAAAACATGCACACATACTGTACACACACACACACACACACACACCAAAACAAAACATGCACACATACTGTACACACACACACACACACACACACACACACACACATACACACACCAAAACAAAACATGCACACATACTGTGTACACACACACACACACACACACACACACACACACACACACATCAGCTGTAAACTAATTTAAGAACCTGATGATTAAGACAAGATTGTTCCTGGCCTGTCATTTCCCCAGTCTCCCATCATAACATTATGGCACAGGCAAAATTGCCTGAAAACCAGGAGAATGGAAGCAGAAAGGAGAAACACACACATCAAAAACACAACCATAGGAACACACACATCAGAAACACAACCATAGGAACACACACATCAGAAACACAACCATAGGAACACACACCGATGTGATATATGTGTGTGCACAGATCCACCTGTATAGTTTTCTATAGCTTGTGCAGGTCCCCCGGCCTGGGGAAGTATCTGCACCCAATACCTCTGTCTGCTACCCTGCATTAGGGCCTACACCACAGTCAATGCACCAGGACCGAGCTTCAGACAAAGGAGTTAACCTGCCTAGTAATGCTGCATAACCAAATAGTGTAGTGTCTGCTGCCTCTGTGCATGAGCTCGGTATTTATGTGGACCTGCTGATTAATTTGCACTTACACCAGTCAATGTGTAACCATAGGATGGAGGCAGGAAATGTTTGTGGGACGGCTGCCCATATATTAATAATGCCTGTCGGAGGAAAGGAATCCCTTCAAATTGTGGCTGTTTCTTATTCTATTACAGTAAAAAAAAAAACCGAAATAAAATAAACAAAGGAAAAAAGTAGCAATAAGCCACAGGCCAGAAACAGTGACTGCAATATGGGTGTATGATAGGAGATGTAGCTATGTATAAGTAATCCACGATTATCGTGTCTGGTTTATTGTGCTGCACTGTAGAGGTGGTAATAATAATAATAATAATAATAATAATAATAATAATAATAATAATAATAATAATAACAACAACAACATTAATAATAATAATAATAATAATAATAATAATAATAATATAGGGACATTACTTAAATTTTAACTGCACCAAATGAATTAACTCTCTGCTTGATAATAAATTATATACAATGCATCGTCAGAAATATCTATCTATCTATCTATCTATCTATCTATCTATCTATCTATCTATCTATCTATCTATCTATCTATCATCTATCTATCTCTGTACTTTAATAGACATAGCATTGGAGATATCAAATTGTATTCAAGATGCAAATACCAATCTCATTTTATAATGTTTCATATTACACCACATAAGAACTTTCCTTTCCACAGGTAATTAAATGCTTCCGGTGACTTCCGTATACAAAAAGTTTCCCTGCGTTTCAGGCTGGATCTCATCCATGATTCCTGCAGTACATATGCATCTAATGTAATCTATCTATCTATCTATCTATCTATCTATCTATCTATCTATCTATCCATCTATCTCCCAGACAGACTTTTGAGTCCTAAAAAAGTCAAACCTGTATTTTTCAATAAACAAATAAATAAATAAATAAAAAACCCTGAAAACAAGATCCCATATTTACTAAAGAAGCGCTCAGGGACGATGCAAAATAACATCTGCTGGGGGATCCCGGGAAGCCTGCTACACTGGTCAGTGGGTTGGGAACTCACAAGTCTAATGGCTGTAAGATTGGCTGGCGACACTTTACCATGGCGGCCCTGTATGACAACCCAAAGCCAAATGTTTCCATAAATGCAGTTTGCTTCCAGAAGAGTGACCCCTTATTTAGCTGCCTGTCACCTCTGGTGTGTTGTATCTGTAGGTGAGAGAAGTGATTCTGGCAGTTCATGATTATGTATGTTTTAAAAAGGGGACAGAATAGAGTCTGATTTTACTGAGACCCTTAAGATTATACCGGAGTGTTTTCTCAATTGCTTATCTACATTCTGCTCAGTGAATGGCAGAAATTAAGCTGTCAATTGTAGACGGTGCTGGGACCATAGTTAATGCATTATTGGGAGAGAGGAGCACCCCTGCAATTTCATCTTCGTGTCTCTTTCTTGGGTGTGAGCGTTTTAAATCTTCATTAAACCCAACAGTGTATATTTTAGGCATGTACAGGGGGTCAAGGAAACACCCAATCCAGCAGCACTTTCCCCAAATTAAAGGAAAAAGTGGTTGCAGTTATATAGTGCACCAATGACGTCATGTCTATCTGTTTATGTGATTTCTGTTTTCCCCATGGCGGCCCTGAATTTGGATAGAATTAACATAGTCCATTTCTCTCTGTATATCGCAATTCAGTGACATCCATAATACACCGCTTTTTGGGGAGACGTCACCCTCTGTGCCACCCCTCCTCCCTGATTTTACAGAGCAGCCCTACCTCTGGGCACTGGTGTTCCCCAATGACTCGCTTCTATGACATCCTGTTGGGAGATGTTTGTACAGTAGGTTTGCAATGATTTTGGTAAAACAAAGGTTTTGGGTTTGATGCCGCTAACGAGACTGTAAACAACTATTAGTCATTATAATAATTGCATACACTTATAGGGAAAATAGCAAATAAAAAACTTTATTTCCTGGGCGCAAAATAAATAAATAAAAAGTGAGGCAGAGATGAAATAGTCTATTTCCGTGCACAGAACCATTATCGGGAATAACCCTCAGAGAGAATGAGGTGGAGATTGGGAGCAAGCGGAGATTTACATTAAAATGATAATTATATTATTGCACAATGGTCCCTTTGTCGCAGGTGCGATTACAATGCGGCGATCTTCCATACAGATGAATGTGTATATTTCTGCTTCTGCAAGTTATATGTCACCGCACTTTTCTCGAAAATACACCTTGTTTTCCTATAAACAAATGCAATATATTCATTTTACAGAAAGAGTATTCACCTTCACCATATGGCAAATATAGTATGATTTATATTCCCGATTATGTGCAGTAATTATAATGTTGTTGTTTGTATTCTAGTCTTGCAGTTGGAATTTTAAACACAAGGTTGATAATCGTATGCAATTTGTAAAGGTGTAATCTCTATAAACTACGATGTATTTTCATAAACACAATCTGCAACAGTCTAATCGAATCCTACCTATACCTGAGGCGAGGTTATTACACCTCGGCTAAAACAACATAGGAACAGTATATAGATAATTGCACTAATTGCTAGGAGCGATGTAATTGGCTTTTTTGTAGTTTTTTTCTTTTCTGTTGCACTGTGTCTATATCCAACATCCCTTGATAAATATTATAACTGAACAACTTGCCTCTACATGTCCTTTTGTTTTGAAACGCATTATCCACAACAGAACCATTAGAAAAACAAGTTTCCCAAACAATACTGATGTGGCGTCGGTTACATTAGTAACAAACCATCCATATTATTTTCACACACACAGAAGAAATAATAGCAATAAAAAATAATAAAAAATACTCGGAGTGTTGTTATAATGCAACGGGTAAAATCAAGGGATATATATATATATATATATATATATATATATATATATATATATATATATATATATATATATATATATATAATTATGTATGCAAATATTCTACTGAAATTCGAGATGACGAATTCGTTCTACGAATTCGCATGAAGTGAAATGTGCAAATCTTGTATTTTCTAGACATAGTGGGACCTTGAAATGTGATGTATGAAAATCTAGACATATTGAAGGTGTAATTCAATCAAATTACCGAAAGGGAGGCAGGATCTAGAACGAGAACCATTATGTCTGGTTTTATTAAAGACAGGCAAATTTACTCTAAAATAAGGAAGACTGCTGAATATATAATTGGGTGTAATCATGTTAGTGTTTGAATAAAAATGACATAGGGTGTTTAACACTGACAACAACATGTTTAGAAATAAGCTATTTATTCAAACTGTTTTTTTTTTTTTATTCACAGGCATGTGGAGATGAAACACATTTTCAGTTTACGAATTTGAGGGGGTTTCTCGTAAATGAAGAGAATTAAATAGAGTGAAATATTATTTTTCCATCCAAACCTTTAGAAATGTATAATCCACAAAGGTTATACTCAATGCCAACACAGCGCCATCTACAGGCCATTGTTTACTTCCAGTATATTCGCTTCCCTTAAATCTCTATTGATTTTACACATATATCCTTAGTATAATCTCAGGTAGGATCTGTCCCTGGCTGATTTGTACAATTTATCGACACGTTTTGGGGAAAACAAAATGCTATTGAGTTTAACCGTTCACCGACAGCGATAACAACTATAGCATTTGCGTACAATGTTGCAATAGAACTATATAACAAATATTTCAAAAATAGATTCCGATTCTTCAGATTTTGTAGATACAATTATATATTTATCATCTAAGGGACCTTTTTGTTGCAATAATACGGTCTAAGGAACCTTATCATAGCGCGGAATTAGAAGTATAATCAGCAATAGAAACGCTGCAATACAGTTGCGATTAATATTATCCGATATATTTGAAATCAAACCACAAAATGATGGCATTGATTGCATTTTTTTTTTGTACCTCGATGGCATTTATCCTAGGGGAATTCACGGTGTCATTGATGTAGACACACAAACGCTGGATATAAAAAACCCAAAGTCGCATAAAATACAAAAAATATAAAGACCAAAAAAGACACCCGAGGAAAGCCAACTACAAGTAGATTAATAGTAGGCGCAGATGACCATGCAACTAATGTGGGGGTTTAAGTGACATTGTCATTTTTCTTTGTCATTTTATGGAAGTTCAGAAAAAGGTATTACTGTGCAAATGTCACCATAACCACTCCTAATCGGCAACAGGGACATTTCGAAGTAAATCAGATATTAGATACAAGCCCTTCCAGTACTGAGACCTTATATCAAACATTGGGGTGTAGATCTGATTAGATCTGATCTTTAGGAAATGAATTAGAAATAAGAACTGCACCATTCCGCTGCCAGGGGATTCATATAGAATCGTTCTACTAATGCCTCCCAAACTATGCAACAAGTACGAGACCGGTTTAAACCAATTAGCTGCTAAATTTCTACTCTACTCCTTAAATTGATGGCTTTAAAAAAAAGCAAAACAAGAATTTGTTTAGTTTTTTTTTTTTTTTTTTTTTAATAGCCGTCGTAGTAATCTTTAGAAATAATACATATCATCAATTGTACATGGACTTTCTGAGTTCCCTTTTATTTGGGGAACACAATGCTTTATTCACACATTATAACGCCTGGGAGAAGAAAAGGGAAATAATGAAGTCGGAGTCTCTGCTTTTCTAAGATTTCCCTTTGTGAGATTCACATACACTGATCCCAAATGTTACTAGAGGGTCTGTGAGCCCTCTCCGGCTTCTCTCCTTATTACCAGGCAGATGTTGGGCTATTTCTACGTGTGCAGGCTGTTAATGGCCACTATTAGTGCAACAGAAATGTCTCATTTTGTAGAAAGGAAAAAAAAAAAAAATCTGCCCAGACATTATACAGAAACTACCCCTTGACGGTTAGGGGTCATCTTCCCAGAAGTCCTATCTGAGATGCTGCCAGTATCTATTCTGAAAATACTTAACCCCATTGGGTGTGTGTTTTTTTTTGTAATGCCACATTCGGATCTTTATGTTGTGTTACAATCTCTGCATTCCTGGGGGGCTGCTGACACATGTTGGTAGAAATGGGACCACAGTTTGTATACATGCCATGGTCCCACAGGGCTAGCTAGAGACGGGAGCAAGGGGAGGCAGAGGGACCTGGGACTCTTACCCTTTGCTTTGTCAACTTGAAGATGAAAATTTAAACAACAGTTCCTGCCTAGTAGGACACATTGGCCTCTGCTCGTCATGCATCTGTCAAAAGATTCAGAGAGAGAGAACAAAACAGCCTTTGAGAGGTGACAGCTTCTAATGTATGGCACTTAGAAGAGCGTTGAAAGTTTGGGAGCTGGCTTCACCATTGCTTCTGGCAGCAACATACTCCTGTCTCTACTTGGCAGGCTATATAGATGCATGGCAAAATGTAACACACACACACACACACACACACACACACACACACACACACACACACACACACACACACACACACACACACACACACACACACACACACACACACACACACCAACCACAGTCTCTCTGTAATGACAGAAGGCACATACTGATGCAATTACACAGCCAGACCACAACAGTGCAGACACATAAAATAACATTTAAAATGCAGTCATATACAATATTTAGCTAATTCTCCTGTCTGTCTGATTAACTGATCCGTTACATGCTTAGCACCGAATCAAGACTTTCCTTGAAAGACTTTAAGGTTATCAGCACAGGTAACATTCATCTGCACAGCTCGGGCGCCACCCAGCGGAGGCGAGAGGTACTCAGGCTAGTCATGGTTGAGCGTTTGATTGCACACACGACGGCTACCTGGAAATTGAGAATATATTTTTTCTACATTTGTGTTTTCAATAATTTTTATTTTCTACATTTGAAGGATTGTACTATTTTTCTCCAATATTATTGTAAATATTGATTGTATTATTCTACTAAATATTAATTAATTTTGCAATGTAGTATATTATCTACACGCTTATTAAACGCGGATAATTGGTAGCTGGGTTCTCCAGCCGCAGTTGTGTGTGTGTGTGTGTGTGTGTGTGTGTGTGTGTGTGTGTGTGTGTGTATATATATATATATATATATATACATATATATATATATATATATATATATATACATACACACAACTATATATAGATAGATAGATATACAGTGTGTATAAATATATATAAATATATATATATATATATATATATATATATTGCATTAGGTTATGCAGTTGGACATTTATAATTTATATATTGGAAATATAAAATGTGTAATATAATATTTCATTGGATACTGGAGCAGAACTATAACGACTGCACCACAACCAGTACACGAGTTTTGGGGTAGAACTGGGAGAGATTGTAACAAGAGAAGATATTGGTTTTGCAAGGTTAATGTTTGCACACAAATTGCACTAATAGCATACACACAACCAGTGCTAACAAGAACAGTGATAATATAGAATAAAAATAGTCCAAGTATTTTTTTTTTTAGTTTTTTGCAGTCAATAATTCCTCCATTCCCAGGGAAATCGTGTGAATTGGCTGTCGATGGGCGAATCCATAGTATATCTGCAGGATTTAGAATGTTGATGCAATAATACTGATTATTTCACAGGCTGTATTAAATGTGTTTGGGAATCATACTGAGAGCGGTGCGACGGTAAAGGCACGGGGAGCCTTTGTAATTAGATATAGTAATAAACTCATTAGTAACATTTGGTGGAGATGGAAATCAAAGCTGCGCGTTTATTAACAAAAGAAGGAATTAAGAGAGTGAAATAAACACTTTTCGGCGACTTTCATTTCAATATGTTCGTTTTCAATCCAGTTTGAAACTCGAACAAAACAAATTAAACTGTAGGAACTGAAATTATATAGTAATCAGATGGTAAGGAAAATCCAATGAATGATATAGAAGGGTCTCCACCACTGCTGCCTACTATACATTATGTTTTACTAGCCGATGTAAACAATTTAAACCGATCGATATTTATAGTGTAATGAGAATATATGAAAAAGTATTTTTCATAACTATAGAATTATATTTGATTTCATAATGTCTTTTATTACTGTCCAGAGAGGTGACATTAAATAATTGTTACAAAAGTCACATAGTATACATTTTTATTTAATCGGATTGGTTATTAAGAGATGTATTGTTGTGTTGTGTATTGTTAAGGGAATCTTGTAGAAATCTGGATTAAACATATAATAATAATAATAATAATAATAATAATAATAATAATAATAACAACAATAATAATATTATATTTATTAATAATTTGCTTTGCACAAATCAATTTCTAGCATACCAGAAAATATACTCCTCACGCTGATTTAATAAACAATATTATCTATCTATCTATCTATCTATCTATCTATCTATCTATCTATCTATCTATCTATCTATCTATCTATCTATCTATCTATCTATCCATATACCAGTAACTTCTGAATATACATCTACGGTCCTAGGATACACTTGTATATACCTGTGCACTATGTATACTCTCAGTACATGGGTGCTGGCTATAGGCAGAAGATTTAGGCCCTTATTCAGATCTGATCGCAGTACAAATTTGTTCTCAAAATGGGCAAAACCATGTGCACTGCAGGTGGGGCAGATGTAACATGTGCAGAGAGAGTTACAGTTGGTGTGTTAAAGCTGAAATCTAAATTGCAGTGTAAAAATAATGCATCCAGTCTTTAATTTACCCTGCACAGAAACAAAATAACTCACCCAAATCTAACTCTCTCTATACATGTTACATCTGCCCCACCTGCAGTGCACATGGTTTTGCCCATTTTAAGAACAAATTCGTACTGCGATCAGATCTGAATAAGGGCCTTAATCTGGTAATAACACATCATCTGTATATTACTGCACATGCTGTTACTAGAGGTTATTTTAGTACACGATGATGGACAAAATAATTACACCCTGATTGACACACACACACACACACACACACACACACACACACACACACACACACACACACATATAATATGTGAGTGTGTCATACACATTGTCTAATAATGTAATGTACTGCATTACATAGAAATGTTTCATATACATGTACAGTTCATATATGGTATATAATTATACGATTAGCATTCAATAACACAATGTTATTCCCATAAAATGCTGCATTGTAAACATCTGTCTCTACACTGATTTTGCTTCGACAAGAACAATCTTCGTCAGACGTTTGTGAGATTGTTTAGTGCGATCCTCTGTACTTGGTACCATATGACCACTTGCTGGACAACAGTTCCTTGCTCTGACACCTGTATCAGTAATAACCAATAGCAATGTGGATTAGCTATAAGCAAAGATCAAATGTCCTTATCAGACAATCACGAATATGTTTTGTCCAATCTAGCACAATATAAAATTACAGACGTCTCATTGGTTGCTAGGCACTTCCATGTTGAATTTATATATTTAGTGTGGACACTCAATATCATTAACGATGTGGGCTCCTGTGCGTCATTAACGATGATTGATATCTACTGAACATATAGGTCAATTTGGCAATATAGTCAAATGACGTGCATTTTCGACGGTTCCTGGTGACGTCACTGAATGGTATTGGCGTCTTGATACCGTTCATTGTGTACCAACAATATCGGCCACCCGAGGCACAGTATGGTTAATTACATCTTCTTGTGTCGGGTAATGTGGGCTTAAGTGTAGTAAGCAGTGGTTCCCAAGTGTGGTCCAACAGTCCAGGTATAAGGGTATCCATGATTAGCCACAGGTGACTTAATTATTACCTCAGACAGTATAATTGTAACCAGGAATACTCTTAAAACCCGGATTCTTGGGGTGCCTTGAGGACTATGAGCTATATTTAAATGCAGTCACTCCTGTCGGGCTGGCAGCAACTCACCTGGCGCCCTCTTCGTTGTCCCGCCTCCTGTCTACCTCCCGTCCACCTACTGCCGCCTTCTCAGTCACTCTCCCGGTTCAGGTGCTGGCCGGCTGAGCAGCAGCAGCCAAATCCGACAGTCGGATTGGGCTGATAAGTGAATACGGCATGTTGGATCAATTCCGGAAAATTAATGTCGGAATGGATCTGACTTTAATTATATATACCCCTATGTTTTTAATCCACTGGCAAAGTGTTACAAAAATCAAAAATCTGAATTTTGCATGTATACAGATCTGAATATAAACTTCTAAGTAGTTGTCATACTGTATATGGCTAGACTTACAATGTATTATTCACAATTGTGCATGTACGGTGAAAAGGCGATCATTGTGTCTTCAGTATGGGTGGACCTTTCAAATCCAGTGCCAAACCTGTCCTCAAGAACTACCAACAGTTCATTTATATCAGGCAACCTATGGATCTATAATGAATGAATGCAGTAGGTTTAATATGTGACAGTTAGTAATGACTACAGCGGTGCACCAGCTAGATGATCTGGGGAATGCGACAGTAATGACAGCTGCTGTGCACCAGTTAGGTGATCTGGGAAATGTGACACTAATGACTACAGCGGTACACCAGCTAGGTGATCTTGGGAATGTGACAGTTAGTAATGACTACAGTTGTGCACCAGCTAGGTGATCTGGGGAATGTGACCGTTAGTAATGACTACAGCTGTGCACCAGCTAGGTGATCTGGGGAATGTGACGGATAATAATGATTACAGCTGTGCACCAGCTAGGTGATCTGGGGAATGTGACTGTTAGTAATGACTACAGCTGTGTACCAGCTAGGTGATCTGGGGAATGTGACAGTTAGTAATGACTACAGCTGTGCACCAGCTAGGTGTTCTGGGGAATGTGATAGTTAGTAATGACTACAACTGTGCACCAGCTAGGTGATCTGGGGAATGTGACAGTTAGTAATGACTACAGCTGTGCGCCAGCTAGGTGATCTGGGGAATGTGACAGTTAGTAATGACTACAGCTGTGTACCAGCTAGATGTTCTGGGGAATGTGATAGTTAGTAATGACTACAACTGTACACCAGCTAGGTGATCTGGGGAATGTGACAGTAATGACTACAGCTGTGCACCAGCTAGGTGATCTGGGGAATGTGACAGTTAGTTATGACTACAGCTGTGCGCCAGCTAGGTGATCTGGGGATGTGACAGTTAGTAATGACTACAGCTGTGCACCAGCTAGGTAAATAAAGTGGAGAGAGCTAAAATCCCAACCAATCTGCTACCACCGTGCAATTTATAATTCTGTGTTAGAGTAATAAAAGGAGCTGATTGTTTTGGGAACTTTATTTCTCGCAAAGGTTCCACACAGGTATAAATCCAATCCATTCCATGTTATCTGTGTATAAATCCAATCCATTCCATGTTATCTGTGTATAAATCCAATCCATTCAATGTTATCTGTGTATACAAGAAACACCAGTCATCTATACTGCCCTCTTGTGGTCGCTGTTCAGTGTTAGCATTAGGATGTATGACAAATACGCCTGACCCTGCTTTCTTTATGTTATGTCCCATTCACATCGCAAATGCCAGGTCCCCCCATGGAATGTGGTCCATCCCGGGAGTGACCCGGCATTTGCGAGGTCAAGCTCCTCCTCAGAGACCCGGCACTAAGCTGGGGTACTGACGTTATATGGGGGCGGAGCAAAGAGGCGGCACTTCATCGGGGGGTGGGAGAGGAGGAGCGAACTCTTGCAGCTGACACTGGCTCCTCCCTATATTGTAAACGGGACGCAGGTCGCTCGACCCGGGTTATCTGTTTACACTGCCCAGCAACCCGGTCCGATCCAGGTAAAACACTACTTTTGACCCTGGCCAGAATGCCAGGTTGCTGGACTTGACTTTCAACCACCACAGAGACCTTGGGCAACAACCTGGGTCAGACCCGAGTTATTTGTGTGGTGTGAAAGGGGTATAACTGTACTACTCAGGGGACAAACAAAAGCTGGGACTATTCTGGGACTTGGAGGCCCAAATTTGCGGGAAGCTGCTTTTCTATATGGCCTGCACAACTTGATTTCCTGATTTGAACACATATACAACACAGAGATAAATATAATTTTCTGACTTACTACATTATAATATATAATAACTCCCAGAGATGCTTATATCCCAGCCTGCAATCCTGACACATACAGTCACATACAGAATGGGGTGTATATAATACAAGCTAAAAGACTTTTCAGCAGGCAGGTGACAGCTCATAGACTCCTTGTGATATAATTCGCAACAGCAGTTCATATATTAGAAAAGATTAACACATTTAATTAGCTTATATATCACACACCCTCCCAACCAATGATATTACAGCACCACCATAAGTGTTAAACATTCCCACTATTATTCCTCAGAGGGAGCACATTACCAATCATTGAGACAGAAGGAACATACAGTACTTTGGTGATGTCAAATAAAGCACTGTCTTATATTTAATTAAAATGTACATTAATCAAAAGGAAGGTTTACATGTCAAATTGGAATATATGTAAATGTACATCAAGAGGTTGAGAATAAATAAAAAAGGGTGTACAAAGCTAAAAACAATGCCACCCTCTACTAAACCGTTTGCTACACACATTTCTGAAGGTGGTAGATACTCTAGGCTAGGGATGGGATTGGCTCCCTAAGCCCTCCTCCCCCCCCAAAAAAAACACAACCGCCCCCCCCCCCCCCCAAGCAACCCGTGGTGCACATTTACTTACTTGCGGGGGTGCCACTGAAAGCTGGCGGCCACGTGCAGTGGTGACGCTGGAAGCAGGTGCGCGGCAGTGGCGCTGCTCTGAGCTACATGCCGGGATCGGGAACAGCCGGGCAGCGTTTGAGTGGGTTCTCAGATGCTACCCAGCATTAGACTGTGCGTGTACACTCTAATCCCGAAATCCCGGGATTGCAAACTCCAATACCGGGAGTGAAGTCCCGGCAATTTTGGGGCCAAATCCCAGGATCCCAATGATCACGAGATTGGCCACCCAGCTCTGGGCCTAATTCAGACTTGATTGCAGGACAAATTTGTTCTCATAATGGGGAAGCTTATGTGCACTGCAGAGGGGCAAATGTAACATTTAGAGAAAGTAATGGTTTGTACACACGGTGCAATTTACCATTTGATTTTGTCTATATAGTCAAAATCGAATCGGTATCGCATTGACATCGAATGGAGATAGAACATGTTTTTAAGCTTTCATTCCGATTCGATGCTGATGCGCCACTCCCATTCTGCTAAAATCGAAATGCCAAATATACAGCATAGCAATCAAATCTTATGGTGTGTACACACAGTGAGATCCCCTTGCTATGCTATGCAATCTTTGCTATCTCTGTACTATTTACATACAATTCATACAATCTGCATTAGATTTGCACTATATAGCCATTGCTGCCCTGTCTATCTTGGTTTCGATTTGTGCTGTAACGGGAGCGCGCATCGGGGCCGCAAGGTAAAAAACCTGTGCGATCTGCATGCGATCATAATGCGATTTTGACTATATAGACAAAATCTCATGCTGATTGTACCCGTGTGTACACAGCATTAGCTGAATAACAAAGTAGCTCATTGTGTGTACACAGCATTAGATCTGGGTGAGTTAAGGCCCCCATACATTAGGCCGACTTGTCCGAAGGACAAGTCGGACTTAATCTACTGACAACTCCCCTGGGGGGGTCACATACGATTTGGCACTTGATGTGCCAGGTTTTGCATGTGATAAATCGCATGCGATTTATCACATGCAGTCCCCCCGGGGAGCTGCTGTCAGCGGGAGCCGGGAGCTAAGCATGGCATGGGGGCTGCAAGCAGGCAGCGGACGCAGCCTGTAGTACCTGCGGTGGAGGGAGCCAGATGACGAGCGGGGGACTGCAAGCAGGGAGCCAGGCAGGGGAGGCAGTGGGCGCACTGGTCCAGGCGGTGAACTCCGCGAGGGGACCAGAGACCGGGTAGCGTAGGGGAAGCCGGGCAGCAGCGGGCGGACATAGAAATGAATTAACAGTCAGTGATTGGCTGAGAGCTCTCTCAGTCAGAGAGCTCTCAGCCAATTACTGGCTGTCCATTCATTTCTATGTGCCCGGCTTCCCCTACGCTACCCGGTCTCTGCTCTCTGGTCCCCTCGCGGCATTCACCGCCTGGAAGTATCTATTTGCGGCTCCCCCACCCCTCCCAGGATAGTGCGCCCACTGCCTCTCTAGCCCGGCTCCCTGCTGACAGTCCGCCGCTCGGCTCCCTCCACCGCACGTACTATACGCTGCGTCCCCTGCCCGCCTTGGGCTGCACATAAGATTTAACAAATCTTATGTGCAGTCCTTCCGACCTCCCGAATCCGACCTGATGCGCACGGGACCGCGCATCGGGTCGGATGGGATGTCTGCACATGCGATTTGGCCCGATTTCACGGCCCGATTCCTCCGAATCAGGTCAAATCGGGCTCAAATCGCACAGTGTATGGCGGCCTTTATTTTGTTTCTCTGCAGGGTAAATACTGGCTGCTTTATTTTCAAGGAATTCAGTGATACAGGGACGACTGAACAGGAAAAACAGCCCACTGTGACAATACACAGATAACAAACAGAGGGTGAGATTTAATAGGATGAGAGATTCAGAAAGTGAGAGATTTAGGAAGAAATTTCCAGTTTTTTTAAAGCGGCAATCATTTATACTTGAACCCAGTTTGATTTTGCAGTGTAAATGATTGCCGCTTTAAAAAAACCTGAAGATTTCATCCCGAAGATTTTATATCCATTACAAATGTTACCACTTCAATTATCTATCACGGACGAAAAACACATTAACACGATATTCCGCAAATTTATTTGGCAAAATAAACGACCAAGAATAAGTCTATTGAAATTACAACAACCCGTTACTAATGGAGGTATGAACCTTCCCAATTTTCGTATCTATAACCAAGCATGTATCCTTAGGTACATAAGGGACTGGATACATGATACTTCTAATCACACAGACACGACCATAGACCAGTCTTTCCTTCCTCATCAACACTTATTAGCGTTCCTACACTGCCACAAACAGGAGATAGTACCCTCAATTGCTCAAAATCCCCTTCTGCAAACCACATGGAAGTCTGGCACCACACGAGAAACAAACATAAACTGAATAGCCACCATTCCCTATTTCTACCACTAACGGCAAACCCAGAATTCCAAGAGGGCCAGGCATCACAACCTTTCCAATCATGGAAAAACAAAGGGATTAGACACGTTCAGGCCCTTGTGAATGACGCAGCGTCGGCTCCTTTGAGGGTCCAGGACATGGCTGACAAATATGCGCTTCCCCGATCACAGGCCCTAGCCATGTATCAAGCCCAACATTACGCGAGCTCGGTTCTTAAATATCTCTCACCTACTGATAAAACTAATTCCCTAGACACGCTGCTATTTAGACCAACATCGGGAAGAAAAGCCATTTCGACCTATTATCAAATATTACATACTCCAATAGCCCTAGACACCATGCGAACAGGCATATCTACATGGATGCAGATCTTCCCACAATACTCATTAAAACACATGCTACGTTCATTCCATATTTCCTGGAAGACAATGCCTTCCTCTATGTATAGGGAAATGTTTTACAATATCTACCACAACGGCTATCTCTCCCCACATAGACGCTACGTCATGGGCATTTCTGAAGTCGATGCATGCCCGAAGTGCGGTAGTTCGGGGGCAACATTCAAGCATTGTATGTGGGATTGTCCTCTCATATACCGTTTTTGGAAACAGGTGCAGGGATTCTCTATGACCTACCTATTAAACAGCCTTCCTTTGACGGCGGAATGGGCCTTGCTGGGTGTGTTCCCTCCCAATACACCAATACTACCCGACAGTAAAAAAGGAATGCTTATAATCTCGGCAGTGGCCCGCAAATGCATCCTACATCAGTGGATTCATGCGGAGCCTCCAACCGTACAACTGTTTAGGGCAATACTTTTCCATGTCTTTCATATGGAGTGGGTGGAGACATCCCTACAAAAGGAAGAACGCACAGAGAAACTTTTCCAAATATGGGAGGGCTTTATTCAGTGGCGTAACTACGTTTTGGGCGCCCCCCCGCCGTTAGGGGGGGGCGCCCCCCCCGCCGCCGCCCCGCCAAGCACCCCCAATCCCCCGCCGCCCCGCCGCCCATGCAAACCCCCCCAATCCCCTGCAGCCTTACCTATCGCGCTGGTACCGGCGGCTCCGTTCTTCTTCTGCTGAGGACCACCACAAAATGGCCGCCCCCATACAGCAGACAGTTTCAGAGAACTGTGTGCTATATGGGGGCGGCCATTTTGTGGTGGTCCTCAGCAGAAGAACGGAGCCGCAGGGACCAGCGAGATAGGAAAGTCTGCGGGGGATTGGGGGGGGGGGTGTGTGTAACTATAGCACCGCAGCCCCCGGCGCCCCCACATGCACAGCGCCCCCCCCCCCCCCCGCGGTGGCGGGGGCTGCGGTGCTATAGTTACGCCGCTGGCTTTATTGACTCCTTATCAAGTGATCTTAAGATACAGATATATAAGTGTTTTAGGTCCACACAATGGTACGAGACTAGGAATCTCTTAGGGAATGCCCCGATCGACCTTCCGGCGACATAGCCGTCTCACGGTTCAGCGACCCTCTGGCCGTGTCCGCCGATTCCTTTGTTATTTGTCTATTTAGCAAAGTTGGATAAGAAATATGATTATTCAATGTACATTGATTCCATATTGTATTATTGGAACTCATACAACTGCATTCTGTTGATTGTAATATTATAATGCTCAATCCTTAATAAAAATATTTTTGAAAAAAAAAAAAAAACTGAAGATTTCTTACCAAATCTCTCACTTTATGAATCTCTCATCCTATTAAATATCACCCAGAATATTGTCTGTTTAGAACTTACTTGTCCACTAAACATCAGACAGATACTCTATAATGAAATATATACAATCATCATACAATCCTTTGGTTCAGTTCATGATATAGTCACACATGTAACACATGCTGGATAACATATACTGTAGTGTATACACCCTGTGTCAGCTTGTCCCTCCCAACTGTCAGTGCCTTGCACAAATGCCAATACAGTAGCTGCCTTTGATGAAATATTCTGAAATAGAATTCAAGCTCACGACTGTTATGTTTAAGGCCACCATATTGCCTGTCAGCTCCACATATATGGGCATTGTAATAATACTAGCAAATGCTTCGAAAGCTACTTTGCTACCCTGTGATTGCCTCTGTGTTTGTGCATGTGTGAGACAGAAAGAGATGTAGTTTCACTCACTGCCAACAGATGGCAGTGTTTCGGAGACAAACAATCAAACATATATATAGATGATACATAGAACATGCCAAGACAAGTGGAAAGGGGATAGTGAATTTGAAAAGTCAGCGCTCAAGGTGACAATATGTGAATAAGGAATGATACACCTTATAATAAATACTTATGCTCAAAGGGTACTGGTTAACTGATTTCACAGAGTGTAGTACCAAATTGCAGAGTTCTCTGGTTCTCCCCTAATAATAAAACAGGGGAGACAGAATACAACAGAGCATAGTGCAGATCAATTGGATAAAAAAGATTGAATACAATAATTGCACTTACAATAAAGTGACTTTGGTAAAAGCACAAGACAAGTGATCCTTTAGGAGCAAAACAGCAGGCAATGATGTTCTAAGTCCTTCGGTCCTGGGTTCCCCGCTTCCGGAAACAGACAGCCACCGTCCTTGGGATCCACACCGCAAAGCCCTCCAAGATGCACCAGTCCAATGATTAAAAGCTGATAAACACGCTAGACGCGTTTCGGAACTAAGTCCTTCTTCAGAAGCGTGCTGGTATAGTGTCCATACCCCGGTATATATACCTAATTACAGCTGTAAGCAATCGCCGCTAATTGGCGTATAATTTCCGACTTCCGGGTGAACCAAAATGGCGATGCGTTCCAAATAACCGGATATGCATTCCAAATGGCCGGATATGCGTCACCTTCACTACAATGCAAAGACGGAGCTTCCTGTATATCTGTCTCAGGCTAAACGCTCCTCAGTAGCTTGGTTCCTGGTGATGTTAGGGATGCGCACAGCTTGTCTTCATTAAGCAAAACCCGTAATTACATTCTCTGTTTGCGTGTCACCTGTTTTTTACGGCGCCATTTGCGTTCCATTATATGACAACAATTTCAGATTTGTTCATGCGGAAGTCGGATATTATTTACAATAAAATAATAAAGATGTCTCCATAGAATCTGTAAGGAAAATAAAAACAATTAAAAACACATCGATCTGGCTTCCGGTTCCGGTGTCATGCAAGCAGCAGCGTGAGCGCACAGCTCCGCTCACTGACCCGCTCACCGTCAACTTACCGGGCTACCCCCCGCTTCAAAACTGACACCGGAGGCTTCCTAACGCTTCCCTGACCCTGATGGAGAAGCTACTAGCCAGCAGCAGTCCCTCCCAGCCGCAAACGCCGAGACAAGAAAAACGCCGCGCTGAATCCAAGATGGCGCCGGCTGTGGGCTCAGCACCGCAACCGCCAGCGTCCAAGAAAACTGCAGGCACCCTGTAAACTCCAGGCAACACACAGGTACCTCGGGACCCTGATGCGGTGGTGACATATAGAGACATTGTGGATGTCATATCGGCAGCGATGTCCCCACTCCTTAATAAGGCTGTCACAGAAATTACTCAGCAACTCCAACATTTGACTGGGAGGGTAACAGAAAACGAGCAGAATATAGGAGCCATATCTCATGACCTACATAATGTTCAAAAAGACATTCTGAGGCTCCAGAAAGAAAACTATCAGCTCTGGAACAGAATAGACGATGCTGAAAACAGATCTCGGCGCAATAACATAAGAATAGTAGGCTTACCCGAGACTGTGAAAGGCCCTGAGCTTGAAAAATTTGTTACCACTACTCTGCCTCAACTGCTAGGCATACAACAGGAATGTAAAAACCTTACAGTGGAACGGGTACACAGGGTGGGCCCTCCACCAAAGCCGCATGATAAACGTGCACGAGCAGTATTATTCAAATGTCTCAGCTATGTGCATAAGATCTCATTCTGGAAAGCGTCACGTAAAATACAAAACTTGAAGTGGGAAGGCAACGTCCTGAGACTATTTCAAGACTTTTCAGTAGAGTTATCGAAAGCACGCAGAGCCTTCTCCCCCATCTGCTCTGCACTGGTAGCAGAAAAGCACAGATTCGCCCTGATGTACCCAGCAAGATTGAGGATCTTCCTGAATGACACTCATTACGATTTCTCCACGCCTGATGACGCACGAGAATTCCTCAAAGAACACTTCCACCCAGAGTCAACAGACATCTCGGATCTCCCTGAATAACCCCCTTTCCTGAGCGATAGTCTCTCTTCACTCCACGCAGTAGACCGCCCAGAGAAACCCCCCCAGCACAGCATCATACAGACAGTCTAACTCCTTGCCTAATCCCAGAGACCTTTGTCAGGGTGTTAACCCTGAAAGAACTACCCCGTATCCATTTTATACCAGCTCCTCCTTTAGCTCAAATCTTATACCAGTCTCTTTAGAGTGATGTCTAGAATGTGAGAGAAAGGAGATTCAACCATAGAGTTGCTATAGGGTTGCTAAAACTATAATCTCCTCCCCCCCCCCATTCCCTCCCCCCCCCCCTCATTCCCTCCCTCCCTCCCCCCCCCATGTTAGGAAGTATCTCCTAAGTTGTTAACACTGTTTCTCCTTATACAAGCCAAGCTAAAAGAAATGCCCATGACATATTTGGGTCACAAGCTTGCAGTGTACCGTTAGCTTCTTCTCCGTGAGCTCTTTAAGGAACCTAATATCAATATTATCTTACTATTTTGAAATGTATCATTGTTACTGCCCCCAGAATGCCCACTTTGGCTCAAAGAAATGCAGTGTGTTGATCATACTAACTTTTTTCTGTTTCACAGGTTCTTTGTCTAGTGTTTGTTTGTCTCCCCTTCCCCTGCTTTCCTCCCCCCATCCTTCTCCCGGTCCAGACCAAGTAGGATACGCCGTAAACCTAATGAAGAGAACCAGATGGATCTTTCTCCCGTACCTATATGACTGACCTTAGACTGGGCTCCTTCAACGTCGGAGGATTCCACTCTCCAGCAAAGCGCAGGAAAGTACTTTTATACTTACGCAAACAAGCTCTTAATATAGTTTGTCTTCAAGAGACCCACCTCCTCCCCCCTGAAATCACTAAATTGCAGATGTTCCAGTGGTCAGTAATAGCCTCGGCACCTTATAACAGCAAAGCTAGGGGCATTGTTATTCTAGCTTCAAAATCGCTTCAAATAAAAGTTAACTCAGTTTCTCCAGATCCAGAGGGCAGATATTTAATAATACATTGTTCAATCCAAGGCACTGAATATACTATTTGTTCAATATATGCCCCAAATGTTTACTCCAAACCCTTTTACAAAAAGATAATTAGCCTCCTCATGCCACATGCATCGTCCTCACTAATACTATGCGGTGACTTTAATCTCACATCCCACCCTATCCTTGATAGATCTAACGCACCTAGCCAAAGCACAAAACTACCTAATTTAGGTATACCTTTCATACTCAAATCTTTACAATTAATTGACTCGTGGAGGGCCCTCCATCCGACGCTTAAAGAGTATACATGTATCTCCGCAGCCCACAAGACCTTTTCCCGTATAGACTTCATCTGCATATCTACCTCCCTATTCTCGCAACTTAATGATTCTCAAATACACCCCATCTTATTATCAGACCATGCCCTTATATCGATCTCACTGAAAACTACTAAAGAATCTTCCTCTTACAAATCCTGGCGCTTCCCAGTACACCTCATTCATTCTCCTAAGTTTCAAACCCTTCTCTCTGAAACCTGGCAGGATTATGACGCACACAACTTACATATGCTGGCCGACAACCCAGCAATTTATTGGATGACAGCTAAAGCGGTCCTCCGTGGTGCTATAATCCAATTTGAATCCTCCCTTAAAAAACAGTATGCTAAGTCCTACCTTTCCCAACAAGAAGCTCTCACCAATTCCTACTCTAATTATACGTCCCACCCTTCCCCAACCCATAAAGCCAAATACTTACAGGATAAAGCACTTTTAGACGAAACACTGCAAAATATGGTAGACAAAATCCAATTCTCAGCCAATTTTAAATATCACAAGTTTGGCAACAAGACTAGCAAGCTCCTAACAAACATCCTTAATTCCTCTAGAGCCCCCATGCTAGTTCACCCACTTAAACTACCAGACGGCACACTAACGACCTCAAATACCCAAATCTCTAATATTATGTCTAATTTCTATTCCTCAATATACAATGAATCCCCCTCTCCATCCAATTCAACGGTATCTGACTCCTCTACCACACCCGTTCCAGACCACTGGTCAGCCCTGATCTACCCTCACCCCCCCCAACAGCTCTTAGAAAACCTAGTGTCACCTATCACCCTAGCAGAAGTAACTAAAGCGATTAAACACCTGAAACCAGCAAAAGCCCCAGGCCCAGACGGGTACACAGGAGACTTTTACTGTTCCCACATAGACAAAATGGCCCCAATACTTGTCTCTGTATTCAATTTTATACTACAAAACAATGAAACACCAGCCCACTTTAATTCGGCCACGATAAAGGTATTACCCAAAGCAGGCAGGGACCTATCACACCCGGGATCTTATCGCCCGATATCCCTGCTAAACTGTGACTATAAACTCTTAACAAAAATTCTAGCAGACAGATTAGCCCTCACTCTCCCTCATATTATTCACCCAGATCAAGCAGGATTCATAACAGGCAGATATCCCGTTAAAAACATACGAAAGATCCTAGCCGCCATCCAAAATCAGAGTCAATCCTCTTCCCCCCTACCTCTAAATTTAGTTTTATCCCTTGACGCCGAAAAGGCATTTGATCTCGTCTTATGGCCGCACCTTTTCACCACAATGCTGAAATTTGGTCTCCCCTCCCGTTTTGTATCCTTCATCCAGACACTATATAAATCATCATCATCCCAAAAAGCCTGCAATGGATTCTTATCCCCCCCTTCCCGATCACAAGAGGAACTAGACAGGGCTGCCCTCTCTCCCCTCTCCTTTTTGCAATTGCCCTGGAACCCTTAACAATGGCACTTAGAGCGTCTAACGATTACACAGGAATCATAGTCAATGCAAATGAATTAAAACTTGCACTCTTTGCTGACGACATGATCTTGCTAGTCTCCAACCCCCTCATCTCTATCCCAATGATCATGGAAATTATCTCCTCATTTGGCCCTAGATCAGGTTATAAAATTAATATCACGAAGTCTGAAATCCTACCACTCTCTCCTTTTACCCCAGACCTCATATCCCACCCAACCCTATCCCAATTCAAACTACAAAAATCCAATCTAAAATACCTTGGAGTCTTTATCCCTCATAACCTCCATACCCTATACAAAATCAACTTCACACCATTAATATCCTCCATTAAAACACAACTAGAAGGATGGAACAAATTACCCATATCCCTATTTGGGAGGGCTTCAGTTTTAAAATTCGTCATTTTCCCAAAGGTACTTTACCTCATACAACTCCTGCCTTGCTCCATCCCTAAAAATGATATCTTAGCGATAAATAGAATCATATCAAATTTCTTGTGGAATGGCAAAAGGGCCCGCATGGCTTTACATAAACTTATGTTAAATAAATCAGATGGAGGACTGCGAATACCAAACTTACAGCTTTATTCATGGTCAGCTCATTTTCGTATTATATCAGATTGGTTAGCATCTACCTCAATATACACCACCACAGAACTTGATACAAATTTATTTGCCCCTTTCTCTCCCGCTGCGTTACTTCATACCCCAAGTAAATCTATCCCTCACCACACTTTAAGGAACACGTGCTATTCAACGGTATCTATGATGCTTGGATCAAGATCAACTCTGCCCTACACAGAGATCACTCAATCTCTCCCTTCATCCCATTATGGGGCAACCCCTCCTTTCGACCCTCATTGCACAATGCTCATTACCTATCCTGGAAGCGTAAGGGTTTAGACTTGGCCTCCAAGATGTTTGACCCAGGAGGAACCACATTATCCTTCGACTCAATAAAAACCTCCTACGACCTCCCTAATAACCAGTTCTTCATGTTTTTACAAGCCAGGCATTTTGTAGACTCAGTTAAACCTAAAGGTATAGCCACCCAAGACACAGACCCTCTCCTACCGGTTTTTATGCTCTTCCATAACCACCCTATAAAAATTAAGCATTTATACGAAATTCTACTGTCCCACACTACTCCCACAAACCTAACATACCCAGCTCATGTCTGGGCAGTTGACATCCCAGATCTCTCTGATCCGCACCGCCTAATATCAACAATCCCCTCTAAGCTGAAATTATTACAATCTTCATATTTACAAGAAGTACACTTTAAAACTATTCATAGACTATACATCGCTCCGGCTCAATCCAAACACATGTCCCCTGACGCCACAGGACGCTGCCCAAAATGTGGCATGATGGACGCTAAACTTTACCACTGCCTATGGAACTGCTCCAAAATATTGAAATTTTGGAGGAAAGTTATGAACTTCATTAATTCCATGTACAGTTCCCACCTCCCTCTCAACCCCCAGGTAGCCCTATGCCTATGCTTTGACCACTGGACCACTGCATCCAACTACTCCAAATACATCCCTTTACTTTCGCTAATATTCACATTAGCAAAAAAGCTTATCTTGACACACTGGATAACACCGGCTTCTCCGACGTTGACTGAGCTCCACTCCAGACTTTACCAAATTCTCTTATTTGACAGACGTTCATTACTTATATCAAACTCGCCCACCCCCAAGCGCTTTCTTGAGAAATGGTCCCCGTACATTAAGATGATCTCAGATCCCCAGAAGAAGGCGGCGCTAAATCTGGTATCAATGGATGAAGATCTCCTTGCTCGCCGTCTACGATAATATCCGAAAACCCCAAACACAAACCCAATATCCACAGAGCGACCAACCTTCTCATGACTGATAGGAGCCTATAGAAAACAATACAATGCATTTATATTTGTCTCTAACTCTAGATATCATGCACCAGATTGGTCCCCCCCCCTCCCCGGCATCCCTCCCCTCTTACCCTTCTGTCTCAAACTGTCTTCCCCCCCTCCCTACTTAAAGTAGTAATAGATATTAAGTTCTTCACTTAAACATATATCACTTAGTTATCTGTTGAGTTTAAAGCAATAGAGTATTTTTGCTAACAAATTGCATCAGCTGCTAGAATGTTTTATGTACAGCTTGGAAAATAGCGATGAACAATCCTTCTAGTGAAGGACTTACCCTGATGACTTAGTCTATGTATAAATATAAATCTATCTACGTCTCAGACTTAGATCACTGTTGTGTCACACTCTCGCCTCACTGCGTTGAGGCTCTACTGTAAATCTGTGTATAACCCACTGATGCAATTGATTTAAAAAATCATTTATTGAAAAATAAAAAAAAATTTTAAACCAAAAAACACATCGATCTACATTTATGCCTACACCCCAAGAAGAGAGATAAGAAAAATGATAGGATGCCATACTAAGTGAGAAAGGGTTTCAGTTCAAATTCAGTATTTAATCCTTTTGGGACTTGTGTCCCAAGACAATGTATCCATCGCATCTCAGTTCTGGAGAGGCGTTTTGCTAGGTCATTGGAGCGAATTAGGTAGAATAGGCGAAATAGGTAGAATTAATTGAATGCCGCAGAATTTTTTTATATGGCATTCATTCGCATTATGCATAATTCTAAAATGCTCAGACACAGTATGGTTTGGAAATTGTTTACGAATATTATATATGTGTTCTGATGCTCTAGTCTTGAGCTGTCTGGATGTCTTGCCAATGTAGGCAAGACCACAGCTACATTCTAGAGCATAGATCACGTTGCGAGAATGACAGGTGATAAATTGTTTGATTGCGAATGATTGACCATTCACAGTAAATTGATCAAATTTTCTATCCTTCGATTTGACTGTCCTGCACATCAGGCAGGAACCACAACGGTGGAACCCGATAGTTCTGATGGTTTGGCGCAATTCTCCATCTGTGGAACTATGTACAAGGTGATCCTTTAAGGATGGAGCTTTTTTATAGATGAACTGCGGTTTTAAGGGGAGTTCTGGTCCTATAATGGGGTCACCTTGTAATAGGTGCCAGTTCTTACGGAAAATCTTTTCCACATCTTTGTGTATAGTACTATATTTACTAATGAAGGCCAATTTAAACCTATCGTTGTTTTCCGGTTTGGGTTTAACCTCCAATAAAATGGATCTTTCCACATTCTCAATTCTTTCCTTTGCTTTATTTAAAAGACTGTCGGAATAACCTTTTACACTAAGACGTTCTGACACTTCATGAATTTGTTCATTACAGATTGATTGATCGGTGCAATAGCGTTTGATACGTGAAAATTGGCCAAAGGGAATGGCTTCAAGCCAATTTTTATGGTGCTGACTCGTGGTTTGAATAAAACTATTGGAGTCTGTCTCCTTCCTGAAAGTTTTAGTTTTTAGCATATTGTTATCTATATATAACTTAAGATCCAGGAAGGACACGCTCACCTGACTGCAATCAAAGGTTAATTTAATTTTGCGGTCATTTTCATTAAGCTGAGTACAGAAGACATCAAGATCAGGTATTTCGCCGGACCAAACAATATAAAACGACTCCAGGACATCAGGCCTGCCCCTAGCTCGCCATCTGGCCACACTATTTGATCTTCCCAGTGTGCCATGAATAAATTCGCATAGCTAGGGGCAAACCTGGTGCCCATTGCAGTCCCCATACATTGAAGATAATATGATCCTTCATGCAAAAAATAATTATTCAAAAGTATGAATGAGATACTGTCTACCAAAAATGTTTTAAGAGGTTCTGACAGATCACTTTTATTTAAAAAATATGTAACTGCTTCCAGACCTTTATTAATATCAATAATAGTATATAAGGTCCCAACGTCAGCTGTACATAGCCACTGATTGGCCGACCATTCAATATTTGTTATTTTGTTGAGGACATGTCCAGTGTCTCTAAGATAAGCT
This sequence comes from Crinia signifera, assembly GCF_055691185.1. NCBI lineage: Eukaryota > Metazoa > Chordata > Amphibia > Anura > Myobatrachidae > Crinia > Crinia signifera. The sequence goes on along the minus strand of NC_139228.1, from coordinate 79,895,804 downwards.
TTGGTATTTAATACTAGCGGTTGTAAATGGGAATCTACATATGCTGAAAGGTTGCTTGTAAGACTATTGCAGCCCGATATGAACAAGATGCCAAGACAAGTGCCAAAATATAGATTCTAAGGCAGTATGAGGATGAGGGGAATATTAGAATAAACAAAATTATTAGCATCCACAATCATTTTTGGTTTCTAAATGTAAAAGTTAAATTCTAATGTCCCAACACTTTTTGCCCTCTGCAGGACTAGTGCTTATATAGTTAATAATTCTGAGTGGCATACTGTATAGAAGCAGTGCCATACTGTATATAAGGTGTGGCATACTGTAGGGGTGGATATGCAGATATGCTTTTTCCAACAGAGGCCACTGAAATCACTAGTTACGGCTCTGTTCAAAGTAATAATGTTGTACCCACAAAGGTTGTATATGTAACTATGGGTGCACCTCTTTAGAGATGTGATTTAGGTAGAACATTGGTGGCTGAGCAAGCTATGGTAGGAGCAGATGCGTAGGGAGGGTGGCTCCGGTGGAGCTCAAGCTCCGGGAGCCATGGAAGAGAGAGGTCCCCTCTCCTCCCTCCGGCACTGGAGATGGAGTCTGGGGGGGGGGGGGGATGCAGGTGTGCATTGTCTCTGTCCACATGCAACCCACCAAAAATAGCAGCTGCCTTAAAGGAGACAGGTGCTAGACGTCTTCCTGCACCTCTAGCGTCTTTCAGGAGAGTAAAGTGCACCCAGCACTACCCATGATGGGAATAGAACCCATGACCTCAGTGCTGCAAGGCAGTAATGCTAACCATTACACCGTCTGTGCTGCCATTGTGTGTATAGTGTTACCCAGAAGCATTATTGTGTGTGGCAAAATGTGCAATGAGCATTACAGTGTGTGGTGTAATGAGCATCATGGTGTGTGGCACAATGTGTAATGGGCATTGCCATGTGTGACAATGTGTAATGGGCATTACAGTGTGTGGCACAATGTGTAATGAGCATTACGGTGTGTGTGGCACAATGTGTAATGGTGCACTCTGTCTATGGGACTCTGTCTGGCGCAGTGTGTCTAAGGGGCTCTAGCTGGCATGGTGTCCTAAGGGGCACTACAGTGTGGTATAATGTAAATTGGTAGTATAATGTGGCCACGCCCTAAATTTTTGATGTGCACCTCCAGCATGCCCTGTACCTATTTGTGAATTTCAATTGATACTCCACCCCCATTGTAGCTCCACCCACAATATCCACATTGAGGGGCTCTAAAATCTATGTTTGCTTACCTTTAAAATTAGGCTCGGGTTGGCCCTGGTGAAGACCAAACAAGCTGCCAATAACACAAAGTAGCAAGGTAATGCTAAGGCCTGACCTGTGTTTATGCCTTTAGTCTTGCTCCAGGATTACGGAATGTATCGTCAGGTGACGGTCTCCCTTTATCCCACATGTGTCCGGATCGTGTCTTCTTCACCAGCTAACTGCACAGCAGACAGGCAGCAGCACCGCTGGGCTGATGGGGCGGAGGGACAGCACCACAGGACTTATACGTCAGATTTATACGGCAGCACAGGGCAGCACCACAGGTCTTACATGGCAGCACAGGACACACCAATGGACTTATAGGGCAGACTTATACGCAGCACAGGGCAGCACCACTGGACTTATACAGCAGACTTATACATCAGCAGAGGGCAGCATCACAGATTTATACAACAGTCTTATATTAGAGCACAGGGCAGCACCGCTGGACCTATACAGCAGACTTATACAACATTATTATATAGCAGCACTGGGCAGCACAGCTGGACTTATATTACACACGAAACTTGTACAAAAAGTTTGCCCGGCTGTGGCATTACCCTGCTGGCAGTTTCGGTCCAGTGATGGTTCTCAAAATACGGTGGACTCCTGCTCATTTTGTCCCCCCATATATGGCTGAAGCCTGACTGATTTATGCAGGCTTCAGCCAAATACACCAGGAAAGGTTGGCGTATTTTCCAGGCATATTCTCGGGTCCTATACAGCTGTATTTTATATATGGCCGGTTAGTAAATTTGGAATCACCATTCGGATGAAATGCAAAACCATGTGCACTGCAGGTGGGGCAGGTGTAACATGTATAGAAAAAGTTAGATTTGGGTGAATTATTTTGTTTCTGTGCAGGGCAAATACTGGCTGCATTATTTTTACACTGCAATTTAGGTTTCGGATTCAATACACCCCACCCAAATGTTTACTCTCTCTGTACATGTTACATCTGCCCCACCTGCAGTTCCCATTTTGAGAACAAATGATGGCAGTACAAGCCATCAGATCTGAATAAGGGCCCATTGGTGTTGCACAGTACAAATGCCACAAATACAGTGCCTCCTGTTCACAGTGTGCCATAGTAGAGTACATCCCATTCAAATTATGCCATGGTGCAGTGCACCAGTTCATATTATGCCACATGATACTGCCTCTATTTCACATTGGGCCACATTACAGGACCCTAGTTATTATTATGTAACATTATAGCGCCCTCTACATTAGCAGAGAAGATTATGATACATTACAATGGCCTTCAGTTCAAATTCTGTCACATTGCAGTGTTACCTTACCATCACAACATCCACCATAGACTCCTTTCAATGGAAATGTAATGTTACACAAATCAGGCAGGCCAAAGATCAGACCCATTTGCATTGCAGGCAAATCTGGAAAATTGGTATGCAACTTTATAACCTGGGTCTATGCCCCCCCTAGCCCTCTGGGCACCATTGCAATGGCTCCCCCTGCACCTTTATTGTTGCGCCCATGACTCTTATAGAAAAACATAGTTGCTGGTGTTTACGCCTTGTAACAATCAGAGAATTAGATTATGCAATCACTAGATAATGATGTTTGTGGAGTTATTAGTATCCAGCAGAAAGCAGGATGAGTCAACTCCATAACTAACAACCAGTGGGAGAAAGCTCAGGGATTGGGTAGCTGTACTATAAAAGGATATTTTGCAAACACCTGACATTGGCCCTTATTCTGATTGAGTCGGATGGCTCCGAATGCAGCCGGCCGGCCGATGGTTGGTTGGCGTATCTGCGCATGTGCGAACACCACGCACGTCCGAATACGGCGTGAATTCTGTACAGAAAATGATCGTATGGAACTATCCGAACAGGGGGTGGAGAGGGGCGTCAAGGGCTGTTTGGGCTCATTACCATATGCGTACGCCCCGCGTTTCATGGGCGTTCCCAAGAAAGCGCTGGGCGTACGTATGGTAATCCGGCCATGACGCATGTGTAGGGGGCGGACATATGACATAGCCGTATGCCAGCTGCCCGCCCATATCCCTGCTTTCGCATGAGAAATGTCCGAGTGGTCTGGAGCACTCGGTGCTGCCTGAGCACTCGGTCCAGCATTCGATGGTCGGTGACTATCGAATGATGGGGGAGGTTCCCACAGATGGAGGAGGTGTTCATATGAAAAATCCACTTGCGGTCTGTTCGGTCGGCGTCTTACCGCATTCGGACGGTGTGAGCGATCCGTACGGTAGGCGGGGCTAAGAACACTCGATTCCTGTCCGAAAATACGCATCCGTCCGATTCAACTAGAATAAGGGCCACTGTGACAAGCCTTTTCTAGTGAAACGCGTTAATGGAGTATTTGGAGATAGTAGTTACCCTATCAATATATTAGAAGTTGTTTTTCATATACGTCTGTAGCATTATCTGGGATATTGCACCTGTTGTGTTTATATGAAGGAAGAGTTTCTTTAAATGATACAAGGAGACGTACAACACTCTGGGGGGGGGGGGGGGGACTTTTTAAGTCAAAATATTTTTAAGTCTAAATTGTATGCAAATTGTAAATTGCAATGGATAAATTATATTACTTCATTCTTATCTTTTGTTTTAGTTCATTTGAAACGGGATACGGTCATTAGGTCTACAACAACTAGGTCGACAAGCATTGGGTCGACACCACTAGGTCGACATGCAGCAAGGTCGACATGGGTTAAGGTCGACATGGGTCAAGGTCGACATGGATCTAGGGTGACATGACATTAGGTCGACACAAGCATTAGGTCATCTTGGGCTAGGTCAACAGTCAAAAGGTCAACATGGGGTTTTTCACTGTTTTTTTGAGCCGACATGTGTCGACAGGTGGTATTTCATGCTTTACCATCCACTAGGGAGTGGTGGTCAAAGGCTGAGCAATCCCCCCTCCCCAATCACAAGACAGGCGATATAAACAAACACTGATATAGCAGATTGCCAGCACTTGAATGTGAAATTACATGTAAACTTAGTAAAGACCACTAATTACCCAATTAATATATTTGAAAACTGCAGGATCGGAGTTACAGGCCAGTATAGCAGGGGTCAATGCAGTTACCCAACCAATATGTTTGAACATTTTCATTTGTCTAATGTTTTCAAATATTTATATGCAGCGTTTATAGTGGGGAGAACAGGGAGGAACTGAGTTCCACCACCTCTTATTGTGAAGTGGAACTAGATAAACCTCCACTTTCGGCCTGCACAGTATGCTGCTTTCACATTACAAACCTGCTTTCAACCCGTTTTTCTAAAAGTTTCTTAAAACAGGTCTAAAGCCAGTTATATAGAAAAGCATTATAGTTTGTGGGGGGTGCTAAAAACCCTACCTCTGTCCTGCCCTGGCTCTGCCTAATGTGGGAGGGGATGCGGAGGAATGAGGTTGTAGAGGTGAGTTCCACTACCTCTCCAGCACCACTTTTAAGCCCTGTTTATATGTATTTGATTTGGTGCTGACTAATGTGTACGTATATGAAATAAAATCCTACTTTAGTTTATTCCACATGTCTATATTCATATCCTTGCTTCTTGCAGTTATTATAATTATAGCATACAAACATACATTTAATTAAAACTCCAAATATAACTTTTTAAATCGCTACATTCAATAGATATTTATTATTAATTATTTATTAAGTACTAGGTAGGTGCACAGTGTAATCTTGTATACACAGTAAGGGTGCGTACACACGGGGGCGATTCTAGCAAATATCGCTGGAAATATGGTCACTGAGCGACCATATTGCCAACAATGGGAGTGTGCACCGGCGATAAAACGCCGGGTGCGCGCTCCCATTTTCTGCCCGTAGTGAAAGCTGGTCGCAGGAGCTTGATCCTGCGACCAGCTGATTTCCACTGCCGGGCTCTCCCGGCAGTTTCTTTGGTACTTGTTTCCTAGAACGGCGCCCGTGATTTTGATCTTAGGCATCGCAAGGAAAAAAATCGCGTCGGTCGCATCGCATGCGGCCAAAAAATCGCATGCGATGCGACCGACGCGATTACTGCGATTTTACATAGGGAACAATGTTAAATGGCCCAATTGACCCGATTTCACATAGGGAACAATGTTAAATGGCCCATAGACCCCAAATAGCCACCCTGAAGTGTGAAATGGCCCCCCCAATTGTTAACGACACCCCACGATCAACGTCAACCCGAAGCGTGGCAAGCGCAGCGAGCCCGCGAGGGACGGCGGTACGCGTCCTCCGACCTTTTCATACCCCCACTATCCACGTCGGCGTGGAGTTGAGAATAGAAAGTGTGGCGAGCGCAGCGAGCCACCAAGCCTGAAGCGTGGTGAGCACAGCGAGCCCCGCGAGAGGACGCGGATACCTTCACAGCTTTACGCGTCCCCTCACTATACGCGATACCTTCACATGTGATTTTTTGGCCGCATGCGATGCGACCGACGCGATTTAAATTTTACCATGCATTTCTATGTAAAATTGTGGACATCGCATCAGTCGCATCACATGCCATTATAATGGCATGCGATGTACATGCGATGCCCGCGATGGGCGCCGTTCTAGGAAACAAGTACCGTTTCTTTTTTTATCAGCAACCATCTTTGGTCGCTGATGCAAACGGGACACCGAGCGATATATCGCTCAGCGTGAGCGATATATCGCTCGGCGATATATCGCCCCGTGTGTGCAGGGTTGAAGTGCTGCAACAGATGCACGTGCAGAAAATATTGAGTATGGGAGGCGTTCCAATGCCTCATTACCGCTCCTGTGTGATGTGTGACAACAGCACAATTCTTTACACATAGACATCTCTCATCAAGCACTAAATGAGGCTTGGCTGGCTGTGTGTTTCAGCACATTCCCCGCAGGGTTGGAGGGGTGTTCAAGGGGAACAGGTATATTCATTTCAAAGAAAACAAAACTTATGTACACTGATAAACTCTTCCAGGAGATAAATTATTTGGTGATAGACTGAAGGGGTTTGTTGTTACACCAGCAGTAACAACAACTAGAGATTAATAGTGCGCAATATGGAATCTTTTTGTGACTGCTTTCAGGTAAAATAATAGCTTAATTAACAACTGCTTACAGATCGAGCGTCATTTAGGGATATTCACAAAAATCAATGGATACAATTCTCTGCTTTCCCAAAACAGCTTTGTGAGACTGAATTGGGGTTTCCACGCTATGGACTCCATCAAATACCGGCTGGTTTTCCCCTGAAAAAACATTTATTCATATTTATAAAAGTAGCTTAGTCTAATGATCGCATTCATTGGGGCTCTCCCCAATTTCACATTCAGGGACTTATTTGTAAAGAAGGTCACAACTAATGTTGTGCTCTTTTTTCTTCTAGGTACAAGATGTGGGATTTTTCATGATGATGACGGATATGGTAATGACAGGACGGAGGTAGGAGGCAGCGTCTAAGCAAGTATAATAACTGCGGTCCAGAAAAATACACCCCGTGCTGACATATGTGCATGTTTGGAGGCGGACCACCACCATGTTCTCAGCGCCTTAGACAAAATATGAAAACTAATAATGATGATGATCAGGGGCCATTTCTGATTGGTGGAAAGCATCAGGATCCCTCTCATTTATAATAACACTAATGTAATATTGATGCAATAGTACAGTAATGTTGGTAATTGGTCGAAAAAATAATACATATTTCCATATAATCTGTTAAAGGGGAAGGCAACAGATGGGTGTATTCATCTCTATTGATTTGAATGGTTTCTTATACAGGTTGAATCTCCCGTATCCGTAGATTTGTTATCTGAATTATTCCAAAAAACATGTTTTTTTTTGTATACTTCGTGTTTTTTTTGTTCCCCCCGCCGCCCCTTTTTCCCCCCGATGTCCACTACGGCCTTCAGGATATTCTTCAGCGGTCCCAGGAGTGCATTGCGCGAGTGCACCCGTGACATCACCGGCGCGCCCGCAAACTCCTGCATTGCACTCCTGGGGGATCGTGAAGGCCTCCTTGGATGCCCAGGGACACTGTGGATGTTGTGGGACCATCGAGGCACCACCAGGGGACCAGGTAAGTATTAAAAGAACAAAATTATTCCCATAACCTTAAATATCCGTATCCAAAATTCTTGTGGTTCCGAGCATTTCCGATAAGGGATTCTCGACTTGTCGTAATATCTCTTTATATTCTGCATGCGACAGTTGTTTATAACATTGTTAAGTCATGTACTGCATTTACTAGAACCATTGTGCAGTTATATCTGCCTAAGGAAAGCAAATGTTCTACTGTTCTCTCCAGGAGTAAAGGAAGCCATGTGCTACACCCCTCTCAGCTGAGCTGGGCACATCTTGTTTAAGTAGGCAGCTTTGTGGTGAATTTTGCACTTGGTATTTAGACACAAAATCCAACACATTATACACCGCTTAATGTATAGCTGGACAAAAATATAAATATGGCCATAAGAAAATAAGTCATGTTGATGATTGCATCACAATATATTTGTATTATCGTCTTAATCAACTAGGATAACATTTTTATCCAGAATGATTATTTTTGAATCTTACTTATCCTCAGTGACATCACAATAGGGGTGAAGGCAACTCCTGGGTGTCAACTTACCATCAATGCCCGGGCTGCTGGATATTCCCAGGTCTGCTGCCTCCCCTCCCAAGTATACCAATTGTTTCAGAGTTTTCTGAATCATAGGCGGCCCTATTAGACCCCTTATGATGAATGGTCCATTACATGAAATATAAGGAAACTAGCATTTAGACGTTTGTGTAATTCAGTGATGATAAATAGGCCCCTATGTGAAGTCAAGCAGTGGAGAATTCTTGGTGGTATGACCAAGAAGACCTTGGAGTAGAGTAGAGGGAGAGCAGAGGATGTAGAAGGGTCTATTATCAGATCAGGTCATGCAGGCATTGTAACTTGCTGCAAGTAAATCAAGGGCATGAGATGCTTGAAAAGAATGCAAAAAATACAGTATTAAAAAATTTACAATAAATATCAAATACAAAGTACTACAAACATACAAGCCTTAAGGGGCATTATATTATTTATAACTGTGCAATGTTTCTGCTTTGAAAAGTTAATTAATTCTATCATGTGTGTTTTCAATGAGTGCCTCTCCGACAACTGTGTGGTCGAAGATTGTACAGAACTCACCTCATTGAAAAATCGGAAGCAGCTGTAGCATTGTTCCAGGATAACTTTAATTTATAGTCCAAGCAGGTCTCTGTGAGTATTGGGAGAGGTGCAATCAAGTCCAGTGGTTTTGGCACAATCACTGATACATATGGATCACTTTGAAGTGTTTTTTATGGTCATCAGATGGTGACAAGAGATATCGGATAGCAGACAATAGGAGACAATCCCAACCCAACTGCCATTTGGAATACAGAATCCAAAAAATAAAAATTTATAAATAAGTATTGTTCTTAAAAAAAAATGTATATTCACAAAACGTGCATAGTAGCAGTCAACAGCTGGAGTAAGCAGAAGCCATATTGGTCCCTGGTATAAATAGAGGGACCAAACTAAGGGGACAACACCTTTGAAAAAGCTGGGAACCCTCCTAGCGAAACACATCAGACATGCGTTTCAGTGTTTGAGATACAGCTTTATCAATGGTACCCTCCAAACAACGAAACGCGTCAGCCCTATTGGACCAGACTTTAACCCTCTATCTACCTCTATTGTGCCACTCTGACCGCCTCTACTTTTTCTCCCATCGCTGGGCGGCCCAACAAGAACGGGACACTGATTGCAAAACCCTGAACTCCCTACAGTCAGAGTCCTTTATTATCCCCGTTATTATATATTTTTTATATAATTTGTTCTTGTTCTTGGTACCTATTTTTATTTGTGCGTTATGTCAGTAAATATTTAATTGTAATATGTAATTAATATACATTTTTATCAAACCAAGCGCCACTTCTTTTGTTTTTAAAATGACATTTCCCTTGTATACTCCATGGAAAACTTGCAGGTTATGCTTGCTGTAAAGGAGGAAACAAGACATCAGCTGGTGTTGGAACTGACAATGGTAAAACTAATCATCAGACCAAAGGTCAAGACATGCAGCAAAGGTCAACAAACAAGCAAAGGAATGAAGTCAACAACAAACTGTGTCTGTAACATAGGGGTCTATTTATTAAACAAAGTTGCTTTAGGTTATGTTTATATTTCCATATTTAAGTACTGGGACATCCCTAGTGGGAAAGAGCTTTCCCGTCAAGAAGACTTAAACATCAAAAGTGATGTCAGCAACAGAGAAGAAGAAGCCACCCAGGAGAGCAGGAGATACCAGGTGAGATGTTTGAATGGTCTGTGCACACGCCCATCAGCGTTGTTGATGTCAGCAGCTGAGACAAAGAACTTGGCCAGGAGAGCAGGAGATACCAGGTGAGATGTTTGAATGGTCTGTGCACACGCCCATAAGCTGAGAAGAAGAAGCCAACCAGGACAGCAGGAGCCACCAGGTGAGATGTTTGAATGGTCTGGGCACATGTCCATCAACATTGGTGATGTCAGCAGCTGAAAAGAAGAAGCCACCCAGGAGAGCAGGAGACACCAGGTGAGCAGAGGTGACAGCACTAGCTGCAGCAGCAGAGGAAAGCAGAAAGAGAATCATCCTCCCTGCTATTGTCCAGTTCTCCATTTCTACAAGTGAGAAGTCACTTAATGCCATCTAGAGATGGTGTTATGTTTTTCAGAAAATATGAGAGAAGATTGGCTTCTTTGCTTCATATAAATATCACTGTTCGTAGCCCCATTACATTCTGCAGAAGCACCCTCTATAGTAGTAAGCATTGTCAATCAAAATAATTCTAATAAACTCTGCAGTCTAACATAGAGCAAACTTTAAGTGCTTAGCATAATTGTTTTAGCAAAATTATGGGCCTACCACGTGACCATGTGTCCTCATGTGGTGGGAACCTAAAACTAATGTTGCCCACACAGGGATAGATTTCAGGTCCACTCCAATGTCTTTCAAATTTCCATGGAAATCCAGAAAACCCCTGATCATGCCCACACACAGTGATTGAGTAAAACGATCAGAAGGTAGATGGGTCATTTAATGACTATAATTTTTAGCTTTGTTATATACACTGGCTGGGGATAGAGGTGGAGGTGCTAGGATATGCCCCTGTCATGAGCCGTGTCATAGCCTAGAGCGACACCCATGGCTGGTGGTGGTGGAAGCGGGATATGTTGCTTCTGGAAGCCAGGTCATGGCCACATCGTTCATCATGCCTACACAGAGAACGGTGTGTCCAAATCCTTCAAGACAAGTCATCCATCTTCCCACCTGCTGAAGCGATCAGCAGGCTTAATGAATGACCCATGGGCACCCTCATTGGATGGTCATCATGCCCACAACGGCCATATTGTTTAAAAAATGGTACTTGTTTCCTAGCACGGCCACAATCGCGGCCATCGGGGGTAATTTTTAGTGGCCTGCGACGCAACCGACGCGATGCCCCCGATTTTTCCATTGAAATGCATTGAAAATAGTGAAAAATCGGGTCGGTCGCGTCGTGTGCACATAAAAATGCTTAAATGGTCCAGACGCGATGCCCCCGATTTCCCTATAGGGAACAATGTTAAATGCCTCAATTTACCCACGATGACCACGATTTCCCATCGGAAACAATGTTAAATGGATCAATTTACCCAAATCAGCATAGGGAAGAATGGTAAATGGGCCAGAAACCCCAAAAAAACCCACAGAGCAGTGGAATGTCCCCCCAAAAGTAGTTGACGCCACCCCGCCATCAACGTGAACCCGAAGCGTGGCGAGCGCAGCGAGCCTGCGAGGGGCGGCGGTACGTGTCCTCCGACCTTTTCATGCCCTACTATCCACTAGGGCGTGGAGTGAGAATAGAATAGTGTGGCGAGCGCAGCGAGCCACCGAGCCCGAAGCGTGGCGAGCGCAGCGAGCCCCGCGAGGGGACGCGGATACCTTCACAGGTAAACGCGTCCCTTCGCGGGCTTCCCAGGTGTCCGCGTCGCCATGGACACCTGGGAAGCCCGCGAGGGTACGCGTATAACTGTGAAGGTATCCGCGTCCCCTCGCGGGGCACGCTGCGCTCGCCACGCTTCGGGCTCGGTGGCTCGCTGCGCTCGCCACACTATTCTATTCTCACTCCACGCCCTAGTGGATAGTAGGGCATGAAAAGGTCGGAGGACGCGTACCGCCGCCCCTCGCGGGCTCGCTGCGCTCGCCACGCTTCGGGTTCACGTTGATGGCGGGGTGGCGTCAACTACTTTTGGGGGGACATTTCAATGTTCAGGGGTGTTTTTGGCCCATTTACTATTGTTCCTATGATAATTTGGCTAAATTGAGCCATTTCACATTGTTTCCTATGGGAAATCGTGGTCATCGCGGGTAAATTGAGGCATTTAACATTGTTCTCTATGGGGAAATCGCGGGCATCGCGTCTGGCCCATCGCACCCGATTTTTTAGATGCCGCGATGCCCGCGATGGCCCCGATTTTACCCCCGATGACCGCGATTAAGATCGTTGTGGCCGTGCTAGGAAACAAGTACCTAAAAAATCTTACCATGTGTTGGCATTCAAGGGTTCAAGTCCAGGGCACAAGTCCAGGGCACAGGATCCCCCAATCAGGCACAGTCCACCCACCAATAGGCATCACACTATTGAGAGGTTAGATTGCAGAGTTTATTAAAGCTTCCTTTTATTGTGTATGAACTCAAAGTGTTCTGCATCGCAATCTCCAGCTAATGTGATGGAGATATGCGATTATTGAGATTGCTAAGTAGACCCCAAAGAGACAGATAGTAATAGCTGAGATAAACACGCACATTAACTACGAGCACAGAGTGTAATCACTTCTTCCATGTCGAATTAATGTACCCCTAACTGAAGGTATCTGCAGGGCTATTTTTCAGTAGGCTCCAGCAGGAACTGAGGCCCTTATTCTAGTTCACTCTTTCTGACAAAATATTTCTTAGATGGACAAAACCATGTGCGCTGCAGGTGAGGCAGGTGTAAAACCCCACCCAAATCTAATTATCTCTGCACAAGTAACACCTGTTCAGTGCACTGAGAGTGCAGGCAGCACAGAGGAGGCAGTGGCAGGGGGTGTGGTGGTAAAAATTAGTTGGCCACAGCATTACCCTATTGGCGGGCATGGGTCGACAGGCCATAGCTTGATACATGAAAAAGGTTCTCATACCTTAGATCGACGTGGATAAAAGGTTGACACAAGCAAAAAAAGGTTGACAGACTTGTTCGCTTTGTTGCAAATTCGCAGCAGGAGAAATGATCTGATCATGCGCAAGCTGTCTGTACAAAGACAGCCAGTGACGGCTAGCCTTCGCTGGGTGATTGACACCCTGCCGCTGTTTGGGGTGATAACCATGCATTTTCTGGGAGTACCCCAGAAAACACAGGCATTCCATTGGCTGACGTCATTAGCGGCACCCTTTACCCATGATCTTTGCAGCACTGACTAATTCTAGACTTACTCTGCGCTTGAGAACAGAGAGAAAAACAAATCAATGGTGAATGATTCTGAATATTTTTCCTTCATGTGTACGGCTCCAAAGACATTCTCAGCTGTGCACATGGGCTGGATTTCAATTTGGTTGGGAGGTTTGGGGAGGCCTTTACCTTCTCGCTGGACTCCGAAAACTCACAGCCCAACAATCAGGTCTGAATCGGTCCCAAAGTACCAAACAATCAGTGGCATACTGCCATTTAACTGGCTGTGCTAGAAAAATGACAGTTACAAGCTTATTGGTTGGTACTGTACTTTATCGCCAAGATTTTTTGTTTGACATTTACTATCTTTTTTTTTCTCTTTAGCTTTAATTGTACTTGTTTAATATTTCAGTATGTCTTTATTTCCACTGCAAGCTAATTGTACTTGGCTCCAGAAAATTCATCCATTCGTTACTTACAGTATCACTATCAAGGTTTCTTATAACGCTTTTTCCACTTGTTCTCAGCATTTCGCTGTTACTGCTTTGGGTCATCTTCTGTTTGTTTTGTTAAATCCACTGACTATGATGATTAATGTTGTGGTTTCATTTTGCCATTTTCTTTGCTCTCTTAGAACAGAAACATAGAATTTAACGGCAGATAAGAACCATTTGGCCCATCTAGTCTTCATTTAGTCTGTCTGATGTAAATCCTAAAACAACTTCCTCAACCAAGATATTATCCTCTGTTATACTCTGAACCTAATAGGGATAACTTTGCAAAATTCAAGCATAAATTTAAGAACCTTTTATTGAAATGTACTCAGTTTAGGGACAAAATGTAATAAGGTGGTAGTCAGGGCCGGATTAGGGGTGGGGGGGGGGGGCTTAGGGGGTCAGTACCCCAGGGCTCCCCCTCTATCTAGTTGGCATGTTTTTTTTAAAAAAGCTATAACTTGTGCATGGGAGTGGGGTAGTGCTGCAGATTCACCTATCTGCCAATGTGACAATGATTAATAGTGCTGAGCAGTGCATTACTGGGAGTTGACTAAGTCCCATGAGACTTTGCACAAGAGGTCAGAGGCTGAGAGGGTTGTGCTGAGCTCTGCTTGGTGGAGCTCATCATATGCTTCTCAGGCCCATAGAGAACAGCAGCAGCAGTGGCCTCATCATGGGAGGGTTTTAACCAGAGGCAGCGCTGAGTCTGTCAGAGTTCCTAAAGAGTAAGGTACAGAGGGACTATATATATATATATATATATATATATATATATATATATATATAAAAAGGTGAATTCCTGCTGTATGCTACTGCTCCTGACGTTGCTAATGTTATTTTGAGGATTCTGTCACACCTGGCAATTACCATATATTTGGTCATTTCAAGCTAGAACATTCTTTTGTTTCCTGATTGCGAAATTTACTGGATTATGTCTTATTGACATCTGATTCATAAAACTATCTGTACTGAACATCTATAGTTACTGCTGACCGCAATTTCTGCCCCTGATGAAGTCTTGTTTTTGACGAAACGCGTTGGGCCTTCTGTTTGTGATTAAGAAATCTCTGAGCAATTACCATTGATGTTCACCAACTGTATATTTGCGACACCCCTAGAAGGGTTCTTTTATTGTACATGATTTATATGTACCTTTTATATGTATTTTATATTAAATATACTTTCCACAAAGTGACATTTATTGTTCTATTAGCGCACTCTGATCTCCCTTCCCTTTATATATATATATATATATATATATATATATATATATGTTTATATTAATCCCCCGCCTGCAGTTACCCATTCACCAAGTTTATACTGCCAATACTCTGTGTTTTGACATATTCTCCCATGCAGTTTGTGGCCAGTAATGACAAGGGAGGGGGCCCCCATGTCTAAAGTGACCCGGGCCCCCTGATGGCTTAATATGGCCCTGGTGGGAGTATGAACTTACACTACTGCTAGGTTCTCCTGCAATTCCAGTGAAGATGTTCCACAACCATTTTGGAGGTATTTCTGGGGCTTCAGTGGACTGCTGCAATGACTGCTACTTCAATCCTGGGCTACTCTCATCCCAGTTGAGCTCCCAAGATTCGTCTCACTCTTGTCATGGTTTGAATGTTGTCACAAAGTAGCTGGGACTCCCCTGCCACTTGCTTGTTTACCTGTCCTGCTCCTCTGGTTCCCGATGGCACAAAGCTGTCCCTGCCCTGGTGAGCATCCAGTGCCTGATTAAATAATCAATAGGCTGATTACGCTGCAGCCTGGGGCACTGGGTCCTAGGGGGGGGAGCAGTGCCTGCACAATAGATTATGATGGGAAGGAGTGCTTCCTGGTGCTGCTGGAATTGGGTCCAACCAAGGTCTCGTGAGATCTCTCCAGGGAACTGTGGGAGCATAGGCGAATCTAGGGGGTGGTCCGGGGATGCACAGGACCACCCATTAGCCTATTTTGTAGCTGAGGGATGGGGCTTTCCAACGAGCCCAGCCCCATGTCTCTAGCCCCCTGGGAACCAGAGATACTGCCAGGCAAAGCTGGAACGTTTTCCCTATAGGATAACATGGGACCCGCTAATTCCGACCCCCACCCAGTTCAATGGCTGCCAGTTCCCCCTTCGGCATCACTGAAGCTCGAGGTTGATTTTAGTCGAACCCAAATCGCTGGGCCTTTAATCTGATACCAGGCTGGATCCATATGGGTTAATTGATTCCAGGGATATTGAGGTTAAACCGTTTTTTTTTTTGTTTCATTTCTTAAATGTAATTTCATGACTGTTTATGTTCTTTGAGGGCAGATTTCTCTGGAACCAAACAGCCCAGTTTCACAGAGACCAAAATCATTCGAAGCCAACTCAAAAGTTCTTCAATATGATACTGGTCTCATGTAAATGGGTCAGTTGTTTCCGAAGATATAGCTGGTTGGTTAAAGGGGTGTAGGGAGAGAGGAGTGGTTGTCTCTCCCTCTCACACCAGAAAATGCAGGGACTAGGCTGGTGTATAAGGGGTCAGCCTGGGAATGTCCCTGCATGATCCTGGGACCATATTCCCGGGTAAATCCCTGCATTTTCTGTTGTGAAAGGGGTATTATTTCAAACAGCCGTGACCTGCAGTGCTCTGAATACAGCCGGGCAGCCCCCTGCTCTCTGCCCAGCTGTCAATGACTGTCACCCCTGCAGCTTCCGCTCCAATTCTTCTCCCCGCTTTCACCTCAGCCCGCCCCCCCCCTGCACAATATTTCAAATGTCCACTCGGCTAGAGGGGAAACCAGGAGGGGAGTGGGAGTGTGCTCTGCACTGCACACTGCTCCTCTCCCCATAGAAACAGCTGCACCGCTCTCCATCTCTCCCTGCAGCAGCAGCGAAGGCTCATATGAAAATTTACAATAAGTGGCACTTTAAGGGGCATTGCTTAAGGGACGCTACAAGTGGCGGTATGTGGGGGCATTACGCATAATGTGTGGCTTAATGTGTAAGGGGCATTACGGTGTGCAGCATCATGTGTAAGCGGCATTATGTGTGCAGCATCATGTGTAAGGGACATTATGTGTGCAGTATCATGTGTAATGGGTACTATGGTGCGCGGCATCATGTGTAATGGGTACTATGGTGTGCGGCATCATGTGTAATGGGTACTATGGTGTGCG
Source organism: Crinia signifera (assembly GCF_055691185.1). NCBI lineage: Eukaryota > Metazoa > Chordata > Amphibia > Anura > Myobatrachidae > Crinia > Crinia signifera. The sequence continues at coordinate 79,879,467 of NC_139228.1, read as the reverse complement.
GCATCATGTGTAATGGGTACTATGGTGCCATCAAGCAAGAACCCCCTAGCAATGAGCACGTAGGTAAGCAGCACTTATGTGGCAAATATGTAATGGGCATTACGGTTTGTTATATAGTATGTAATGGGCATCATGATGTGTGGCACAATGTATAATGGGCATTATGGTGTGTGGCCTTATGTGTAATTGGCAATACGGCGTGTGGCTTTATGTGTAATGGGTATTACGGAGTTTGCTAAAATGTGTAATGGGCATTACTGTGTATGGTCTAAAGCAGGCATGTCCAACGTTGGCCCTCCAGATGTTGTGAAACTACACATCCCAGCATGCTTTGCCACAGTTTTGCTATTAGAGAATGCTAAAACTATTGCAAAGCATGCTGGGATGTGTAGTTTCAAAACATCTGGAGGGCCAACGTTGGACATGCCTGGTCTAAAGTGTAATACCACACCCCTTTTTGTGATGCCACGCCTCCTTCCCATTAGGCCACACCCCCTTTTTGCCGCGCGACTACGCCGAGCAAAGGCCCCCCTGCTGTTATGTCTAGATCTGGGACCACCCATTACCATAGTTCTAGATTCGCCTATGTGTGGGAGCAGTGGTGCCTGCTGGGATTGCTGATGTCACTGAGGCAGGGGCGCTGGGAAGAGGAGATCCTGTGAGAGCTGCACATGGCTCTGCTGCTGAGGCTGTGATTATTGCCACTGCTGACAGGACTGCTGGGGCGGTAAGTGTCAATATCAGTGGATCTGAGGCCCGAGCCGGTCACAGCTTTTTAGCTGAATATGAGCAAAAAAATTGGTGGTTGGAGTGTGTGTGTGTGTGTTTGTGTGTGTGTGTGTGTGTGTGTGTGGGGGGGGGGGGTAATTCTGTATTAGCCTAGGGTGGCTGGAACTCATAATAAGGCAGCAACACAGTCTCCTCTCTCTCTGTGGTCCTGGCTTTTAGAAACAAGGTTTTCCACCAGAACTGGCTGATGGGCACCGCCATATTGGAGTTTGACAGCCAATCAGAGACCAGCTTGAGTGCCCTAATGTTAACAGCCAATTCCAGGACAGCCAAGGGTATAAAGCCAATTCATGGAGGTTTCCAAATCACCAGAACAATGTTTACTGTGTACTAACATAGGATCTCCTGCAGTTACTACTCCAGCACATAGATTTTGGGGTACCTTTTATAATCTTTGCTTGCCTGCGTTGGCAAACATGGGTGTATTTGCAATTTTGGAAATTTACTAATGACCAAGCATGGGATTATTAGGTCAAACATAAGTGCAAATTACAGGTAGTCAGACATATATGACCAAATACACCATCGGCCAAACTCAGGAGCAATTTCCATAGACAACTATAGAACACAGAAAAAAGCCACCGCTCCGGTGATCGCTGCCAGGCCCCCCACAGCCAGCTCAGCGGACATGCCTGGTATGCCACTAATGCAAGATCTCCTACACAGCCCAGGGACAGCAGTGCCCCTGCTGTGGTGTATGGGCAACCGCATGTGCAGCTGTAGGAATCGATAGCTGCAGGTGTTGGTACGGTCAATGTCACAGACCGTTCATATATTGCCCTGAATTTCATAGCGCTGCATGTGATTTCAACGCCGCCCCGCCCCCCCCCCCCCCCTGCTTGTCCTGCTGCCCTCCCCCCTCACTCACCGAATTCTCCAACATGGCTGTGAATGGATGTTTTGCATAAAGATCCCTTGGCAGCAATTGGTCCAATTTGCGATGATACCAATTCCCACCATAATGTGTTTGAAAAATGACAGTTAACAGTTGGTTGTTACTTCATCACTGTCCACGTTATCTCTATTCAGACCCTTGAGAACCCCTGCTATCGGTGACATGCATACCTCCCAACTGTCCCCAGGGGTCAGCAGTGTCCTGTGGTGGTGGTGGTTCAGTTTGAGTCCCTCCCTGCCACTTAGCAGATCAGCAGGGTATAGATACTGTGCACATAGCATTTTCACGGAGGCAGAGGGACAGGGGACTCTAAGAGCATTGGTAATGCCCCCAACAGTGATGAAAAAGGGTCATTCTTGTGAAGTCCACGCCCCTATTCATGAGGCCACACCCCCTTTTTTGGTGTCGACTGTAGACCGGACAAATGGAGATGTATCTAATCATATAACCCTGCATGCATGCAACTTGTACTTCCCTTGCGCTTACGGCTCTATACCAGCCATGTGACTCATTTTTGGGGGACTTTTTGGATTTTCCATCTTCTGGACCAGTCTAATAATATAGCTATACACTCACATTACAGACAGTGGAAACCTGGCCTGGAGAAATAGAACACTAGATTTGCCCAACGCTTCCCTGCACAATGTAGTAGGGAAAGCCCTGTAATCAGTCATAATGGCAGACCTAAGAGAAACATTGTATAGAGTATAAAGAAGGCGTTGATTTCAATCCGGCACAAAATGAAATTTGCATCCTAACTAAACACATGATGTGCTTGTGATTGCTCGAAGTACCGTTGCTGTGGCAGGGACAAAAAATATTTACTTTACAAAGTCAAAAAGAGCTGTTAGGGAGCAGGGGCATGTAAGCCCAGAGCCGCGAGGAACACTGAGCGAAAGCAGATGGCGTATTGTACGGAAAAGGTTACGCATGAAACTATAGATAACCAACACAGTAATGCTATATACTTCTTGTAGCTGAGTAAGCCACGAAGCTGTCCCTTGTTTGGGTTCAAATTCACTTGTTTTTAATGTTTGTTTTTGCACAAAATTTATATTATTTGTACAATATGTTTATAATAGCTTTTTATAGACTTAATTGCCGGGATATAATGACAGCTGATTTTGGTCTGACTTTCTGAAATATCCAATTTTTCATCAATGTAATAGTATCCAAGCTCACTAAAGGTGCATACACACTAGGAGATTTTAGGGGTTATTCTGGTTTGTTTCTGCACATGTGGAGGGGGATGGGGTGGCATGCCGGGGGATTCCCATGGAAATCACCCTGTGATGCGGGGGGGGGGGGGGGGGGCAGGAGGCTGATGTTGAGTGCCTGAGAGTCATTTAGATATGCGCGCACCTTCGCATCATTCGATGGTCGTCCACCATCGAATGATGTGGGTTTTTCACCTTAGGCTGTGAATGGATGTTTGTGCTACGCATTCATTCACAGCCGTGCAGGGGAATTTGCACTGCTATGGAAAATAATGGTGGGCGAAAAATGACATGCAGTGTTGCGAACGAAGCTGCGCTGCATGCCAACCAGAATAACCCTCTTTGCCCAGCGTCTATGGACAGCGATGATGGGGGGAAATCTCTGGGCTGGAAATCGCTCAATGCAACAAACTGAGCAATTTTTCACCCATCTAAGGGATTTTCTCGGGGGGTGAACAATTTTCTATGGCAGGACGATAGCGTCTGCAAGGGTACGCCCAGCATATTTGGGGACATGCTCAGAAAATGCTGGGTGTTCCTCTGTTTCCGCCCCCTACACGCCTCCTTCCTGCCCATCCTGGAGAGAACAGCCCGCGAGTGTGAAACTCACCAAAGTTGTTCGCCCCCAGAGTGTGCATGTGCGCAAATTCACGCATATGATTGCTATATCTCTATGACAACAAGGTTATCTTGACTCCAAACTTCTACTCAAGGCATGGAGCAATCGGGGGCCTTAATTAAAAAAAAAAAAAAAAACTATTAAAAAAAATTACACAAATTACAAATGGTACAAAAATATGCCATAAATGTTTCATACAAACAGGTGGTGTCTGGATACGGGTGTGGTATGACACACCGACAGTCGGGATTCTGACAGTTATTTCTCCGATGTCGGAATCCCGACTGTCGGGGAGCCGTCCGGCACCCCTGGATACAAAGAAAAGCCTGCTCAGGAGTCTTCCTCTATTTTATACTCATTTAAACCTTTGAAGTTAGATATAGAAGGTGCTCTTATCTCACAGATGTGTTTTCATACATAAACAACTACAAAGTAGAAGTTCCATCTCCTTCCATTTATTGTACCTTACAAAATAAAATTAACCAGAGGATAGATCACATTGGAAATCCTTTTCTTCCCTTTCATGTCCACCCTGAGCATCACGACTGCGGATATACCCATCCTTAACCCTGAGTGCCAACATCTCTGTGAGAGGTGCCCAAAATAGCCGCTAAAAATGCCAGCGTTACTCACATTTGTTTTTAAATTCAAATAAAAAATGTTATGAAAAATAGATTATGGGTGAGATTTAATAGGATGAGAGATTCAGAAAGTGAGAGATTTGGTAAGAAATCCCCAGTTTTTTAAAGCGGCAATCATTTACACTGCAACATCACACTGGTTTTGCAGGGTAAGTGATTGCCGCTTTAAAAAACTGGGGATTTCTTACCAAATCTCTCACTTTCTGAATCTCGCATCCTATTAAATCTCACCCTATATTTCCTATATAAAGTAACTACAGGTCATTATGATGAATAAAAATGTTTGCTTGACAAATTTCACACCTATTTTTCATAAATTCACTTGGCACTCAAAGGGTTAAGGGGTCAATCCGGTGAGAGATCATAAAGGAACTACTGTTATGCGTGAGGTCAGCCCTAATATTGAATGTGAATGCACCTATCTATATAAAGATAAAAGGTACCCTCTAATTGAGGTTAGCGAGGTACACCAGATACTGCATTGATTACGTTCAATAACAGATTCCGGTTTCTGGTTTCATAGCTTGGTTTATTATAAAAGACAGCGCTGATTGGTTAAAGAGATTTTACACACCTTTTCTTTTTTTTTCTTTTTCTTCACATGAATTTTGAGTTTTATACATCACCATCAATAGGAATATCACCTTTTTTCCCCGAATACTACAGAATTCATCTCAAGACACCACCGAATGGATAAAAAGACTCCACCTTCACAAATAGACTCACTTTGACACTTTAAGGGTTGTATCATATTTTATTTCATTTATTAGTAATTTTTTGTTCAAATATTTCCACTGTTCCACATGATTATGTCCATACCCACCCCATTGTCTTTGTAGTTATTTTGTATATGTGATGATATTGCTTGTGTCAGTGTACCAACTTCTTTCTGCTGTTCTTCTGTCATATAATATGTTACCGAAGAGCAGGAAAGCCTATACATACCATCGGAGGACAGCCACTGGCAGCCGGGACTATAGACAGTGGACAGCTGGTATATATATATATATATATACTAGGTGATTCATCGAGCCCTACGGGCGCTCTTCACACCGGCGTAAGGGGCTACGCCCCTTAATTTGTGAACATCATTATTGTGAGAAATATGGTTAGAATTGTATGAAACATGCCCTGTATTGCAGCTTCTGGCAGTGGGTGAGGGTCCAGCGTGGCAGCACAGGAGTACAGGACGGTGGCCCTGAGTCAGTGTCTCCTCCTACTGGGTGGGAGTTAGGGTGCATGAGAGCAGGAGGCTGGGCTATGAGGCATAATAGGGGTATGTGGGCAACACAGCGTCAGCGATTACCCAGTGGTGGAAGTTACGGTTCAGGAGAGCAGGAAGCTGGGTAGTGATAGGGGTGTGTGGGCATACGGGGGACTAAAGAGGGTGGTGGACACTGTGGAGCTTCTGCCAGTGGGTGAGGGTCCAGCGTGGCAGCACAGAAATACAGAAATACAGGAGTCAGTGTCTCCTCCGACTGGGTGGGAGTTAGGGTGCATGAGAGCAGGAGGCTGGGCGGTAAAGCATGATAGGGGAATGTGGGCAACACAGGGTGAGCGGGTCTCCACTGGCGGAAGTTACGGGGCAGGAGAACAGGAGGCAGGGCAGTGTCCTCCCACATTGATGGCAAAAGTATTCAACATCGGCCATAAACCATCGATTATTTGAAAATCATTGATGGTCGATGGGCATTCCTAGAACTGGAGGAGGGTGGGGACAGTATGCAGCTGCCGGCAGTGGGTGAGTGTCTCCTCCCACTGGGAGGGAGTGAGCGTACATGAGAGCAGGAGGCTGTATAATAGTGGTATGTGGGCAAGACATTGATAAAAGTTGTGGATCTGGTGCAGAGGGCAGTGGGGAAACCTGCAGTGCGGCAGCCAGGGCCGGATTTCCCACCTAGGGGCAGTACCTGCTTGTGGTGGTACAGGATCCCCCATTGTCATGGGGGTACGTGAAATGCGGGAGCGGGTGCCGCGGTGGTCCGCTGGGGGGTGGATTTGCCGGAAGGGGGTCAGGGGGGTCTGCAAATTGCGGGAGGGGGGGTGGTGTGTGGGGATCCGCAGTTAGCGGGAGGGGGCGGGGGTCCACAAATCGTGGGCGGGGGGGCTTGAATCGTGGGAAGGGGGGTCCGCAAATTGCGGGAGGGGGGTTGTCGGGGTTAGTGAATTGCGGGAGGGGGGGGTTGCGGAGGTCCATGAATTGCGGGAGGGGCACGTGGGGTGCCGTGAGTCAAGGGGGGGTGGTGCGGGGGTCCGTGAATCACGGGAGGGGTCATGAATCGCAGGAGGGGGGGTCGTGGGGGGGCTGTGAATTGCAGGAGGGGGGGTGTGGGGGGTTGCCGTGAATTGCATGAGGGGGGCGTGAATCAAGGGTGGGTGGGCGCAGGGGGGTGGTGCGGGGGTCCGTGAATCGCGAAAGGGGGCATGAATCGCAGGAGGGGGGGTCATGGGGGGTTGCGAATCGCAGGAAGGGGGGTGTGGGGGGTGCCGTGAATTGGGTGAGGGGGGCATGAATTGCGGGAGGGGGGGTCCCCGAATGTGTGAATTACGGGGCGATCGCAAATCGCGAGAGGTGCCGAGGGGGCCCGCAAATCGCGGGAGGGGGGCGCTATGGGGGGTTCCGTGAATCGCGGGAGGGGGGGTCGTGGGGGGTTGCGAATCGCAGGAAGGGGGGTGTGGGGGGTGCCGTGAATTGCGTGAGGGGGGCATGAATCGCGGGAGGTGGGGTCCTCGAATGTGTGAATTAGGGGGCGGTGGCAAATTGCGAGAGGTGCCGAGGGGGCCCGCAAATCGCGGGAGGGGGGCGCTACGGGGGGTTCCGTGAATCGCGGGAGGGGGCGGCGCGAATTGCGGGAGGGGGGGTCGCAAATCGCAGTAGGGGGGGTGCCGTGAATCGCGGGAGGGGGGCTCGCGGGGGGCCCTTTTAATGCCGGGAGGGGGGGGGGGGTCGCAGGGGTTCCGCGAATCGCAGGAGGGGAGGATGCAGGGGTCCTGCGAATCGCGGGAGGGGTCGCTGGGGTCCCGCGATTCGCGGGAGGGTCGCGGGGGTCCCGCGTTTTGCAGGAGGGGGTGGTCGCGGAGGTCCAGCGAATCGCGGGAGGGGGTGGTCGCGGGGGTCCCGCGAATCGCGGGAGGGGGTCGCGGGGGTCCCGAGAATCGCGGCAGGGGGGGGTCGCGGGGGTCGCGCGAATCACGGGGGGAGGGGGGAAGCGGGGGTCCCGCGAATCGCGGGAGGGGGGGTCACGGGGGTTCCGCAAATCGCGGGAGGGGCGGTCGCGGGGGTCCCGCGAATTGCGGGAGGGGGGTCGCGGGGGTCCCGCGATTCGCGGGAGAAGGGGTCGCAGGAGTCCCGCGAATCGCGGTAGGGGGGGTCGCGGGGGGTCCCGCGAATCGCGGGAGGGGGGTCGCGGGGGTCCCGCGAATCGCGGGAGGGGGGGTCGCGGGGGTCCCGCGAATCGCGGGAGGGGGGGTCGCGGGGGTCCCGCGAATCGCGGGAGGGGGGGTCGCGGGGGGTCCCGCGAATCGCGGGAGGGGGGTCGCGGGGGTCCTGGCAGAGGGTAGGGATGTGCAGGAGTAATGGTGGATGGTGGCTGTGGAGTAATGGTGGATGGTGGGCGTGTACTGTAGCCCTGGCTGGGCGGGGGGAGGTGATGTCAAGGGGGTGGAACGTCAGACACATGAAAGTGAAACTGTTCTACACAGGAACGTTCTCCACAGGAGTTGAGTGACAGATCTGGCTAAATATATAAGATATATATATATATATATATATATATATATATATATATATATATATATATATATATATATATATATAGAGGACCAGCCTGCCCAGATGCCACCAGGCTGCTAGGTATTTACTAATACTGTCTATACCTAGGGCCTGTTCTGGAATATGGCCAAACATGCAAAGTGTTGCCATGAGGAATTATAATCACTATGAACCCTCTAAAGGAGGAGTCATCAGTGGTGTAACTAGATATTTTCCTCCAAAAGTTCAAGCGCCCTTTCTTCATTGCCAGTGTTCTTTTTACTTGTTACCAGTGGGTTACATCCTGTTGCCAGAGGTTTACATGCCCATAGCCAGGGGGTTACATGCTTGTTGCCAGGATTTTACATACTCATATATATTCCTGGAGCAATATACATATCTCGCTACTGGGAATCTGGGTATTGATATACGCTACCCAACCAATAGGACCTCTAGCAGCTATCCATCTGTCCAGTAGGACTCTAGGTTTTGTCTCCTCAAAGACAGAAGCCATTTTTGGAGGGACATTTTCAGCAGATTCCATATGGAAGACCACACCCCCACAGCACTGGCTACCCCAAGCCACCGCTTGGGCTGCAGTGTCATTGTTACGCCACTGAGTGTCGTGAACACCACAACCACCTAATATAATGAAAAGTTAACATTAATTATGCAGGATTTACTGTGTAAATGAGAAGAAAATACATGCACCCGCATTTCCTGTGCAACTAATGCAGTGGCTGAGGATAGCTTCTTGTACAATGCCATTTACTCAAAGGGTCTCCCGTCAGCCGTCTGTTTACAGCAGCACTGGCAGATTTATCAGCATGGGGTCCGTGAGTGAAATAGTTCATCATGCACAGATAGTGATTGAATCCTCCGCTCACATGGATGATGCTTTGGACATTGCAGCTACAGTTCCGTGCATCTCATCACTTTTTCCATCGTTATTTGGCACACTTCGTCATGGTTGTGTGGGTGGACTTCTACTGCCAAGTTGAACGTGTTGAGAAGAAAAATCTGATCAAGCGAAGAACAGTCACAATTCAAACAGGGAACCTACAGTCTGTTATGATAAAAGGATAAGCTGTCCATTGACTGGCTTATTAGGAATGTGTTGTATACTGTTGTTGTTGTGCTGGTTTACAGTTTAGTCTGAAAGTCTGCTGCATTATATTTTTATTGAATGTTCTCATTATAATATACTTTGAAATGGACGATGCGACTCTTACTGCATAAAAATATAAAGCCAAATTTAAACAAATTGTTTATTACAACTACTGTATACAAATTGAAAAACCCTCAAAACATATCCCACCCATTGGCTGCTGAAGCACAAATTTACCAACGTTCTATTTGATGGAATCTAGTAGTCATTACCTACCTAATTGTAGTAGGGTGGGCTTGCCACGACCCCTTGCCCAGAGAGGAGATAGATGCCAGCCTTGTGTCTCCGCACCTGTGGAATGGACATGGCAGGCTCTTGGACCAGCGCATGTGCAGATGCTGCATGGTGACTGCACAGAAACCCAAATGTCTATGGTCTGCATCAGATGCAGCCCATTGAAGCTGGCTAGGGTTGACGATCAGGCAGGTAGGAACTTCCTGCAGGAATCAAGCTCTGTGCTTATTGCTTCCCAGTGTGGCAGTACCAGAGAAAGGAAACAACTCCCAATGGGACTGCCCATAACGTCTGCAACTGACAGGTAGGACTTCCGATAGGAAGCATAGCTGCATTACTGCAGACAATAGGTGTTTCAATCATTCCCTATCACATGGACACAAAGTTAAGTAGGAATCTTTTTTTGATGGTTGCAGTTAACAGCTATATTTTATTGTCTATTGGCCATCACTAATATTGGCTTTGGGAACAGTGGTTCCCAAACTCGGTCCTCAAGGACCCCTAACAGTTCATGGTTTTCATGGAACCTCTGGATTTGCATATGACTGCCTACGAATTCCAAAGTCCAAAATAGGCGGATTCGGCTTAGCAAATTTCCCCCACTGAGATGAAAAAATGGTTTTAATCAGTAAGGATCCCAATGGAATGCCACGTTTCATTGTTTTTTTTTAATTGTGGAAAAAGTCTGGGGGTGTTTGGGGGAGGGAGGAGGGTTTGCATAGCAATGCTGAGGACAACTCTCTGCTCTCCTGAACATGCTCAGATTATGATGTGGGCGTGGAATGGGCCTTCCCTGAAAATTTTTATGTGGTCGGACACTGCGTACATAAGATCATACATGATGATCATGTATGAAGTACATATTGATGTAGGAGATATAGACATGAGACATATCCTAGACAGGTGATCAACGGAAATTTTTGAAAAACAAAAGAGAGAAAGGGCTGGATGTATCAAGCTCAAAAAGTGATAAAATGAATAGTGATAAACAGCCAGCCAGTCAGCTCCTACCTGCCAAGTTACAGGCTGGGTTTGAACAATGATAGGTAGGAGCTGATTGGTAACTTGTTTATCATTAATTTTTTGAAGCTTGATACATCTGGGCCATAGAGAGAAAGGGGCAAATTTAATTAGCCATGAACTAGCTTGAACACTTTTAATCATAGCCAAAATCTTTGTCATACTGACACATTATACCCAATCATTATTTGCCTGCATCTCAGGACCACTGTCCTGCCGCCTTACATTATTTGCCTTTTTGTTTTTCAGGATGATTTCCCCACTGCAGTTCCCAAGGGTTATTGCATACCTCCCAACATTTTAAATAAGCTGCATGCTCCCTAAAAGGCTGCAAGGCCTTGGGAAATTGGGTGCATCTTTCGTGAGCCACTCCCCCCACCTTCATCACTGTGGGTTCATACCCATCGCTCTGTGAGCTGCTGACCAACCCAAGGTGGGACAATGGGATAGTCACAAGAAAACAGGACTGTCAGGCAAAAAACAGGACAGTTGGGTGGTAGAATTTGCTTTGTATTCTTGTGTTTCCGGCATACAGTACAATAGGTTCTCCAAGACATTGAAACCATGGCGCTTATGAGCTAAGCTTTCATTTTGCCAATATCTTCCATGTAATGAAGCTCACATAAATAACATTGAATACACCGTGTTTGTTCTTTAATGTGATGTTTTTTATTTTAAGAGACTCAAAATCAACATTAACATCTCTCTCCCTTCCAGTCTCTGTTCTTGTAACTCGGCTGCGGCAATGACTTCATAAGGAAAACATTGTGTTCCGTACTTCCTAGTATAAACACATAAACTAATAATGAAGAAGAAGCCACATCATAAGATCCGTATCTCAGTCAGGTTTGGACAAGACTCTCTGTCATGGTTAGAACTGTACTATAACTAAATCAAACTATTCAATTCTTCACAAAGAAATACTAAACTAAAACAAATAAATCCAGATTTCCATCAGCAGCTACAGTTCCTACTGATCTGTTTGTTCTCGTACAAATTATTGATAGTCAATTATCCATAACGTGATCTTATGTGTACTTTGTACCGCAACATTGTCTTTGTGGCATCATAGCAGTTTCTTCAGGCATTATATTCTATTTAAACGGGTTGATATCTGATATACTTTCTCTTGTTAACACCTGAATGTGATCGGGCTATAAAACTGGCTTACAGAAAGCCCAGAGGGGGTTACATCTGTCAGCTCTCCCTGCTAGGGCAGGAATACGGCACAAAAAATGTTTAAAACAGCTGAATGCTAATAGGTCTTGATGTCAGGATACATTTACTCAAGTGCCCATGGCAACCAATCAGCTGCTAGGTGTTTTCAAGAATTACTTAATAAATGTTAGATAGAATTTGGTTTGTTACAGTGGTCAATGACTCCCATTTTGTCAAACTGTAGTTTAAGATAAATGTACCCTTCATCTAGGCCAGTGGTCAGGAAACAGGGGTAAATTACCTCAAATGGGGTAAATTCCAGGAGGTAATGGACGGTTGGGCTGCCGAGACACAGCTGGGTGTGTATATGAATCTATATGCATGCCCGGTTGTGTTTCAGCTGCACAACTGTCCATTACCCCCAGGAATTTCATATAATTGCATATAGAATCTATATATAGATTCTATAGTATATGCATGCCCGGTTGTGTGCGTTACAGTACTGTAGCGTACAAGGACCTGACGCATCAGGCCTTTGTGTATAACAGGCTTCACTGCGTGATCCCCTGCAAGTCCGCCCGCTTCTTCAGTAGAGTCGACTAGTTGCTGCGCCATCTTGGCAGTAGTTAGTACTGCCGCTGCATTGACGAGTTTCTTTGCGTGGCCACGAGATACGGCCATAAATCATTGAGCTGTGGCAAGGAGCTAACAATTCCCAGACGTTTTCGGGAGAACGGGCCCGACTGCTTGTAAAATCGGATCCTTTTTGCCGAGATCCCTGTTCAATGCTATCGGGGATGACAGCATTGAATAGGGCCCTGCCACTATTTCCCCCGTCAGACCCCTTATCTAGGCAACCTTTACTATGCCACCCCCTGACCATGTAGCAATAGCAATGTATGTCCTCATGGTTCCGATACTCTCTGTTATCACATTTGTGTAAAGTGGATTTACAGAAAACAATATGACGTTACATTTTTAATCCGTTCAAGTCCAAAGTCTAGTCAGGCTCAACAACCCTAGCGCTAGTAACAGATCCAATTGGGAGCCACCTTACAATAAGAATATTAACATCGTTCAACATTCAATGTAGACCATTTTTTAATTACAAAAAATAATTAACAAATTACAATTGGTTTAAACATTTAAACCAGACTGTTTGAATTGCAAAATTTAGGAAATGTGGAGTAAACTTATGAAGCTTGGAGAAGTGGTATCTAGCCCCATAAAGAACATTATGCGAAACGCACCAGCCAATCAGCTCCAATATGTAAATTGTCAGTTCAGAGCGGATTGGCTGGAGCCTTATGACCTTGCACATAACGTTCTTTATGGGGATAGACACCACTTCTCCAACATTTATACCTTTACCCCTGGGTAAGATGAGAGAAGTCAAATCTGAAGGAGGTAAAGTCCATAGAAGAGACGACATAACAGGAGAAGACATGACAGAACTCTTGAATGTATAACTACAAAAATAGAGATTGTGAAGCTAATTGGAGTGTAATGATTGGAGCTAATTAATGTACAGTATACTGTTATACCTTGTTTGGGACTGCAATATACACCTGGATGCCTACAATATCTCCAGTATAAACAGGGCTGGCTCTACCATTATGCAGCTTTAGACAGCTGCCTAGGGTGCCAAGATCTGGAAAAGGCACCAGACAAATAGAAACATAGAAACATAGAAACATAGAATGTGACGGCAGATAAGAACCACTTGGCCCATCTAGTCTGCCCCTTTTTTAAACATGTTACCTCAAACCATATTTGATCCTTATTTTTTTGTAAGGATATCAATATGCCTATCCCAAGCATGTTTAAATTGTATTACTGTATTTGCCTCTACCACCTCTGATGGGAGGCTATTCCACTTATCTACTACTCTTTCTGTGAAGTAATTCTTCCTCACATTTCCCCTGAATCTTCCTCCCTCTAGTTTCAGTGCATGTCCTTGTGTTCTGTTGCTCCTCTTCCTGTGAAGAATGTCTCCCACCTGTACCTTGTTAAAGCCCTTGATATATTTGAAAGTTTCTATCAAATCTGCAATAACAAAAATAAGGGTGTCTATGAGGAAAACATCCATGTTGTACTTAATACAGGTGACGTGGAACTTCTAAGAACCACCTTCACACTTTCAGTTGAGGTACTGTAATGTGTGTATTGATGTCAGTGTAGGGTTGGGGGGGGGGGGGGGGGGGGCGGGTGAGATAGTAGAATGAAGTTTTGCCTGGGGTGCCGAGAAGCCCTACATCAGTCCTGAGAATAATAACACATCAAGGTGGGGTTTTAACAATGGGGGCAGATGAATTAAGCCTTAATAAGAGATAAATCCAAGGGTGATAAGGAGAGATAAATGTCCAGCCAATCACCTGCTAACTGCCATGTTACAGGCTGTGTTTGAAAAAAGTCAGTAAGGAGCTGATTGGCTGGATGTTTATCTCTCCTGATCACCCTTGGATTTATCTCTTGTTAAGGCTTAATACATCTGCCCCAATGAGTGATATTATCAATCAGTACAAATGTTAAGTAGTGCTCCAGCCAATCAGCACATAATTGTCATGTTAACAATGACAGCATCTGAATGGCTGGAGCACTAATTAACATTCGTAATGAGTGACAACAAGAATATCACTCATGGTTAAATCTGCCAGTAAGGGCCTAATTCATTAATGGATGTAAACGTTGTTGCAGCTGAAGATGCAGCATCGGATCGACCTTCAGACCAACGGTTTCAGCATAAGACCACTAAGAACCCCTAGAGTTTCTCAGAGTGGCCTACACATCTACACTGCGGCTGCTAAAGCCAATTAAGATACATCCAAAGACACAACTGCTGGCCGCATAAATGGAGGTGGTGCAGAATCAGTGGTTTCCGTGTTCAAAAACCCAGTTTTTAGGCCCAAAAACAAACTACATATGCAGCCGCTCATGCCCCTTGCCACCAGCGGGCAAGATTTCAAATCTGGCAGGCTGCTGGTTGCAAGGGGGAGAATCTGGCAGCTGCTGGTGGCAATTGCGCGTTCCCCGTCCACCGGTTGGCAATGGCACAGTGTTGCAGATGGAGGGATGGGAGCCACTCAGATGAGAGCGTCTCCATCTCTAACTGAATATCCTTTCCACGCACTGCAGGGATTTCAGGCGGCTAATTGAAGACCTGTATTGTTTATGTTTTGACCTTCTTTTGTGTTCATGTATTTATTTATATACGTATATACTTGAGTATAAGTCGACCCGAATATAAGCCGAGGCACCCAATTTTACAACAAAAAATGAAAACGTATTGACTCAAGTGGGACCCTCACTTGAGTATAAGCCGAAGGAGGCTTTTTTAGCATAAAAAATGTTCTGAAAAAGTAGGCTAATACTCAAGTAGATATGGTATATACATACCTTTAGTAAATGTACCACTATGTGTGACGTATGGATGGTATAATGGTTAGCATTACTGTCTCACAGACCTGAGGTCTTGAATTGAATTCCAACTATGGCTCAATGGTGTGGAGTTTTTATATTCTCTCCATGCTTGCTTGGGTTTTCTTCCACAATACAGAAATATGCTGATTTTCATTAAAAGAGTAGACTGAAAATTCTGCCCTTTAAACAGAAAAGAAAAATCCCTAAATAAGAATGCCATAAAAGGGAAATCTTATTTTTCGGATTGATCTCATGATCACATTTGGAGAAAGGGGGGAAACATAGTTGCCAAGAAATTTGCGTCCTGAGATTGGGGTAATCCATGAACTAATGCAAAGTTATAATTTTCGTTCCGTCTACTGAATATGTAGGTCAGTTTTGGCTATATATATATGATGATATCGTTCAGCGTGTACGCTCAATTTGTTCCATGGCTACGGATGATATCGCATACTATGGGGATATGCAATCCTGGGTCACGACTGTTGGGCTGGCCCGACAGCCGTGACCTGGTCTGCAGCTTGGCAGGCGGGAATCAATGTCCCGCTTGCCAAGCCCCGAAAAGGGGGCGTGGCCATGAGTTACGGCCATTAATCATTGAGCTGCGGCCAGGAGCTAACAATTCCCAGCTATTCTTGGGAGAACGGGCCCGACTGCTTGTAAAATCGGACCCTTTCTGCCGAGTTCCCTGTTCAATGCTGTCGAGAAAGACAGCATTGAATAGGGCCCCGCCGCTATTTCCCCTGTCGGGAAAAGCGGTGGGGGATGGAATACCCCCTATATATCGGTAGCGGTGCATATCCTCTAGAGTGTACCGTTCTTGACTGTACTTGAGTACTGAGGCAAAATAAAAAATCTGAAATACTGTCATTTTGTCGTTACACAAATTTTCCATTTTGCATTTGCTCTCTCTGTTGGCACAAAAACATTTCTTAAGCAAAATTGATATATACTGAAAATGACTCAACAAGATCTGTCTTATCTCTTTTTGTTTTGATGTTGGGGCAATTTCTGCTTTGTCGCTCTGCGATTTAGGACATGAATTTGCATTGCGAGATTACATATTTTTCAGATAGGCAAATGTTTGCTTTTTAGAGGACGGGCAGATTGTCGATGATCTTAGATGACGGGCATATCAAGATGTTCTGTCTGCATAATGACTGAGTAGCAATTGTGCACCAGATGTAGAATAATGCAAAAACAACATTTTGTCTCTGTACATGAAAAATTCAAATGAGATAAACTGTTGGAAACTTTGGAGGCATTATGTAATCTGAATCGGGAGAAAGTGACCTTTGCACTATGCAAAAAAAATCCCCCAAAACAATTATTTTAATCTCTTATCCTCTATGTACTGTATGTAACACATGGCATAATTATAATGATAAATATGTAACAAGTAAATCGTAATGTACAGGCCTCATACTGTTACCTTTATCTTGGTCAGGCTAGTCAGTCTCTTAGCCCACATGCTGATCCGCAATAGATGACAGTTACTCTATTATGTTTTTATTTATTTATTATCAATTGTTTAATATTGAGTGACTGTGGGCCAGATGGAGACGCGGATTAAGATCTGTGGTGGCCCTGGACAAGAAAATTGTGGGGGCCCCCACAGACACCCCCCAGACAAATCCCCCCCCCACGACACTCCCCCCCAGGGGAGGTTGGTACCTGGGCAGCGCAGGGGGTCCCTGCAGCGGTCTGAGTAGTCAGCGCCGGGGTCCCTGCAGTGTATGGGAAGTTAGCGGCGAGGTCCCTACTAGTTCCCATCAGCTGCAGGGACCCCCCCGCTTACTTCCCATCCTCAGCAGGAACCCTCTGTCTGTCTGCGCTGTGCCAGCCCGCCTGCGCTCCCCAATCCCACCGCCCAAGCACGGGGTGACAGGAGCCCCACACCAGCAGCAGTGCCGGTGTGAAGGCCCCTTATGTGTGGGGGCCCCGGGGTGACCGCACCTGTCGCCCTGTGCTTAATCCTCCGCCACTGGCCAGATGTACTAATCTTAAAAAGTGATCAAATGGAGAGTGATAAACTACCATCCATGAAAAATGACAGGTAGGAGCTGATTGGTTGGTGGTTTATTACTCTCCATTTATCACTTTTCAAGGTTAATACATCTCTAGTCATATTTACTCAATACTCTCTGACTCTTTCCAGATTGTAATAAACATGTCACATTCTTTCATTTCAGTCTAAGATACTCTTTGTAACATATATTTCATAAAAAAAAGTGATGGCAATTCATAAAGTGCTATTACAAATAAATAAATACATTTATTTCATAAGATTGTATTATAAATGTTCTCTCACCTTGAATTCAGCTTACGTGTACAACATTTCCTTTTTAAAACATTCCAGTAAAAAAAATCATGAGCAATTTACCATATTTCCAAGAGGTCAAGTTCCAGTTATGGCCGGAAATGAATGGAAGTCTCCGAGACCTCTCGACCCTATTATGTGACATAACAGGTTATACCAGTTGCAATGTACAGAAAAGGTTAAGACACTGACAGATAGAGGATGATGAAGATGGAAAAATATGCATCCTATATATTTATTATTGCATCCAAGTGACATTGGTAATTACGCCAGACATTACATTAATGTCCCCCACACATATCACAAAAACAGTATAAAACAACACGTTCAGATCACCACAAAATAATCAGAGCATCCCAGTGATCACCATACATTATTATGCCCAGCATACGATACAGAGAGCATCCTACTTACTTCCCTACAATTCAAAGATCATCCTAGTTAGCACCATACAATGCAGACTATGGGCAGGATTTTGTAACATGCGCCACCTGATATCGCCGGCTACTGCTTTTTTACTAATCCCATGGGCTCTGACATATGCAATTAGTAATGCAAAGGACAGCTCTTGTGATAAGAGTTGTCCTTTGTGACACAGCTCCGGCGCTGGACTTCCGGGTCTAAAAACCGGGAGTCCCTCTGCGCATGCACAGTGTGGTGACCCGGCCGCAGGGTATGCTGGGAGGGATCTGTGATGGATCCCTCACACAGCACTGCAGATAGAAGCCCATAGGCTTCTACGGGGTATCGCCACCCGCCACAGCGCTGACCTTAGAGCATGCGAAAATGCGGTAAAAATCCAGATAATGGGGGTTTTACCGCATTTTTGCTTTGAAGCATCTCCCTTTGTATCCTATTAAAAGTCATACAATACAGAGAACATATTACTGACCTCCATACGATACAGAGACCATTTTGTTGACATAAAAATAATCCCATAATCACTAGTTAAATTTTTTTAACAAACCCATTCAACATAATTGGCATTAGCACCTTAATTAACTCTACTAAATCATTAACCCATGAAGCCCTTTACCCTTATAATAAAGTCAACTTTATACTTTATTCTTATTAACTTCCCTCATCTTTTTCCATTATTCCCTATATTACCCCTTCTAGCCTTACTTGCCTATCGCAGTTTAGGGATCTGCCTTGTGCTGTGGCAGTATAAGCTATAGAGACCCAACAAGAGCAAAAGGAGCAATTGGTTCATCGGGACACCTAGCCAAAGGCGGACAACCCCCAGCCACAGCGACATAGAATATGGCATTTACTTATTAATACAGTACTATCACATTAATGGGGAACGTATTGTATGATTTAGTATTTATGATTTTTGAATTAGATGTGTATTTTATTACATTCAATATTCAGAGAATGTCCAAAGTTATTTATAAATATATATTCTGTTCAAACGTTGTCATTCTACTTCTGGGGTCAACACAGTTAACAGAAATCATATAGAAAATAGACTTTGCAGGCAAGACTACAGATATGTACTAAATAGTCCAAATCAAATACGATTTTCTTGCCATTCAATGCGATCCCGACCCGGTCCCAATTGAATCGGGATTGAATCTCAAAATTACACCATGTGAACACCCCATGCTTGGCTCAATCAAGAGTTTAAATACAGTAGAACATTTTTAATAAAATAAAAGATACAACTTTTGTAATTATTTATATTTGAGGTTATTTTAAGTGGTTTAGCTCTCACAGAATAATGTGTCTTTTGAGGAGTGACAACCCTCGAACCAGCTGTAGCTGGCAGCTCCTCTTAGCTCCCACAGAATGACCCTCTTTGTATTATGGCTTTTGGGGTCTTGTTTTGGTGGGAAGATCAGCAGATGCTTAAACCAGGTACATACTAGACAATATATTATTCCAACACAGATCAGAACAATGGCCCTTATTCTGATCTGTGCGGATATTCCCGCATTCTTACGGAGCGGTCCGCACGCCACGGTGTTTTGCCGCGTGCGGCCATCGTCCGTAGAAACGCCCACGTGTCCTCCGCATTCGGACGGACTCACTCTTTAAGAACAGGGCGTGTTTACGGACGACATACAAACCATGCGTGTGCGGGAGAAACACTCCGATTCGGCACGGTATTACAGAGTATTACAGAGTATGCTCGGGAATACCGCATCCGAACGGGAGCCAAGCGGTGCTACCGCACGTAAGCGGAGGATTTACGCCAAACAACCCACTATGAAGTATCTTCTGCAAGACATCACATGACCCACTTATTCAATTACCTATCCTCATAAAAAACTGCTTATTTGGAATTGGAATCAATTAGATTCCAATATATCCTTACAAGCATGCCTAACACATGCATAGCACACATTAACCCTTACAGCAATTGAAGTGCAATGGTTTCAATTAAAGCACTGACAAGCGTCCTATTAGTGAGTAATGAGTAAAGGAGTAGATTCTATTGGGTTCAGGTGTTAATGGTTGTAGTCATTAGGCGTACGTTCGCCTACCGCATGAACGAGTGGTGTCCGCAAAGCAATAGTACACTTGTGGACACCGCACATTTCAGTCCTTTTTGCTCGCGTGCATTCGGAGTGGTTTCCGAATGTACGCCCCCCAACATAAGTGTACTCCCCCGTGTCCGCCCATATTTCCGCCCCGTTTTGCCCACTTTGAAACTACGCCCATGTGTCATTCCGCATGACGCCCATAATACGCCCCTATTTCCCGACTGATTGCGGTGACCAGTTTTGGACGGGCTTTGTCCGAACTGGTACCGAGTCAAGGCGTGGCACATGCGCGTAGCGTTCTCCACGCATGCGCAGACGCCGTAAAGACGCGATCCGTAAGAACGCGGTAAAGTCCGCATCAATCAGAATAAGGGCCAATGTATTGACCGTCACTCTGTTGCCCCCCCGCACCGAGAAGTGGTGATGCAGGGTCCCATTGCCTGCGATATAGGGTGGGTACACATCACTCTAGTGTGTGACCAGCATTAGGCGACTTTGTTGCTCCCAAAAGTCTACCCTAAACATTATTTGGCCTCCCATAAAAATAATCAGGTAGTATCTGAAAAGGAGACCCAATTATAGCCATCAATTAATAGCTGCACTCTTGTAGAATATCTACATTTTCCGTCAGTGCCAAACACCATGGAATCAATTATTTATCTATACCTCACTTCAAGGTACCTGATCGGCTTTGAAAGTATTGCAAAAAACAAAACAAAACAATTTCGTTTAGTTTATCCCTTTGAGTGCCAAGTGAATTTGTCAAAATAGGTGTGAAAATTGGCAATCAAACATTTTTATTCATCAAAATGACCTGTAATGTTATCTTATATAAGAAATATCATTTTTTTTTTTACACATTCTTTTGTTGAATTTATATAACAAATGGGAGCGACGCTGGCATTTTTGACGGATATTTTGCACATCTCTCACCGAAATGTTGGCAGTCAAAGGCTAAAACTCTACGCTTAGCTGGCTTTACGACTAGAGAGGAAATCCATTTTACAAACTGCTCTGCAAAATATTTGCCTCGTAACACATTCCTCCATTTAATTTCACACATTCCTCCAAAGCGACACAACAAAATGAATGGACCACCCTTGTCCGTCTCTGTTCACGTACTATAAATTCTGTGAATTCCAAATGAATTCCAAGCGCAGAAAGGTAAATGACTGCGGAACATAATTATATTGCTGAAACTTTTCACCTCTTCAAGCTGCTAGTTCCACCACAAACCTTTTTTTACGTTAAATTCCGCTCATCTCTACATGTACGTTTTCTGACATCAATGGAGGCAACATTTCAGATATCAAAAGGGATACACCGATTTGCATAAACTCTGTCTCCTACTGACAGATACAATTACACGCGGCTTTTATCTTCCCTTTATTCTTGCCTGTTCTGCCGCTGTGAAGTACTGTGAAGCACATCCATTAATTATTTTTTGCTTTACTTTTACTGTCAAATAGATGAGATCTAGTGATGTTTAATAAGCTTCACATCAGCTTCTAAGGTGAGCGCAACAAATAGGTATAAGCTTGAAGACAAATAAATGCACAACACTGAAAAACATTTAAACATGTAAAGCCACATCATCCAGACTTCGAACATAGTGTCATAAACACTCAGATTACCTTTTATTATAAGAATCACAGGCAATTAGACGCTGCTATATATAACAGCCAGCTGCACACAAGCGTACATAAATAACTGTCTTATAGAAATGACGACAGTTGGATGAAGTTATCACTGTCAGGCGTCACAGTGAGAAATACATATCAAAGTCATCTTCCAACTTTAGTCTACTTCCTCCTAGTCTAAACAATGACACAATATTATTTACCTAAGACTCATACTATTATACCCAATGGGAAGTTCTTCTTTCAGAGTTGTTGGGGGTATATATAGTTTGTGCTTTAGGGAAATGTTGATACTTCGTACAGGCCCTTTGTTAAAAAGGGAAATTTGGTTGCAAGCACATTAATGTTCCATTTCCACTTTGTGGCCAAGGACAGAAACCAGATACAAAGCTACTTAAGAAACAATCATTTTTGTTGTGTCAATGAAGATGTAAAAATGAAGTGCAGGATTGGTGCAAAGCATTTATGTTTTTTTTTTTTTTTACAGTTATTATTGTAGGTTAATTTTAACGTCAGGGAACTCAGAAATGGAAACAGTTGCACACAGTAAATATGCAATTATAAAAGAGTGCTTCAATCCATGTTTTCTCCATTATCCTAAACTGATTTTTCTCTGCAGATGTATAAATTGCACGTGCAATTTCAATTACTTTAAAGGTTAACTGCCAATAAGATTTTTCCTCATCTCACTCTCGCTTTTAGTTTACTATTGCATTGTGTAGCATACAGACGTCACTGATGTCTTGTAAAGATGCTGAAAACGACGTGGTTGGAAACAGCAACAGTGACCTCTAGAAGCCTTGAAACGGTACAGCATTATACACTATGCAATATATAGAGATATGTAAATCAGTGATGATTAATACTGCCATGGGTTCCAAAGAAGCCTTTCATAATAAACGGCCCTGTTTAGAGAAATATGTAAATCCAGGTAATTACTGAAGCATTGAGGGAAAAAAAATTGAGGGAGGATTTATTTTTTCACTGATTTAAATTTAAAATTTATTAACCCAACTCTGGGGATATATATGTCACTATATCATCTTGAAATACTGAACCTAATAGTTGCCTGGACGTCACATTATCAATGGCTATACCACACACAGCCTGGCAGTGTGTGGCACAAATACATGGTAATCATCAATTTCCTAGGGCGGCTAGGAGCAGCCAAGGGCCTAGTTCTGAAGGGGGTTTGATCAAATCTACAGAGTTGTGTCATCATCAACCCAGTGGCGTAGCTAAGTTTTGGGCGTCCCCCCGCCGTTAGGGCCCCCCCCCCCCCGCCGCCCCGCCAAGCACCCCCTCCCTGCCGCCCATGCAAACCCCCCCAATCCCCCGCAGCCTTACCTATCGTGCTGGTCCCGGCGGCTCTGTTCTTCTGCTGAGGACCACCACAAAATGGCCGCCCCCATACAGCAGACAGTTTCAGAGAACTGTGTGCTGTATGGGGGCGGCCATTTTGTGGTGGTCCTCAGCAGAAGAGCGGAGCCGCCGGGACCAGCGAGATAGGTAAGTCTGCGGGGGATTGGGGGGGGGGGGTGTAACTATAGCACCGCAGCCCTCGGCGCCCCAACATGCACAGCGCCCCCCCCCCCCCCGCTGTGGCGGGGGCTGCGGTGCTATAGTAGTTACGCCGCTGTATCAACCCCAGAAAACAAATGCAGAAGAGGTTACAGCAGTGGTATCCTGGGCCCCAGCAAACTTCAGCAGCAC
Organism: Crinia signifera; assembly: GCF_055691185.1. Classification (NCBI taxonomy): domain Eukaryota; kingdom Metazoa; phylum Chordata; class Amphibia; order Anura; family Myobatrachidae; genus Crinia; species Crinia signifera. The sequence goes on along the minus strand of NC_139228.1, from coordinate 79,856,393 downwards.
TGCAATGGAAGATCATGCCCCAGGTGTGGGCAATCAGTACCCACTTCCTGTCCCTCTTGGCACCCCCGCTAATGCTATCAGTAATACCCTTCAATGAGACACAAGACTTATATATTAAACTCAGAACTGTAGTTTGATGTTTTACTTTTGGTGGGCAAACTTTTCCCTTTTGATGGGCAAACTTTTTGCATATAAATACATATAGCGACACAAAGTGTTCTTGTACATAAGAGCAACTTTTATTTTAGGTAAAAGCTGGAACATAGATAAAGTCCTTTTATTAAAATAGTACAGTCACTGACAAGAAAATCTGTCATAGCACCAGCTTCCTCCCTGACGAGGTGACAAAGGAATTTGCCACTGTTTGATTCAATGGAGCCACACAAATAATTTGATAGTTGTCTCATTCAGGCTATCTCCGTACAAAGCGAAAAAGGATTATTTTCTCAAGATGTCATTGTTGAAACCCATTCACACAAGGACCAAAGACTGAGTGAAAAAGCTTGGGCATTATATATTTCTTGCATTACATTCACTACATAATTATAGTATAGTCTTGCTTCTTTTGGCAGCCACTCATAAACAAATGAATTTGAAATAGAAAGAAATAACTGTTGTTTTTTTTCTTTTGCCGTGATTGGCAGCTTGCAAATGGGTGCTTATGTTCTTCTCCACTATTCAGTGCAGTATGCCAATTAGCAAAGACAATAATTAAATAAGTAAGCCCCCAGATGTTCATTATCAATGAGCAGATTTGTCAGAAAAATAAAACGGTATTAGTGCAAGCTTCACTCAGTGGGAACTGGAGATGTCCAGCTACTTTACTAACAAGAATGAGACATTTCATCACTATGGTCTTGTTAAAACTCAATGGTTGACAGACTTGCTTGAAGTTTCTCTGTTTGGGTTGAGCTTTCGAGTGAAGGCTTTAGGTGACACGTGCAAACCACTTCTGCCACAACATCTCCAAACACAACCGGCTCTTAAGAAGTGACACGGGGCCTTATTCTGGTTGGTGCGGCCGGGCCGTACGCGTACGTTCCGGGGTTTTTTATGATCTGCGCATGCGTACATTCGCTAATGCGCAGGCGCGAACACTCCACAACGCTTACGGACGGGTCTCTACGTGCGAAAAAACCTGTACGCGAGTGTACGGGCATTGGGGGCGGCATAGGGGCGTGATGAGGGGAGCGGCCGAAATAATGAGGGAAAATGGGCGTAAACATGGGCGTACACGGGGGTGTGCACCAAAAATGAACGGTGCTACTACCGCACGATCGACTAAAGCACCGTTCATTTCGGACACAAAACAGGCGGCAGCCAACCGCCATCTCAAACCACCCCTACAGATACCGCATGCCAGCGTGCTCCTGGGTTTGCTAATTTACGCTGATTACTACCAAACACATACACCTGAATGTAATAACCAATGCTGCAGTCTATTAAGTCCAAACCATGATTTCACTACCTGCAAGCCACACACAGCACTCAAACACATTGGAAGCTTATCTTTCTATACTTCTCTACATTTAAAGGTTTGTTTAATTTAAGGTAAGAATCTTTTTAAGACCTGCTTATATATGCTAAGGTAGGTATTTGTTAAACAGTTAGACACATTCACTACGTGCTTTCATAGACTTTACACAGTAGCACACTCAATCTACACAAGTCGACATGTGTCAACGTGTTCACTCTAATACAAACATAGGTTTTGTATTTATGATACAATAACATAAACCACATCTAACACCTACAAAGGATGTTTCAGCAATGTTTTAAGCCCATGGCCACTATTTTGCACATTAATTAATTCAATCAATTAATTAATTTTCATAATTATAGTTGAAAGGCAAGATTTGCAGGTCCATATATGTGAAGGGTATGCCAGCGTACACGGACGTACGCTCACTCTCACGAGCGGTGACATAAGCTGAGTTTTCTATTGAAAACAATAGGGACCCGTCCGTGCAAGCTGGCGTACGCTCAGATAGCCGCAAGAAGTCGGTGGGAAGACGGACGAGAGACGTCCGTAAACGGTGGCGTACGCTCTGTTGTACGCCAGTTGTCGGAGTGTAAGGGCTGGTCCGTCCGTGTACGTTGGCGTACGCTCAATTGTACGCCACTCCCCTTTGACGTTGTTTCTGGACGTACGTATGCGGCTGAGTTGTGGGTGGACTTAACCCCAACGGCCGCGTACGGATAGCGTACGTTAATATGGAACGTACGCACGTTTGGCCGCTACGATCAGAATAACCTCCACAATCTGTACCGGATTCGGTGACATATAAAAAGCAAAAACATGCAACAAAGTATTGTATAAATAAAATAAGACAAGAAATGCAAAAACAATCACGATAGTTTAAAGTAGCCTGGGTTGCCTCAGGACACTTGCAGGGGTCAGGGCTGGCGCCACCACTAGGCAAATCTAGGCATTTCCCTAGGGCGCCAGCCACCGGAGGGTGGCACTTCGCCCCTCGCCTCTCGCATGGAGGCTGCAGGAGTGTCCGTGCCGGGTACCTGCAGCACTGTGTGATCTGGTGGCGGGGTCCCTGCAGTGATGCACGCTATCCGGCAGCCAGGCGGCGGCGCGGGAAGCGCTGCTGGGTTTGAAAACATTCTGCATGCTGATTGGCTGAGATTCAGCCAATCAGCGTGCAGCGAGTTTTCAAACCCATCAGCGCTTCCCGCGCCGCCGCCTGGCTGCCGGATAGCGCGCATCACTGCAGGGACCCCGCCGCCAGATCACACAGCGCCGCAGGTACCCCCCCCATAGGCACCGGGGCGCCCCACCCCCCCTCGCCTGGGGCGCTCCGGTGCCTTGCACCGGCCCTGGCAGGGGTACCTTGGGTTGGTGGACCAGGATCAATTCATATTATTTATGGGCAATGTAACAGGTAAAACCAGTGCTGGTGGCAGCCAATCATAACATATGTGGACAAACAGAAGCAAAACACAATGCACTTAATTTAATATATTTTTCTGAAATTCTCAATGAGAACATTTAGCCTAGGGGTGCCTTGAAAACATTTTGATGCTCTAGAGCACCGTGATTCCGAAATGTTTGGGAATTGCTGAGTTAAGGTTTACATTCAGTTACGCTAAACATTCAAATAGTATTCGTTGTAACTAGTTATATGTGTCATGTTTATCAATTATCAGGTTTTAGATATGATATTTGTAGTTTCTGTTTGCAGAAATAAGTAATTCAACACCTGGATTTATCACTGGACATCTACAGGGACAGTGGCTCCAAAAGAAGCACATCCTTGAAATATGTGAATGGACTCGTCACTCCTTTATCGGAACTACTGTGGTCTTGTGTGCCTGTGCTGCTTCTACTAACCATGTATGTGCAGTGGTTATTGATGGGGAGGGCCCCAGACTGTAATTTTTGTGAAAAGGAGCCTATGGGCTGCAAGAGACTAATATTTTCCGATAACGCCCGGGCCAAACTCTGGAATGCATCTTGAAGATTAGTAAATCTGACAGCTTTATAGTCTTCATAGAAACATATGGAAATACGGAAATAAAGATATATGCATGATAGCCTAACCTCCCGGAGTGGACAAGAGGCTCCTGCATTCAAATCACTTAATTTCACATCATTTTAGCCCTGGCACTCCCAGTACATCTGCAAATCATGACTTTTTTGGGGGAGAAGCGAGGCTGGGCTTAATCATGCCAGCCTCTTCCATGCCTCCTCCCCTGCTATTTGGGTCTCCTGTCAGGTCTTATCCAGGAGAGGCATTTAGCAAAGTAGGGCCAGTATGGAGTGTAACTAGAACCTCAGGGGTCTAATAGTAAAATCTTGAAAAGCCTCCCCCTCACCCTTTCCCCTGAACTTTGTCACTACAATGCCCATTAGGGGCAGGGGAGAGAGTGAAGTGAAAGAGAAAGAGAGTGCCAGGGAGAGAGAGAGAAGGAAAGAAAGAAAGGAAGAAAAAGAAAGGAAGAAAAAGAAAGAAAGAAAGAACAAAAGAACAAAAGAAAGAAAGAAATAAAGAAAGAAAGAAAGAAAAAGTTAGGAGCGAGTTAGAGAGGGAGTGCGAAAAATAGAGATGGGTTTTCATGGAAAAAGACAGAATGATACAAAAAGAGAAAGGAGCAAGAGAGAGAGAGAGAGAGAGAGAGAGAGAGAGAAACAGAGAGAGCGAGTGTTAGGGAGAGAGAGGGAGAAGGAGCAAGCAGGAGAGACACTACTTGATTGCAGCACAGGACAGGGGTGGAGGCATAGATAGACATATGGATTAGGGGGCACGGATGGATGGATAGGGCATTGAGAAACCAATTGGATTTGTCAGTCGCACAGGTAGAAATCACATAGGACAAACCCTTTGTTTAGTCTTGATATTAATCGATATATCATATGATTGTGGAAGGCTACCACTGGACAATATTACATTGGAATTGTACAAGAAAAAAATAATGTCTGTGGGAATTAGACGAAATTATAAAAAATATGTTTTATAATGAATAATATAAAAATCAGCGAAATATAAAAAGAGAAGCGAAAACGTAAGAAAATGCGTGATTAAAATATTTAGACGTAGCGAGATTCCAGGGTCAACGTGTCTTAATCACTTCGCTAGATATTGTTCAACCACTTAGTGTCTTATTCTTAATGAAAAACACACAATGAAACAATACTGTAAGTAAACGGATACTACACTCAGTACTGTTAGATTCCACTCATAGACATTACTGCAATAAGGTTACAATTGTTACTAAATAGCCAAGAAACGTGACTCCCTGGTTTTATAGTCTTTATCTAACACAGCCTTTATCACAGTGGGCAGAATAGGTTATAAGTATATACGTAATTCACTTATAATGTGTGGATAGATCTGGAGGTCAGATATTGACAAATATACTATGGACACACAATTCTATTCATTAGAATCTCCGGTACTTATGTATTATCTGGGCGTCCGATTATTGCATTGCATTGCATCCCATAGCATCGCATGCAATATAGTGGCATACAATGCAATGCAATGCAATGCAATGTGATTTTTTATTGTAAAGACCCAATTTTTAATTATATAGTCAACCATGGGTGATTTCATGTAAAGTTATCCACGTCCCCTCGCGGGGCTCGCTGCGCTCGCCACGCTCGCCACACTATATAAAATCAACTCCATGCGTAGTTGGATAGTGGGGGTATGAAATCACCCATGGTTGACTAAACAATTAAAAATCAGGTCTTTACAATGAAAAATCGCATTGCATTGCATTGCATGCCTTAAGTAGTGGCATGCAATTAAAAAATTGGGAGCCCAGATAATACATAATTACCGAATCTCCAATAGGAATATAGGAATGTGCTAAGTCCATGCTCTCCCTCAAATATAAGTAGTCAGACTTTCTTATTCTCATATAACAGTTTCTGGTATAATCAGTGAAGTTTAATTAGGGATAGTATAAGGAGAATACAATGTAATGTATGTATAGTATGTAATAAGTGAGGGAGAATGGATGGACGGAAAGGGGCATAGAAGGATGTTTTTTTTGGGGGGGGGGGGGGGGGGTAGTATGGATGGACGGATGGGAGGAGATATAGACAAACAGGCTGAAACCTACCTGTATAACTAGATTTATGCTTATATATAATGACCTATTTATCAAATATTTGTTGCACAGCCACCAAAAACATGCAAATATTAAGTATCCCTCAAATGTACCATGGAGGCACTGCACCCAGTGGCACAACTGTAGAGGGATTAGAGTGCTCCATGGATACATGATCGCAGTCTAGCTGAAGCAGGCTAGAATACATAGACCTGGAGAGCAGACATGACAGGACAGGTATACAGGATTTAGGCGTGATTGTGACACCGACACAGGTCTCACCAGGCATTCCAGGTGAAATGGAAGGGGGGCCCTGCCAATTTTGCTAGTCCCGGGCCCCACAATTTCTGATGGCAGCCCTGCGCAGCGGTAGAGCCGGTGATCCGGTTTAGTGCACACTCCATCTAACAAGTGCAGAAAGGGAGCCGGGGACCACTGGGCAAACCCCTAAAATGACAAATATGGAGGGCTGTGGTGCTCAGTCACTCCCCTTCATCTGAGGCCCCACCCCCTCCTACTATGGCCAGCTTGGCAGTCCCACAGCAAGTCCCGCTTGTGGGACTTCAGTCCACATCCTAAGCAACAATTAACATATATAAAGTATTCCATGCACACTTGTCAGAAATTATGCAAATTAGTATTTTGTTTTCTAGCAGAACAACGAGGGCATTTAATGTTTTACCAGAAATATTCATCAGAAACAGAGGGAGAAATGAAAGACTTATGCAAATGACTTGTGAAAAGTTTTCAAGCTGCAGTTTACATAATCATTTCAATTTTCTATTTTTAATCTTAAGTCCTTTATGTCAGTGCGAGCTCACATACCTATTCTAATGATGGAAACTGTGAAAATGTCACAATCCAGCAGATGTCATCCGAAATGCTAATGAATGGAATTAATTCAATTTCTCTTTCTCTACTGATAACAAAATATCAGAATGATGCAAATTCTCCAGTTCTAGATTGTAATGTCTATAAAGATGAACATTGTTCAGCTGACACCGCAATAAAAGGAATCTTGAAAAGAAAGATCTGTTTCTAGATTACTCACTTGGGGGGCCCCTTCTACATTGTGGGTATTGACCCGCCCCCCGGCGTTGCCCGGGAAAACCTCAGGTTTTTTTTAATTTCCAAAATTGCTGTAAAATGTCATTTTATGCTGCGCCAAGGGCCCAAGACTGTAATTTGTTAAAGATTCCACCATAATGTTAGAATGTGTTTGCATTGATACTCAGTGACGGCAATGAAATCAGGTGTGGTGTCGTTGTTTGAAACGCAGCGTTCATGAGTGGATAGCTTGTGTGTGTTGATGAATTCCACATCCACTCCTGAGATTTAGCACCTATGATGCATTTATTTTTAGTGTGTTTTTGTGTGTATGTTGTAGTGAATGTGGTTGTGTGTTGTACTGTGTGTGGTTTGTTATGTATGTGTTGTGTGTACTGTATCTGACCAATGTTTGTGTGAGGTGCTGTGTGTATCTGTGTAATATTTAAGTGTGTGTGTGTGTCGTGTGTTTCTGTATCTGTACAATGTTTAAGTGCGTGTTCTGTGTGTTTCTATATCTGTACAATGTTTAAGTGTGTGTTCTGTGTGTTTGTGTATCTGTGCAATGTTTAAGTGTGTGTTTGTGTATCTTTGCAATGTTTAAGTATGTGTGTTCTGTGTTTTTGTGTGTTGTTTTGGGTGTGTTTTGTAATGTATGTGGGTGTGTTTTGTACTGCATGTGTTGTGTTTTGTTTGTGTGTTGTGTGTATCTGTCCAATGTGTAAGTGTGTGAGGTATGCTACGTATATATGTGTGTGTAGTATGCTGTGTGTATGTGGTGTACTGTGTGTGTACAATGTGTACGTGTGTGTGAGGTGTGGTATGTATATCTCCAATTATTCCTAATTGTTGAAAGCCTTCACCATAATGTTTGAATGTGTCATTCATACTCAATGACAGCAATGAAATCAGTGTTGTTCCTTCGTCATCTGTTTCCCTGATCTTCAATCTTTTTTCCAGATCATCAATCAAGGCAAATTGAACCTTGGTGTTTTTTAAATTTATAAATTAACCCCGCCCCCCCTCAAAAAAAAAGGAGCTGCACAATTTAAGCAAAGCCATCGTGCAGCTTGTCCTTAATTCGTGGGTGTCGGTTTAGTGTTTTTTTTGTTTTGCCAAGTCCGTGGATGCTACTTGGAACCAAGAGGACCAATCGACACCGGAGAAGCCACGTGGGTATACTGTAATTTCCTTCCACAGGTACCCCATGGATTTCTTCAGGACCACCGGACGGATGGATGCAGAGCTACCTACGGGCTCAAGAAAGGTAAGTATCTGTATGAAAGGGATATGTACTGTATGTAATAAAGCTTTATTGTTCTGGTGTCAGTGTGTTTATTTTACTATTTGTATTGCTGTAGAACTACAAGTTCCAGCGGGCTCTTTAATGCGCAACATGCAGGGACCTGTGGTTCTCCAAGTCCCTGCATGCTGGGGAGCCTTGCTGGGACTCATAGTTCTACAGCAATATACAATGTTTTTTTTTCTATCTTATACACCACAATCAGCCCGGTACCCACAGCCCAGAGGTACCGGTGACAGCTACAGGCTTCAGCCTGCGTAGGTAAATTGTGGAGGGGGCGGACCCCATTCCCCCAGGACCCCTGCCCAGGCTGACCAGTCAGGGGGTGAATGTTTTGGCCAGCTGTGACATTACCCTGCTGTCTGGTTGGGCTTGGGGCTGGTTCTTAAAATAAAGGGGTCCCCTACTCGTATTTTGTCCGCCTGTATTTTGGAAACCAGGACCGGCCCTTGGACCTGGTGTTGGTTTTAAAAAATACAGGGAACCCCTACTCGGCTTGTTAACTGATTTTTTTAAAACCAGGACCAGCCTGCACGGATCTGACTTATCAGTTCAGGCTGCCAATATGAATTTGTATTTAAAAATACGAATTTGTATTGAAAATATGAATACGTATCGGAAAAAATACGAATCCATACGCCATCGGAAAATACAAATCAGTCAAATACGACTGCTTTGTAAATTTTTCTCCGGAGTTTGAATTCCTAAATGCAATATGGCGGCGATGCCAGTCGTATTCATTTGTATTAAGAACACGATTATTATTTCGTATTCTTAGTAAATTTCCCCCAATGTGTGATAGCGGTCTCTCACCAGAATGATTGAATGATAATAAAGTGCTGTTCCTGTGGTTGACCTTTTTTGCTTTGGACAGGATTCTAACTTGCTGTATGTTTGTCTCTAACACTCTCTAGATATGGGATCTCACTTGTTTTTGATGGCTCACAAGGAGCGATGGGAGTCCTTGTAGTGGAGACAGGAATCCTGATTTTATTGGTTATAAGGTCTGGTCCGGTAGGCAATAAAGTGGCTAGTGCAAACATCCAATAGAGTCCAATTGGTAAAAAGAAAGTCCATTCAGTGGGGAGACTGCAAGGTAGGCCCCACTGATGGGTTTTGCTCGTATTTGCCAGCTTTAGCAAAGAATTGTAAAGTGACCCTGCATATGAAGGCTGGGTCATTTCTATATACACTACACATAGGGACCCTCCATTAGCATCCAGGTATCATGGGGAGTAGGGAAATGTTTCTTTTTCTCTTTCTCTCTGGCCATCTTTGATTGGCCAAAGTCAGAGAAGGGGGCGAAGAGAGGAGGGAGAGGGCTTTTCTCCAACCCTGGACCCTCTTACACTGAATGGAAAGTTTAGCTTTCCATTCTTTCAGGAATAGCACTCACCGGCGGTGCAATACAGCCATGGAGCATGGATGCCGCTGGAGAAGTCAGGTAACCCGGTCTATGGGGGGGGGGGGGGGTACATGTACTAGGGTGGGAATTCTATTGAAGATGGGATGATGCCCATAGTATCCAAACAGATTCCATCTATTAACTTCTAGATTGTGCTAAATAAATAAGAAGAATCTTATTGGTTGCTGTGGCGAACATCCCACCTCCAACAGAACTCCCATAGAACTCAGCTTTGTGAATGTACCCCATAGATAGGTATATATAGATACATTAGAATTGGATGTCGCTGTGGACATGCCGGTGCAACCAGATAGGTTTGCAAGCAAATGGGGAAGACTTTAAGGCCACCATGTCTTAAGTGCCTCTGACCCTCAAAGACTTAATCCGGCTCTTTGGCTTAGGACTTGGGACTGTCAGATATGTCATCAGAAATTTACTGGAAGTCCAGGAGAACTTGCATCTGGTTCTGAAGTAAAGTGGAGTTTGTGAAGCATATAAGGGATCTGAAAGGAAATAAATAAACAAAACCTAAACAGTGACAGAGGAACGGCTTGTATCAGTTATTATCAGTTATTGTCAGTTATTATCAGTTATTATCAGTTATTATCAGTTATTATCTTACAGTTAGTGACCATAAGAAAACTTGCTGATCAAGTAGGTTCCCCCACAGAAATCGACAGGGGCTTCATTTACATTCGAAAATGGCGGGACTGTGGCAGATCTCAGTGATTCTTCTATGGTACATTTATTTATGTATTTATTACCAGTTATTATATAGCGCACACATACTCCGCAGCGCTGTACAGAGACTACAATTACCAGTTACTATATAGCGCACACATATTCCGCAGCGCTGTACAGATACTATTACTACCAGTTATTATATAGCGCACACATATTCCACAGAGCTGTACAGAGACTATTATTACCAGTTATTTATATAGCGCACACATATTCCGCAGCGCTGTACAGAGACTATTATTACCAGTTATTATATAGCGCACACATATTCCGCAGCGCTGTACAGAGACTATTATTACCAGTTATTATATAGCGCACACATATTCCGCAGCGCTGTACAGAGATTATTATTACCAGTTATTATATAGCGCACACATATTCCACAGCGATGTACAGAGAATATTATTACCAGTTATTATATAACGCACACATATTCCACAGTGCTGTACAGAGAATATTATTACCAGTTATTATATAGCGCACACATATTCCGCAGCGCTGTACAGAGACTATTATTACCAGTTATTATATAGCACACACATATTCCGCAGCGCTGTACTGAGAATATTATTACCAGTTATTTATATAGCGCACACATATTCCGCAGCGCTGTACAGAAAATATTATTACTAGTTATGTATATAGCCAGTGGCGTAGCTACGTTTTGGGCGCCCCCCGCCGTTAGGGGTGGAGGGGCCCCCCCTCGCCGCCGCCCCGCCAAGCACCCCTACCCCCCTGCCCTGCCGCCCCGCCGCCTATGCAACCCCCCCCCCCCAATCCCCCACAGCCTTACCTATCGCGCTGGTCCCGGCGGAACGGAGGTTCTGCTGCTGAGGACCACCACAAATTGGCCACCCCGATACAGCAGACAGTTTCAGAGAACTGTGTGCTATATGGGGGCGGCCATTTTGTGGTGGTCCTCAGCAGAAGAACGGAGCCGCCGGGACCAGCGCGATAGGTAAGTCTGCGGGGGATTGGGGGGGGGGGGGGGTTAACTATAGCACCGCAGCCCCCGGCGCCCCCACATGCACAGCGCCCCCCGCGGTGGCGGGGGCAGCGGTGCTATAGTTACGCTGCTGTATATAGCGCACACATATTCCGCAGCGCTGTACAGAGAATATTATTACCAGTTATTTATATAGCGCACACATATTCCACAGCACTGTACAGATAATATTATTACCAGTTATTATATAACGCACACATATTCCGCAGCGCTGTACAGAGACTATTATAACCAGTTATTTATATTGCGCACACATATTCCACAGCGCTGTACAGAGACTATTATTACCAGTTATTAATATAGCGCACACATATTCCGCAGCGCTGTACAGAGAATATTATTACCAGTTATTTATATAGCGCACACATATTCCACAGCACTGTACAGATAATATTATTACCAGTTATTATATAACGCACACATATTCCGCAGCGCTGTACAGAGACTATTATTACCAGTTATTTATATTGCGCACACATATTCCACAGCGCTGTACAGAGACTATTATTACCAGTTATTAATATAGCGCACACATATTCCACAGCACTGTACAGAGTATATTATTACCAGTTATTATATAGCGCACACATATTCTGCAGCGCTGTACAGAGACTATTATTACCAGTTATTTATATAGCGCACACATATTTCACAGCACTGTACAGAGTATATTATTACCAGTTATTATATAGCGCACACATATTCTGCAGTGCTGTACAGAGAATATTATTACCAGTTATTAATATAGCGCACACATATTCTGCAGTGCTGTACAGAGAATATTATTACCAGTTATTATATAGCGCACACATATTCCGCAGCGCTGTGCAGAGACTATTATTACCAGTTATTATATAGCGCACACATATTCCGCAGCGCTGTACAGAGACTATTATTACCAGTTATTTATATAGCGCACACATATTCCACAGCACTGTACAGAGTATATTATTACCAGTTATTATATAGCGCACACATATTCCTCAGCGGTGTACAGAGAATAATATTACCAATTATTATATAGCGCACACATATTCCGCAGCGCTGTGCAGAGACTATTATTACCAGTTATTATATAGCGCACACATATTCCGCAGCGCTGTACAGAGAATATTATTACCAGTTATTATATAGCGCACACATATTCCGCAGCGCTGTACAGATAATATTATTACCAGTTGCTTATATAGCGCACACATATTCCGCAGCGCTGTACAGATAATATTTGAACATTCACATCAGTTCCTGCCCCAGTGGAGCTTACAATCTATATTCAGAATCAGAATCACTTTATTGCCAAGTATATTAATGTACAGCATCTATAATACACAGGGAATGTGTTTCCGATAACCACTGCTCCCACACAGTGTACATACATCACAGACCAATACAAACAGGATTATTACAAGGGGAGGGCGTCAGGGTTGTATTTAGAGTCATGTGTCGAGTGCCGAGATTAGCGCAATGGGGTGGAATCGCTGACCTTTGACCTTTTCGTTTATTATGGAAGTTGTTTGGGGAAATAAACTGTTTCGCCAGTTGAGAGCTGTATCGCCTCCCAGACGGCAGCCTCCTGAACAGGTCACGGGCAGGGTGGGAATGGTCACTGATCATTCTTTCGGCACGTTTTGTAACCATAGATCTATACACGTCCTCAATCTATGATTTTTTCTGCTGCTCTTACAATTCGCTGTAATCTATTTCTGTCATAAGCTGAGGCCGAGCCATACCATATTCCCTGCCTCATGTACATACACACACATTCATTTTAGGGATAATTTTGTTGGAAGCCAATTATCTACCAGTATATTTTTGAATTGTGGGGGGAACCGGAGTACTCGGAGGAAACCCACGCAAGCACAGGGAGAATATACAAACACAGTTAGGGCCTCAGTTATGATCTCAGTGTTGTGAAGCAGCAATGCTAACCATTACACATACATGCTGCCCCTGTTACCTCTGGCTTATCCTCAATACTCTGGTTGCCTTTGATAATCTCTGTTTTCGAGGAATACTCCAAAAATATTGAATGATGAATGTTAATCTAATTTATATTAGCACAATCCATTGCAAATTTTAATAAACTAAAATAGCTCAGACGATTGCCTTTCACTTACAAACAGTAAAATGATGGGTACTTGTGTATTATCACGGCGCCCATCGCATCGCATCGCATACCACTATTTAAAGGATGCGATGGCATGCGATGGACCCGATTTCAGCCTTTTCCTTGGCTGAGCATACAATTTTAAAATCGCGTCACATCGTATGCCATTACAATGGCCCCCAGACCCGATTTTTTATTGTATACCCACCCTGATGGGTAATAAATATGTTAAATGGCCCCACATTGTTAACGACTCCCACTATCAACGCCAACCCGAAGCGTGGCGAGCGAAGCGCATTACTTCACAGGTATAAGCGTCCCCTCACGGGGCTCGCTGCGCTTGCTGCGCTCGCCGCGCTTCGGGCTCGGTGGCTCGCTGCGCTCGCCTCACTTAATAAATTCAACTCCACGCCGACGTGGATAGTGGGGTATAAAAAGGTCAGAGGACGCGTACCGCCGCTCTCACGGGCTCGCTGCGCTCGCCGCGCTTCGGGTTGGCATTCATAGTGGGGTGGCGTTAACAATGGGGCATTTCAGATACTCATGACCCATGAGGGTGGGTATACAATTAAAAATTAGGTCTGGGTGGACATTTAACATGGTAATAAGGCATCTGGGTGCCTGTACAATTAGAAATCGGGTGAAATTGCGTCGCATCGCATCGCATGCGATCATATCGCATGCGATGCGATGCGATTTTTCATCGTACAATGCCCTACGATGGAAATCGTGGGCGTCGTGATAATACACAAGTACCAAATGATGTGTGCCCTTCTCCTAAGTTATTTTGTGGGTACCCTGGCCTGTAATCAGGGCAGCACGAGGGTAACTGGGGGTGCTGGATGTGATACCCATACGTGCCCGCAGGGGGCAAGAGAGAGTAGAACAGCAGAATCAAATTAGGGCTTCGACTCGGGTAATGAAAATCCTAGTTTCGGCCTTGCTGTAATTATGTCGTTTACATACTTTTAGGCTGTGCATTAGCCAGTAATTGTCAGGTTAAAGTGGAACTTTGAATTAATATTGTTGGCAATGATTCCATTAAATGACTTAAATATGTATGATAGATTTCCTTGTAAACATGGCTAAGAGAAGATGTTCTGCCTGAGACTTAATTATTATTTGAGTCATTTCTTTAGTGTTAATTAAGACATTTGCAATACTGTGTTTAGAACTTTATTTTGAGTTAATTAGTTAATTCATTTGAACTTCTCCCAATCGGGTTTGAGTCATAGCATTGCAAATTACATTTTACGATGAGTCATAAATATATTGTTATTCAATGATAATCGTTGTTTAAGGAATTAGACTTTCTGTTACTGTAATTATGTTAATGAATCAATACAGTAAAAGTTACAATATTCTGTGTTAATTAACACATTATAACTTACTACAACAAAATTAATTCTTTAAAAAAGTAATAGAATTTGGCGTGTGATGATAGTAGGTAGTACCGGCAACAAACGAAATATTAGTCGTTTGAAATGAGTAATCACAAAAAAGAACCACGAGGGGCATTTATAAATCAAATAATTAGCTGCCTGACTAATTAGACTATGGTGTTTGTTTATGTAGTTTACGGCAAATGAATAACAACTTTCCCTCCTGTGGTCCCATCCGGTTTCTCCACATGCTTCCATACAGTGGCTGGCTGTCAGCACTCTCATTGGTTGAAGAACTCCAGCCAATCACCATCCAGCATGCTCACAGTCATTCACTAGAAGGCTTCAGGCTGGAAAGCAGATAGAGAATGCTCCATGGCAGTTTTCATGTGTGAAATTCACAGAGTGGCTGAACAGTATTCTGTACTTACCTCCGAACAATCTGTGGAAAAACAGCCCCTACTCAATGGAAACCTTGAGCAGCTGCCCAGTGCGCCTATACATGAAGATGGCTTTTTCTTTAACTACCACTTGCATAGCGATACATAACGATAGTTACATCTTCACACCTCTGTGTCTGGTTAAATAGAAACCGAGATTGTGTGAGTATGTAATAGATGTTGTACATGAAAGATGCAATATTCAAATTATTGCTTGACAATAGGGCTGATTTAAAGGTGGGAACTGTTGCAATTTTTACACTGTTGGTCAATGTTCAGAGGACAGCACGCAAATTGTACATCGCAACATCAGTTGTATTTCTCTGTTAGCTACAGTCCGGTTAACAGGCTGCAGACATTCAAGGGCAGAGATGGGAGCATTGTACAACTTGTCAGCCATGTTTTGTGGGTTTTCCAAAGCCAGTGGTTGTATCCTTGGATGCAGTGTCACTGGCCTTTGCAGTGTTTTTGTGACAATGTGCCAGATGATTCCTGTACTGTGAATCCAATACCGAATTTTCGGATGGGACACATGCAGCCGATTTTTTCTTTGTACAAACAGCATTAGCATATGCACTGATCCACATGCATCCACTTCTAAATTGGCCCCTATAAGGACCATAAGGGACATATGCACGTCTACCCACAGGAAATGTGTGTGCGGGCATATGGGGTAGGGAATATAGATTGTAAGCTCCAATGGGGCAGGGACTGATGTGAATGTTCAAATATTCTCTGTAAAGCGCTGCTGAATATGAATGCGCTATATAAGAAACTGTTAATAAATAAATAAATTATCTTCCACTCTTCACCTCTGTTCTCTGATTAGCCCATAGCGACCCCCACCCAGTTCCAATGGCTGTCAGTGTCCCAACCCCCCCCCCCCAGCATCTCAGAAGCTCGACCAGGTTTGTCCATATGGGTCAATTGGTTACGGAGATATTGCGGGTAAACTGATTTTTTTATTTCTGAAATGAAATTTCATGGCTGTTCATGTTCTTTGAGGGCAGAAATCTCTCAGGAACCAAATGGCCCAATTTTCAAGGGACCCAAATCATTTGAAACCCACTCATAATGCCCATCACATGTTAAGCCACACACCATAATGTCCATTTAGTATTATGCCAAACACCATAATGCCTATTAACAATTTTAGCAAAATACTGTATGTGCTGCTTACCTACATGCTCATTGCTAAGGGTTCCATGCTCATTACCAGGAGTTCCATGCTCGTTGCTATGTGGGATTACATGCTGATTGCCTAGGGGGGATACATGAATGAGATCAACCCCGAGCTTCTACGATACTGGGGGGAAAACTGCCAGCCGTCGTAACCGTGTAGGAGTCAGTATGAGCATGTAGCACTCCATAGCAATGGGCATGTAATTCATCCTAGCAATGAGCATGTAACGACACCCCCCCCTTGGGCAATAAGCATGTAATCCCTCATGGCAATGAGATTAAACCCCTGGCAGGAAGCATGAAACCCCTGGCAACGAGCATGTTTACCCTGGCATTGAACAGTCTACCTCTGACAATGAGCGTGTAGGTAAGTGGCACTTATGTGGTATAATATGTTATGGGCATCATGGTGTGTGGTATAATGTATAATGGGCATTATGGTGTGTAAAATTATGTTTAATGGGCATTATGGTGAGTGGCATAAAATGTAATAGGCATTATGGTGTGTGGTTTAATGGTAATGGGCGATACGGCATATGGCATAATATGTAATAGCCATTACGGCATGTGGCATAATATGTAATGGGCAGTACAGCATGTGGCATAATATGTAATATGCTTTATGGTGCGTGGCTTAATATGTAATAAGCATTATGGTGTGTGGTATAATGGGTAATGGGTGATATGATGTGTGGCATAATGTGTAATGGACAAAAAAGGAATAAGGTGGGCTGTTAGGCGTACATACTGCTTTGCAGCACTACTGATGATGAATTTATGATAAGTTTCCAGATTTTTTCTGTCTTTTTGATCATGTTACCTTGTTTCAAATACTAAAACAATTTTTACTTTAATAAGGTGGTATCCTGGTGTCCATTTTATTTTTGCAGTTTGATATTTTAGAATAACACATCAAGAATTTTGTCAGCTCCTTGTGGATGGAGTAAGTCTGAATATTAACAATTGTTTGTAATCATAGCAGTAGAATACCCAACACTGTAATATATGTAAATCAACCAAAACACTTAGTTCTGCGCAATTCTTATAACACAAAGCTGCTAGTAGGAAGTCCAATCCCCGATCCGCCTTTCCCAATGGCGGTAATGCAAACGAAATGGAGGTGAGTATCAGGGATACAAATGGGGGTCGGTCCTCAATACCAGCGTTCACACAAATCTAACTACCACACCTCCCTTAGAGGTGAATGGCGTCTCCTCTTCTCCAGTATAGGGATCTCAATGGTAAGTGTAAACTCTGGATCTCTCTCACACATCAGATCCTCACAGATTCCATCCAGAAACAGGTATCCCTCATACCTCCTTGAAAAAGGACACATTGGTGTCCGAAACGCGTTGGTTTGGACCAGAGGAGAAAGAGAGGGGGACATCTTCTTTGGACATGTGCTGTGGTTACCCGGGATAACATCTATCACCGCTTATGCCCAATTGAGAGCCATTTATCCGGTTCTCCATCAACTCCGGTAACTTCTACCCCTTCTCCTCTCGCCTGGACTTTGTTTTATTGAATTGTTTTAACTCTTGTGCAGAAAATAAAAGTGGTATTGCGCAATATTTTCTCCTTCTTTTCCTATGAGGGATACCTGTTTCTGGATGGAATCTGTGAGGATCTGATGTGTGAGAGAGATCCATGGTTTACACTTACCATTGAGATCCGGAATCGGTACATCTGTCAGACCACACTTAGGTCTACAGTCATTAGGTCGACCCCACTAGGTCGACTGGCAGGAAGGTTGACATGACTTAAGGTCGACATGGGCCAAGGTCGACATGACTTAAGGTCGAATTTGCACAAAGGTCGACATGAGGAAGATCGACTGGTCATAAGGTCGACATGGGTTTTTCAATGTTTTTTGACCCGAATGTCGACACAGTCAACATGGACACAGTTGGCAATGAGAATTGGACCCTCGCATTGCTCGCTTCGCTCGCAATGCTTAGGGCACGGTGGCTCGCTTCGCTCGCCACAGCTTTAATAACCTCCTCAAACCTCCTCCACGCCCTAGTGGATGGTAGGGCATAAAATGCCGCCTGTCGGCACATGTCGGCTCAAAAAACAGTGAAAAACCCATGTCGACCTTATGACCAGTCGACCTTCCTCATGTCGACCTTTATGCAAATTCGACCTTTAGTCATGTCGACCTTGGCCCATGTCGACCTTAAGTCAGGTCGACCTTCCTGCCAGTCGACCTAGTGGGGGTCGACCTAATGACTGTAGACCTAAGTTCATTCTAATAGATGACCGCTTCCCCGGCGGATAGCGCTCGCTATTTCTTATTGACTGCAGGGACACCCGCTGCCGCCGCCAGCTTTTACGCCGCAGGACAGGTACCCGGGCGGCAAGGGGGGGTGAAATACCGCCCTCCAGTGGCCGGCGCCCTAGGCAAATGCCTAGATTTGCCTAGTGGTGGCGCCGGCCCTGACCTTCTCTCTAGTATATAGTTGGGAGTAGGCTAGGAACCTCTCCCATTCCTTCCTATGAATACGTGTGTCTTCTCCTGTGTCCATCTCACGTGTCGATAGATAGATAGATAGATAGATAGATAGAGCAAAGTGTGGAGCTGGCGGCACTCACGGTTTAAAAAAAAAATACAGTTTTGTGAGTAGATGTGTAGTTAGGGGCCCTACTGCACCTTTTTTCCCGGGGGCCCATAATGCTGTTAAGATGGCCCTGGTAGTACCGAGGCCGATACTGCACATGCGCTCGTCCCAGTGCTTGTCATCTGAAGTTTACAGGTGCAGGGACCGTGAGTTAGCTTCTGTGGGCTGCTACTGCTGTGGAAGCCCATAAAAGCAATGGGGCAAGTGTATGCACAGTACTGATGATTTGCATGTGTCGGTACCGCAACCATGGGGGGGGGGGGGGGGGGGCTGGCGGAGATGGCGGCAGCGGGAACTGGCGGGGGCGGGAACTAACAGCAGTGGAGGGGAGGGGGGGAGGGTCAGCACCTTGGCCAGCGGCAATACCCTTCTATCCTGAGGTAGGAGCCGCCGCTGGTTATGTCTCTATTATATGGCTTAAATTAATCTCTTACTTTCAATTAGGGTTACCACCCGTCCGGGATTACTCCGGACAGTCCGGTAATTGGACCGGGTGTCCGGAGTCCGGACGGGTGCCGTTCCCGGACTATAGAATGTCCGGGAACTGGAGACCAGACTGGAGATCCTGCGCAGCGCTGCCGGGGACAGCCAGCTAGAGACCGGCAGCGCTGCGACTGTGAGGAGAAGGATGAGCAGTTCCGCCTGTGACTATTTCAAATATCGCGCCTGCCCTGCTCGCCTCGCAGTCAGCCAGCCAATCGGGTGCGGCGGCTCCTGATTGACAGCTGGACTGCGAGCAGGGCAGGCGCGATTTTTTAAATAGCGCGACGGCCTCTGGGCGCAGAAGCTGCAGTCAGGTCAGGTGGCCGGCTGACCCTGCTGTGACAGGGAGCTGATGGCGGGCGGGGTGAAGCCTGGACAGATTGGCTATTACGTTTACCGGGGAAGGTCCCGGGGTGGCGATTGGTGTAAGGGGCCGCCTGTCATACGTGGCCCCGCCCTCGCCTCCTTTCGTGCACAACACGCTTGCTGACTTGACTGATGTATACCGCGCACACCCACCGGCCAGCATTAGGAGAACAAGCCCCGCCCACCTGGCTGTCAGGAATAGGAGGTCCGTGGTAGAGGTAAATATGAGTTCATTTTACATAGTCTGACCTTTTCCTGCTCTGCGCTATTTATGTGCTGTCCCTGGTAGGCATAATCTGTATCTGATGTTTCACTTGTGAGCCCTTAGTCCTTCCTGCTATTTAGGTTTAGGATGTCGCAGAGGTATAGTGTTAGGCTATAGGGGCGGGAGAGTAAGCATTAGAATGTGGGGTGGGGGGGGGTGTAGGGTCAGGACTCGGGACGGGCGGGTTAGGGATTAGGGTTATTTTAGGATTTTTAGAGGGGTCAGTATTTTCCGTTTTGGGATGCCGGGGGAGTTTAAGATTAGGTAGGGATAAAGTTAGGCTGTAGGGTAGGGGTTAGGTTTAGGCTGCGGCGTGTGTAGGGTTACCACCCGTCGGGGATTATTCCGGACAGTCCGGTAATTTAGACCGGCATCCGGAGTCCGGACAGGTGGCTTCCCCGGACTATACATAGTCCGGGAATGAGTCCCCCGTCTGCCCACCCTGGCCGCCCGGCTCCCTCCGCTTGTTTATGAGGTGGCAGTTGTGTCTGTGTTGTCCCTATCTTCGGAAAAAATTGAGTCCTGGCATAACAAGTAATAAGCATAATGTGTAATGGGCATCATCGTGTGTGGCATAACATGTAATGGGCATTATGGTATGTGGTATACTATGGCATTTTGTACACTATGCAATGGGTGTGTGACGTGTAATCGCCATTATGTTGAAATTTTTTGACGCGCGCCTACGGCGCGCACTGTCTCTTTTGTTCCTCCTTTACAAAAAAATGTTTTCAGTCCTAGCATATTGTGTCATGGGCATCACGCTGTGTGGCGTGTAATGGGCATTATGGCATGTGGTATATTATGGCATTTTGTACACTATGTAATAGGTATGTGACATGTAATCAGCATTTTGTTGAAAATTTTTGGCTGTATATTTGGCTAATACTGTCTGTATTGTTCCTCCTTACCAAAAAAAACATTTTCAGTTCTGGCATATCGTGTAATGGGCATTACTGTGTATGATGTAACATGTAACTGGCATTATGGTATGCAAAATCAAGAATGAAATTGAAGCAAAGGTTAAAAAAAAATCAACATAAGGCGGGTCAAAGGGCGGAGCTGGGGCGGGACATGGGTGGGGCAGTGGGTGTGTCAAGGGGCGGGCCACTGTCCGGAAATCTCTCAACAAAAAGGTGGTAACCCTACTTTCAATGAAAATATAAAGATGTACGTTTATATCACCTAAAATTCACCCCACTTCTAATCCCTTTGTCCTTTGTGTTATTCCCTTCACTGGTATTAAATATAAACTTATAGCGTTTTCAAAATGTATTAAAATGTAATAAAGTATTTTCTTTTATGATTTAAAACAGGCTGTTACTCTGTCTCTCTCTCTCTCTCTCTCTCTCTCTCACTCTCTCTCACTCTCTCTCTCTCTCTCCCTCTCTCTCTCTCTCTCTCTCTCTCTCTCTCTCTCTCTCATGCGTCTTATGGATACAATGACATTTCTGACTCTGGTTGAACATTCTCACTCCCAGTAAGTACTGAATCTTTTCCATCTTTCATCACGTCTCACTTGACAGCAGCTGTCTGCTAATCCTTAGCCTATGTTGGGAAACTGATCCAGAGATCATGTCTAAACACAAGGGGCCGAGCTGGAGATGTTTCCATAGTGCGCTGTGGTGTGGTAGTCCTCCTTGTGAGCGGGAGAAAATATCAACCCGTTTCCTCAGAAGGAATATTACGATCTGGTGCTGTGGGAAGAATAAAAAGTATGTAAGAAACGTTCCGGCTGTATATATAATACAATATCAAAGTCTGCTCCATACTGATCAGTGAATTTTACTCATTTTCCATTATGTTTACTTAGCGTTCCATAGAATACTGTCTAATCCTTAATAAATCCCATATTTATTGCTATTTGATATCTAGCTTCAAACAATATTATATATTTTTGGAAGCTGTCTGGATAACACCGGTGTGTCTGATCCACTCTGGGGGGGGATCTGCGGTGTCTGTGTGGTGCTTAGCATTGTGCACACATAATTTTTCAAGCACATGGCAAGGAGACACTCGGAATGCACGCCGTCTTACCCAGTGCTGGACGCTACCCCCCTGCAGACTACCACCACCAGCTGCAGCTGTATAACACCTGTGTGCTACATGCAAAAGCAGCCAGTATTTACCCTGCACAAAAACAATATAAATGTATGTGTTCCCCTCAGGGCCAGTGCTAGGCACCGGAGCGCCATAGGCGGGAGGGGTGCCCCGGCACTCAACTGCTGGGGGGGGGGTGAGCATGGTCTCTGCCCGGCCGCCGGGGGGGGGGTGCGCGGTGTCTCTGCCCGGCTGCCGGGGGGGTTGCGGAGTGTCTGCCCTGCTGGGAGGGGGTACACGGTGTGCCTGCCTGGACGCAGGGGGTGCGCGGGGGGGGGGGGGGAGAGAGTGTTCACTCACCGAACACTGCTTCTCCCTCCGGCTCTCCTGCTCTGCGGTGTGTGTGTGTGTTTGGGGCGGGGGGGGGGTGTGTGTGTGTGTGTGTGCGATATGGTCGCCGTGCTGCTGGGGAGGGGGGGGGGGGGGGGAGAGTGTTCACTCACCGAACACCTGCTTCTCCCTCCGGCTCTTCTGCTCCACTGCTGCTGCGGTGGTAGAGCTTTCTAGCTCACTAACGCCCTCCAGTGGCACCAGTGTCCTGGTTCCTCTTGCACTACTTGTTTTATGCTTTACTGAATGTGGCCCTTTGTCCACTCATTGATGCATATCCCTTTCCAGTCCTGGTTCCCATTCTATGGCCTTCGTTACTTTATTTCTGTTGTCTCGCTTTGTGCATACAAGCACAGTGAAATATGAGCTACTTTAGGCAGATACCCAATAGGCCAGTACACATTAAAGGACACACATGTTCTCACACTTGGGAGCAGACTTTCTTTGCCAACTAAAAGTCCAAGAGAAAGAAAATCTTTAGGAAATGCTCGACAGACATCATGTCAAAGACCCTCTTCTTATCCCGTTAGTAACATCTATTATCAAGTTAAAAAATATATTTTTAACCCAATGTTTAAAGAAATCATGACAGTGAGCAGACGTCAGAACTTCTTTTAACATAGTCATAGTATGATTTGTCAACAGCGATCATGGTGATACCTAAATGGTATGTAAACGTAACATAATATTCTAATGTCAACAATGCAGTGTCAACCATGTGACCAGCAACCTTTATTACATGAGGCCATACAACCTGCATATAACTTGATCATATGCAGGTAGTAAGATCGATCCTATGTTCTTTAAATGGACATACGATCTGCTTACGACTGCAAGCAAAGCTGATAGATTGGATGTGCAGCAGGTATGATCTGAGGGTTGACCTCTTGCCCAACAGAACCACGCATCGTTCTGATGTTCCCCATGATGTGCACACAATTCATCGCATGACCACTCGAAATTGTACGTTTGGGTCTGATATCGTTTAGGTGTATGGCCAGCTTTAGTCTCTGTAGTGCTTACATTGTTCCTAGATATGCTCTTCTTTATGAAGGAATATACATAAACAAAGATCACATTTCCCTTGAAGCAATGTAGAGGTTGAGTACTGAGCCCAGTGCTGTGGACACCGGTCTCCCCAGGCATTCCAGGTGTTCAAGAAAGGGAAGGGGTGCCCTGCCTATTTTGTCAGTCCCGGGCCCCACAATTTCTGATGCCAGCCCTGCCTGTACTGAGACACATTTGGCAGATAAGTGTATCGAGGTCACAATTACCATCAGAGGTGGCTCCAAGGTAGAGTTGCAGCACAGTCCAACAGAGGACCCACATGTGAGATTCTGAGGCTGTGGATATGGTTTTGTCAACAGTTTGATCATGTTGATATTCTAATGAAAGGACCTTCAGGCTATGGACCTTATTCTGATTTTTGCGCACCAATGCACTTTACAATATTGTCCAATTTATGTATTTCTACTTTGTTTATGGAAATCAATGGGCCTATCGCCATGGAGTTAAATAAGTATACGAAGAACAAGTATACAATATCCTGTATGTTCAACTGGGCCACTGTCATCAAGCAGCATATGTCAGGTAACACTAAGGCGGGTTTCCCATCACTACGACAACTAGTGGAATAACATATGTAACAGTAGTGCGATGTCGTACCTGGTTCTTTGAAGATCGCTTTGGAGGACACTTCACCGCTTCTTCACTAGGAGCCTGTGGCAGGAGACTGAACACCCCAAGGAGGACCCCACAGATAACAGACTACACCAATTAGCAGCGACAAGAGTTTCTTATTCAGGAACTGACTGGTCACTGCTGTAAGTCAATCATGGTTAGTGTTAGACACAGGCAATAAACATTAACATTATACCCGGGTATAGGGTAATCTCAGGAACTGCAATAAATTATGCAATCAATCGGTATTTCAATTGTAAAAAAAATTGCATAAACCAATTATACTAGCAAACACTCCATAACGGCATCACGGCCTTATAATAAAGGCTGGGCACACATGCATGTGATTATTGAACTGGTATGATGTCCATACAATCCGCCAAAGGGTGACATAAATAGTGTATTCAGCCTGCTTTGAATCTAATCCCAAAGGGTAACGTCCCCAAATGAGAAGGATGAATTAAGTTGGAAATGTGCACAGTTGTTTGTAATCCAATAAACAGTCCAGTATGCAGGTTACTAAACCTAACCCTCCTCCCCACAGCCTAACTCAAACCTTTCCCTCCCCGCAGCCTAACCCTCCTCCCCACAGCCTAACACAAACCTTTCCCTCCCCGCAGCCTAACCCTCCTCCCCGCAGCCTAACTCAAACCTTTTCCTCCCCGCAGCCTAACCCTCCTCCCCACAGCCAAACACAAACCTTTCCCTCCCCGCAGCCTAACCCTCCTCCCCACAGCCTAACCCTCCTCCCCACAGCCTAACCCTCCTCCCCACAGCCTAAGTCAAACCTTTCCCTCCCCACAGCCTAACCCTCCTCCCCACAGCCTAACTCAAACCTTTCCCTCCCCACAGCCTAACAATCCTCCCCGCAGCCTAACCCTCCTCCCCGCAGCCTAACCCTCCTCCCCACAGCCTAACTCAAACCTTTCCCTCCCTGCAGCCTAACCCTCCTCCCCACAGCCTAACTCAATCCTTTCCCTCCCCACAGCCTAACCCTCCTCCCCACAGCCTAACTCAAACCTTTCCCTCCCCACAGCCTAACAATCCTCCCCGCAGCCTAACCCTCCTCCCCGCAGCCTAACCCTCCTCCCCACAGCCTAACTCAAACCTTTCCCTCCCTGCAGCCTAACCCTCCTCCCCACAGCCTAACTCAATCCTTTCCCTCCCCACAGCCTAACCCTCCTCCCCGCAGCCTAACCCTCCTCCCCGCAGCCAAACTCAAACCTTTCCCTCCCCGCAGCCTAACCCTCCTCCCCACAGCCTAACTCAAACCTTTCACTCCCCACAGCCTAACCCTCCTCCCTGCAGCCTAACCCTCCTCCCCGCAGCCAAACCCTCCTCCCCACAGCCTAACTCAAACCTTTCCCTCCCCACAGCCTAACTCAAACCTTTCCCTCCCCGCAGCCTAACCCTCCTCCCCACAGCCTAACTCAAACCTTTCCCTCCCCACAGCCTAACCCTCCTGCCCGCAGCCTAACCCTCCTCCCCGCAGCCTAACTCAAACCTTTCCCTCCCCACAGCCTAACCCTCCTCCCCGCAGCCTAACTCAAACCTTTCCCTCCCCACAGCCTAACCCTCCTCCACACAGCCTAACTCAAACCTTTCCCTTCCCGCAGCCTAACCCTCCTCCCCACAGCCTAACTCAAACCTTTCCCTCCCCGCAGCCTAACCCTCCTCCCCGCAGCCTAACCCTCCTCCCCGCAGCCTAACTCAAACCTTTCCCTCCCCACAGCCTAACCCTCCTCCCCGCAGCCTAACTCAAACCTTTCCCTCCCCACAGCCTAACCCTCCTCCACACAGCGTAACTCAAACTTTTCCCTCCCCGCAGCCTAACCCTCCTCCCCACAGCTTAACCCTCCTCCCCGCAGCCTAACTCAAACCTTTCCCTCCCCACAGCCTAACCCTCCTCCCCGCAGCCTAACTCAAACCTTTCCCTCCCCACAGCCTAACCCTCCTTCCCGCAGCCTAACTCAAACCTTTCCCTCCCCACAGCCTAACCCTCCTCCACACAGCGTAATTCAAACTTTTCCCTCCCCGCAGCCTAACCCTCCTCCCCACAGCTTAACCCTCCTCCCTGCAGCCTAACTCAAACCTTTCCCTCCCCTCAGCCTAACCCTCCTCCCCGCAGCCTAACTCAAACCTTTTTCTCCCCACAGCCTAACCCTCCTCCCCACAGCCTAACTCAAACCTTTCCCTCCCGCAGCCTAACCCTCCTCCCCACAGCCTAACTCAAACCTTTCCTTCCCCGCAGCCTAACCCTTAGGGCAGGGGTAGCCAACTCCAGTACTCGAGAGCTACCAACAGTTAACGTTTTCCAGGTCTCCTCACAGAATCACAAGGGAAGTATTTAGCTCCACCTGTGGATCTATTAAACGTGTTAGTCAGTAATGAGTACACCTGTGCACCTGCGAGGTGGTCTGGGAAACGTGAACTGTTGGTAGCTCTCGAGGACTGGAGTTGACTAAAGGCATGATAAGTGCTTAAAGTGGTCCTGGAGAGGTGGTGGAGTTCACTTTACCCACCCCCCCTCCCCCATATGTCACAGTCAAGGTGGGTGCTAGGGTGTTGGGTTTCCCCCTGCAAGCTTTACGTTTATGGCGTATCTCACACACCCATGAACAGAATAATGCGGGCCACATAGTATCACCCCTAATTCAAATGATGCTCCACAGTGCCAAACAACCCAACACCTAAAAAATATAAAACAGTGTGTGCCAAATGACAAATTTAGGGAATGGCTTTGGGGGACAGGGGATTATGCACACCATAATATCCATTACACATTATGCCACACTCTGTAATACCCATTGCACATTATGCCACACTCGGTAATGACCATTACACATTATGCCACACACAGTAATGCCCATTACACATTTTGCCACACATCGTATTGACCATTACACATTATGCCACACACTGTAATACCCATTACACATTATGCCACACACCATAATGACCATTACACATTATGTCACACACAGTAATGCCAATTACATATTATTCCACATAAGTGCCGCTTACCTACATGCTCATTGCCAGGGGTTGGATGCTGGAGTGCTCCCTAGGGTGCACGGACAGGCGCTACCATGGGTGCTGAGCCAAGAGCAGCCACTTAATAAAGGGGTAGTCAGCCCCAAAGTGTCAAAATACAAAAGAAAAAGGAAGTGGCGCTGGTATTGATGAAATAATCACAAAATATTTAATATTGTTTAAAACAACATTGCATGTGGCAGTTGTGTACAAAATTACCATAAAAAATATACAATGAGAATATACATAAATGACAATAAAAATAATATAAAACAATAGAACTGGACCAGAGGCTGAATGAGTGTGGACCCAATGAGTACAGTTTGGAAGGGAGTAAGGGTAATTGAAGGTTCAGATAACCCTGTGGGCTGATAGTTACCACTGGTGGCCGTTGTCATCTAGTTCCAGAACTTGTAATGGTCCTCAAATTGGTGCGACTGTGGGACCTTGGAGGGTCCGGACCCCAGAGGTGTAATGGGGTGGGCAGCAGGTGGATGGCTGCAAGGTGTTTCTCACGTCGCTAGAGGCTCCAATAGGAAGGGATGACCATAAGCAGGTGTCCTCAGGGTTGGTAGCTTTTAAGACCGGCTGGTCAGTGATCTCAGTGATGTGAGACCAACCTTGATTCCTGCTTGAAATTCTGGTTACGTTGTGCCAGAAAAGGTGCACCGCTGCTGCGGGATGTTCAAGGGTGAAGTGGCTCTCAGAGTGGAATTGAGCGGCCCAGAGTATAGGAGTCCAAGTGGAGGGTCAAAAGGGGGTCAGCTTTTCCTGGTCCAGGAAGAAACCTGACGCGTTTCGCTGCTTGTAGAGGTGCAGCTTTTTCAAAGGTGGAAAAAGCTGCACCTCTACAAGCAGCGAAACCCGTCACCAGGAAAGAAGAGTGTTTTCAAATCCCAATTGTCTGCTTAGTATGTAAATAAGGTATTAAAGGTAGCGCTGCCCTATGCAAAGCTGTCCTCTCCCCACTGACAGCGCCGGGCAGGGGGAAAGCTGAAAAGTGTGTATGCCCCCGGTGATGAGCATTGCTGCGCGCTCCCGCATCATCGCTGGGAAAGCCGCTCATCTGCTGGTATTACCAGCAGACGAGCGGCTTTGAGTACGGCTTTGCATAGCGCTGCGCTATGCAAAGCCCCCCTCCGCTGATGGTGCCGGGCAGCAGGCTCGGTGACAGAGGGGGTCAAGGGGGACATCTGACCCGGGCCCCAAGGCTCGGAGGGGCCCCATAATCACGGGGCACAAAAAATGCACTCCATTTATAATATAATAATAGTAATGCCGTGACGCAAATTATTATACAGCGGGAACAGCCTGTGGTGTCATGGCATTATTATTATACAGCGGGAGCAGCCTGTGGTGTCATTGCATTATTATTATACAGAGGGAGCAGCCTGTGGTGTCATGGCATTACTTTTATATTATACAGGGGGAGCAGCCTGTGGTGTCATTGCATTATTATTATACAGAGGGAGCAGCCTGTGGTGTCATGGCATTACTTTTATATTATACAGGGGGAGCAGCCTGTGGTATCATTGCATTATTATTATACAGAGGGAGCAGCCTGTGGTGTCATTGCATTATTATTATACAGAGGGAGCAGCCTGTGGTGTTATGGCATTATTATTATACAGAGGGAGCAGCCTGTGGTGTTATGGCATTACTTTTACATTATACAGGGGGAGCAGTCTGTGGTGTCATGGCATTATTATTATACAGGGGGAGCAGCCTGTAGTGTCATGGCATAATGCCATGACACCACAGGCGGCTCCCTCTGTATAATAATAATGCCATGACACCACAGGATGCTCCCCCAGTATAACATAAAAGTAATGCAATAACACCACAGGCTGGTCCCTCTGTATAATAATAATGCAATGACACCACAGGCTGCTCCCTCTGTATAATAATAATGCCATGACACCACAGACTGCTCCCCCTGTATAATAATTTTTTGTCACGGCATTACTACTATTATATTATACAGCGGGAGCAGCCTGTGGTGTCATTGCATTATTGTTATACAGAGGGAAAAGCCTGTGGTGTCATGGCATTACTTTTATATTATACAGGGGGAGCAGCCTGTGGTGTAATTGCATTATTATTATACAGAGGGAGCAGCCTGTGGTGTCATTGCATTATTATTATTATACAGAGGGAGCAGCCTATGGTGTCATGGCATTACTTTTATATTATACAGGGGGAGCAGCCTGTGGTGTCATGGCATTATTATTATACAGCGGGAGCAGCCTGTGGTGTTATGGCATTACTTTTATATTATACAGGGGGAGCAGTCTGTGGTATCATTGCATTATTATTATTATTATTATTATACAGAGGGAGCAGCCTGTGGTGTCATTGCATTATTATTTTACAGAGGGAGCAGCCTGTGGTGTTATGGCATTATTATTATACAGAGGGAGCAGCCTGTGGTGTTATGGCATTACTTTTACATTATACAGGGGGAGCAGTCTGTGGTGTCATGGCATTATTATTATACAGGGGGACAAGCCTGTAGTGTCATGGCATAATGCCATGACACCAAAGGCGGCTCCCTCTGTATAATAATAATGCAATGACACCACAGGCTGCTCCCTCTGTATAATAATAATGCCATGACACCACAGACTGCTCCCCCTGTATAATAATTTGTGTCAAGGCATTACTATTATTATATTATACAGCGGGAGCAGCCTGTGGTGTTATTGCATTATTATTATTATACAGAGGGAGCAGCCTGTGGTTTCAAAATTATTATTGTACAGGGTGAGCAGCCTGTGGTGTTATGACATTATGCCATGACACCACAGGCTGCTCCCCCTGTATAATAATAATAATGCCATGACACCACAGGCTGCTCCCCCTGTATAATAATAATGACATGATACTACAGGCCACTCTCCCTGCAAAACAATTTGTGTCATGGCACCACAGGCTGCTCCCCCTGCATAATAATTTGTGTCATGGCATTACTATTATTATATTATACAGGGGGAGCAGCTTGTGGTGTCATTGCATTACTAGGTACTCTTTACTTAGAAGGGCGCCCACGATTTTGATCGTGGGCATCGTTAGTAAAAAATCTCGGGCATTTCGGGCATTGAATGCACTAAAAAATCGGGTGCGATCAACCGACGAGATGCCCGAGATTTCCCATAGGGAACAATGTTAAATGTCTCAATTGACCCAATTTTCCTGTTCAATGCCTCAATTGACCCGATTTTTCCATAGGAAACAATGTTAAATGGGCCACAGAGGCCAAATAGGCACCCTGAAGTGTATAATGGCCACCCGAATTGTTAACGCCACCCCACGATCAACGTCAACCCGATGCGTGGCGAGCGCAGCGAGCCCGCGAGGGGCGGAGGTACGCGTCCTACGACCTTTTCATACCCCCACTATCCACGTCGGCGTGGAGTTGAGAATAGAAAGTGTGGCGAGCGCAGCGAGCCACCGAGCCCGAAGCGTGGCGAGCGCAGCGAGCCCCGCGAGGGTACGCGGACAGCTGTGAAGCCCGCGAGGGGACGCGGATACCTGTGGAGGTATCCGCGTCCCCTCGCGGGGCTCGCTGCGCTCGCCACGCTTCGGGCTCGGTGGCTCGCTGCGCTCGCCACACTTTCTGTTCTCAACTCCACGCCGACGTGGATAGTGGGGGTATGAAAAGGTCGTAGGACGCGTACCGCCGCCCCTCGCGGGCTCGCTGCGCTCGCCACGCTTCGGGTTGACGTTGATCGTGGGGTGGCGTTAACAATTCGGGTGGCCATTATTCACTTCAGGGTGCCTATTTGGCCTCTGTGGCCCATTTAACATTGTTTCCTATGGAAAAATTGGGTCAATTGAGGCATTGAACAGGAAAATCGGGTCAATTGAGACATTTAACATTGTTCCCTATGGGAAATCTCGGGCATCTCGTCTGTCGCATCGCACCTGATTTTTTAGTGCATTCAATGCCCGAGATGGCCAAGATGGGCGCCCTTCTAAGTAAAGAGTACCCATTATTATTATACAGAGGGAGCAGCCTGTGGTGTCATTGCATTATTATTATTATACAGGGGGAGCAGCCTGTGGTGTCATTGCATTATATTATACAGAGGGAGCAGCCTGTGGTGTCATGGCATTACTTTTATATTATACAGGGGGAGCAGCCTGTGGTGTCATGGCATTATTATTATTAGACAGGGGGAGCAGACTGTAGTGTCATGGCATAATGCCATGACACCACAGGCGGCTCCCTCTGTATAATAATAATAATAATGCAATGACACCACAGGCTGCTTACTCTGTATAATAATAATGCCATGACACCACAGGCTGCTCCCCCTGTATAATAATTTGTGTCACGGCATTACTATTATTATATTATACAATGGGAGCAGCCTGTGGTGTCATTGCATTATTATTATACAGAGGGAGCAGCCTGTGGTGACAAAATTATTATTGTACAGGGGGAGCAGCCTGTGGTGTCATGGTATTATGTCACGACACCACAGGCTGCTCCCCCTGTATAATAATAATGCAATGACACCACAGGCTGCTCCCCCTGTATAATAATAATGCCATAACACCACAGGCTGCTCCCCCTGTATAATATAAAAGTAATGCCATGACACCACAGGCTGCTCCCTCTGTATAATAATAATGCCATGACGCCACAGGCTGCTCCCCCTGCATAATAATTTGTGTCATGGCACCACGGGCTGCTCCCCATGCATAATAATTTGTGTCATGGCATTACTATTATTATATTATACAGCGGGAGCAGCCTGTGGTGTAATTGCATTATTATTATACAGAGGGAGCAGCCTGTGGTGTCATGGCATTACTTTTATATTATACAGGGGGAGCAGCCTGTGGTGTCATTGCATTATTATTATACAGAGGGAGCAGCCTGTGGTGTCATTGCATTATTATTATACAGAGGGAGCAGCCTGTGGTGTCATTGCATTATTATTATACAGAGGGAAAAGCCTGTGGTGTCATGGCATTACTTTTATATTATACAGGGGGAGCAGCCTGTGGTGTCATGGCATTATTATTATACAGAGGGACCAGCCTGTGGTGTTATTGCATTACTTTTATGTTATACATGGGGAGCATCCTGTGGTGTCATGGCATTATTATTATACAGGGGGAGCAGCCTGTGGTGTCATGGCATAATGCCATGACACCACAGGCTGCTCCCTCTGTATAATAATAATGCCATGACACCACAGGCTGCTCCCCCTGTATAATAATTTGTGTCACGGCATTACTATTATTATATTATACAGCGGGAGCAGCCTGTGGTGTCATTGCATTATTGTTATACAGAGGGAAAAGCCTGTGGTGTCATGGCATTACTTTTATATTATACAGGGGGAGCAGCCTGTGATGTCATTGCATTATTATTATTATACAGAGGGTCCAGCCTGTGGTGTTATTGCATTACTTTTATGTTATACAGGGGGAGCATCCTGTGGTGTCATGGCATTATTATTGTACAGGGGGAGCAGCCTGTGGCGTCATGGTATTATGCCATGACACCACAGGCTGCTCCCCCTGTATAATAATAATGCCATGACACCACAGGCTGCTCCCCCTGTATAATAATAATGCCATGACACTACAGGCCACTCTCCCTGTATAATAAAATTAATGCCATGACACCACAGGCTGCTCCCCCTGTATAATAATAATGCCATGGCAAAACAGGCTGCTCCCCCTGTATAATATTAAAAGTAATGCCATGACACTACAGGCTGCTCCCCCTGCATAATAAGTTGTGTCATGGCATTATTATTATTATATTATACAGCGGGAGCAGCCTGTGGTGTCAATGCATTATTATTATACATAGGGAGCAGCCTATGGTGTCATGGCATCACTTTTATATTATACAGGGGGAGCAGCCTGTGGTGTCATTGCATTATTATTATACAGAGGGTGCAGCCTGTGGTGTCATTGCATTATTATTATTATTATTATTATTATTATACAGAGGGAGCAGCCTATGGTGTCATGGCATTACTTTTATATTATACAGTGGGAGCAGCCTGTGGTGTCAGGGCCGGTGCAAGGCACCGGAGCGCCCCAGGCGAGTCGGGCTGGGGGCGCCCCGGTGCCGGGGGGGGGGGGGGGGGGTGGGTGGGTGGTGTGGTACCTGTCCTACCGTTGCTGTCTATTTCAATCTGGCGGCGGAGGCAGCGGGGGTCCCTGCAGTCTATTAAAAATCACGAGCGCTATCCGCCGGGCTATGCGGAAGCGCTTCTAGTGTGGAAACTCTGGCAGCACGCTGATTGGCTGAGATCAGCGTGCGCCGTGCTGCCAGAGTTTTCACACTAGAAGCGCTTCCGCATAGCCTGGCGGATAGCGCTCGTGATTTTTAATAGACTGCAGGGACCCCCGCTGCCTCCGCCGCCAGATTGAAATAGACAGCGCCGGTAGGACAGGTACCCGGGCGGCATTTTCCGCCCTCCAGTGGCCGGCGCCCTAGGCAAATGCCTAGGTTTGCCTAGTGGTGGCGCCGGCCCTGTGTGGTGTCATGGCATTACTTTTATATTATACAGGGGGAGCAGTCTGTGGTATCATTGCATTATTATTATAAAGAGGGAGCAGCCTGTGGTGTCATGGCATTATGCCATGACACCACAGGCTGCTCCCCCTGTATAATAATAATGCCATGACACCACAGACTGCTCCCCCTGTATAATATAAAAGTAATGCCATAACACCACAGGCTGCTCCCTCTGTATAATAATAATGCCATGACACCACAGGCTGCTCCCCCTGTATAATATAAAAGTAATGCCATGACACCATAGGCTGCTCCCTCTGTATAATAATAATAATAATAATAATAATAATAATAATAATAATAATAATGCAATGACACCACAGGCTGCTCCCATGGAATAATAATAATGCAATGACACCACAGGCTGCTCCCCCTGTATAATATAAAAGTAATGCCATGACACCATAGGCTGCTCCCTATGTATAATAATAATGCATTGACACCACAGGCTGCTCCCGCTGTATAATATAATAATAATAATGCCATGACACAACTTATTATGCAGGGGGAGCAGCCTGTAGTGTCATGGCATTACTTTTATATTATACAGGGGGAGTAGCCTGTTTTGCCATGGCATTATTATTATACAGGGGGAGGAGCCTTTGGTGTCATGGCATTAATTTTATTATACAGGGAGAGCGGCCTGTAGTGTCATGGCATTATTATTATACAGGGGGAGCAGCCTGTGGTGTCATGGCATTATTATTATACAGGGAGAGCAGCCTGTGGTGTCATGGCATAATACCATGACGCCACAGGCTGCTCCCCCAGTACAATAATAATGCCATGACACCACAGGATGCTCCCCCTGTATAACATAAAAGTAATGCAATAACACCACAGGCTGGACCCTCTGTATAATAATAATGCAATGACACCACAGGCTGCTCCCCCTGTATAATATAAAAGTAATGCCATGACACCACAAGCTTTTCCCTCTGTATAACAATAATGCAATGACACCACAGGCTGCTCCCGCTGTATAATATAATAATAATAATGCCATGACACCACAGGATGCTCCCCCTGTATAACATAAAAGTAATGCAATAACACCACAGGCTGGTCCCTCTGTATAATAATAATGCCATGACACCACAGGCTGCTCCCCCTGTATAATATAAAAGTAATGCCATGACACCACAGGCTTTTCCCTCTGTATAATAATAATGCAATGACACCACAGGCTGCTCCCTCTGTATAATAATAATGCAATGACACCACAGGCTGCTCCCCCTGTATAATATAAAAGTAATGCCACGACACCACAGGCTGCTCCCTCTGTATAATAATAATGCAATGACACCACAGGCTGCTCCCGCTGTATAATATAATAATAGTAATGCCATGACACAAATTATTATGCATGGGGAGCAGTCTGTGGTGCCATGACACAAATTATTATGCAGGGGGAGCAGCCTGTGGCGTCATGGCATTATTATTATTATACAGAGGGAGCAGCCTGTGGTGTCATTGCATTATTATTATACAGAGGGAAAAGCCTGTGGTGTCATGGCATTACTTTTATATTATACAGGGGGAGCAGCCTGTGGTGTCATGGCATTACTTTTATATTATACAGGGGGAGCAGCCTGTGGTGTCATTGCATTATTATTATTATACAGAGGGACCAGCCTGTGGTGTTATTGCATTACTTTTATGTTATACAGGGGGAGCATCCTGTGGTGTCATGGCATTATTATTATACAGGGGGAGCAGCCTGTGGTGTCATGGCATAATGCCATGACACCACAGGCTGCTCCCTCTGTATCATAATAATGCCATGACACCACGGGCTGCTCCCCCTGTATAATAATTTGTGTCACGGCATTACTATTATATTATTATACAGCGGGAGCAGCCTGTGGTGTCATTGCATTATTGTTATACAGAGGGAAAAGCCTGTGGTGTCATGGCATTACTTTTATATTATACAGGGGGAGCAGCCTGTGGTGTCTTTGCATTATTATTATACAGAGGGTCCAGCCTGTGGTGTTATTGCATTACTTTTATGTTATACAGGGGGAGCATCCTGTGGTGTCATGGCATTATTATTGTACAGGGGGAGCAGCCTGTGGCGTCATGGTATTATGCCATGACACCACAGGCTGCTCCCCCTGTATAATAATAATGCCATGACACCACAGGCTGCTCCCCCTGTATAATAATAATGACATGATACTACAGGCCACTCTCCCTGCTTAACAATTTGTGTCATGGCACCACAGGCTGCTCCCCCTGCATAATAATTTGTGTCATGGCATTACTATTATTATATTATACAGGGGGAGCAGCTTGTGGTGTCATTGCATTATTATTATACAGAGGGAGCAGCCTGTGGTGTCATTGCATTATATTAAACAGAGGGAGCAGCCTGTGGTGTCATGGCATTACTTTTATATTATACAGGGGGAGCAGCCTGTGGTGTCATGGCATTATTATTATTAGACAGGGGGAGCAGCCTGTGGTGTCATGGCATAATGCCATGACACCACAGGCGGCTCCCTCGGTATAATAATAATGCAATGACACCACAGGCTGCTTACTCTGTATAATAATAATGCCATGACACCACAGGCTGCTCCCCCTGTATAATAATTTGTGTCACGGCATTACTATTATTATATTATACAGCGGGAGCAGCCTGTGGTGTCATTGCATTATTATTATACAGAGGGAGCAGCCTGTGGTGTCAAAATTATTATTGTACAGGGGGAGCAGCCTGTAATGTCATGGTATTATGTCACGACACCAGAGGCTGCTCCCCCTGTATAATAATAATGCAATGACACCACAGGCTGCTCCCCCTGTATAATAATAATGCCATAACACCACAGGCTGCTCCCCCTGTATAATATAAAAGTAATGCCATGACACCACAGGCTGCTCCCTCTGTATAATAATAATGCCATGACGCCACAGGCTGCTCCCCCTGCATAATAATTTGTGTCATGGCACCACGGGCTGCTCCCCATGCATAATAATTTGTGTCATGGCATTACTATTATTATATTATACAGCGGGAGCAGCCTGTGGTGTAATTGCATTATTATTATACAGAAGGAGCAGCCTGTGGTGTCATGGCATTACTTTTATATTATACAGGGGGAGCAGCCTGTGGTGTCATTGCATTATTATTATACAGAGGGAGCAGCCTGTGGTGTCATTGCATTATTATTATACAGAGGGAGCAGCCTGTGGTGTTATTGCATTATTATTATTATTATACAGAGGGAAAAGCCTGTGGTGTCATGGCATTACTTTTATATTATACAGGGGGAGCAGCCTGTGGTGTCATGGCATTATTATTATACAGAGGGACCAGCCTGTGGTGTTATTGCATTACTTTTATGTTATACAGGGGGAGCATCCTGTGGTGTCATGGCATTATTATTATACAGGGGGAGCAGCCTGTGGTGTCATGGCATAATGCCATGACACCACAGGCTGCTCCCTCTGTATAATAATAATGCCATGACACCACAGGCTGCTCCCCCTGTATAATAATTTGTGTCATGGCATTACTATTATTATATTATACAGCGGGAGCAGCCTGTGGTGTCATTGCATTATTGTTATACAGAGGGAAAAGCCTGTGGTGTCATGGCATTACTTTTATATTATACAGGGGGAGCAGCCTGTGGTGTCATTGCATTATTATTATACAGAGGGTCCAGCCTGTGGTGTTATTGCATTACTTTTATGTTATACAGGGGGAGCATCCTGTGGTGTCATGGCATTATTATTGTACAGGGGGAGCAGCCTGTGGCGTCATGGTATTATGCCATGACACCACAGTCTGCTCCCCCTGTATAATAATAATGCCATGACACCACAGGCTGCTCCCCCTGTATAATAATAATGCCATGACACTACAGGCCACTCTCCCTGTATAATAAAATTAATGCCATGACACCACAGGCTGCTCCCCCTGTATAATAATAATGCCATGGCAAAACAGGCTGCTCCCCCCGTATAATATTAAAAGTAATGCCATGACACTACAGGCTGCTCCCCCTGCATAATAAGTTGTGTCATGGCATTATTATTATTATATTATACAGCGGGAGCAGCCTGTGGTGTCAATGCATTATTATTATACATAGGGAGCAGCCTATGGTGTCATGGCATTACTTTTATATTATACAGGGGGAGCAGCCTGTGGTGTCATTGCATTATTATTATTATACAGAGGGTGCAGCCTGTGGTGTCATTGCATTATTATTATTATTATTATTATTATTATTATTATTATACAGAGGGAGCAGCCTATGGTGTCATGGTATTACTTTTATATTATACAGGGGGAGCAGCCTGTGGTGTCATGGCATTACTTTTATATTATACAGGGGGAACAGTCTGTGGTCTCATTGCATTATTATTATAAAGAGGGAGCAGCCTGTGGTGTCATGGCATTATGCCATGACACCACAGGCTGCTCCCCCTGTATAATAATAATGCCATGACACCACAGACTGCTCCCCCTGTATAATATAAAAGTAATGCCATAACACC
The DNA here is from genome assembly GCF_055691185.1 of Crinia signifera. Lineage (NCBI taxonomy): Eukaryota > Metazoa > Chordata > Amphibia > Anura > Myobatrachidae > Crinia > Crinia signifera. The sequence continues at coordinate 79,818,272 of NC_139228.1, read as the reverse complement.
ACAGGCTGCTCCCTCTGTATAATAATAATGCCATGACACCACAGACTGCTCCCCCTGTATAATATAAAAGTAATGCCATAACACCACAGGCTGCTCCCTCTGTATAATAATAATAATAATAATAATGCAATGACACCACAGGCTGCTCCCTCTGTATAATAATGCAATGACACCACAGGCTGCTCCCCCTGTATAATATAAAAGTAATGCCATGACACCATAGGCTGCTACCTATGTATAATAATAATAATAATGCATTGACATCACAGGCTGCTCCCGCTGTATAATATAATAATAATAATGCCATGACACAACTTATTATGCAGGGGGAGCAGCCTGTAGTGTCATGGCATTACTTTTATATTATACAGGGGGAGCAGCCTGTTTTGCCATGGCATTATTATTATACAGGGGGAGCAGCCTGTGGTGTCATGGCATTAATTTTATTATACAGGGAGAGCGGCCTGTAGTGTCATGGCATTATTATTATACAGGGGGAGCAGCCTGTGGTGTCATGGCATTATTATTATACAGGGGGAGCAGCCTGTGGTGTCATGGCATAATACCATGACGCCACAGGCTGCTCCCCCTGTACAATAATAATGCCATGACACCACAGGATGCTCCCCCTGTATAACATAAAAGTAATGCAATAACACCACAGGCTGGACCCTCTGTATAATAATAATGCAATGACACCACAGGCTGCTCCCCCTGTATAATATAAAAGTAATGCCATGACACCACAGGCTTTTCCCTCTGTATAACAATAATGCAATGACACCACAGGCTGCTCCCGCTGTATAATATAATAATAGTAATGCCGTGACACAAATTATTATACAGGGGGAGCAGCCTGTGGTGTCATGGCATTATTATTATACAGAGGGAGCAGCCTGTGGTGTCATGGCATTATGCCATGACACCACAGGCTGCTCCCCCTGTATAATAATAATGCCATGACACCACAGGATGCTCCCCCTGTATAACATAAAAGTAATGCAATAACACCACAGGCTGGTCCCTCTGTATAATAATAATGCCATGACACCACAGGCTGCTCCCCCTGTATAATATAAAAGTAATGCCATGACACCACAGGCTTTTCCCTCTGTATAATAATAATGCCATGACACCACAGGCTGCTCCCTCTGTATAATAATAATGCAATGACACCACAGGCTGCTCCCGCTGTATAAAATAATAATAGTAATGCCATGACACAAATTATTATGCATGGGGAGCAGCCTGTGGTGCCATGACACAAATTATTATGCAGGGGGAGCAGCCTGTGGCGTCATGGCATTATTATTATACAGAGGGAGCAGCCTGTGGTGTCATTGCATTATTATTATACAGAGCGAAAAGCCTGTGGTGTCATGGCATTACTTTTATATTATACAGGGGGAGCAGCCTGTGGTGTCATGGCATTACTTTTATATTATACAGGGGGAGCAGCCTGTGGTGTCATTGCATTATTATTATACAGAGGGACCAGCCTGTGGTGTTATTGCATTACTTTTATGTTATACAGGGGGAGCATCCTGTGGTGTCATTGCATTATTATTATACAGGGGGAGCAGCCTGTGGTGTCATGGCATAATGCCATGACACCACAGGCTGCTCCCTCTGTATAATAATAATGCCATGACACCACGGGCTGCTCCCCCTGTATAATAATTTGTGTCACGGCATTACTATTATTATATTATACAGCGGGAGCAGCCTGTGGTGTCATTGCATTATTGTTATACAGAGGGAAAAGCCTGTGGTGTCATGGCATTACTTTTATATTATACAGGGGGAGCAGCCTGTGGTGTCATTGCATTATTATTATACAGAGGGTCCAGCCTGTGGTGTTATTGCATTACTTTTATGTTATACAGGGGGAGCATCCTGTGGTGTCATGGCATTATTATTGTACAGGGGGAGCAGCCTGTGGCGTCATGGTATTATGCCATGACACCACAGGCTGCTCCCCCTGTATAATAATAATTGTGACACCATAGGCTTCTCCCTCTGTATAATAATAATGCAATGACACCACAGGCTGCTCCCTCTGTATAATAATAATGCCATGACACCAGAGGCTGCTCCCACAGTATAATATGAAAGTAATGCCATGACACCACAGGCTGCTCCCCCTGTATAATATAATAATAGTAATGCCACAACACAAATTATTAAACAGGGGGAGCAGCCTGTGGTGTCATGGCATTATTATTATTATTATTATACATGAAACAGCAGAGATATTGTTCTATTTGTGAGTTTAATTCACTTACTTTTTTTTTCTCCCTCCTGTCCTGCTGCTGCTGCGGCTCTCAGAATTTCACTTTTGCTTGCTGCAGCCTGTCCTGCTGCGCCTGCGGCCCCCCGACTCGTCCATCCTGCCTTCTTTCCTCTGCAGACGCGTGGGTGGGAGGCGTCATCATCATGACGTCCACACCCAGCGTCTGCCACTGCCGCCCGGGGATCAGAGGGAACAGGCGGACGGGCCCTCCTCCACGTAGCTGTCCTATCTATCTATCTATCTATCTATCTATCTATCTATCTATCAATCATCACTCTATCTATTTATCTATCTCTCTATCTATCTGTCAGAATTAGTTTGTAGAAAAAAATCTAGACACATACATACTGTACACACACACACACACACACACACACACGTGAAGAGGGATTTCTTTGGGAGGGGGACCGCCGATGTCCATGTACCGGGCCCCAAGAATTCTGTTGCTGGCCCTGCCGGGCAGGGGGAAAGCTGCTCGGTGTGTATGGACTAGGGATGTGCACCGGCTACTTTTCGTGTTTTGTGTTTTGGGTTCTGATTACCTTCAGGTTTTGGGTTCTAATGGGTTTTGCCAAAACACCCCCTAAACGTTTTGTGTTTGGATTTTTGGGCTTTGGGTTCTGTTTTAAAAAAAAAAAAAAGCATAAAAACTGCTAAAATCGCAGATTTTTTTTTTTTTTGCTCCTACGCTATTATTAACCTCAATAGCATTCATCTCCACTCATTTCCAGTCTATTCTGAACACCTCACACCTCACAATATTGTTTTTAGGCCAAAAGGTTGCACGGAAGTAGTTGGATAACTATGATAAGTGACACAAGTGGGCGGCGCAAACACTAGACTGATATGGCACACTTAGCATCACCCCTGGACTAATACAGCACACTTGGCAGCACCCCATGAATTATACGGCAGACTTGGCTCACCCCAGGAATTATTTGGCAGACTTGGCTCACCCCTGGACTGATATGGCATACTTAGCATCACCCCTGGACTAATACAGCACTCTTGGCAGCACCCCATGAATCATACGGCAGACTTGGCTCACCCCAGGAATTATTTGGCAGACTTGGCTTACCCCAGGAATTATACTACAAAGATGGTGGCACCCCTGACCTGATACAGCACACATGATGGCACACATGTTATTATACGGCACAGATGGCGGAACCCCTGGACTGACACAGCACACATAGAATTATACAGCGCACATAGTGAGACTCCTGCAGTAAAAAGAGTTATTCTTTTAATAAAAAAGGCAGCACCCCTGGATTGATACAGCAGACTTAGCAGCACCCCATAAATTATACAGCACACTTGGCTCACCCCTGGACTGATACGGCACACTTAGCAGCACCCCATGAATTATACAGCAGACTTTGCAGCAACCCATGAATTATATGACACACTTGGCTCACCCCAGGAATTATGCGTCACACATGCGGGCATCCCTGACCTGATACAGCACACATGGAATTATATAGCACAGATGGCGGCACCCCTGGACTGATACGGCACACATGGCGGCAGGCATGGAATTATACGGCAGACAAATTCCTGCAGTAAAAATAAAAATGAGTATTCTTTTAATTATAAAAAAGAGCAGCACACCTGGAATTATACGGTAGACTTAGCAACACCCCATGAATTATACAGCACTCTTGGCTCACCCCTGGACTACAGCGCATGCAGTAAAAAAAAAAAAAAACACCATATTTTTATTTTCATTTAAAAAAGGGCAGCTCCTCTGGTCTGATCCGGGACACATGGGGGCACCCCTGGAATGATATGGCACACATGCGGGCATCCCTGGACTGATACGGGACACATGGGGCACCTATAGAATTATACGGCACACATGCGGGCACCCCTGGACTGATACAGCACACATGTTGGCACCTCTGGATGGATACAGTACACATACGGGCACCCCTGGACTGATACAGCACACATGTGGGCACCTCAGGACAAGTACAGCACACATGTGGGCACCCCTGGACAGTGTCGGACTGGGGCATGAAGGGCCCACTGGGAATTATGTTATAGGGGCCCACTTTAGTGGTGTGGTCAGCTGCCACAGAAGTTTGGCAAACCTTTAGAGTAAATAGAATATTAAAGTATAGTAAACACATGATATTATACCCATTAGTGACAACACTGTAACACCTTCCTGTGCAGTATAATGTAACATTGTACAATGTATAATGCATGTGCACAGTCTGGAACCTGATCCCTATAATTGGAGGTGGGGCCCCCAGACAGTGGTTTCCCCTGTACCCCTGTGCGCCAGTCCGACACTGCCCCTGGATGGATACAGTACACATGCGGGCACCCCTGGACTGATACAGCACAAATGTGGGCACCCCTGGCACCCCTGGACAAATACAGCACACATGTGGGCACCCCTGGATGGATACAGTACACATGCGTGCACCCCTGGACTGATACAGCACAAATGTGGGCACCCCTGGCACCCCTGGACAAATACAGCACACATGTGGGCACCCCTGGATGGTTACCTTACACATGTGGGCACCCCTGGACTGATGCAGCACACATGTGGGCACCCTGGGCACTGGCAGCAGTAATATAAAAAATGTTTTTGCTTTTTAATTTTTTTATTAAAATAATGCAGCCCCCTCTGTAGCACTAGCAGCCCCCTCTATGCATTACTCGCCCCCCAGCAAGTTTCCCCCTCACACCCCTCAGCAGACAGCACGGACACATCCGTGCTGTCTAAAATCACCAGCCTGTTTGAAAATGGCGCAGACCGCCGGGAACTATATATCCCCAGGTCTCGCGAGAATCCGACGCGGGATGATGGCTTTTAGCCACGATTTGGACTCGGAAAGATGGCGGGAACCGGCGAACTCCTCGGATCCGGATCTCTAGTATGGACCTTAAGACCAGAGACACAATGCAAGGTTTGACCCTTTTGGTGTGAAAGGGGTACAACGACTGTGATTTGAAGGCTGTATTAGTAATAATATATATTTCATACCTCCTGAAGCGGATCACCTAAACTTCAGAGTTTTGCAATTCACACTTTTTCATTTTCCCCATCTGTGCCAGCTTTCGGCTGACTAAATAAGAACCTAAAGTTAGCAACATGACAGGGAGGCAGACAAATCGTATACGTGGGAAGAGTGTATCGCTACATGTCACATTCATTTGTCTTTTTACTCATTTCAGTCACAATAACTTTATGCAACTGATTAAAACTACAGCATCAAATAAGTTCCTCTGAAATCTGCATTACTGTTGTTCAAGTCTGTGTATCTTTTGTTTATCAGACAATGAAGAAAATGATGTGCTCAAGCATGATCAATAAAAGGTAAAAAGGTACTCTTTACTTAGAAGGGCGCCCACGATTTTGATCGTGGGCATCGTTAGTAAAAAATCTCGGGCATCTCGGGCATTGAATGCACTAAAAAATCGGGTGCGATCAACCGACGAGATGCCCGAGATTTCCCATAGGGAACAATGTTAAATGTCTCAATTGACCCAATTTTCCTGTTCAATGCCTCAATTGACCTGATTTTTCCATAGGAAACAATGTTAAATGGGCCACAGAGGCCAAATAGGCACCCTGAAGTGTATAATGGCCACCCGAATTGTTAACGCCACCCCACGATCAACGTCAACCCGATGCGTGGCGAGCGCAGCGAGCCCGCGAGGGGCGGCGGTACGCGTCCTACAACCTTTTCATACCCCCACTATCCACGTCGGCGTGGAGTTGAGAATAGAAAGTGTGGCGAGCGCAGCGAGCCACCGAGCCCGAAGCGTGGCGAGCGCAGCGAGCCCCGCGAGGGTACGCGGACAGCTGTGAAGCCCGCGAGGGGACGCGGATACCTGTGAAGGTATCCACGTCCCCTCGCGGGGCTCGCTGCGCTCGCCACGCTTCGGGCTCGGTGGCTCGCTGCGCTCGCCACACTTTCTATTCTCAACTCCACGCCGACGTGGATAGTGGGGGTATGAAAAGGTCGTAGGACGCGTACCGCCGCCCCTCGCGGGCTCGCTGCGCTCGCCACGCTTCGGGTTGACGTTGATCGTGGGGTGGCGTTAACAATTCGGGTGGCCATTATTCACTTCAGGGTGCCTATTTGGCCTCTGTGGCCCATTTAACATTGTTTCCTATGGAAAAATTGGGTCAATTGAGGTATTGAACAGGAAAATCGGGTCAATTGAGACATTTAACATTGTTCCCTATGGGAAATCTCGGGCATCTCGTCTGTCGCATCGCACCTGATTTTTTAGTGCATTCAATGCCCGAGATGGCCGAGATGGGCGCCCTTCTAAGTAAAGAGTACCGGTAAAAATCTTAATATACAACCTGATGTTCTCATCTACCAATTATCATTCTACCACTAGATGGCAGCAAATCCAACTTGTGAATATGAAATATTTGTATGCACTGCACACAAGGTAATCGAAGATTCCTTTCCCCACATAGCTATGAATATTGCGACAAAATTACAGAAGATGGGTTTTGCCTTAATTTTACTTCCTGGTCTCTGATCTTCTTGCTGCATTTCATACTGTACATACTTGCCCACTTTTGAAGATGCTTCTCCAGGAGAAGCTCGGAGAAGAAACACAAATCTGCACTTCGGCTTTTGCATTTGATAAGCCGAGTCTCTGACATCAGACATGGCGGGGCAGTAGAACGGCATGTGGGGCGTAGAGGAGGCATTGCTTGGAGCTGACGATGTCTCCAAGTGCTGCTTGGAGACCATAGTGTGAACAGAACTCGAGTTCGAACTGTACTACCCGTTCAAAGCACGTACAGCATTAACCGAAAGGCCCGGATTCCAGGAGCGCTGGCCTGCTGTGTGCAGGGGAGCCGAGAGAGGGGGGGAGCAGGTACTAATTACCCGGGCCCAGGCTTGCTGAAGGGGCCCCGCAGCGGCCCTGGTTCGACCCCTCTCTTCCCCCTCCGTCCCTCCCGGGTATCACCAGTAGCAGACAGTTCTACGGCATGTGCTGTTCTGACAGCAGGCTCAGCATGAGTGTCTCACTGACAGCGTGAGAGGTCATGCTGAGCCTGCTGTCAGCACAGCACATGCTGTAGGTGTGTGCTGCGTCTGAGCTTACAGTTTTTAGAGTTTTCTTTTACCCACCTCTAAACATTTTGGGGGCGTGGCCTAAGTGTGGGAGGTGCCCACACCACCCACACTTAGGCCCCACCCCCAAAATTTTACCGGGGCCCGGCATTCCTCTCGGCTGCCCTGGCTGTGTGCACCTGTTTCTGGCAACGAATATGTAACCCTATGGCAACTAGCATATGTAACCCTGGCAAGGAGCATCAAACCCATGGCAATGAACATGAAACCACTGGCAAGGGGCATGTACCCCTGGCAACAAGCATTTGCCCCTGGTAATGAGCACAAAACACTGGGCAAAGAGCAAGAAACACCTGTCGATAAGCATGTAACCCCTGGCAAGGGGTATGCAACACCTGGCAATAAGCAATAATCCCCTGGCAATGAGCATGTACCCCTGGCAACAAGCATGTACCCCTGGAATCAAGCGTTAAACACCGGGCTCACAAAGAGCAAGAAACACCTGTCAATAAGCATGTAACACCTAGTAATGAGCATTATACCCCTGGCAACAAGCATGTAACCCCTGGTAACGGACATTAAACACCAATGAGCATGTAACCACCGTCAATGAGCATGGAGCACCTAACAATGAGTATGTAACCCCTGACAAATAACAAGGAACCTCTGGTAATGAGCATGGGGGTAAAAAAAATGAATCCAGAATCTTTGGTGACTGACCAATCAGGGAATGCAGTAGTAGGGGGTCTATATTAAGGGGTGGGGCCAGTGTCCAGAGGGGTTTTGGCCAGCCGTGACAGAGGCTTTGCTAACCATTGGATGTGTGTGGCCTGAGCCCCTTGATATACACACGTATGCAAACATGAGTGCACCCACGCGCACACACACACACACACATATATTATATATATATTATATATATATACAAACAAACAAACAGTACGTTGCAACAATTTTAGGCAGTTGTGGAAAAAATGCTGCAAAGTCAACTAACAAAATGAAAAGTGAATGAACAGAAGAGAAATCGAAATCAACCCAATATTGTGAACACCTTTTGCCTTCAGAACACAGTAGCATTCTTTTTTTGTAGCACAGTCCACAGCCCTGCTGTAACTGCCAGAGCGGATGGGGCCCACGCAGAGTCCGCAAACGGTGTCTCTCCTCTCTAAGGGCCAGATGCATCAAGCTTCAAAAAGTGATAAAACGGAGAGTGATAAACAGCCAGCCAATCAGCTTCTTACTGCCATGTTACAGTATGTGTTTCAAAAAATGACAGGTAGGAGCTGATTGGTTTGTTTTGAAGCTTGATACATCTGCCCCTTAGTTTGTCTCTGAATGTCACAATAGATAATTTGCCAAATGTACCATACCCGCTTAGGGGGCAAAACCTTGGATGAAGCAGAAGCAGCATGTTTTTTTTTTTCCCTAGCTGTCACGCCATTTGTAACTTGATTTTGTAATTGTTATTTTCTATTCAAACTTACTCAGCACTGTCAAAAAAAAAAAAGGCAAATCAAAATCCCAGCAGAACAACGTCTCTATGGAACATGACATGCTGGATGCAGCTCTCTGCTAAATATAGAAGCAGAATCGTTCTGCCAAATTAGTTTAGCGGACTTGATCAAAGTCTTTGCAATTAAAAATGTAGAAGAAAACTTTTTTTTTGTTCACATTTAAAAAAATGTAAAGCTATAAGTAAATTATTTCCTTGCATTGATTACTATTTATTTATTATTTATTAACAGTTTCTTATATAGCGCATACAAATTCCGCAGCGCAGTACAGAGAATATTTGATTACTGCTATTTCATGTTTTAGAAAAAAAAAAAAAAAAAAAAAAAAAGCATTTAAATTCTTTTAACTAGTTGTGGGGTATAGCCTGGAAGAATTAAAAAAAAAAAATACAATGGGGTGATTTGAGCTGCTCCTTCCAGTGGCGTAACAATGGAGGGTGCAGGGGATGCAGTTGCTATGGGGCCCGGCGGGTGGGGGGGCCCGAGGCTAAGCTAGCTATCCCCAGCACCCTTTACATATTTTTAAATAGCACTGCTGTGCCAGTGTGACATGTCCCGTGAAGTCCGTTCTGTATTAGAATGGAAGAAATTTAAAGGGCTTACAGGAGCGCTGGAGGAGGTGGTCCACTCTCTCTAGTGACCAGTCAGCAGGCATCGGCGCGAAATAAGTGCGCCTGACTTGTCTGTCCAGCTGCCGGCACTGATGATATTATAACTAGCATGGTGGGATCCGACGGCGAGTAGTGAAGACAGGCGCAGCACTGCGGACGCCCGCCGATGTGCAGGATGACAGGCACAGCAGTGTGTGGTCTCAGCGGTGCGGGGACCCAGTCGATGGTGTGGAGCTGGCAGTTTGGGCAGGTACACAGGGGTATGGGTGAAAACCGGACCAACACAAAACCCCCGGACCGCCGGATCGGACATCAAACTCTGCATTTTGTAGCTTGTAGCCTCCGGTCCGGGGGGTGTCCTGTCCGGGGGTGTCCTGTCTGGGGGGGCTGCCTGTCACACCTGTCACCAGGTAGAGGAGGGGGGGTAGAATAAAGCCTCCCTGTATGGTCCGGGCATGTAGCAAAAACCGGACGGTCCGGACCACCCGGGGAGGCTGTAATCTCCCCTCCCCCATGTACCTGGTGATAGCTATCACAGGGACCCCCCCGGACAAGACACCCCTGGACAGGACACCCCCCGGACCGTACCCTACAAGCTCCGGACTGCAGATTTTGATGTCCTGTCCGGCAGTCCGGGGTTTAGTCCGGTCCGGTTTTTACATAGTCCCGGTACACAGTGCACACAGAGCTTTGAGGAGATAGACACAGAGCGGCACCTTTATTGGGAGGGGGTTGAGGAGGTACGCAGCAGCACCTTTACTTGGAGGGGTGCTGGTGGTTTAGGATGTATGCAGCTGCACCGTCACCAGGAGAGTTGGGTGAAGTGGGATGTACATCCCACCATCTATACTGCCCTCTCTCTTTTCTCCCCTGCCACCACTTTTTTTTTCTCTCACTCCAACTGTCTCACTTCTTTATCCTTTCTCAGTTTTCCAACCCTCTCTCTACCTGCGCTGTCTCTCCCTCCTGACACCCACTCTCTCTAGCCCTGTCTTTGCGCAACTCTCTCTGAAAGGCTTTTGCACCCCCCCAAATATGGGCATTATAGTGACAATTGGGGGGGGGGGCTTCCAATATTTTGCTATGGGGCCCACATCCTTCTAGTTACGCCTCTGGCTCCTTCCCTGGCGTATTCGCACCGGGACCATTGTTCAGCTTCTGTGCAATTTCCCCCGTACGGCCGCTACCCTGCAAATGGCTAAATATATGCAAAACATACATTCACAAAGCGGTGGGGATGTTCGGACGGTGGTGGGGATGTTCGGGGATGTTGGGGATGTTCTGACGGTGGTGGGGATGTTCGGACTGTGGTGGGAATGTTCAAACGGTGGTGGGGATGTTCGGACGGTGGTGGGGATGTTCGGAGGGTGGTGGGGATGTTCGGAGGGTGGTGGGGATGTTCGGAGGGTGGTGGGGATGTTCGGAGGGTGGTGGGGATGTTCGGAGGGTGGTGGGGATGTTCGGATGGTGGTGGGGATGTTCGGAGGGTGGTGGGGATGTTCGGACAGTGGTGGGGATGTTCGGACGGTGGTGGGGATGTTCGGACGGTGGTGGGGATGTTCGGACGGTGGTGGTGATGTTCGGACGATAGTGGGGATGTTTGGACGGTGGTGGGAAATGCCCGCCCAACGGATAGCATTAGTTGTCTCACTACGCAGTGGTGTTTTACTGCTTAGTGAGTCAACCAGAATCAGTCCCAATATGTACAAATATATATATATATATATATATATATATATATATATTTATATATATAGCAAGGGAGTAGCGGCACTCGGAGTCATAAATAATGAAGAACGCAGGTAGTTTTTCGTGATCAAACATTTTCAATGTTATTAAAACATCGTCATCAGGATAAGTGTACAAAACTTTAAACACACCTTATAAAGACATCACCACATCACGTGTGGTTACCCGCCAACAGCACCAAAATGACGCATCTAATCATGGCGCAATCAAGGGGCGCTGGTGGTCATGGCAACCATCTATACATAGTGCAAAAAACGACAACACATAAATACATAAATGTTATGAATTAAAAACAAAACTACAAACAACTCCATGAACATTACAATGTAGATACAATGTAGATAATTGGAATAATCTTATACAATGCAACAGTTGCAATAAATGTAATAAATGGCTACAAATCAGCGTGGATCCAAGACGCTAACCTGAAAGGTATCCAGAAAGACACAAAAAATATACAAAAAATATATATGGGTGTTTCGGCTAAACTGAGCTCACAAGAAACAGTGTAGCCCTGCGGTCTCATTCAGACCGCGAGGTGCCAAGGTGCCAAGGGCATGAATCCAGCGGGCTTCCCTGCAGAGCAGGCGTAACGATCTATCACCTCCCCGCAGGGTTGCCGGTTCATGATCAATGATTGTATATTTCAACATGGCCAAAGTTCCCTCAACGCGTTTCATCCGTGCCTTTTGGTTGGCAGCCAACCAGAAGGCACGGATGAAACGCGTTGAGGGAACTCTGACGACTGACCGGTGACTGTGCTCATATATGCAACTTGGAGCATACACCAGATAAGCTTTTATGATTTTTTAACATTGTACGCGCAACTATTTTGTCATTATGTCAATTTAATTAAATTTTTTAAACAGTATTACACTATTCTCCGCCTCCTGCACATTCTTGTTTTTCATATTCATGTTAAATGAGACGTAAAGGATAAGGACCTGTGTGAACATTTCCCGCCCACAGAAGGATAAATACATCAGGCTAAAAATACAGTGGTTGGATACCACTATTCACGGTACTCCTTAAATTTTTGGGGGTGCTGTTTCTCTCTTTGGTGGAGGGTTACTTCACAAAAAACATACCGATATATTGCACTAGGAGGCGCCCTTCTCACTCTCTTTTTCATATATATATATATATATATATATATATATATATATATATATATATATAAATGTTGTTCTTTAGCACTTATTTGTAGCCTTATCTCCTTTATAATGTGGTGAGTTTTAACAACTTGCTGGTTTTGACCTTTGCAGTCAATTACATTGCAAATGCTGGATCTAACCTGAATTTAGGACACGGGTCCATTCCGTAAGTGACCCGACAGTGCGTGGTGCAGCTTCCCGCAGTCACCCAGCATTTGTGGAGAGGCAACGCATCATCGGGGTGGGGGTGGGGGAGGAGGCAGTGCTTGGTGCTGACCCAGTACCTGGGTTGCTCCACCGGTCTATATTGGAGCCAGGGATGCACAGTGTCATTCTGGTTACCCACCAGATATTGGCCCGTATTCGGTTGGTTACCCTCTCCTGATTTGAACAGCATTGGGTTGTGAACCCTATCCTGAAGTGGACTACAAACTACCTTTTTATCCTGATTTTTTTGAACTACAAACAATGTTTTTGTATATATCTGGCATTAGGATTTAAACATCGGGGGAAATTTACTAACAAAAATTTGTGAAAAAAAATATCGTTTTTTCATACGAAAATACGATTTTTTTTTGGCGTATACGTATTTTTGGCATTTACTACGCCAAAAATACGAATTTTCGTATTCCTTTTGATGGGACATTCATATTTGTATTTACAAATACGAATGAATACACCATTGATAGAATACGACAGAAATCACCATTCAAAAGAATGGTGGTTCCTGATTTACTAAGCGGCCTTATTAACTAGTGTAAAACTGCCACGAATATACGGCAGGAAAATACACTTTATTTTCCTGTTGTATTTGGCAGAAGCCTGCACGGATCAGTCAGATCCGTGCAGGCTTCAGTTTAAAAAATAGAGAAATAAATAAATTTATAAAAAATCAGCGTGGGGTCCCCCCCACAGCTGTAACCAGCACCAGGCTGAAAGAGCCGGGGCCGGTAATTAAAAATCAGGAAACCCGACAAATAGGGGTTCCTCGATTTTTTAAAACCAGCACCAGGCTCCAGGTCTGGGGCTGGTTCCCAAAATACGGGGGACAAAATGACTAGGGGTCCCCCGTATTTTAAGAACCAGCCCCAGGCCAAACCAGCCAGCAGGGTAATGTCACAGCCGGGGGACACTTATTATATAAGTTCCCGCGGCCAAAACATCACCCTAGTGACCAGGCCCTGGGGGAGTGGGGACCCCCCAACAAAGGGGTCCCCCCTCCTGGACTTACCTGACCAGGCTGAAGCCTGGTGCTGTCCCTGGTGGCCCTGGAGCGGTGGCCACCGGGCTGATTTCAGTGTAAAAAAATAGAATAAACTATTGTCTTTTACTGTGGAACTATGAGTCCCAGCAAGCCTCCCCTGCATGCTGGGACTTGGAGAAGGGCCCGCTGGCACTTGTAGTTCCACAGTAAAAAAAATAGTTAAATAAACACACACTGACAACACAGAAAAATAAAAGTTTAATACATCCAAAGCCCACACATACTGATACTTACCTATCTTGAGCCCGTAGGTAGGTCCCAGGGTCCGGGGCTCCAGGGCTGCTGAGTCGGGGGTCCGGAGCTTTTTATTTTGCATCAAAGAGTCTGGAGAGTGTGTCTTTTTGGTCTTTATATACATGGACTTTGTTTCTTGTAAGGAAAGTTCTGGACGTCACCCCAGCGGTTGCATATTTTGTATGGAGTGCGATCTTATTGCATATATATATATATATATATATATATATATATATATATATATATATATATATATACACACACACATATATATATATACATACATACATATACATATATATATATATATATATATACATACAGGGGCGTCAACAGCAGTGTAGACCCCTGGGCATAGCAATGTACTGGGGCACCTACCGATCCTCCAGCGGTAGGGGTGGGATAAGCATTGATGTCCCGCAGGTGGTAGGGGGTATTATATCAACCGCTCAGCATGTAGGGCCTGGATCAGTGATTTACACTAATTACCCCTTTACTGCACAGATGGTGGGAGATGGGGTGGGAGAAGGGGGCATTGGGATGAATGAAGGGTCCTGATACATAACTTCCAGGGTGGTAGAGGATGTGTAATCTCCAGTTCCCAAGGGCCAAATTATTGTACCTATGGAAATAGGGGACCCTCAGCTTTCAGCCTTGGGCCCGTAGACTTCGGAGGGGTTTCTGGGTACTCAGAAACCCCCCCTGCGTGCGCCACTGCTAATGGGGTGTTCAATTCGGGATTCTGAATGTGGGGACATCCCAGCAGTCGTAATTCTGCGTCATTTTCGTCCAATCTGACAGTTGGAATTCAATGTTCTGACTGCCGAGTGTTGGAAAATCCTTGGATTGGAGAAAACGGCTGTAAATACGACAAACTGTGACCATTTCTGACAAAACAGATCCAAAAGTCGGATCTGACACCCTTCAAAGCTGTCAGAAACGGTAGCGTTGAACAGGTGAGTGCCGATATTTCCCGTCAGAATATATTGGCACAGATTGAATACACCCTTTGAGTCGTTATATTGGCCCTTTTTCTCCCTTCAAACCTTTATCGGTCCTTTTTCTTCTATCCACCACTTTCCTGTCTTCCCTGTCAACATCCTATTGTGGTTCTATCTTCCCAGGTATTGTCCTTCTATTGTAGTGTAAACATGATTCGATTTTTGTCTATTTTTCTATTCGTTCTTGGTTATATAAGCAGGCAGGCTGTGCCCAGGGATGGCCCTATGGTCCCCCCGCCTCATGCTGTCCGCCATTTCCAGGCTGCTGCTCCTGGCCCAGCATAGAGCTCTGTACAGGGCAGGGTCCAACATCGGAAGCCAACGCGGCTCTGCTGGGAGCAGTTCCTGGACATGGATCCCATCATTTGCACCAACTTCCTGGAGCCCAGGAGATCCCCGGTGTACAACTTCCCAGAGACCGCCCCACTCATCAAGCAGTTTCTGCTGCTGGATGCCCCACTCAAAGTACTGGGGACCTGGTCAGGCTGGCAGAGGGAGATAAGTGTGCTAGGCTGCAGCAGGGGGGCTGGGGAGGGGTGTGGCCAAAAATGTCATGCCTAGGGGAGGCCTGACCCTTAAATCCAGGCATTACACTGAGTACCACCGTACCTGTTCTACTTCAATAAACAAACCGTCATGTCCTGTCATGATCCCGGATGGCAGCGTGAGGCTCCATTGTCTGAGCTCAGCATGGCCTCCCCTCCTGCTCTATTGATACAGTCTGACAGGGGCTTGGCAGAATGTAATACCTGTGTGTTAATAATCAAACTGTATTCAATTTGAGACATCTATTTAGTTTGGTGGGATTTCAGGTTTTCATTTAGAACATATAAATTAACTAAGGATAATGTGGCAAGTCATACTTTCAAATTGTGGTGTGGCAGTGTTTTTGCATCGTTTTTCCTCTGAGATTCCTGGAATACATCGAAAACGATCAGAACACACAGAAAAAAATCAAAGTTTAAATCCATTGGCATCTATTGAGCAGCTTCTGCAAATCACCAATTGACTTTATGGTTAGAAAACCAGCATTATATTTCACACATTGATATTTCTATCATGAACCGAAAGACTTTAAAGCTAGAAAACAATATGTATTTTTAGGATAAAAATTATCTCTTTGAGTTTTAATGTATTTTAATGCCTGTGCCGAGCTGAATCATAGGTATAGTGGAAATGCAATATCCTCAATATGGAGTATGTACAGTATACTGTATATCTATGTACTACTTGCAATATAAATTGTACATATCATTGACCACAAGATGGCGCTCTGGTGTAAGGAAAGATTTGCCCACTGTACCAGAGCTGCATTATCAGTGACATCAAGGTTTCGCAGCAGAGTCTATTTAATCTTCTTTTATTTCGGCATTACAGCAAGGCTTAAAAACTGGTCATTGAAACTACATTATGCTAAATCTTCCACAGACCGTGGCTGGTTCACGCATCACAATTTACAATTCAGTTAAAACAAAATATTTAATTAGAAATGATCGCAGGAGATGATTAGTGTTTCACCTACTGCACAAATTCCAGACAAGCTTGACCAACATCTGTACCTACGTCATATACTTACACCCTCATATGATGAAACACTGAATCAGGACCATTTTTGCAATGCGTAAGGTAATGACATTCAGTAAAATGACGTCATTCGCACAAATGCACATTTATTTCTCGCGTTGGCCTTTAACTCAGAAAGACGTAACGGCAAGTTCTGATTCACAAATAACAATAACGACACCGATATCCACCATATACGCAGTATAATGACTACGAAATGAGGAAATCCCAAACCTATAAATGAAAAACCACTATCCGCACTGATACTAGGATTTTTTCGCCCCTGCACTATTGCCATGACAACGGTCGGGGATGCTTCAGGGGACAGAAAAGTGAGATTTGTTTCTACCTTCACATCCATCCATAGGAACGGCTGATCTCACAAAGATCATGTAGCAACTTTCAGACTTTTTTTTTTGTGCTTAATTTAAATTCTAATTCCTTTGAGTTTTGGGTTTTTCGCCACAAGACAAATTTACAGCTCTGGCTCCAGAATTTCCTTTTCACTGAAGCTAACACAGTAGCAGATTTAATAAGGGAAGAGGCGATTAGTGGTAGCTCTTAATGAAGTTGTATGCAGTTATTTCATTTTCTGATGCTGCTGGTGTTCAATGTGCCTTAGAGGAATGCTGAGACAGCAATGGTTGTGGTTCCGTGGCATTTAAAGGGACACTATATCAAAGTGTATATATATATATATATCTGCGAAAATGGAAGGACAATTCACACACACACACATATACATACAGTATGCATTTTTACACATGTTTAAATGTCTACCTAATTTGAACCTCAAAACAGCATTTAACGGTAAATGCAAATAAAATCCTGGAGAACATTTTCCTTTTGCGTATACCCAGAAGCTTTAATTAAGTAATTGCTGGCTGGACATCTGTTGTGATTATTAAGAGACGTACCCTACTATCATTCTAAACATTTCTTTATATAGCATTGGAGTAATCTTGTGAATGTTGGCTTTATTTATGCCTCAGTTATGGCTGCTGAATTTTGAAATAAAACAATATGACACGCATGTGATCTAATGATTGATCTGTTGGGAATGATGTGTGTGCGGGTGTTGGTACTGCGCAGTTATGTAGGCACACACCAGCGAGTGACTCACACTGATACCAGCGCAATGACTGTACATAAGCAGAGGTTCCTGGTTGGGAATGATGTGTGTGCAGGTGTTGATACTGCGCAGTTATGTAGGCACACACCAGCGGATGACTCACACTGACACCAGTACAATGATTTTACATAAGCAGAGGTTCCTGGTTAGGAATGATTTGTGTGCAGGTGTTGATACCGCGCAGTTATGTAGTCACACACCAGCGGATGACTCACACCGACACCAGCACAATGACTGTACATAAGCAGAGGTTCCTGGTTGGGAATGATGTGTGTGCAGGTGTTGGTACAACGTAGGTATGTAGGCACACACCAGCGGATGACTCACACTGACACCAGGGCAATGACTGTACATAAGCAGATGTTCCTGGTTGGGAATGATGTGTGTGCAGGTGTTTATACTGTGCAGTTATGTAGGCACACACCAACGGATGACTCACACTGACACCAGTACAATGACTACAATAAGCAGAGGTTCCTGGTTGGGAATGGTGTGTGTGCAGGTGTTGGTACACCGCAGGTATGTAGGCACACACCAGCGAGTGACTCACACTGACACCAGTGCAATGACTGTACATAAGCAGATGTTCCTGGTTGGGAATGATGTGTGTGCAGGTGTTGATACTGCGCAGTTATGTAGGCACACACCAGCGGATGACTCACACTGACACAGTACAATGACTACAATAAGCAGAGGTTCCTGGTTGGGAATGATGTGTGTGCAGGTGTTGGTACACCGCAGGTATGTAGGCACACACCAGCGAGTGACTCACACTGACACCAGCGCAATGACTGTACATAAGCAGAGGTTCCTGGTTGGGAATGATGTGTGTGCGGGTGTTGGTACTGCGCAGTTATGTAGGCACACACCAGCGAGTGACTCACACTGATACCAGCGCAATGACTGTACATAAGCAGAGGTTCCTGGTTGGGAATGATGTGTGTGCAGGTGTTGGTACAACGTAGGTATGTAGGCACACACCAGCGGATGACTCACACTGACACCAGGGCAATGACTGTCCATAAGCAGATGTTCCTGGTTGGGAATGATGTGTGTGCAGGTGTTGATACTGCGCAGTTATGTAGGCACACACCAGCGGATGACTCACACTGACACCAGTACAATGACTACAATAAGCAGAGGTTCCTGGTTGGGAATGATGTGTGTGCAGGTGTTGGTACACCGCAGGTATGTAGGCACACACCAGCGAGTGACTCACACTGACACCAGCACAATGACTGTACATAAGCAGAGGTTCCTGGTTGGGAATGATGTGTGTGCGGGTGTTGATACTGTGCAGTTATGTAGGCACACACCAACGGATGACTCACACTGACACCAGTACAATGACTACAATAAGCAGAGGTTCCTGGTTGGGAATGATGTGTGTGCGGGTGTTGATACCGCGCAGTTATGTAGGCACACACCAGCGGATGACTCACACTGACACCAGTACAATGACTACAATAAGCAGAGGTTCCTGGTTGGGAATGATGTGTGTGCAGGTGTTGGTACACCGCAGGTATGTAGGCACACACCAGCGAGTGACTCACACTGACACCAGCACAATGACTGTACATAAGCAGAGGTTCCAGGTTGGGAATGATGTGTGTGCGGGTGTTGATACTGCACAGTTAGGTAGGCACACACCAGCGGATGACTCCCACCGACACCATCCCAATGTCTGTACATTAGCAGAGGTTTCTGGTTGGGAATGATGTGTGTGCAGGTGTTGGTACAACGTAGGTATGTAGGCACACACCAGCAGGTGACTCACACTGACACCAGCACAATGACTGTACATAAGCAGATGTTCCTGGTTGGGAATGATGTGTGTGCGGGTGTTGATAAAGCGCAGTTATGTACGCACACACCAGCGGGTGACTCACACTGACACCAGCGCAATGACTGTACATAAGCAGAGATTCCGGGTTGGGAATGATGTGTGTGCAGGTGTTGATACTGCGCAGTTATGTAGGCACACACCAGCAGGTGACTCACACTGACACCAGGGCAATGACTGTACATAAGCAGAGGTGTTTGTTGGTGTATTGAGTTATAGCTAGCACAGCTGTACGCACTATACACACACTGGTGATGGACAGAGCTCGGAGCATATTGGGTTGCCATACAGCCCCCCACCTGGTGAATGTATACTGTAAATGGTGTCTCTGTTTCTAAGCATGGAGACTTGTGTTGTCACCATTGTCAATCTAATGCTGGGCATACACGCTTCAATTAAATGGCTGATCTGTCCAATAATGGCATTGTACATATAATTGCAGCGTATACACTGTCAGCCAATCCACTAATATCGATCAATTGAACATGCCAGATCATCCAGTATGTCTGTCCGATTCAATATTTTCAAAGCGTCATGTTGGTCGCATTGGGCAGTGTATGCTCTGCTGCCACCAACTGTCACATGGGAAGGAATAAAGAAAAGTATTTTTCCTGGGCTCAGAGAGCCGATATCGCGGCCAGTACACTGTGAGATCTCACAGTGTAGAGGTCCCCATACACTACACGGATCGGGACGAGAGATTTGGTGAAATGTGTATGACATCCGATCCGATGCACGTTACAGTGTGCATCAGATTGGAGATAGAGGTCGGACTGGCTGCACATAAGATAAGTCGTATGTACAACCTGTCAGCGGCACATTGTGGGTTCTTTTTAGCACCCGCGATGTATCGCATTCGATGCGGTCTATAGGTGTGTGCCAGTGGTGCTGCAACACTGGCACACATTTATCTGCAATGCGGAGAAGTGCCGGGCCGGAGAGGCACCCCCCTTCCCCCCTCTCTGCATTCCCAAGGCAACAGGCAGCGGGCAAGAGAATTTAAAAAAATCCATACAAAAGACGGTCCGGTCGCTCATTGGGTCCTACGTCCTTAGGACAAATCGGATTAGTAAATGGGGGCCTTTAGTCTTGTCATTGATATCTGCAGTGTTAGACAAAATGCCTGTTGGGTTGGCTAAAGATAAATGCAGTCATGGGTCCTGATTTCTTTAGCAGCGCTGCGGTGCCACGTCCCTTTTTCCATGGGAACGCCCCCTTTCCTCATCTGTACCATCTCGGAGATGTGGGAGTGTAAGCTTTTATACTGATTTAGACATTCCGAGTTGGAATTCTGCAGATTTTTTATTATTTATTTATTAACAGTTTCTTATATAGCGCAGCATATTCCGTTGCGCTTTACAAAAGGAGACAGTGATACAACAAACAGGATATTTACAGACAGTCAAAAGGTAGGAGGGCCCTGCCTGCAAGCTTACAATCTATAGGGAAATAGGCATTGATACATAAGGAGAGATACTGTATTCTTTATTGCATCGATTCCACCAAAATGCAAGGTTCTGTGGCTGGTACTAGAATTTGATAAGCTTGCCTGAAGAGATGAGTTTTTAGGGAACGCTTATAGGTTTGGAGACTGGATGAGAGTCTTATTGTGCTTGGGAGGGCATTCCACAGAGTGGGTGCAGCCCACAGAAAGTCCTGCAGTCGGGAGCGAGTAATGAGTGTGGATGAGAGACGCAGATCTTGGGAGGAGCGTAGAGGTCGGGTTGGAAGACATTTTGAGATAAGAGAAGATATGTATGTTGGTGTAGTTTGGTTCATGACTTTGTGTGTAAGTAAAGATTTTTATATTGAGTACGATAGAATACAGGTAACCAATGAAGTGACTGACGGAGTAGCTTTGCAGACGATGAACGTCTGGCTAGGAAGATTAGCCTTGCAGCTGCATTCATGGTGGACTGGAGTGGTGAGAATGCATATATCTTTACTCATAGATACCTTCCCTCCTGCATTCTGCAGGAGACTCCCTGACATAGCAGCAATCTCCCTCTCTCCCTCATTAGTCTAGCAATCTCCCTCATATCACCTAGCCCACATTACACTATTACATTTTGGGGGAAAAATGAATTAGTGATAGATACATTTACATTGAATCATCAGCACCATTTCCCAGCACTTTACCAAGTATAGTATCTCTTACTAACTGCTTTGAGGCTCATTTTAGAAGATTCCTCTCAGATGTAGCAGTACACACCCACGCTTCTAGGTGCCACCTTCACAATCTCTTTTCTCAATTTCTCCATATATGGTACTAGACACGCCCTTTGGGTGGAGCATGACACGCCCCCTCAATGGGGCGCTGTGCAAAATTCTATTACCAACTATAATCTCCCTGAAGTTTTCAAAAGTAGGCAAGTATGCCTTTACTAGGCCCAGGACAGTATGCAACTGACGCCTGTAAGAGTAAGCTGTGCTGCATGGTGCAGACGGCTGTTATTGCTTACTGAAACTAACACGCACTGAGTGTAAAGTGTCTGATTGTTCCTTTATTGCTCCTCTCCCCGATGTCACATCAACATAATACATACTTCAGTTTCTCTCTGGTCACTAAGCTACAATAGTAAGACGCCATCCATGTACAGACACAGCCCTTACAGTATTAGTATATACAGTGCTATTCTTCAGCAGGAACCTCTTATGACATCATCAGGAACTGGGCTCCTGAACCTGTTCTGGGGTAAGACATACTTCCCATAAGATAAGGTTTATTTTAAAGTCACCTGTGTGCGCCATTCAAAAGTGATAAAATGGAGAAGTGATAACCAGACAATCAGCTCCTACCTGTCATAGCACAGACTGTATTTGAAAAATGTCAGGCAGCAGCTGATTGGCTGGCTGTTTATCACTCTCCATTGTATCACTTTTGAAGCTTAGTGCATTTTGCCCTCTCTCTATTTTTATTCACTCAGTCCATCCCCAGACCCGGAGTCCCTGGACCTATTTTTCCAGGAACTTGCCCCCCAAAACACAAAAAACTAATGTCTACCGTTTGACTGTTGACCATCCCATTAACCTACTGCTTATGAGGGGCTATTGTTACCCCACTGAAGAGTCGGGCTCCTTGAACAGTAGCTCAGGTTCCAAAGATTATCTGAGGATATGCTGCAATGCTTTACTGAATAGTTGTATGAAGGTAAATTGAACATAGATTGCTTTACAGTTACCCTAGTGCAACTTATCCCCCAACCCTAGCATCTTACCCTAATGCAACTTATCCCCCAACCCTGGCAACTAACCCTAGTGCAACATATCCCCCAACCCTGGCAACTAACCCTAGTGCAACTTATCCCCCAACCCTGGCATCTTACCCTAGTGCAACTTATCCCACAACCCTGGCATCTTACCCTAGTGCAACTTATCCCCCAACCCTGGCAACTAACCCTAGTGCAACTTATCCCCCAACCCTGGCAACTTACCCTAGTGCAACTTATCCCACAACACTGGCATCTTACCCTAGTGCAACTTATCCCCCAACCCTGGCATCTTACCGTAGTGCAACTTATCCCCCAACCCTGGCAACTTACCCTAGTGCAACTTATCCCCCAACCCTGGCAACTTACCCTAGTGCAACTTATCCCACAACACTGGCATCTTACCCTAGTGCAACTTATCCCCCAACCCTGGCATCTTACCGTAGTTCAACTTATCCCCCAACCCTGGCAACTTACCGTAGTGCAACTTATCCCCCAACCCTGGCATCTTACCCTAGTGCAACTTATCCCCCAACCCTGGCATCTTACCCTAGTGCAACTTATCCCCCAACCCTGGTAACTTACCCTAGTGCAACTTATCCCCCAACCCTGGCATCTTACCCTAGTGCAACTTGAATAAGAAGCCAAGCCATGTAAGTTTTATAGGAAAGTAAGACAGTATAATGTTGCTGGATTGTATAATTTACATACATTTTACTACTCCACAAAGATGAATAAATAACTCTGCCTCAATATCTTCCAAGAAGACAAACATAAATATTCTATAGAACTACTGCATTCTGTACATAGCATTATGGCAAAATGCAACAAAAGCAACGATCTCAAAGTCCTTTCACATGATCATCAAAACATGTCTTTTGTAACTGTATACATTTGTTGTGATGGGTAAACATTGTCACATTACGCTTTGTATGCATCTGTCAGAGCATTATAATGTAAAACGAAGATGTGTCCTTTTAAAATAGGATATGGGTACCTATCATTTCCGTATAATACTGTATATATATATATATATAAAACTAGGATAGCTGAGTGCCGATGTTAAGTGTATATATTGTTTATTAGATAAATTTTTTAAATTAGTCTTATTGTGGTCACATTCTCTCATGCACCCTGCTTTAACTAAGACTCCATAGCTTATGTTAACCATTTCCCTAGATGATTAGTGACAGGTGTGTTGGTAGCTGCTCACCTATAAAAGCAAAGTGTGCTGTGAGCTTCAGACCAGATAGCATGCCTGGAATCAAACATTGATGTGATAGCTATGTGTATTGTAGCCATTTAGAAAGTGATTTTGCAGTGTAAATGATTGCCGCTTTAAAAAACCTGGAGATTTCTCACCAAATCTCTCACTTTCTAAATCTCTCAAGCTATTAACCTATTAAATCTCACCCCTTATTTAGGGCAAGCTGTCATGGAATACCAAGACGGATCGTGTGGAATGTCTATCACCTTCTTTAACTAGGCCACGGTCGCCTTGGCACTTGCCTCAACAATAGCCTGCCCATGCGAGTGTCAACAGTGCATGGGAACACCCATGAAAAGCTTAGTATCCCCCCCCCCCCATGTGCAGGTCCCAACCAACGCCCCCCCCCCCCCCCCCCCCGTGCGAACAATGAACATAGCCCTTGGATATATTTATAGCTTGATAAATATAATGACATATATATATATATATATATATATATATGTAATGCATACGCGTGACAAATGTCTGTATGTCCAATGTTTCGAGGTCGCACGCACCCCATTTTCTCACCTTGAGCTCTCAGCCAATCAGCAGCCTCCCATTTCAGTGGCCGCTAATTGGCTGAGAGATCTCTTCGCCAATCACTGACTGCCCATTTATTTGCATGTTTTTTTGTTTTTTTTTATTCACCTGACTCATGGCGTCCCCCCGCTTGTCTGTGGGCTGCACATAAAATGTATCTTATGAGCAGCCTGTCCGACCTCCCAACTCCGATTCAGTGCTCATGGGACCGCGCATTGGGTCACACGGGATATTAAACACATTAGATTTCATCTGATTTATCAGCCCGATCTGTCGGAATCGGGTCACATTGGACCAAATCTCCCTAGTGTATGGGGGCCTTAAGTTGGGGGCCTGTATGAGTACACGCCTTTTCATTCCACTGAACTGTTTCTTAATTCTGCAACATATGTGGTTATCCAATTAGTAATACTACTATTAAAGGGAGGGCATGTTTAGCTCTAAGTGAAAGGGGACTGCTACAGACACAGAACAAGAATAGTCTTTATCTCCTGGATTTGTCTGATGAATTTGGCATCTGGTTTAACACAGTTTAACACAGATGCTGTTATTAACGCCAGGGCTTAAAGTGGTCCTCGAGACGTGGTGGAACTCATGCCACCTAATTCCACTCCCCAATTAGACAGGTGAATCCCTGAGCACCCATACACGTGTGTTTAGCAGCATTTCAAGGGGAGCTACATGTGTATTAGCCTAGGGCACCTGGAATCTTTAATCAGACCCCGGTCACCTCCAAGCGCAGGCAGAGGGAAGACCCGCTATTAACCAGGGTGCAGCCTGCAGTGTGAGCAGGGGTTCAAGTCGTTGAAACTCTATAGAGTTACCAGGGTAGGACCCATGTTTTTTGGGGGGGTTTGGTGGAAAAGGGCTACCCCAGATAATCAACTATATTCTCAGGTCCTTATTCTGGTTCACTCGCAAAGGCAAATTCCTTCTCAAATGGACAAAACCATGTGCACTGGAGGGGGGGAGGCACGGATGTAGCGTGCAGAGAGAATTAGATTTGGGTGAGTTATTTTGTGTCTGTGCAGGGAAAATACTGACTGCTTTATTTTTACACTGCAATATAGATATCACCTTTAAGTAAAATCCCACCCAAATCTAATTCTCACTGCACAAGTTACATCTGCCCCACCTGCAGTACATCATGGTTATTTGCTAGAATACAGTATTGTTGCATCACAGCTATTGCAGTCATTACACTACCACTGCTATCTGCAGATGATCCGCCTCTCTCCAGCATGACTCACGTGGCTGCATTACGTGGCAGTGGGACCCCAGTAATTACATTTCCCTGGATTGGGACTCAGCAATGAATGAGTTACCCAGAAATGTGACACGCAGCACCCCTCCTTCCTAGTTTCCCCTCAGCTATTCATTACTGGATATTTCACTGGCACCTTGCCTCTTTGGGGACAAGTGTGTCTTAATATTTTAGTAGCAGCTAAGCGCTGTAATTATCTGTTAATAATTCAGCATCTATTATAGCCACAAGGAACCCAATCACTCATAATAGGGGAGCACACGTGCACTGTTCCCTTGCTGCATAGTCTTTGTGCTTTCCAGCTCATGGTGTACAACACAGCAATCTCACACCGTGCACCTGTCTGTATCTCCACCCACTCGTTATCATAAAATGTGCAGCTGTCACTCATGTCACTCGGTGCTGCCGAGCTTTGCGTGGTCTCAGGAGTCTTTGCTTTGTTATGGGAGGGGCTAATGATACTCACTATAGACTAGATGGTGGGAGGGGCTGTTTGAAACATTTCAAGAGTACAAATCGAGAAGTTGCCCATAGCAACAAATACATTTCTGCATGTCATTTTTGAAGTACGTTCTGTCCCTTTTGCTGCACACACCAATTCTTTGTCTTTATCTTTGTTTGATGGGACCGCGACTTGAAGTGGGGACTTTTAGATATATCATCCAACTTGCCTTGGGAATGGCAGGCCAGGCCGGGCCAGGTGTGATACTGTCACTCTGGTGAGTGCTCGCCAGGGATGTATCGACCAAATGATACATCTGTCTCCGTGTAAGCTGGGGATGTGTTAAAAGGTCAGACAGGACAGCTGACCTTTTATGGTGATAATATATTGACAGCCAACGTGCTCCTCTCTGGTATGCAGAGTGGACAGTGGGTTACGGCCAGCAAAGAGCAATCACCGTTTCCATCGCTGCAGGGACAGATGGCTCCGCTGGAATAATGACAGAGCAGAGAGGAGGCTTTTCCTCTGAATGGAGTGCCAGGGAGACAACTGAGGATTCAGGAATACAAAAGACTGTCCGTCACGCACCCTTACACCATTTATACCTAACTAGAACAGGTTGGACACTTAGATCTCAGAGCCCACCTTCTTGGCTTTGAGTTCCAGAGAACGACAGTAATATTGGCAGGCTTTATCGTTGCCTGTAAAAGTAACGGTTAATATAATAAAAATCCTCCGCGCACTCATGACTTGTTTCCATTTGATCTCTCCTAATTCCTCCACGCGCCCTCCTTTCACCCACCACTAGCTCTCCTACTCTTCCCATCATCTCCCCGTAATCTCCTGCTTTCCCTGTCCTCATTCCCCCATCCCTGAGCCTTTCTATTCTCAGACAAGCTGTCTTCTATTTGCAACTCAGCATACAAATTACATGTGCATATATTTCATATTCAATATACTGTTTACAATGCCACAGAGCAACACAAAGATGCTTAAAATGCCAGAACCATAACAAATGAAATACAAATGAATGCACAAGAATCAATATGAGCAAATATCAACTTCCCTAAATTAATTAAATAGGTGACGGCGAGCAAATGGTAATAAAATAGATTAGAAGAAACTGCAGTCATAAAAATAAAATATCCATTAATGGTATGCTATGAGCTGCAGCTCGTTATAGTAGTACAACGATTAACTCGTTGAGTTCTGAACTCTAGAACAATATAGAAAGATAGAATTTGAGGGCAGATAAGAACCACTTGGCCCATCTAGTCTTCTTTGTTTGTAGA
Organism: Crinia signifera; assembly: GCF_055691185.1. NCBI lineage: Eukaryota > Metazoa > Chordata > Amphibia > Anura > Myobatrachidae > Crinia > Crinia signifera. The sequence goes on along the minus strand of NC_139228.1, from coordinate 79,790,852 downwards.
GCTAATCAGTAAAATGTAGGGAAGCTGAGTGTTACTGTGCCCACAAACTCTCTACCCACCCCAGTCCCTGTCTGCTCCTACCCCCAATCTCTGTCTACACAGCACCTGCAATCAGTGGCGTAACTATAATTTGAGCCCCCCCCCCGCCAATAATAAAGCACCGCCCATGCCCCCCCCCATCCCCCACAAATGTACCTGTGTTCGCTGCAGTGGTCCCGGCACCCCTCCTGGCTTCGTTCTGATGCTATGAAGAACGGACCATCACAAGATGTTCGCCCCCATACAGCAGACAGTTTCAGAGAACTGTCTGCAATATGGGGGCGGACATTTTATGATGGTCCATCTCCATAGCATCAGAATGAAGCCAGGAGGGGAGCCGGGACCACCGCAGCGAATATAGGTAAAGCTGCAGGGGATGAGGGCATTACAATAGCCCCGCAACCCCCCGGGGCCCGCACTTACACAACCCATCCCCGCGACTGCGGCGGCTGCGGTGCTATTGTTACGCCACTGCCCGCAATATCCAGCAAGTTTGAAACAGATCAGTGTCCCTTCAAAAATTGCTTTCAATTTCACCCCATTGAGGTGAGGAGTAGTTAGCCTTTTATATAGAGAGGAGTAAGAGGATTTTCACTACACTGTGGTGTGTTATCCTTTAGGTAATTATTAGAAGGAAGCTTTTTTCTTAAAGATTACCAGATCTGGTTATGGTTAAATAAGGAATCCACTTAAGGTTAAACCTCGACTGTCATAATAGCCATTAATTGGTAAATTTTGAAACATTTTACAGTATAAAGAATATTCTACGTTGTAAAGACCTCGTTATAAGGTCTCTTTGCCATGCCCTTGATGAAGTCGTTTTGACGAAACATTTTGGGTTGGTTTTTAAATAAAGAACTACTTTCTTGAACGAAGCCTATGTTTCATTCAGAAAATAAACAGAAGTCTGCTACATAAATTGTGATAATTTTATCATGTTTTTATAACATTGTAATATTTATATTTGCTAGGTGGAACTAAGTAGAGTGCATTCCGATAACCCCCTTCTTTTTGCATTGTTTGTTTTGAGTCTCTCACTAACCGGAGAGTCTTATTGGAGGAGCAGCTTATTGTTAAATAGGATCAGTGCATAACGGAGGCCATATTGTTTTGTTGTGTACTGTATATATAGTGTCCAATGTATCCGGCACTCCCAGGTGAATATCAATTTGCTGACCTGGTGCCCTCTCTTCTGGACCTTGTAGTCTTTTGTAGTAAGGAAAGTAATGAGGCGGCACTCTCGGCTTTAGTGCAATGGTGATTTATTCTTCACGCATCCAACGTGTTTCGGGACCTCACGCCCGTCATCAGTGATACATGCAGTGTACAAAACTTAAATGCTCTAACAGGGATTGCTCTCACCTGCAGCATCCGTCGCCGGATCCGGAATTTCGTCCTGCATCCATACAAGAGCCGTGCTGCCGATGATGTCACTCAGAGAGGCCCGCTGTCTTTCAGCACCTTGGTCTCCCACTGATGACGCCATGATGGAGCACAGCGGAGGTTGGATGACTTTCCACAGCAGGAGCAGCAGATGAGATGTGGCAGCCGGGGATGATACGGGAGCACTGGGCGGCTTTTGAGTTGAAAGCAGCTCAAACAGCAAAGTTCAGCTTCTTTCAGCTCAAAATTGACCAGTGTGTATGGGCCTTAAACATCAGAAGCAAAGTCTTTCTCTAATGGACCATGTTTCACTGCAAGTGGGGCAAATGTATAGAGAGGGTTATACCACGTTCCCACTGCCAGTGTGAACAACACTGCTTTTACCTGGCATTTAAATGCCAGAGACTGCAGCGCCAGAACCGCGTTCTCACTGCTAGGCAAATTACCGGGTTAATCAGTTCTATCCGATAATTTGCATTTCAACACGGGTCCTTTTGCAGTCTGAACTGATCAACCCAGGTCGGTGTACCGGGTCTGCAACCTGGGTAAAAAGTAGTTTTTGGAGACCCGGAAATTTTGAGCAGGTTTGCAAGAAAAGCTGCATTGAAAGGTAAATTACCGGCTCCACATGCTTGACCCGGTAATTTGCTTGGCAATTAGCATGTAGAGTTAGATTTGGGTGGGTATGTTGAAACTGAAATCTTGTAAGTGTAAGAATAAAACAGAGTATTTATCCTGCACAGAAAAAAATAGAACCCACCCAAATGTAACTCTCTCTGCCCATGTTACATTTGCCCCACCTGCAGTGCAAAATGGTTTTGCCCATTAGAGAAAGATTTTGCTTTTGTGATCCTCACCTTATGACACCCCCCCCCCCCCCCCTTATGCCATGGCCACTGAGCGTATGCAAGAATGGGTTGTACTGAGTAATACACTTCATTTACATTTTCTTTTTCAACTGAATGCAAGGTTCAGAGAGGATGGCATTGCAGGCTATATAGAGTTCTATAGAACAATATGAATAAGGTTGGTTCAATGCAAAAATGTATACTGGTGAATATGGGCATCAAGTTCTATGCATGCAATGTAGAATTAATTACTGACAACTTGCTTTTAACACATCATTCCCTGTGAAAATCCTCTGCGTTGATCGGTTGGTTCCTATACACGGGTGTGGTATAGGGGTCCGACAGTCGGGATCCCGACAGTCATTATCCCGACATCGGGATCCCGACTAGCCGGACCCAGATAGCATGGCGAGTGCAACAAAGCCCCTTGCGGGCTCACTGCACTTGCCACGCTGCGGGCACGGTGGCGCGCTACGCTCGCCACCTATTCTCTTCTCCCTCTATGGGGGTCGTGGACCCCCCACGGGGGAAAATATCCGACGTCCGTCGGGAACTCGGCTGTCTGTGTTTTGACAGTTGGGATCCCGATGCCGACTGTCGGGACCCCGTCTGGCACCCCCTATACACGGCAATGATCACAGTAGCGGAAAAGCCTCATATGAGATCTGTAGTAGATTCTGCTCTAAGTACGTAGAAATGGATGATGGCAGCAGGTACCCCGAATTCTCAGATGACAGTAGTATTTTATTTCAGTGTTTCTGCTGCAGAATATTTGGTTTTCTTGGTTCAAGTGAGATTTTAGAGTTTAGTGGTGCTTCAAATATGAGAACTTTCCAATTAATTCTATTAAAAGCTGCCTTATACCAATGATTGGTATCTTTCAAGTCGCTTCCATATGCGTGCCCGCTGGGATGGATATGGGTGGGCAGCTGACATCCGGCGATGTCTCGCTGCGTGCCCCCCTGTGATAAATATGTTATGTATTAAAAACACTGGTCAGCAGTGACGGACTGGGGCATGTAGGGCATACTAAGGAATGTAGTGGTACATAGTAAATAGTATGGTATATTATAGTCAATACATGTACCAAATTAATATATATATAAGTATAAGGCAATATATATATATATATATATATATATCCAATTGCATAGATGCGGCACTCCAACTTTGTGCAGATAGATTGGGGGGTGCCCGCCGCGGTACACCTGTCTCTCACAACAGGTGCGTATGTGCAGAGACATACTGAGACAAACTTTATATATATACATTATATATATAAAGTTTTGTATAGAGAGCACTCACCAGTCTTCCAACTTAGATGCAGGTAAAATGTATTAATTCATCACCATAGTCTCATTGAAATTGCCGACGTTTCGAGCCACTGCGGGCCCTTTGTCAAGACCAGAGAGATGGGTGGGTCACAGCCCCAGAAGTTAATTCACCATGATCACTTACACTGTATAAATACCCTTGAAGCAGGAAGTGCTCCTGCCGATCGCCAATTAGCCAATAAACATATATTATCACCAATAAATCCACTATATCTCGTATCTAAACATAGAAAATCATGTCTAAATGTAAAATAGTTTACTTACAAGTTAGTAGCCCGTGCGGTAAACGGCACCCTTAGTCTATTCACAGCTTCTCCGGCGTGCATTCCACTGCACTGGAACGCAAATACCGGAAGACGCCACAATCTACCAAACACGTGCGCGTCATCAGCTTCTGACGCGCACCCGGAAGTGGCATGATATATTATAGTCAATACATGTACCAAATTAATATATGTTTAAGTATAAGGCTATATATATATATATATATATATATATATATATACACACACACACTCTGGAACCAGATAGCTAAAGGAAGAGGTGGGGCCTGGTGGGAGTGGGAACCCATTCCATCATTGCTCTTGACCAGCGCCAAAACTATGGTGGTTGTTAACCCTTCCGTATCCATTGCCCAGCCCTGCGAGCACGGCTTGCCACTAACACAAAATATCTTAGACAGACTCCATCCCCAGCACAGGGTCATTTTCCCACCCCGGATTATATTATATACCGGAACTTTGTCTCCACTGGCACTTACACATGTTCCTTGCTCCCCCAAAATCGAAGGAGCACCATTGCGCAATAGACTGAACTCAGATCCAAACCCTAACCCTATGATAGGGTGTGTTCTATTGCTCTACCCATACAAACACCCCAGGAACCCAATTAATCATTCCACGTCCCATGTCTTCAATTCTTGTTTGCAACTTTGTTTGAATTTGCCAATTCGAGCTTGTATTGTTATTTTTTATTCTTAATATAATTAAATATTATGTATTAAGATTTATGTGTAGCATATTTCTCAGTGAAACCCAGCGCTGCTCAGCTACCTTTACATGGTTATTGCCAATGGAACTCTTCAATACATAGCACTTCCTGTAGGTCATTAGTTGTGGGGGTTCCATAAAGAGAAGTTGTGTTCATGTCTCACAGATCTTCATTATGAAGACTACATATGGTCTACTTCAGGAATACTGTTCTATTGGCATTTATGTGTTGAATAAAATGGTTATCAAACCTTTGGAGATAGTTTATTTTATTTTTTTTGTTATTATTAGACAGGTTTTTGTAATTTGATGTCCTAATGGGCCCTTTACCGCTAGGGCATGTTAGGGCACTTATTGATCTAGCAGTGGCTGTATACTTTGACAAACATGGCCATACTTGCATTTGTACTTCTACAGGTATCTGCAGAAGCAGGTAACGGCTGTCAGGTCGGATGCGCATAGTCTCCCATGGATACTCAGTGAAGCAAGGGTTCATTTAACATTTCTCTGATGTATGCTTGTATTTTTCTTAATGAAAAAAAATAGATGTATTTAAACTTAAAAAAATAGAATTATACCTTGTTATCATCAATGTGTTTTCATCTTCACCAAGGAAAGCTGGTGTATATACTCATATCATATATCCTTAAATGGAAAAGAAAACTTGTGGGGACAAACAATGTGGTTTCTTTATACCCGTTGCTAAATTATTGGGTTCCTAGCTAAATATTTACCTTCATGATTTTAATGACCATAAGAAAGCTAATGATCCACACCTATAAACAGTGACACCTCTGTATGGGCCTAATTCAGTCCTGATTGCAGGACAAATTTGTTCTCAAAATTGGCACTGCTGGTGGGGCAAATGTAACATGTGCAGAGAGTTAGATTTGGGGGAATTATTTTGTTTTTGTGCAGGGTAAATGCTGACTGATTTATTTTTAAACTGCAATTTAGATTGTACTTTCAACACCCCCCACCCAATCTAACTCTCTCTGAGGGCGGGATGTATCAATACTCGCATTTCTGCAGTGAAGTGGAGTCCTTTTTTTCGTGGTCTTTTCGCGGGCTTTTTGCGGAGTTTTCCGCATTATGTATCATTTTTTCCCTCTGTTCCTAGGTCTGCGGTAATGCAGACCTCCGTCGGAATCTTTTCGTTGTTTTTTTTTTTTTTGCGCATGCGCAATGAAGTGTATTTTTCCTCTCATGCGCAGATCTGTTGAATTTTTTTTTTTCTATGCACTGGACATGGGGCAGCAGACATTATAGGAACTTTCCAAACACACAGCCAGCATAGCACTATTTAGCATGATGATAACATGATTACCTGAATGCTATACATAGCGCTATATAGCATTATGCTGGCTGTGTATATGGGTGATGTGTTTGTGAAGTTCCTCTAATGCCCGCTGGCCAAAAGTCCCTGCCGCTGATGCGTTTTTTATATGTTTATCGCCTGCAAAACTAGGCGAATATTTCCAAGGCATAGCTGAGCGCTGCGAATGTTAATACATTACACAGCGCGTCAGCTTACATACAAATGAATGACAGTTACTACCGCGCCGGAAGCGCCGCGATAGTACAAGCCGGCGGAGTTTTTTTACTAACAGCAATGCGAAACTTTATTGATACATCATGAGAAGACACTGCGGATGCGTAAAGGGGATGTCAGCGCTGCGGTAAGCGTTAGTACATCCCGCCCTGAGGGAGATTCTCTAAATTAAAAATGCAGGAAAAACCTTGTTATTGGGGGTTTTACAGCATTTTGAGATGATCTAAACATCCCCCGCCGGGTTACCGTGACGGGGGGCATTGCCAGAAAAATCTGGCGATGCCCCATAGAAGCCTATGGGCTTCTACCACGACCCACCGCCGCCCCGCACGATCCACTGCCACCCCACACCGACCCCCGCCGCCCCGAACCACCCCCCCCTCACATGTGTCCGGGCAGCACAGTGCTGTCCTGTGACCTCCTCCTCCCTGCACTATGATCCTCTTCCGGGTGCAGGGAGGAGGAGAGCCCGGCGCAGCAGCAGCAGCGCCGGGTAAGGGAGGTAGGGGGGAGCCGCCGGGACCCTCTGACTCTCACTGCAAAGGACAACTCTTAACGCAATAGGTGTCCTTTGCCATAATTATCGCATATGTTAGAGCATAATCATATATGATAATTATGTAGGCGATGGGCGGCGAAGGGGGGAGGAGCTGGGCTGTGGATGTTAGAACATCCCTCCCTCTGTGCGTTATATTTGCCCCTCATTTAGTGCAAATCATTTTTCCCATTTTGAGAACAAATTTGTCTTGCAATCAAAAATGAATTAGGCCCTATACGTAGGTTATTGGTGATTGCCCATGATTAGATTTATCCTTTATGACAACCCCCTTCTCTTAATGTGAAATATCCACAGTACTTTCTGAGTGGAGTGGAAGTGAGCTGTATGGTGTCCTTATATTAAGGTGGAGTAGTGTGTAGTCAGGAATCGGGCCCCTCTGTGTCTGGCCGCTGGCTGTGTACTGTCTCCGGTAGCGGAGGAGTAGTGTGCAGTCAGGAATCGGGTCCCTCTGTGACTGGCCGCTGGCTGTGTGCTGTTACCGGTAGCGGAGGAGTAGTGTGCGGTCAGGAATCGGGTCTCTCTGTGTCTGGCCGCTGGCTGTGTACTGTCTCCGGTAGTGGAGGAGTAGTGTGCGGTCAGGAATCGGGTCCCTCTGTGTCTGGCCGCTGGCTGTGTACTGTCTCTGGTAGTGGAGGAGTAGTGTGCAGTCAGGAATCGGGTCCCTCTGTGTCTGGCCGCTGGCTGTGTACTGTCTCCGGTAGTGGAGAAGTAGTGTGCAGTCAGTAATTGGGTCCCTCTGTGTCTGGCCGCTGGCTGTGTACTGTCTCTGGTAGCGGAGTAGTGTGAGGTCAGGAATCGGGTCCCTCTGTGTCTGGCCGCTGGCTGTGTACTGTCTCCGGTAGCGGAGGAGTAGTGTGCGGTCAGGAATCGGGTCCCTCTGTGTCTGGCCGCTGGCTGTGTGCTGTCTCCGGTAGTGGAGGAGTAGTGTGCGGTCAGGAATCGGGTCCCTCTGTGTCTGGCCGCTGGCTGTGTACTGTCTCCGGTAGTGGAGGAGTAGTGTGCGGTCAGGAATCGGGTCCCTCTGTGTCTGGCCGCTGGCTGTGTACTGTCTCTGGTAGCGGAGGATCAGTGTGTGGTCAGTAATTGGGTCCCTCTCGTGTCTGGCTACTTGCTGTGTGCTGTCTCCGGTAGTGTAGGAGTAGTGTATGGTCAGGAATCGGGTCCCTCTGTGTCTGGCCGCTGGCTGTGTACTGTCTCCGGTAGCGGAGGAGTAGTGTGCGGTCAGGAATCAGGTCCCTCTGTGTACTGTCTCCGGTAGCGGAGGAGTAGTGTGCGGTCAGGAATCAGGTCCCTCTGTGTACTGTCTCCGGTAGCGGAGGAGCAGTGTGCGGTCAGGAATCAGGTCCCTTTGTGTCTGGCCGCTGACTGTGTTCTGTCTCCGTGGTTCCCGTGGAGGCCTGGAGAATGAATGCCGCTGCTTCCTCCACCTGTGTCAATGAGGGGCAGAGGATCGCTGATGTCTGAGGGCAGCTCCCAGTGGATTCTTGGTGGGACAAAGCACGAGGAGATGATGACACTGCAGATGTAGCCAGATAACCACAGCCTTGTAGCATAGAGCTGGGGATACCGGCGTCTAGAACATGTTCTTGCTCTGTGTTATTGTCTCAGTTCGCTTCTCTTCATAACATAGAAGGGGATCAGCTTACATTTAGTTTTATTACCTTCTACTGTATCGTATCATCTCCTTCTATCCTCCATGCCACTTACCACCTTGTATATATAATTATGGTCAGTTATTTTTTGTAGTCTGCAAGTGACGTATTCCATTTACAGTTTATGTTTATATTGATATTATGTATATGTATATGTCATTTGTAAAGGTTTTCTGCATAAGAATAATCTGTGTTTAAGGTACAGTATTGAAGGCATACCTGCAATCATCTGGGTGGAGTTAGGTGGGACATTTGTTTGTGCTGCCCCCAGACTTTCTCAGGACTGTTTGGATCCATTCACCACTGTTATCCTATAAGGAGAAGCAGTAAAGGACACTGCTGGAGGACACTGAGGACCAAGTGGGAACTGCCGCCCCAAATATCTGGCACTCATTCATGTACTGGACCATCAGAAGTTCCAGCTGGAGATGCTGGTTCATGTCATCTAAAGTTCAGTTATTGGGAAGCTCATTAGTTTGGGGAGGGTAGGATGCCACTGTATAACTGGCACTAGTGAGACTGGGGTGCTTCACAAATGGCTATTAAGGACCAGGCCGCAACAAAGGGGGTGGGGGCTAGGGGTTTGCATGCACCGGGTTCTGAATGTGATGCATGCAAGCATGCATGTGTGTGTGTGTGTCGTGGGGGGGGGGGGGGGGAGGGTACAGAGAAGAGCCACACCACTGCTTTGACCGAGATGATGATAATCCTAGTTACTGGTGTTCTGGAGGGCTTGCATTGATGGATCTTGGTTGACTGCAGAAGGACAATCTGTAGGGGGCCTGGCTGAATGGGTCTTGCAATGCAGTTATATAAGGCCAAGGGCAACTGGTGTAATTTACAGTATATGGCAGCTGTGACTCACAGGGGACATTGCTAAAAGATCCCTAATGCCAACTAATAGGGGTTGTTGATTATCTGTTAATAGGACACTTCCAGCTACAGCGCATGATTCCCACCTTATTGGGGATACAGTACAAAGCCACGGATGAAGTCTTGACGCAGAGGGCAGAAGCAGGACACCCTCCGTTCTGGGGACGGTGTCTTGTCGCTGGTTTTGGCGTGACCAATACAATTTGTCCAAACGTAAATGACATATTTCCTTCTCTGACCATTCTCTAGTGTTTTGGCTTTATTTGAAATCTACATTTGCATGTGATATATATTAATGTACAGGTTCTCAAAGTCGGTCATCAGGACCCCACACATGTGATATATATTAATGTATACAGAAGGTAGATGTTCTACAGGAGACGGACTCATGATTGGTTGACTGTAGGACGACAGTTATTAGTTCAACCACTAATGGTCGACAGTGGGTATGTCGACACCTTTAAATGGTGAAAATACTCAACATACTCAACATTGACAGGTCGACACAAGTAAAATGGTCAACATTGAAAAGGTTGACACAATTTTTTATGCTATTTTGGTTTAGACCGACTTGGTTCATTCTTTACCATCCAAGTGGACAAAGAGTGAGGACAGAAGAGTGCGCCGAGCTCAGCAACATATGTCGACATAGACAACAAAAACATGACCTACTTGTGTCGACCTTTTCAGTGTACACCATGTCTATGTCAACCTTTTGCTTGTGCCAACCTTCTGTTGATGTCGACCTTGAGTATGTCGACCATTTAAAGGTGTCCACCTACCCACTGTCGACCAATAGTGGTTGATCCAATGACTGTCGATTTAGAGTCAATCTATCATTTATACCATAGGTTCCCAAACGCGGTCCTCAAGGCACCCTAACGGTCCAGGTATTAAGTATATCCATGCTTGGCCACAGGTGACTTAATTACATACTTGCCAGAGAGGCAACACGTCAGGGGGGCGGGGGCAAGGCTGACATCACTTGGCACCGCCCCCATGCTGGAAAATGCTGTGATTCGCGGGCAGTGGAGAGGGGGCGGGGCTTAAATGCAGCGAAATGCCGCAATTGCGTCATTTATGCCCCACCCCCTTCCCGCGGACCCGCAATTTTACAGTGATTAAACCAGCAGGCAAGGGGGGAGCGGGGCAATCACCGAAAAGCGGGAGACTTGCCCACCTTCCCGGGGGGGGGGAGAAGTACCCGGTTTTCGGGAGGCTCCCGGCATTTTCGGGAGGCTCCCGGCCATTCCGGGAGGGTAGGCAAGCCTGCTTAATTAGTAACTCAGTCAGGCTGATTTAACCATCTGTGCTGAGCCATGGATATACCTAATACCTGGACCGTTGGGGTGCCTTGAGGACCGCGTTTGGGAACCTCTGATTTATACCATAACCATGTTATTGGCAAATGTACAACGAGATACAAGCATGACAACACAGAACAGCAAATAATGTTATTCTCCAACTAAATATATTCATGCATTTATTCCTTCATCAATGAGAGTTCCTCCATGCGTGATCACGCATACAAGAGAACATACAGAAACAACCAATAATGGCTACATGCGTTGTAGACATACTGTATATGTTGTTCCACAACCTCAAAGTAACTCAAGAGAAAGAGATTTAAGGAGTGACAGTAAATGGGTAAAATCTGCAAAACAACAAAAGCGTTTACGGATCATTACCAGGCAGAAACAATTCAAATATTGTGTTAGCTTGTCATTGTAAGGGTTTATGGGATAAATGAATGCATTCGTTCTTCTCCACCGTCTCCATAGGATTCTATCTTAAGGGGATTACTTGCTTGAATGGATCTTCTTGTATATACATTGTATCTGTCTTCAGACTCTGATGGGATTTTCTCCGGGTTAGTGTCTTTTGCTTGCAAGTTGCTAATTGTCTATGGCCACAAAGGGGTTAATAAAAGCACTCTCCATTTGTACCGTAGACCTTGGCGGCGCTTTGAACAAAAGAGTGTATTTGTCTGCATGGACATTACTGAGATTGCTGGAATCAGAAATGATTTGTGACAAATGAATGCGAAAAAAAGGGGGAACCCCCTCCTGAAATCTTAGTTCAGGCCTGAGACATCCTCAAGGTGGGAGGATTTTGCTGGTAATGCTGGCGAGTGCGTCACCTCTGCGGTCTGGGCGGAGTTGCGGGCAGCTCATTGAAATTCTGCATGAGCCACACACTCTGTGGAGGCCGCGGCTTGCTGAATGACAGCGCTGTGTACAGAAGATAAATACACTGGAAAATGAGATGCCTCTGCAGAGAAAGGAATAAATTACTTGTCTGGCGAAGGGGAGGAAATGTCCCCAAAGAGTACCGGTTACATTAACCCATTCACCTCTGGAAAACCCTAATATACTTTTATGCTTCTTATTAAAATGTGTAGTGTTGGGCGTGATCTTAGAAATCATCTGCGGTATAAATGCGTCTTACTTTGTGCAGTCGCCATGTTGTTACATTCAACCGATAATGTCAAAGCAATTCATCCATTATTCTTGCTGATGCGAAAACTGATTAAATGGGATTTTGAAGATACTCCTAGCAGAGAAAGCGCTTAACCACTTCAAGTAGTTGATTAAGGCGCCGGATCAGCCAATTAATCAGATGTTCCTATATAAAAGGCATTTTCAAGGATGCACTGATTGCAAGCTCAAAGTCACTGCTCCCCTATACATACAGTAGTCCTATTGCACATCTTATTAATATCTGCTGCCGGTTACAGGTGTACAAGTGAAGGACGCTTTGCATTGTGAGCTCACTGCTGTATGCAGCACCACCGCCATACGGGTGTAAAACAAGAGCAAATGACAATATAACAAATATTCCCTCACCTTAGCAGCTGAAGGTGCTCATAGACGTGTTTGTGAGTTGCACAGACTGACATATGCGCACTCCCAGAGTTTATATTACTGCTCTGATTTTATCATCTGCGGGAATGGCTGCCAGCTTCGAATCCCTGCAGCTTGCCAGCACAATTTAAATACAGATTGCATGCCACATCCCCCAGCCACACAGTCTGCATATAGATTGAAGTATTTGGTAAAACACGTCAAGCCCCGAGCGACATGTAAAATGTATTGCAGTAACCTTGTTTTCCACACACAGAAAAAATCGGGGAGCGGACTTCTTTGTCTTATTACCTTGCATGTAAAGATACCCATGCATTAATGTCATCGGCACAAGCTGTAATTGTTCCTTACGTTGTTTGTGTTCTATGCAGTAGATAACGATTTTACAAAGACTTTATAAATAAATAATATGCTACCATATAGAGATGTGTTGGCACTCATGTTGGGTGCAGCTGGATCTAGTGATGCCAATCCTGGGGCATTTTTTCAATACCAAGATTTGGGATTGAAAAATGCTCAATCCCAGGATTCACGGGATGGAGTTAGTCAATGTACAGATAAACTCCACACCCCCTGACTTGCATTGTCACTTACACAGGGCTGGGTGGTAGGCAGCAACTGGACACAGTACTGTGTCTTCTTGGGCAGTACAGCAGGTGGGCAGAGGGGATTGGTACTGCGGCTGTGGCTGGGCAGCGTGACCTCTGACATCACAACACGCTGCGCACAACTGGGGGGGTCAGGAGCATCCGGGCCGCATCTGAGTTGTATACTAAAGGTACTTAGCACTGCCAGGCATTATAAAGGTCACTTATGCATGCGTCTACTAATCCCGGTATCCCAGGATTGGAATCTCTGGGCGATTTGAGGCCAATATCCCGGGATATCCCGGACCAGGACAAAACCCCTGGACTGCTGGACCGGACATCAAACTCTAAATTTTAGAGCCTGTCCGGGGGGGGGGGGGGGGGGGCTGCCTGAGACACTTGTCACCAGGTAGAGGAGGAGGGGTAGAATAAAGTATCCCTGTATGGTCCAGGCATGTAGCAAAAACCGGACGGTCCGGACCACACGGGGAATCTCCCCTCCCTGGACAAGACACCCCCTGGACAGGACACCCCCCAGACCGGACCCTATAAGCTCTGGACTGCAGATTGTGATGTCCTGTCTGGCGGAGTCTAGTCCGGGTCCGGTTTTTACATAGTCCCCCGGGATCCTGCCTATAGCCCGTAGGCTACAAAGAGCTACCACATAGACTGTAGTAGCTGCAGTTGCCAATATTAGGAATAGGCCCTGTAGTGTTCTCCCTCATATATAGGACAAATCGTCTTCCCCTTAATGTGGCGCTGAGTCGGGGAGTAAGTTGCTATAAGAATGGGGAGTCCAGTGATTGGATTTGGAACTGCTATAATCCTAAGCACACAGGGCTCTACATGTCTGACTCTGTACGCCTGTCTATCCGCCTGTGTGGGTGTAAAACAGTGTGAATGTGTCGGAACCAGTGTATGACATTGGATTAGACATTGAGGGGGAAATTTACTAAGATGTGTATTCTACTTCACATGTGATGTTGCTATGGGCAACCAATCAGATCCTTTCTATTATCTTCTAGAGGGTGCTAAATAAATAAGAAGTAGATTCTGATTGGTTGCCCATAGCAACATCACATGTGAAGTAGAATCCACATCTTAGTAAATTTCCCCCTGAATTTCTCCCAAACCTGGTGATAAAGAAAGGAGCTGGTGGTGGAGCTGGTGTTTGTTCGGACTTGGTTAAGGACATAGGACAATTGTGCACCCCAACAGGTTCTTCTTCAGGGTACACATTGTCCATGGTGATTGGTGTTTGGACACCCTAAGTCTGTTTCCGGTGAGGTGGAGGTGTTGGCTCACACACCCCTAGGAGGTGGCGCCAGATGCTTTCACACAAAACACAGTAATAATGAATCACAAGGATATTGGGTTTGATAGGAATTACTGCATCGTCCTGATTTTGACAAACATGACAGGAGTTTGGATTTGGACATTCTGCCCATGGGACAATTGGCTAAAGAGATGGGATGTTATGAGTGACTTTTAGCTGCAACCTTGAGTTCTGCAGAACATTTGTTCTTATCTTGTGGTCTAAGTTTGAACTTAATGGAAGGCATTATGGTGCACGTGTGCTTGGACAATAGGCAGTGAGTGTCACGTTTCGTGAGCTTGGTGAAGCACCACCCGGAGTGTAACGGAAGCTGGGTGCTTTGATGTAGGGCTGTTGCATGGACGACAGAGCGGAATGAGGCAATTGGATAAAATTAAACCTTTTTTAATGAAAGATACTGCGATACAATGTTATTGATAATGGCACAATGATATAACTGTAGCTATTGGATGAGTAGTAATAAAGACAATAATAATAAGAACTTGTGGAAGATAATAATGAAGAACTTGCTGAAGGAGTTTGAAGATAATGACGACTGAAGATATTATTGGAAGAATTGAGGATAATGATGATTTGAAGATAATAATGATGGGAGTGAAGTAAGATGAATTCAAATGGAAGGGGTCTTGCTGAATGAGGTCATGGCTGCTAGGACACCAGGGAAACTGGCCACGGACAATGACCGTCAGGATCAGAGGGAGGAAGATGACACCTTTGGGGTGTTTAACCTTGTATCCGTGTATCCTTAAAGGCGGCAGTAAAGGTTCCGTGGAAGAATATGGATGAGCAGTGGACAACCAGCAGGAATGGATACCGAGAAGACTTCACCCAGAGGATTGGAGTCAGGCTGCAGCGGAGACTGCAGGAATTGCCAGAGATGCACAGAGATGTTATACGATAGACAACATTGTACTGACTGCCGGTCTGGCCCGGCTAGTCAGTATTTAAGTGCTGAGCTGTACTGTGATTGGCCGCAGGGATGACATCACGGCTGGAGCTGCGAAGTATAGGCTCTGGAAACCAACAAGATGGCCGCCGCCCGTTGTGGCGACACAAACCAGCCAGCGAGGAATACTACGCGGAGGCGCTGCAGCCGGCGCTTCCCAGCCTGAGGTCTAGACAGACGCGGACACCATCATGGCGGATCGCACCTCACGCTACCCAGAGCCAGAACGCCAAGACACTGCGCATCAGAACTGACACCCGGCGAAGGGACATGGACCCTGGTGGGTGACAGAGCGACAGCGCGTGGCAGGTCGGCGCCGACATCAGAAGCGGAGGTGAGCGCCAGGGCAGAGAGCATAGCGTCAGGGTACTGCAGGTCAGAGGCAGCACAGGGAGCAAGGGTAGCTGCTATGGTGGTCATGACAGTGAGCAGGAGAGGGTAGTCTATCCCTCAAGGTGTTTTTCAAATGGACGATGCATTAATCCATCTATGTAACATTAATCTTCTAATGACAGGTGAAACGTGACACACCTGATGAAAGTCTGTAACTCTCCATTTATGAACTGCAAGGCACTATCAGTAAGTAATTTGCATGGTAGGTCATGTGCAAAGAAGAGTGTTATCCGTTTGGGAAAATAATCTATTTTAAACTAACTGGAAGAAGAATCCAGTAATACTGTTCAATCCTCTACAAAGAAATGGACAAAGGGAGGTTTGGAATCTCATGGAGAGTAAGAGAATCATTGGTGATGGATCCATAAACCTTTTTAGGTGGCACAAGTAGAAATATCTTTCTCAATGTCATAAGCCATAGAGAGCTAAAACAATACACCCATAGCCCAGAAATATGGTGACTTCATGTCCAAAGAGCCCCTGGCGGAAGTTAGTAAAGATTTGAGTCAATAAATAGCAGCAGTATCACAATCTATCCAACACAATTGTTGTACAAATGCTGGCAGGGTGGGGCAATAACTCGCCTGTAGCATGGCAAACCTTTTGAAAGTTAATTGGTCATTGCAAACTCAATGTGTCTGTGGGAGAAATAATGTGTTATAAGTCAGAAGATGGCCAACATATAGGACCTCAGTTACAGAATACTGGACAGGAAAAGGGTGTGCTGCCCAACAGGGGCCACCCACGGCTGGGTTAAGAGTCACATAGTAGTTCTCTGGACAGGGTCCCAGTCCAGTGCTGGATGTGGGCTCAGAAGGGGCCCACAGAATATCAGGGTCAAGGGGCAGTTCTGGGGCAGAGGAGGGGTAAACAAGAAGTATACATAGTTACAGGCTCTGGAAGGAAGTGAAGCTGTGGCTTGAGGTGACTCAGGTAATGTAAGGAAGTCAATGCTACAGCCGGCAATGGCCAATGGGGCTGGGTCAGGGTCCTGCTTATGCTGGCAGAGCGAGTATATACTATGGAGATACTACTGGTTAGGACATTGGGATGGGAGAAGTCACACGCAATCTGGCAGGATCGCATGTGATATATCACTTGCGGTCCTTTTGCATGAAATATATCGCATGCAATACCAGAACGTGCTGCAGGAGACTGTCCAATTCAACATATCCTACATGCAGCACTTGCTATCTAGGGGCTCTGATCTGATGCGCATGGAACCATGCATCAGATCAAACACACATGTGATTTGCCCAATTTCACCCAATTTCTTGGCCCAATGCATCGGAATCGAGTTAATTTTTTTTCCGTGGTCTGGGTGGTGGTGGGGGGAGTTGTAGAGGCTTAGCAGAGCAGCAGTAAATAGATGCTGTGCATATGTGAAAAGTGTCTATTTAGGGTAGAGAAAGAGAGGTGGCATGGCCAGCTCCTAGAGCACTGGACATACCCAAACAGTGATGCAAACAGGAGGTGTGTCTCAAGTTTGCAGCATTCCCATGAAGCCATACCCCTTTAACAAAGACCACGCCCCCTTTTCAGGCATTCCCAATATCACCATCCATCAAGTTTGAAGATATGCCACTGTGTACCCAACTTTAGAAGTTTGATTGGTTGGTACATTTTCTCTCTTCACTTTAACTCTCTCCAAATGTGATAACTCTTCCCCAGAATTATTATTTTACAAAACATGACAACCACATTTAACCGACCCATTTGAGTTTGATTTATTTCTGTTATTGCTCATCATTTGCCTCTCCTGATATTTGCTTTAATGGAATTCATTGGAAAGTGTCAAACTGTTTACTCGCCTTAGGAAAAAATCCATCAGCTACAGTGGAATGATTCCTCCAGTGACCAAATTGTCAGAAATATGATAGCCTGCAGCCATACAAAAAAGTTCATGAATATACGTACATAATTAGATCTGATTAATTAAAATATAATTGTGCAATATACATTGTATTTAAATAAAAAGCTGGATTCCACCTGGTCAATCTTAAAAACACTAAAATCAAAAGACCAAATAGACAAATAATTTAAAAAAATGCAAAAACAACAGCAGCAAAAAAAAAAAAATTTTGCATGCCAAAGGCAATGTGTCCTTCTCTTGCGTTAATCTCAAGAGCATGAATTGCAAACCATATATTAGGAGACCGAAAAGAGGGTACAAACTAATGGCCAAATGTGGGGTTGGAACCACAAGAATCAGAGTCCTTAGGAGCATATTTATCAAACAAATTATGCCCATAAAACATTTGTAAAAAATTCTTGGACTTTCCCTGACATTGTCACATCTCAAGCAACCAGTCAGAAACACTAACTGACTAAAAACCTAGGTTTACAAAAGAAAAACCATCGGGCGCAAACACTAATAGGGTAACACCCTTGGGGTAGAAGGATAATTAAAGGAAATGATGGGTGGCAGCTCCCAATTAGCAAATTGGATATATTTGCAAACTAGATACAAGGGAAACAGAGGGTGTGTATTGGTAACTTTACACAACCAGAGAGCGCCACACGATTGGGGATGGTACAAAGAATTCTTTATTTTATTAAAATATATATAAAATAATACTATATCGAAATATAGACATATAATAATAAAGATATAAAATTTATAAACAAATAGACATATTTACACTCTTTGTGAAATCGTAGCAGCAGCCAATAGTCCCAGTATACTAGGGTATTAGGATATGCTCTCCTTTGAGCCAAGGTTTCAAATAATAAGTGTCCAGCTCAACTTAAAATGATGATGGATAGCAGCCGATATTATGTGGATTTGTGCAGTCTGCAGACGGCTCAAGCTACTCTGCCAGCTGTCGTCGCCCGTTGACGACCAGCTGATTTTGCGTTGTGCAGAGAGCGAGCTGTCCACCTTCGGCAACAGCTTAGAAAGCACACACTGAATTGCCGGAAACTTTAAAGGACAGGTAGAACAAGTGCACTCACCCAGACTTATGTATTTCTGCCGGCGTGCGGCTAGCGTAGTTCGTGCTGTGACGGCTGGGGAGGCTTAGTAGTTGAATCGGCTGATGAGATGGAGATGCTGTGGAAACCTTTGTATAAAAGCTGCTGGAGAAAATTTCACAGTTGGAGGGAGCCTTTACTCTGTATCTTGACGCGTTTCTCCGCTATGACTGTGTGTAGCAGTTTCTTCAGAAACACTAACTGGGCAGCTCCTAGAAGATAATCTAAGAGGGAACTCCTGCCCCCTTTTCCTACCATAGTGCTTTCAATGCAGCTGATCACTACTGGTGACGCATCCCATAGTCACCCCCACCTCGCCACTGCAGACTTTTGCAGTCACCAGGGAAATGTAGTAGAATCCATTACCCCAGCACATGCAGGGAGGAAAAACTGATAGCAAATAATAAACCAAAGGGCCAATAATTAGCCAAAGGTGGGGTGGGGGTGACAAAACTGGATGTCAGCTGCCCTCCCAGTTCTCTGTAATTTTACACACATACGTAAGGGTGTAAGGGTGGTCTGGACCACCCTTACATATACGTGCGCCTTCACCATCATTCAATGGTCAGCAACCATCAAAAGATGGGGGGGGTTCCCGCTGGCTTGCGAATGGATGTTTATTTAAAACATTAATTTGCATGCCGGGTGTACCACCATTCGCAGGGCAGATTCTGGTTGACTCGTAAGGGTGCAAATTTGCGAGTCAACCAGAATAAGGGCCAAAGCACTTTAGTGACAGGGACTGCCACTTTTGTGCTTAAAGTGCTTGGTTTGTTTGTACCCGCACATAACAAAGCTACCAATGGGTCTAAGGCAGCTAAGCTAATAGCTCCACGATGGAAGGATGTCATTATAATCTTCCTGATCACACTCATCCTCACACAATATTAACTGGTCAAGTTTCTATACTTCCATATAATTGCAGATAAACATCTTTTTCATTGGAATTTCATTTTCCGCTCAAGTCAAAGCTCAAGACAAGGGCTTCAAAATTACCTTTTTTCCTACAAGTACGCAAAGGGACTCTGTGACATGCCTATTTGTATGCACTACATAGGGTTAGAGGTGTCACAAATTTTGTGCAATTCTTTTAGACATGACCAGATGTTGTTCTGATGACTCCTCTGTACCTGTCCTGGGTCTTTTGGGAAAGCAGAGGTTCTTATTGGAAGCAGTAATTGCTTGAGAAACTGAAGGAGGAGATGTTGTCATGCTGTGTACCATACCATTTGAGCTGCCAACTTGCTCACCAGGAGCTCTTTGCATCTCTGAAGAATTGGGTCCATTGGAAAGAAAGACATGAGGAAAACCCTAAACCTAATATAAAGCACGGCTGCAAAAATGTAGTGATCTGATATCAAGATATTGAGAACCCTTTGATCCCAGCAAAGCAAATAAAGGATCTAAAAGTCCAAAATACTTAGAATTGCTTTGTTTCATCTCCTCCTCCAATTTTTCGAGTTGTTTTTCCAAAAGCCTAATTACTAGAATTGCCTAGCTGAAGCTGGCAGTGTCTAAGATCCCTTTATAGGTGAATGCTTGAATTACTTAAGCACATTGAACAACACAGAAAGTATTCTGCACTCTTCTGGAGTAAGGTACATTCCCCCTCCTCTCGCAATGTCATGGCTAGCTGTTTAGCTTCAGTTGGCTTTTTTCTGTTACTCCATCGGCTGAAGGATGTAAAAGATGAAATACCATCTTGTTACTCAGCGGCGTAACTAGAATTTTTGCGCCCCCCCGCCGATATCGGCAGCGCCGCCCCCCTCCCCCTAGCCCTCCCACCCACCTTCCCAAGTGAGGTTAAAACCCCCACTTACCCCTCCGCATGCCGCCGCCACAGCATTCAGGGTCCCGCCGCGCATATCTTCTCTCAGCTCCGTCTCCTCCTGCAGTTCTATAATGACCATCAGAAAATGGCTGCCCCCTAACAGCAGACAGTTTTTAAGGATACTAGAGGAGGCACTCGCCTCCTCTAGCATCCCAAAAAACTATCTGCTGTTAGGGGGCAGCCATTTTCTGATAGTTATTTTTCATTAGAAGTGAACTGCAGGAGGAGACGGAGCCAGGACAAGATCTGCGCTGCGGCCGGGACCCTGAATGCGGCAGCGGCGGCATGCAGAGGGGTAAGGGGGGTGTGTAAATTTACTTGGGTGGGTGGGAGGGCTAGTAACTATAGCCCCGCAGATCGGCGCCCACAGTCCCTCAGCGCCTCCCCGCCACCGCGGGGGTTGCGGGGCTATAGTTACGCCACTGTTGTTACTACCTCTTGCTTCAGTTGGAGGCAGAGCAAGTTGAACTGTTCTTGCAGGCACGGCCACCTTCTGCATGCAGCTGCTCAATGCCTAAAATGTTCTGTAACTTTTTGAGCCTCAGCCAGTCTCTATTACATTCCCCTGTCATTATTATAAAACTCTGAAACAACAGGCGGATTGTTTGAGCAAAACATCGGAGGACACAGCACATCAACCACTGGACACAGCACAGTCACTTCCGCTGATGGACCCAGCACAGTGGAAGGACAAAGCAGAGCAGCCACTGGACACAACATGGTCACTTGAGTGGATAGACACAGTACAGCAGCTACTGGGCACAGAACAGCCACTTAAGTGGGTGAACACAGCCCAGCAGCCATTGGACACACCTTGACAGCGAGGAATGGAGTAATTGTGAAATGATGCCCAAATCACTGTGGGTGGGATTTATTTAATGTCTAAAACTCATGAGAATACGGCCCCTGGATGATGACGTTTTGCCTCATTGTGGAATACAAGCATGGCACGAAATTCCGAGCTGCCACTTGGAAACATTCAGATCTTGGAAGTTTGGGTGGGTTCGGTTTTCAGAAAACCAAGCCTGCTCATCTCTAATTTAGATAAAGGTAACCTCTATCTACAGCAGATATGGAACTGGGGAAAAGTTGAGTACACCTGTGAATGCTAAGAAACACTGTCGGTACTTATGTAGTATCTGGGCTCCCGTTTTTCTTATGAGACCGCGTCCCCTCGCCACGCTTCGGGCACGGTGGCTCGCTGCGCTCGCCACACTATATACAATCAACTCCATAGGGGTATGAAAAAATGGGGTGCATTTAACATGGGAGCCCAGATAATACATAAGTACCACACTGTCATTTTTATTAAATATTAAAAATAGCGTATATGTGGGTTTTAGGCGTTAGACTTTATTTATGAGCGCATAAATTAAGGCATTTTGTGAAGGATTAAAATACACCTGAGAAGAATCTCCACTTGATAATTAAATACCAGGGTATGAAGTTAATAAAATAAAGCTTGATATGTAAGCACAATAATATCATATTCTACAAAATGAGCAAATAATTATCATAATTCGGTTTACAGTAAATTAAACAATAATATAAGAACAATGTTATAAAAATAAATTAAACTTAATGCAATAATATTCACAATAATTTATAACAAAGTTAAATAACTAAATACAGAAAACAAACAAACAAATAAAAGTAAATTCAATTACAGTATCTTAACACCTATTCTGCTGAGGGCTTTGTCACCCTTGTGCTGAGGTCATTTTTTAACATTTGCACACGTCCTTTTCCACCAGCAACAGCAATAGCAATGATTTTTTTTTATGAGGTACCCACACAAATTATACTTTGCTTTTAACTTAGAAGATACCATCAGTCTTTGTACTCACTCTAACACATCAAAACTAATGGACCAAAAAAACAGTTTTTGATATTTCAGAAAAGGGATCCAAAAGCTAAAGTGAATTTTTTTGTGTTACAAACATCAAAAAGAAATACTTCGGCTTTGTTTTGCCAATAATCCAACTTTCAAAAATAGTAAGGGGGAAATTTACTAAAGGAAATTTGTGAAAAATAGGTGTATTTGTATCCAGAAATACACTTATTTTTGATATTTACTATCCCGAAAATACGGCAATTCATATTCGTATTGATGTGCTATCAATACGAATACGAATTGCAGTGTTTTCGGGATAGTAAATGACAAAAATAAGCGTATTTCTGGATATAAATACACCGATTTTTTACAAATTTCCTTTAGTAAATTTCCCCCTTACTATCCCCGAAAAAATACGGCAATTGATAGCACATCAATATGAATACGAATTGCCGTATTTTCGGGATAGTAAGGGGGAAAGTTACTAAAGGAAATTAGTAAAAAATAGGTGTATTTGTATCCAGAAATACACTTATTTTTGACATTTACTATCCCGAAACTACGGTAATTCGTATTTATATTGATAGCACATCAATATGAATATGAATTGCCTTATTTTCGGGATAGTAAATGTCAAAAATAAGTGTATTTCTGGATACAAATACACCTATTTTTTACAAATTTCCTTTAGTAAATTTCCCCCTAAATGTCAAAAAGAAGTGTATTTCTGGATACAAATACACCTATTTTTTTTTTAAAAATTTCCTTTAGTAAATTTCCCCCTAAATAGCAGAATTCCATGGGCTAGTATTGACAAAAAAATCACTTTAAATAAAAAAAAAATGATTTTTTTTTCCAATCTATTGCTGTCTTGATTTTATCACTTAGGGGGGTATTTAATTTGAAGAATTTCCTGGCCCGGCAAAGAAATTGTCAATAATTTGCTGATCAGTACTCAAGCACAGACAATTTCGCCCATTTTTTTTTGGTACATTTTCGATTCAGTTTCCCTTTTTGTTTTTGGTGGATCGTCATGGTTGAAAATTTCTATAAAAAAGGTGAAAAAAGCCAAAAGTTCACTAAAACCACGTGGATTTGCAGAACATTTGCTGATTCACGTGATTTTTGCCAATGCTGAATTTTTTGTCTAGGGGAAAAATTGCACAAAAATAGATGAAAATTTCTGATTTTTCATCTCGCGAAAATTTTGGATAATATTTTCCACGAGTTGGTATTCCACCCTAACAAGGTACCAGGTGAGGCAGCCATCTTGGGCACACTGCATATTGTTACCGTGGGTGAAATAGGTTACATCTACAGGAAATTACACAAAATGTGCTCTTCACCTAGAAAAACAATTCCATAGAATTGGGTGATGTTTTCTTGTGATTACAGGTGAACACAGAGCTGGATTAGGGCAGGGGGCCCAGAGGGTCAGTACCCCTGGGCCCCCTTGTCTGAAAGGACCCCCCTGTGGAGTCCAGTGGAGCATCCTTGCAGTGCAGACAGAAATCACTTGAAAAATGGCAACTGCATTTCCATGTGATTTACACATGCACACTGGAGATGTCCCCAGGAGCAAGGTGCAGGTGCCATGTTCCCAGAGACCTGCACAGGGCAGTGGACTCAGGCATAAGGAGGGGTCAGAGAGGAGGGGTCCTGTAATGGAGGCTGCAGGTGAGCCCAATCCTCTCTTAAAATGCCCCCGCTCTTATCAGTCTACAAGAAAATCACTGTAGAAGTACATTGTGCAGCTAAAGCTCTTTTACCTGTACATTGGAAATCTACTTCTCCCCCAACACTGACTGACTGTTTTTAAAGATTTGAAACATATCGTTCAATGGATGATATCATAATGTCATCTCCGGATACATTTCACTGATCTTTTTCTCATGGCTGGAGTTCTGGGAATCTGACAGATATAAATCCCTTGCTGGCACACCTAAGTTCTCTATTTCAAACAAGTTATATAGTTACATAGTATTTAAGGCTAAAGAAAGACTCACGTCCACCCAGTTCAACCTTGGTGTATTAGCTTCATTCATTGTTATACTTAATGTATACTGATATATTTAAG
Organism: Crinia signifera; assembly: GCF_055691185.1. NCBI lineage: Eukaryota > Metazoa > Chordata > Amphibia > Anura > Myobatrachidae > Crinia > Crinia signifera. The sequence goes on along the minus strand of NC_139228.1, from coordinate 79,766,782 downwards.
GACATATTATTGCTTGTATCCCTGTATGTTTTAAACCAATAGATGTTTGTCCAACCTTATTTTAAACGTATTTATTGTGTCTGCTGACACCACATCTCCAGGATGAGTGTTCCATAGTTTGGCTGCCCTTACTGTAAAAATTTTTTTCTTCTAATGAAACATATTAACATGAAATAAGCTGCTTGAACATTGCTGATTACGCTCTTAGAAACCTAATGGAGAATCTTCCTCCCCCACCTTCAAATCTTCCTATTAGGGTTGAGCGAGTTCGGATCCTAGAGATCCGAACACACCAAAAACTTACCTGATCCGAGACGTTTCCGTCTCGCTTCCGTCCCGCCAGTAATCAGAGCTAAAAATGAGGCCGTTGGATTCATGCGAGACTCATACTATATATAAGTCCCGGTCATCCGCCCAATCTTCATTCCTGCACTGTCTGCTACTAGGGGCTGTAATGGAGCTGAGAGGGGGCTTCTACAGTGGGCTCACCTAAGAGGGACAAATACTATGGGGGAAACTCGTATAATATGGAGGAAACTACTACGGGGGTCAACTGCTATAGGGGAAACTACTATGTGGGACATCTACAAATGGGGAAACTATTATGAGGGACAACTACTAAAGAGAAAACTACTATGGGGAGCAACTACTATGGGGGAAACTACTATGGGGGACAGCTACTAATGCGGAAACTACTGTGAGGAACAACTACTAAGGGGGGATCACTAAAAGGCTACTAAATGGGAGACACTACTAAGGGCGCTGGGGGCTATTAGTCAAGGTGTGCGGCTATGTGCACTGTATAATTCCAGGGGTGCCCCCAAGTGTCATGTATAAGGGTGCTGCCCTTGTTTTAAATAACCTTTTTAACTGCATGTGTCCCATATAATTTCAGGGGAGCTGCCAAGTCTGCAGTATGGGGTGGTGCTAAGTGTCCCGTATTAGTCCAGGAGAGCTGCCCTTTTTTATTTATGGCAAGGGCTGTTAAGCGTGCAGGGGTTCTGTATAATTTCTGGGGTGAGCCAAGTGTGTCATATAATTTCTGAGGTGAGGATAAATCAGTCATATAGTTCCTGGGGAGCTGCCCATTTTTTTTTAGAAGAATAAAAAAAGCTTTCCTCTTTTTTTTTTTTTTACTGCAGAAATGCCGCCATGTGTGCTGTAAAAATCCATGTGTGCCGTATCAGTCCAGGGGTGCCGCAATCTGTACCGTATAATTCCTGCGTTGAGCCTAGTCTGCCGTATAATTCCTGGGGTGAGCCAAGTCTGCCGTATAATTCTTGGGGTGCGGCCAAGTGTGCCGTATCAATACAAGGGTGATGCTAAGTGTGTCGGATCAGTACAGGGGTGATGCTAAGTGTGTCGCATCAGTCCAGTGTTTGTGCCACCCATTTGTGTTGCTGTACATAGTAGAAATTAATGTTGCATGCCCCTTATACCATGTTATTCCATGCAATAGCAGCTCCTCTTACACCAACCCATCAGTCCCATCAGCACACCCCTAACCTTGCTTGTATTTCATACACTACATGCTGCATCATGACACCACTTCGCTCATTTCTAAAATGCCCCTGTTGTGCCCAATACTTGTGTGGCCTGCGGATGGTCAGACAGGCTCATCTGGCCATCTACAGCCCCCCCCCCCCCCCCCCCCAAGCAGCCTTGGATGGGGCCATAAGGACACAAATTCCCGATAGTATACATGCGCCCTAGCATTTACATCTAGGATTTCTCCAATTAGGAATCCATAGAGTTAATCTATTATTATTGTGCCAGCTCTACAACATAAGCATGACCCCAGTACAAGCATATTTAATATTGACCTAACTGGTATTCATTTAATAATTCCTAGCTTTAATGCAGTGCATTGGGTATAATTACACTGTTTTTAAATTAATCATTTTAATACCCACAGAGATATGAATGGAATGATCATTACATTTCTCACCAGACTGTAATTTTGTCTAACTTGTCACACCTTTGTGTAACAGACACTAAAACAAGGAATATACAACGAGCTGATGAATCCTTGTTTGAATTTAATTTCAAATGACTTGCAAGATTTATCATTACAATGAATATATAATTAGGTAATTATTAAGACTTGTAATCACTTCCAAGGTTGTCAACATATTTATCTTGTAAAACTTTCCAAACATTTCAACACTGCTGCTCTCAAAGACTTCTAGAGAAGAATATTTACCGGTAAGGAAAATAAAAAAATATATACAGTATGTCGATTCTGCTCCTCGTAACTTGAATCCCGGGGCCATGAAACGTCAGCACATGTCCATAACCTATATATTCATAGTGTCATAGATTTCTGCCAGTACCACGCATTTGTATTCTGAATTCTTTAAAGATTGTGGCGATTTCTATTACAGTATCTTCATGTATAAGGATAAAATTATTCAGATCAAGGGGCGTAACTGTAGCAGAGTATGCAACGTCTACTGTGCACAGCAGCATAATACCCCAGAGAAAAGAAACGCTTTAAGATACAAACTTAAATGTCTTCATAATGGGTTTATAGAGGAGACGCAGTTATATGATTTGCCAAACAAAGAAAACCTACTGTAGGAATATAATAAATGTAATTAAAATCTGCACAGTAAGACATCTAGTATGGGGATTATGCCAGGTAATCCCCTTAAAAATCTAATAGCAAAAGAAAAAAAAATTCTGTATCAAATAATGTTAATTAAGTAGTACAGGTCAGGACTCCCTTATCTGTGTATTCCAAAAAAAAACTAAATATTCCGAAAACTGTGGTTTTCTATAATATTTAGTTTTTTGTTTTTTTCCCCCCTTTTTTTCATACCTACCTCGTCCCCTGATGTCCACGGCGGCTTCGGGGATCCTCTTCAGCGGCATCTCCGGTCCCAGGGGTGCATTGCGCGAGTGCTCAGGCGCGCCGATGATGTCTCCGGCACGCCCACGCACTTGCGCAATGCACCCCTGGGACCGGAGATGCCACTGAAGAGGATCCTGAAGGCTGCCGTTGATTCCAGGGGACACCATGGACGTTGAGGGACCATCGGAGCATCACCAGGGGACCAGGTAAGTATGAAAAAATATATATATATTCCAAAATCCAAAAAAATCCCTTATCCAAAATGCTTGTGGTCCTGAGCATATCAGATAAGGGATACTTAACCTGTATCACTGTATTGATGTTTGGAAATATCAGGATTCGTTAGTAGGTGTGCTGTTACATTCTAGGCATCATTATTTTACAACCTGGATCTCGGGATCCTCTTAAATAAGATAAGAAAGGTGGGTGATGGTACCTATTTGCCAACCTGCAGATGACAGGCGTTCCGTGCAGTATGTTCACATGAAGCAGCTCAGATGTTAGGGAACCAGGGTTGGACTGGCCCAGGGGGGGGGGGGGGCGGGGAAACCTCCAGTGGGCCCCATTGCCTAGGGGCCCACATCTTCCACTCAGGGCCAGCAGCAGAAATCTTGGGGCCCAGAATATTGATATCTCTGCCCCCCCCAACACTTTTATTACATATTTTTTATTACATTGCATGTGCATTTTTTATTATTAGAAACAATTAAGTAATATTTACTATTTATAATAGGGAAGGGCAGATGGAAGAGCGCAGCATTGTGCGTTGTATGGTTGTTGTTGTTATTATTTTATTTATAAGGCGCCACAAGTGTTTCGCAGCGCCGTACAATGGAACAGTACAGGGAGACAAAACTTGGCATAACATTGAATAAATAACAAAAATAGAGTTCAAATAAAGCGCCACAGTTCAATACACATTACAGCTTAACTATAAGTAGTGAGGACTCCGTCAACATACTATAAGAGGCTTAAGGCCAATGATGGAGAGGAGTATGCAGACGAAGATGGTCACTGAGTATAGGAGAGCTGTGAGTGAAATGTGAAGGGAAGAGGGCCCTGCTCGGAGGAGCTTACAATCTAGTATTCGCTATAGGTTCGCTATGTTGTGTTATGTCACTGAACTCATTAGTGCCAGTAGCCAGACAGGTGACTAGGCAGCCATGCTTACAGCCCCTGAGTCCCTCAAAGTCTTGGGGCCCCTCAACTGTTCAGTGACATGAAATATAAGCTCACATTATTCCACCTTTTAAAAAGTTCTTGCTGATGATGAGTTTTGTCAACTATTATGACTTTGGGCGGTATTCAATGAGAATACCTGCGAGGTGCAGCGAATCCTTTTTAGGATTCGCTGCACATTCGCCACGTTCCGGAGCCGGCGGGCTCCGGTATTCAACGTGTCAGGGGCTCGCTGCCCCTGACTGGCGAATATGAGCTCCTGCGGCGATTGCCGCAGGGAGCCTGTGGACGGTGCCAGGCAGAGAGATGGTAGTCTCTCTGCCTGCCCCAGAACTTTGTGGGGGGTAGGTGGGCTCCCCGGGTGCCAGGCAGCACAGGCTGCCCCCCGGGGGTGCCAGCAGGGGAGCGTATATTCACTACACACGATCGTAATGATCGGGTGCAGTGAATATATGAATATGTAATGAGCGGCTCGGCTCCGGCGCCCCCTGCTGGCTGCTGTGTAAAAAAAAAAAAAAAAATGGTGGATTCATTCAAGGCCCTGTCTTTCAGACGTTTTTATTCCCAAACTTTCCAATTAGACCTTTTAAGCCAACGGAAGGAGTTTCATCTTCTCTTGCACAAACAGGTGACGCTGGTGCCCAGAACTCTACTGTAACTCCTATGGTGGCTCAACATGACAAATCTAATGGTGGGTCGCAGTTTTGCATCAAAGGACTGTGATATTCTGACAACAGACACCAGCCTTAGAGACTGCTGTGCAGTTGTTCTAGATTACCAGTTCCAAGGACGATGATCAGCTCAGGAATCCAGGCTGTCCATAAATGTTTTGGAACTCAGAACCCTACATATAGCCCTTCTCTAGGCCACTGCTCTCCTCAGGGGGAAAGCCATAAGGACACAGTCGGACAATGCTACAGCGGTAGCATATATCACTAATCAGGGGGCACTCAGAGTCGCAGAGTGATGCAAGAGGTAAGACCGATTCTGCGATTCATGTCATGTCATGCCACAAATTTCTCAGTGGTCTTTATCCCCAGGGTGGAGATCTGGGAGACAGATTACCTCAGCCAACAAGATCTCCACCCAGGGGAATGGGCTCTTCACCCATCCGTGTTCCACCAGATCACACAATGATGGGGAATTCTGCAGATCAACTTAGTGGCTTCCCATTTGAATCACAAGCTTCCAACTTATTGCTCATGATGGATCCAGCGACAGTAATGGTGGATGCCTTATCCAGTCCTTGGCATTACACTCTTGTTTACATATTTCCACCATTTCCTCTCATTCCGTGGCTACTCAAACGGATCAAGCAAGAATCCACTATGTTTTTTTTAGTGGCTCCAGACTGACCTCATCACTTAGACCTTTGAAACCTCTTGGCGAACGATCCTTGGCACCTTCCACTTCAAGAGGACCATGTTCTACAGGAACCGTTTGTTTACCCTGACTTACCACACTGTTGAAAAGATGAGGTATCGCAAATACTGTCATTCCAACAATGTTGAAAGCTTGGAAGGAAGTGATTGCTTTTCATTATCATCAGATTGGGAAAGCTAACGTATGTTGGTGTGAACGAAGAAAGCTGACCACCACAGTTTTCAGGCTGGTTTTTCAGCGGGCCTATGTCTAGGCTCTCTAAAAGTTCAGATTTTGGCCTTGTTGGAGTTTTTCTACCAGAGGTTGGCCTTACTACTTGAGGTTCAAACCTTCCTTAAAGGAGTTCTTAATATTCAACCTCCGGTGGTAGCCTCGACTGAGCCTTAGGATATCTTGTTGGCACTTTCTTTCTTTTCTGTAATCAGAAACCTTTAAACCTTTGGAGTCAGTAGACTTGTTGCTGCTCACTTAGAAAACGGTACTTTTGCTGGCATTGGGTACTGCTAGATGCTAGGTATCAGAACTCAGTGCTCTTTCTTGCCGTTCTCTGTATTTGGTTTTTAATGAAAACAGAACAGAGCTTAGAACACGGTTAGAATTTTTGCCTGAGGTGGTATCGGCATATCACATTAATCAACCCATAGTGGTTCCTACCTTGTCAGGGAATTCAAACTCTTTAGACGTAGTAAGAGCCTTGCAAATATATGTGGACAGAATGGGCGAATTGAGTGAGATGGACTCTCTGTTCGTCCTTTATGATTCAAATAAGAGGGTCTAGCTGGCCTCTAAACAGAAACTGGTGCACTGAAACTGGTGCACTGAATTTGCCTCACGATAAAAAAATTCTACAGGTTTGAAACCTTTGAGTCCTCAGCTGTTAGATTTGGTTGCATGGTGCTACAGAACTCTCAGTGCTCTCCTAACCATTGAGGTAGCTTTGGGATGTGCCCTACGTAAGTAGACTTCAGTGTCTCCTGTGAATGAAGGAGAAAACAAGAATTTGGGGTACTTGTTTAGTTTCACGGCGGCAGCGGCCGTGCGTCTGAGTCCCCTTGCGGGGCTCGCTTCGCTCGCCCACGCTGCGGGCTCGGTGGCTCGCTGTGCTCGCCATGCTATCTAAAATTAACTCTATGCCAACGTGGATAGTAAGGGTATGAACTATCTTCATTGGCATATAGTTCATTTACCTTATTTTTGATAGTTTAGTGAGCGCAGCAGCCGAAAGCTCACGGCGGCCATACTGCCACCGTGAAACTAAACAAGTACCAAATTTGGTACTCACCTTGAAAGTTCTGTCTTCTCCTCCATCTGTGGAGATTCCCTGGTTTCTGTGTCTCCTCTCCGGCACAGTTTTTTTCTAAGACTGGAGTCTGGGAGGGGGATAGAGGCGAGGAGCATGCAGGACTTTTAAAAAATTGAAAGTGCTGACTCCTGCTAACACTCACTCTATCCCCAACGTAAGCAGACTTCAGTGTCCCCTGTGAATTATCGGTGAGTACCAAATTCTTTATTTCTGCTCTCGGATAGAAAACCATAAATATGGCACTACCCTTCAAACCACTGCATGCAGACACTCACAGGCAGTAATTGTGGCTTCCCTTTTTTAAATTTTGGACTATGTTGTAGCCCCACCTACGGAGACCCCACTGATCGCACCGTTTCGATGGAGAGTTTAAAATAATTACAGGTAAAATATTTATGAAATATAAAATATGTTCTTATGTTCCTCTTTTTTTTTATGAAATAATAATAATAATAATAATAATAATAATTAAATTACTATTTTCTATTCAGCACTATGGCCCAGATCTTGTTGCTCGGATTAATCAACCTTTTTTGTATACATATTTCAAACATTAGATTCTTGCCCTGCAGGAAATCAGATATTATCCAGAGCGCAGCGTGCAATTTAGTAGAGATGCAAAAGGTCCCAATCAATATCATGTTCAAATTAAAATGATTGCTGCGTATTATGTGATTAGATTTCAGATTAATTCAGTACATTCAGGAATTCATCCTACAGTTGTCTTTCAATACAAAACACAAATGTAGCGTAATGGCTAAATGACTTATGCCGGGATAAGACTCAACCTTTGCGCAATAAACGTTGTCCTTCACAGACCATAAACCCCACACAAGCAGCAGATCACAGTGATAGGCACTTGCATTATTCATTCCGCACATAGCAGCCTCTTGATTAGTATTTAGTACGCTAATATAAATCTGGCTAGAGCAATTAAAACTTGGACATTTTTTTATTGTCACGATCGGTGTAAATGTTCCAGCTGGCGTTCCTCCCGTTGGACAATTGCGACGGATTTTTTTTTTTTTCTCAGCCACTTTGATGTTTGAAAACAATATATGCATTTTTTTTTCCAACTGTAATAAAACGCATTAGGCACCGATGGCGCTGTGCTACCCACAGCTGTAAATGAGATAGAGTACGACGTACTGTACTAGATCAACACAGAGGTCCCCCTAAAAAATAGAAATGAAACACCCGCTGTGATTTGTCGGGGGGATGACATCACTGACACCGTAACTCAAAACACTTCAAAATCTAAATTGTTCCAGTGACAACTGTATTTCTACAGAAGCCCACAAGATATTTGACAGACCAAAATCTGTGAGTAGAGTGCAGTGGGATAGGACAGCAACCGGTGAGAAATTCTCTTTAGTGCTGAGTACTACATGAAACGCTGAAGGCACAATCTCCTTTCCAATTCTTTCTGTCTTTTTTTATTTTTCCTATTATTTGTTGAGACTTTCCTGCAAATTAGTGCTGGAGAGGATACGTTAACCTCAGCACAGAGGCTTCTAATGGGAGCCTGATGGCTTATTCTGAGGCACTGAGAATTGATTGCCTAGCACGGTGTTTGAGATCAAGAGACAAAGGAGATGTGCAGGGGCGAGGAAAGGTAATTAAATCGTGACTGGAGGCATTGTGTGAGGCAGGGGTACAAAGACCTTCAGGACTAGGAGCTGCCACTCAAAATTCTAGGATAGTACAACATTAGATTCAAAGCACAAGCTTAAAAGAAAAAAACATATTAGGAGAAGTCTCATATTTTACACCTTGGCAAAGTCTGCTGACATGTGCTACTATTAATTGTGTGTCTCACTCAGCTTTACTTTTAGGTGCAAATATTGAAAGGCGAATAAATAAAGGTATCACTTAGTAAGATAAACATAGCAGGGTGTCACTGATAAGTGTGCTCTCGGCGTAATCAGGGGCAGGCCTGCCTAGAGCCCAGCAGGTCACAAGAGGGGCCCCATAAATATCCTGGCCATCCATAGTGTTCCCAGAGGAGCATTGTGTGACGCTATGACATCATGTGGACCCGCCCACGCTCTCAAAGTCCCTTTGATGTCTTATGATAGGAAAAGAAGGGGGGGGGGCGCAAAATGGTTTCATCTACTGTATGTGGGCAGTTAGTTTACTGTAATTGTGACACAGGTATTACGCCTATTTGCAAATAACCTAGAGCCCAGGGGAGCCGGCTTACATTTTTGCCAGTGGGTGCTCGTGGGTGCTCAAGGGTGCCCCCCCAGTCCTGGATGGAGGTAGGCAGGGGGTCCTGGCAGCGCCACAGCGGTGTTCTGTCAGCACCGCAGCGGGGTCCCAGCAGCGGATATGCCATCAGCAGTGGGGGTCCATGCGGAAGATGGGAACTAGCCACTGCTGACGGAATATCCGATGCTGGGACCCCACTGCGGCGGTGAGCTCCGGCCACGGCCCGTGGGTGCTCCTCACCTTCCGTGGGTGCTCGCTTTCGGTGCCTATGCTAGAGCCTGATTCAGATTTGTATGCAATTGCAATGTTCACGCAGCTGGGCATTTATCAGTAGACTGTATATGTGAAGTACGGAGATAATTAGATTTGGGTGGGGTATGTTCATAGTAAGATTAAGGGGGGGTGCAGGGCATACTGTACCCCGGGACCTCTGGCTGGAGTGCACTGAACTCACTAGCTGTCCCTCTTATGCAGCAGTAGAACCAGGCATCCAGGGCAGCAAGGAGTGCATGTTGAGACACAAGAGAATCAGGTTTCATGAGCTGAAACTGGAATGGGTCACGTTGGGAGATATGCATAATCTAACATATATAACCCTCCACCACCTTCCACTGGGCCCCCCTAATTTAAGTGCCATTGGTATCCCCAAGGCTTAATCTGGCCCTGGGTATGTTCATCCCAAAATATAAATGGCAGTGTAAAAGTAAAGCTGTTTAGCATTTGAGGGCTTCATGCAAAAACAGCCAGTATTTATAATACACAGAAAAAATATAACCCATCCAAATCTAAATCTCTCTGCACGTTTTACATTAGCCCCACAGGCAGTGCAACATGGTTTTACCCAGTCGTATACTCTCTTGCTTGACTAATAAACATCAATCAATCCCTGTGTGTATTCCTTTGCTGTGAACACAACTACCGCACTTCCAGTGAACCAAGAAATGGACCTGCCCATATAAACTTGTAGTACACGATCTTCATATACTAGACCAGAATTAGACAGTTTCAAAGGATGGCAGACTCTGGACTTTTTAGAAATGAATGTCGGCTTTAAGAGAGAGCAATGAAAAGTATTCGATATTTCAAAGCCTTTTGACAACCTGAGGTGAAAAGCAACCAAGTTTATTTGTTTACTTATCCAAAAAGACCCAGTGTATATTGTTTTGTACTTCTGTGAAGTCCAACCATACCATGTCACCCTCTTAGAAAGTACAAGATCATGGATGCTTACTAGAATGCTCTCCAGAACTGGGCGATAAAACAGGTATCCTGTGGCAGACAACGCAATCTAAAGACAGGTTGGATGAATAATGAAGTCAATTCTTTAGTCTGAGGAGTTTGGGCTACAGAATAACATAAGTCATTTTACTAGAAGGTCAACCACTATCCAGACAGTATTAAACTTAGAAGATACCGGTTGATAAACAATAATGTCCATAGAGATGTGACCATGGTTTGGTTGGTATAGACAGAGGAAGGAAACTTCTTGCAGAAGACGCACAAGAAATCGTATTCTTGCACAAGTTTCTCTGGACTGCACAAATTCCCAGATGTCTTGAATTCTTAGATAGAGTTAGACAGTAACTTGAATGTTCTGGAGATTCCAGGATGACCAGAAGCTTATTGGAATGAAACTGAATAATACTGCCCCTCTATGGGGTAAATTTACTAACCTGCCGTGTCCGAGCCAAGTTTCAACTCGGCTGGTTACGAACATTGGGGGAGAAGTAACAGGATGAGATTTTTACTAAAGGTTCTGAAATCGCACCATTCGCAAATGTAATAGAATGTGATTTTTCAGGTAGAGATGAAAATCACATGTTATTTGGTGCTTTTTTTTGGTCATGAATGTGTGCGAATTAATGCACATGTGTGGATTTTTAGATATGGTAATGTGTGTTTTTATTAAAAAAATTAGAAAATAAACGGTGTGGGGTCCCCTCTGAGCATAACCAGCCCCGGGTTCAAAGAACTAAACCTGGTTTTAGAAGTTCAGGGGGCCAGAAATTCTAGGAGTTCCCCATAATTTCTAAAACCAGCACCAAGCTCAAGGGCCGGTTCTGGTTAAAAAAATACAGGGGACAAAATGGATAGGGGTTTTGGCAACCAGCACCGGGCCCAAACAGCCAACAGGGTAATGCCACAGCTGGGGGAAACTATTGATACTAGTTCCTCCGGCCAAAGCATTATTCCCTGTGTCTGGTCAGCCCAGGCAGGGACCCTGGGGGAGTGAGGACATCTCGCCCATGCTTGGGTCTGTTTTGTGAGTGATAAAGCATTATTTACTAAGCTGCCATGTTCTCAGGATGTGTTTATTCCAATGGGGTAGTGATTAGTGTTTAGCTGCCAAGTTTTCGGGAAGGCAAACACTGACGAACATGAAGTACAGATCTGACTAATGGGAAGCTTCTGTATGTTAAAACCAAAGTAAGAGTTAAACTTTAATAAAAAATGGCCCCCACCTAAGCATAACCAGCACTTGGCACTTTGAGCTGGTTCTAGTAATAAAACACAGGAGTAGAAATGCATAGGGGTTCCCTTATTTAAATAACTAGCACCATGCTCTTGGACTGGTCCTGGTTGCAAAAAACAGGTGGGAAAAATATGTATGTGTGTTGTACCATGATTTTCATTCGTATTTGAGCAATCTCAATTTTTATGTTTAGTACATTTCCAAATTGGGATTCCTGCCTGACATTGCCTTATTTGTACCCATCCAATCTTAGCCAATTTTGCCTTAAGTTTCCATGTATGAACAGGAGTCCTGGAGAAGTCTCTGGAGGTGCTTGTGCCTGTATAGACTGAACCCAGGAGGCAAAATCTTGAGTAAGACGGGCATGGATACATTTGCCAGGAATTTTTGGTATTTTTAAGGATGAGTATCTTTAAAAATGAAGAAAACTTTGCAATAAGGCATCAGCTTTATTGTTATTGCATTCAGGCCTGTAGGTGATAATAATAATTAAAACAAGTAAAACGTAATGCCCACTCTGCTCCCCACAGCATTTTGGCTGAGTCAATGTAGGAAAGATTTTTTTGTGAACACTGTGATGGAATGCTTTTATTTTTCCAACAAGCACACCGAACCTTCCAACACCCACCTGATGACAAGAAGCTCCCAACATCATAATTGACCTGCAGTCAAAAATGAGAAGGCACATGCATGAAACTCAAAGGGGCATCCAGGGGCGTAACAAGTACTCACTGGGCCCCATAGCAACATTTTAAGAAGGGCCCCCTTGTACAGGGGTAGTGTGGGGATAAAAGGTGTCACAAAAATATTCACACAGGGTTAGGAGGGTACACAATGTCATACATGGGAGGGGGATGTTTGGCAAGTACAGAGTGTCAAAATACACATACACAGCGGAAGGATGTAGGGGGACATGGTTTTATATACACACGCACAATAGTAGTGTGCTACAGAGGGGTCACACACACAGGGATAGGGGGTACAGGGGCTCTGACACTGGGTGAGGGGGGTCACACACAGGGGTTGCGGGGTCACATACCAGGGATTATGGTGTTAAGGGGCTCAAGGTGTCACACACATTGGGATAGGGGTTACAGGGGGGCATATACCAGAGATGATTGGGGTTTGAGGGAGTCACACACACAGAGGAAGAGGGTAGGGTGGTGATAAGGTTTCACAAATACAGGGGGGTCACACACGGGGGGGTAGGTTGGTGCAGGGCTCACCAGGCACTTACCAATATGTGGGGTAATGATCTGCAGGGTGTCAGTGAGGGTGTCGCCTGTGGACCCAGGCGCAGGGTGAAATGGCAAGGGAATCCAGAATGGGGATCTAGCATGAACTGCAAAGCACGATGTCCGTCTGGTGGGAGAGCGAAGCCGGCCAAGCACCACTCCTCCTCATGGTGCAGTTCCTGGAGGAAGAAGGTGCCAGGTCTACTTGGTGGGGGAGAGGGCAGCTTAGATCTCCGGCGTCCAGCGGGGGTGGCAGAGCGGCTCTGATCTTTGTCATCAGTGGAGGCGGGGAACAGAGCGTTTATGATCCCTAGTGTCTAGGGGGTGACATATCATCTCTGATCTCTAGCGTCGCCGTCTAGGGGGATGTCAGAGCGGCTTAGATCTTTGAAGTCCGTGGAGGCAGGGGAACAGAGCATCTCTGATCTCCGTCATGGGGGGGGGGGGGGGGGGGTGTGTGAGGACAGTGCGGCTCAGGTCTCCAACGTCCGGGAAGGGAGAGAGCATCCCAGATCACCGGTGATGTATATTCACACTCAGAGGCTTCATTTTCACAGCCAGATTCCGAGTCCGGAAGCTAGCAGCGGCGCTGACACCAGTGCGCAGCGGTGTACAGCCAACATGCGCGCATTGATTATACTTGTAGTACACTCAGGCAGCTCCGCTCCTAGCTTCCGGAGTCTGAAAACATAGCAGCTTCAACTACTACCGCCGCCCTCCATCTGATAAGTCAAATGCTGGACTACCATCTATAGAGGGTGCAGTGGGTTGCCTTGGGGCCCCCCAAACTGCCGGGGCCCATAGCAACTGCATCCCCTGCACCCTCTATAGTTACGCCACTGGGGGCATCCACTTCCACGATGAAAGACAGGTCTGAGTTAGGATATCAGAGGACTGAAGCAGAAACAAAAGCCTTCTTCAACACTTAAGAGGCTTAAATGGCTTGAGGTAACCAGTTGGAGGTGTCAGTACGATTTTTGTTTTTTGTCAACGAGATGACCGAAGCAGCTAAAACATAAAAAGAGCTGTTCAACCCTGAGCTCTTGCTGGGTTGATGACCCAGGTCTCACTACCCAGGTCAGACCTTTTACACCACCTACAGACCCAGGATTTTGTGCACTCTTGTGCAAAACCCCGGGTCTGCAGGGCTGGTGTAAAAGGGGTATAAGTAACATATAATTGCATATATGCCAGGTATAGTTCAACCACAGCAATTAAAACGAAAGATGATATCATTTTATATAGGGAAAATATTGTACAAATAAACAAACACAACACGTAGCTAGCAGGAATTGCACTGCATGGGTTAACATTCCAGCCAGACATCAGAACTGGTCTGGAATAAACTTGAGAAATTACCCAGATGTATAAAACTCATTATCATACTGCAGATCGTCAGAGGCAATCCAGCTTCAATTAATTGAGCTCACCATTTATCACTCCAAGCTTAAAAATATTTTGATTCTTCTGCCAATAACTGGAAGACTGAAAATAAAAACGCTCACAATGCAAATTCCCCTGCAGACCGAGTCAATGAATAGTTTTGTGGAGTGCTGTATTGTACACAGAAGGCCTATAAAACGGAAACTCGATTGATTTACCACATTAGAAACCTGATGGGTTTCAAAGCACTCACAATAAAAAGAGTCTAAGTGATAGAATCAAACCTTTACTGACCTCAGAGGACTCGGCTACAGATACCAAGGTTTATTACTTGTTACTCCAAGGGCGTGCTGCACACTGCTTGCAAATTTACTTAATATTGGATTACAATGGTTTCTGTCCACCTATTCCTTCAAATAAAACCTGTTTATACTTTTCAGTGAAAGAACTTCAAACTGTAATCGGTTCTCTACAAACAGCAGAAGTCTTCGTAAAGTTTTGGTCACCAGACACTTCCTCGTGTGGTGTCTTTCTTTGAGCTAAACCCGTTTGAGTGCAGTGCCTGCTACCCCCGTCTACACATCCCTCTGACACAGCACCTCGGTCATTGTCTCTACTGTCTTGTTCCTGGAGTGCCGGTGTTTCCCCCCTACTATATATATATATATATATATATATATATATATATATATATATATATATATATATATATATATATATATATATTATACACAATTGAAGAAGAGAGTGCACTCACCACATTTAATTAGCAAAAAGTTGTTTTTTAATCGTTAAAGTGACTGCATGAATCTGACACTTAAATCCTGGCAAGGACCTTAATCATGGCCCAGGTTACCACATGACTCCTAGCCAGCGAATGACTAAGAGTCATATGGTGAACTGGTCCATGATTAAGGTTCATGAATGCAGAATGCAGAAGGGGAGGTAACTATGATGTAACAGTGTAATGTGGGCTAGGTGACATGAGGGAGATTGCTAGACTAATGAGGGAGAGAGGGAGATTGCTGCTATGTCAGGGAGTCTCCTGCAGAATGCAGGAGGGTAGACAAATATGTTGCAATGTGATGAAATATGTCTGTAAATTAGATACATTTTTATCTTATCTTATGGAAAAAGAAGTGCGTTTTTTATTTTTTATTATTTGCCTAACCCTTGTACGCTGCGGTACCAGGAAAGCTAGAAAAGAGGCACAAGTCTGGTCTACAGAGAGACCAATCTGCTAGCAGTGCAAAATCCTCCTCTAGCCAAAAATGACCAGGATGATTTTTTAAAGAAGAGAACCAAAACCATAAAAACCACAGCTGCTGTAGTATCACTTGTAGCCAGCAGATGGTGATTCAAATTCTAATCGACTTTAGGGAAATTGCTAAATTAATTTTTTTCTGGTGTTTTAAAAGCTGCCGCACATGAACAATTATTTTTCCAGCAGATGGGAGGCTGAAAGGTCAAATTAATGGAAAACACTAAACCACATGCAGTATATCCCGAACCACTTGCAGCTTTGGGAAAATACTAATATAAACTACCCCAATAGGCAATGTTACTGGTCCTCCAGCACGAGCACGCATAGAGATGTCACAGCAGTGCTTAGTAATTTTGGGCCACTCCTGGGGGTAAATCTGTGAGCTTTTAGAAGTGAGAGATATTGCTGATAGCAACCAATCTAGCACCTGGGGAACCTCTGGCGCTGCAGCTGTTGTAAAACTTCAAGTCCCAGCATCAAAATAATAAATGTTTAACTGCGCTCTGTTGATGATAAGATAATGAAAAAATAAATAAATAAATAAAAAAATAAAAAAAATGTAAAAAAATAAATAAATTCTAAAATTAAGTTCCAAACAGTGGTCACGGCTGCAGGGTTCATACCCTGGATTATTACATTTAATTGGTCAAATGAGATGACTGCATCGTCAAGATCAAGGTCATCTATAAAGATGCTGGACTAGTTGCCAATAATTCGTCTTGCATGACTCCAAGCACAGAACTCAAGTGACTGTGAGAGTAGGTTGGTTATTGGGTGCATTTTTCTGGCCCAGTGTTGCATGCTTCCTTTCACTGGTGGTGGTTTCCTAATCCATGAGGAACATTTTATAGGCCTGGATTGGCTATAAAAGGCAAAGTCAATGCTGATCACTACTTAATGGTGCTGAGTGCTCATCTTCACCCCTTGTTGGAGCATTTCTTCCTTAACTAGTGGTGTCCTTCAGGATGACAATATTTCTATGCACAAGGAATGTCTGTGGTTGCACAATTGATGCCCAATGGTTTTATGATCAATATGTTGTGACCTCAGTCACCTTTAATAGAATATTTTTCGAATTGACACCACCATCAACTACATACCCTTCAACATAACCCATTCCATTAGGTACAAAATGCTCTGTTCCTGGACTTCCCTGCCAGTGGCAGTTACAGAGGTGGGGCTCCAGCACAGTCCAAAATTCAAAGAGAGGGGGACACATCAACTGCCAGTGAGTCCAGGACAGTAATGTTAGAGGTGGCAGTAGGTGTGGCTCCCCTTTTTGAATATTGGACAGTGGTGCAGTCACACCTCTGTAACTGCCACTGGCAAGGAAGTCCAGAAACAGAGCATTGTGTACCTAATGGAATGGGTCATGTTGGAGGGTATGCAACTATGTACTGTATCTTTGATGCTTTCTTGAGATAGAAATATTCTACCTCATTGTACAATTGTAGACATTTTTAGAATCAATGCCATGGTTCATAGAACAGGTTATTTGTTCCAATATGTTATATTTCTCTAAAAAAACAAAGAAATATCCTGCTTTTACATATAAAACCAATAAATTGTAATGATTTTCTGTATACAATTATGTATTTATAGAACCATACCAGCCCTGAGGAAGAGCGTATGTTCGATACGTCTGACAGAACCATCTCTATACTGAAGGTGAAGGTGGTCACATCATTTTAGGATCGCGTCACGTCATCGTGTGACGGTTGAGCCTAAAGGTTCTGTACTCTTGAACTATATATAGCGTCTACATGCTCCTCAGTCTCATAGTCTTGGTAATGCCTCCACATTTTACCGTTGGGATCCGAAATTTTTTTAATATTTAATATTTATTGGAAATTTTTACAGATAATACATCCAAAGACATATACATCAATAATGGCAAGGGGAAAGGGAAAACAAAAAAAAAGCAAAAAAAGGCAAAAACTTTTTAATAATTCATTGGTTTGCAGAAATATATATATATATATATATATATATATATATATATATATATATATATATATATATTTGAATAAAGTCTTTTTTATTAGACAATAGAAGAGAAACTGTACAGAGCAATATAGTACATTGATCAATCACATACAATACGAAAATAGCTATGCATATCCAAATCTAAACATGAATATAATTTGCATATAAATGTATTAAAGATATTATGTAATGTACGTATAAAAATAAAAACACTATTAAGCACTTTGAGTCTAAGTCTTGTACATAGGAAGTATCTAGACCATAATATCAATTTTTAATAATTAAAGAAAGAATAGGGGGAAAGAAGAAAGAGAGAATATAAGAAGAGAAAAGCTGGTATCATGCAAACACCAATTAGGGGGCACAACCCACATACGAAAAGAGCTTTACATTGAGACATCTCTTAACAAATAGACTGGTAGTAATTGGTCGGTATGAAACGGCAACTAACCCATTCAAGACCCATCCCTATTGTTGTCACTGATCCCCAAAGTGTTTACTAGAATTCGGACCCAGTAATATTATGAAGGAGACAAAGAATGTGGGGATACCAACCACCTGTTCCAAATTTTGTCAAACTTAGCCATAGTACCGCGGGACATGTATATATATTTTTCACTTTGTGCAGTAGTGTTTACCAGGGCCTTCCACTCCCCTAATGTAGGTCCCAACCTAGCCATCCAGTGCCTAGCTACCACCACCTTAGCAAGTGAGCAGAGATTTATCACATACTGACATTCTGTATTATTAAGAGTGGTGTTTTCCTTGCTGCCCAGTACACATAGCTTGGGTGTTAGTGCCTGTTCAGGTATCCCAGTGGAAACCATGGTCGCCCTAACATCAGCCCAAAAGGAGGAGACCAAGGGACAATCCCACAGAAGATGCCAAAAGCACCCCTGCAGGGAATGGCATTTAGGATACTCTGGACTAGCGCACCCTCCAAAGCTTACGGGTTTTGTTGGGGTCAGGTATGTCCTATGCAGTATGAATAGTTGCACCTGTTGAAATCTCGCAGAGGCCGTAGCATGTCTGGGAAGTGCCAATGCCTCCTCCCACTCTTCCTCCCCAAGCTGCCCAATATCCACTTCCCACTTGGACTTCAGAGTGGGTAGAGAGTCCTTGTGTAAATAGGACATTAAAAATGAGTATTACAGAAATATTTTTAACCGATTTATACTATTTTGCATAACTGATTTTTGTCTTTCATATACTTTTGATCATGATATCACTTATTTAACCCTACACTAGGTCCTTATGGGGCTTAGTGCATGTTTTTTTTTTATGTTGGAATCACTTTGTGCTTCTATCCACTAAATACAGCATTCTTCTTCATTTTCTCTATAAGGTTGTCACCTCGGTTTCAATCACCTCTTTAGTATATACAGAGTCTACTAAGAGCCAAGCAACGTTACAGTCAGTAAATTACTATATATATATATAACATTTTTATTATTATTATTAAAAACTAGTTACGTACAATTATAAACAGATCATTTTGCTCTTATTTAGCAGATAGCAATTTTAAAACTAGAATCTTTTCATTCTCTGAGATAAACCATTATATTTAGGAACAATAAGTTCATATTCAACTTCAAAAGCTTGAGCATGATATTTAAATAGGAAACATTTTAGTGTGGACACCTTTAGCGCATGATGGCAGAACAAAATGGGTAGGCCGTGGCCTCATGGACAGGGTCCATGGCTGAGGCTTTGTCCCCCATTTTCAACACTTTGGGGGTCATGGAGACCAGTCTTTGTGCAGTGCTGGCTCCTACACTGTGATAGGAGCCGGGTGCTGCATGCAGTGGTGCCTAAAGGGGGGTGGTAGGTGCAGCAGGTACTTTTTACCCAGGTTTGATGGAGGTTCCCAGGGTCCACTGCCCCTCCCACATTGCAGAGATAGAGTTTGGGGGTTATTTTGGTTCACTCTTTCTGACAAATTCCTTCTTAGATGGACAAAACCATGTGCACTGCAGGTGGGGCAGGTGTTACTTGTGCATAGAGAATTAGATTTGGGTGGGGTGATATCTATATTGCAGTGTAAAAATAAAGCAGTCAGTATTTACCCTGCACAGAAACAAAATAACTCACCCAAATCTAATTCTCGCTGCACATGTTACATCTGCCCCCCTGCAGTGCACATGGTTTTGTCCATCTAAGAAGTATTTTGTCAGAAAGAGTGAACTAGAATATATTTATTTAAACCCACTCTCCCAACTCTTTTTACAATATATTGTATTACACACTTTTAAGACCCTAAACTTATGATTGACAAACAAAAACTGAATGATAGGTATTCTTTAACTCAAATTTGACATGTTACATATGAATGATTTAAGTAATTTTTATCCCAGTCAAAGGTCTCTGATATAAATGACTCAAACCTGTAGAATCCCCATGATTTAATCATTATAGGCCTGATTAATCTTCCTGATTATCTGTGAAGAAGGTGGGATGTAGGGCATACTGTACTCCAGCCCCACTTTGTCAGGGTTCACCCCAGCCGGACATCACTGACATCACTGACATCACTAGCTGTCCCTTTTATGCAGCAGCAGATCCAGGCAGTCAGAATGCAAGCAGGACAGCATGCAGTGCAGTCCAAGACATAGTAATATCAGGTTATACTGTAGAACAATCAATAGGTTGACACCAAAAGGTTGACACGTGCTAAGTCGACATTGCCCAAAAAGTTGAACTTAACTAGACCATCATTGACAAAAAGGTCGACAAAAGCAAAAGGTCATTATGACAATGGTTGACATAAAAAGTTTGAGATGGCTCCGTTCTCCCTTAACGCCTTACTACACTCACCTTTGCGATCCATCCCTTCCCATATTCTTGAACATATTCGATTTCGCAGAACATATGATGTCTGGATACATATTAACAAATCTCTTGGAAGAAACCATGCTCTCACTACATACATACCTGTCTGGGGTAACCCACTTTTCTCACCCTCCCTAACCAACCCCTCCTTCAACATTTGGCAACGCAAAGGCCTAGATTTAGCCTCAAAATTCTTTGACCCTGGTGGTACTATTCTTTCCTTTTCCCAACTAAAAGAAACATATAACATCCCCAACTCTTATTTTTACATGTACAGGTTGAGTATCCCGTATCCGAATATCCGTTATCCGAATTATTCCGAAAACCAGACATTCCAGAAAGTGAAAAAAAAATATTTTTTTTTGCTAAAAACTCACTGGGGACATCTGTAACAGCATCACTGAGGACATGATATGTAACTGGCACTATATATGTGCAAGAAAATTATTGCTTGGCATTCAAATTCAATATCTAAGATAGAAAACAAATTTTGTTTCATGTTTGAAACCTTGTTTTTTGAACAAATAAAATATATTTGTGTGTATTTCATGTGTTTGATGTGTTTATACAGCATAAATGCAAGATACATCAAAATACATCATTGAAATATTAAAATATTCCGAAATACGGAATAATCCGTTATCCAAAATTCTCTTGGTCCCGAGCATTTTGGATACGGGATACTCGACCTGTACTTACAAGTCCGTCATTTTGTAGCCCCCCAGATACCTTCTTTCCTCTCCATGCACAATGATGATTCACTTTCATCACTTTTCCTACATTTAGATCACCATAGTTTTAAGAGGAAGCACCTATACAAACTCCTAGTATCACCTACTCCTGTCTCCACATATACGTCACTAATGGGCCCCATACATCAGCAATTAATTGTGACAATTTTCAAATATGGAGATGATTGCCACAATTAATTTTAGATGTGTGGGCTCCCCCTTTTGCCAATCCCAATCAAAATCGCCAATCGATTGCTTAATCAGGTTTTTAACCATGTTTAATAATCTGGTATTATCTGCAGATCTTTTTTATATGTGTGGGCATTCCCAATTCGTCTTCTTCATCTATTTACATTATGAACAGCAATCGATTGGGCAATTTCCAGATATGAAGATGCAATCTTTAGACTGAAAAATCTGCCGATCACTGAAAAAAATCTGTAATGTGTGGGCAAAGTCAGATAGATTGTAAAATCCATTTATCTGGCCAAAAAATCCCTGTATCTGGAAATCCATAAATTGTGATTGCTGATGTATGGGGCCCATAACTCAGTCCTGGTCAACAGATATAACGGACATATCTCATTCTATATTGCTTTTTAAATCCTTCCTAGCCTCACTGAGTGGACATCATATTTACAGGAAGTCCACTTCAAGTCAATTCATAGACTTTACATCGCCCCAGCACAAAGCAAGCATATGTCCCCCGAGGCAACAGGTATCTGTCCAAAATGTGGCATGGGTAACGCTAAGTTTTTCCACTATTTGTGGGCTTGCTCAAAAATCCAAAAATTTTGGCGCAAATTGTTGAATTTTGTCAACAAGATGCTTTCCACTTCCTTCTTGCCTGATCCTATGGCCTGTGTATGTTTAAATTTTGATAAACGGATGTCATTGCATCGATGCCCACACATTATTCCATTGCTAACCCTAATCATTACCTTAGCCCCAAAAACTTATTCTGATCCACTGGATCCACCCCACAGCACCGACGTTGAATGAACTCCATGTCAAATTATCCCAGATATTACTTTTTGACAAACGCCCCCTGCTTCTTAATAAATCATCATCATTCTCCGCCTTCCTACAAAAAATGGCAACCATTCATTTCCACTTTAATGGAAACACAAAAGGAAACAGTCCTCTCTCTTTTGTCACACAACGATTTCCGAGGACGCCTCGCCTCGCGTTTGATTGCTGCTTAATTATCCATGCCATTTCAATATATCTGTCAGCCCTATCATGATCACCAGGTGTTCGACTTATTATATGTTCTCGAGAATTTTCATTGTGTGGTCCCAACCAATACTAGATAAATCTCTTCTCTGACCTAACCTGCCCCTCCCCCCCATACCACCCCTTTTTATATCCCAACTTATTTTTTCCTAATGTGAATCGTGTCTTGTCTCCCCTACCCCTCCTTTTCTCACTGTTTTTTTTCCTTTCCAAACGTACATATGTATACCTTTGTTTTACTTAGTCGATAGTATGTATGATTCTCTATATCGTTAATATTTGCCCTGATGTTTTATCTCCACCTTATGATTTTGTACCACAACGATAGGACATCACTTATATAGATACAATATGTTCTTTCCTTGTCCCTTTGATGTCTTAACGTAGATTGGACATGGGAGCATCTCCCAATTGTTTATACTGTAATTCATGTCATACATATATGTCTCTTATTGCTAAGTAGAGGCCATGTGGACCTCTCACCGCATTGTCTTTATTATTGAAAATTCTATATAAATCTGATAAATCAAAAAGTTTGACATGAGTTTTTCACAAGTTTTTCCAATTTGGAGGGGACTTTTTCATGCTTTGCCATCCACATGACCAACGATTGTAAAATCCACTGTGTTGCTTATGGACCAGTATAACCCCCTTGCTGTACAGAGCACAGTACTTAGCTCCTGAGAAGAGATACCTAATACCTATTACTGTGTGATACCGCTGCTGCATTACCGCTGGGTCCTGTTGTTAACCCCTTCATTGCCACTGTTTGCCAGCATATTTACCAATCAAGCCAGAATCCTGATCAATGACTCTCTGGGCAGTATTCAATGTTTTTATTCACTTTGTGCAGCGAAACCTGTTTAGGATTTGCGAGGGGTTCCGGAGGACTGGTGAATTCGCAGCCAGCCCTCCCTCTCCCCCTATTCAATGCGCCAGGGGCTCGGACGGTGAATTTTAACCCGCCCCGGTGAATGCCGCAGGGAGCCGGGGGGACAGCGCAAGGCAGGGAGATGGAAGCCTCCCTGTCTGCGCCGGATGCTGTGTGGGGGAGAAGGAGGGCTGGCGCGGGCACATGCAGCAGAAGCGGCCCCCCGGGACACAGGGCAGATGGGGAGGTGGAGGGAGCGCTGCACTGGTCCTGCTCGTGCATATATAATGAGCGGGACCAGCGCAGTGAATATATAATGAGCAACTCCTCTCCCCCCTGCTGACGTCATGTGCAAAGATTTTTTTTTTGGAGGATTTAGCACATGAATCCAAATAGCACACCTCTTCACATAATAAAAGTACTGATTTTTTTACACCAAAAAAAAAAACCCTTTATTTTAAAAGATCATTTTACAGTTCACCTTAAAAAGATGGCGAATGCAAAACGGTGAGTCATGGCGAAAATCCTGCTGAAAGCCATTCTCCATTTGAGCATTGAATACACTCTCGGCGAATCCCAGTGAAAACCCCATTGAAATTCACCAGCGAGTTGCAGCGAGCATGAAACGGAGAACTGGCCGGCATTCACTGGTCGCTTTCGGCGAACAGTGAACATAGAATAGGGTGAGTCAGATTTTCAGTGAAAAAGATTCACCGCAAGGAGTAAAAACAGCCCGATTCTCTGAAAAAACGGTGAATCGGGAGCCCTCTGTGTAGTTCCTTTTACATGTACTCTGCACCTGTTGTGATCACCCCAATAGGATATACTGTATCAATCGACGCTGCTTCAAATGGAAGATTTTGCTTATTTCTACTAGACGACCAAGCAAGCGTTCGTGCCCACAGGCTTAGGCAGTGCACAGTACAGGTACTTCTGCAGAACAAACAGTAGGAAATACTGTAAATACTGTACTAGCTTTGTATTGGCAGCTTTCTCCTGTTGAGATCTAGTTAAGGAATAAGAAGGAAGATAAGTGTCAATTAAAAACTACTGTGTATACAGTAATTGACTCACATATCTGTTTAAAGGTTCAATATTATTCCTTATACTTTTACATTATTATATAATTGGTGCCGCGGAGAGATCTTTTTTTGCTGTACAAAAAAACTAAACAAAGAAAAAAAAAACCAAGGACCATTACTAAGAAATAAACAATGAGCGAAGTGTCTTCACCATCGCTTTATACTACAATCCGTCATTACTGCCTTCAGAGCTGTAATAACATATTCCTGTAATAAAAAATGTGGTGTTTGTGATGAAGTTAATTATCAATTATTATTTTACTGCTTTCAGCCGCTGACTCAGGCTTGCATACAAAACAGCCATTGTAAATAGATTGTTTCAGTAGCTCAGGGTGCGGGCAGCAAACCGTAGCCGGCTTAGAATAACTGTCTCACTAAGGAGGCTACAGCGAGAGACTGATTCAGACATGCTTGCTGAGCTGCATATATTCGGAGACTAATCAGAATGTTTACGCCCCACCCTGCCACCCCAATCCCCACGATATGCTGCGAGCGAATACACACCATGCCCCCGGAAAAAAAATTATTTGATGGTTACTTACCATGAACGATCTTACTGATAAACAGTCTTCTGCGAATTGGGGACAGGCGCTAACGACATGTGACATCATTTTTATTTTATAACTGATCTGAACCAATGAGATGATTTAACAAGTCATCTGCCTGAGTGGGGAGAAAACATGGCTACTGATTGTGGCTGATGCCAGATGATAAAGTGTCAAGCCACCTTCCAGGACAACACCAAGATTCTGCATATGATCAGTGCTATGTTGTTCTGAACCTCCAAGCACAAATCCTGTTGTGGCCTATGCCGCATTCTTGTCCTGTAACGGATCATAGGGACCTCTGTTTTATCAGGGTTCAGATGCAGCCAACTGGCATTCATACACTCCTGGAGCTCAGCTCGGCAGCCATTCAGGGCTGTTCTTGGATTCTCAATCAATGGAGCAAACAACAGGAACAGTTGTGTATGAACTGCATAGCAGTAGACCAGGCCATGACGTCTGATTTATTATCATTATATAAAACCCTGTGAGACCCCACATGGCAGTGGCACTAGTGAAGATGAGTTCCCTCCACAAGAAACTCTTTGTGACCTGCTGGTGAGAAATTATTTCACCCAGCTACGGACTGTTCCCTAATAAATTATTCAGGAACTCAGATGGTGTCAAAGGCTGGGGAGAGATCCAGAGGGCACCTCTGTCTCTTGTCATTAGAAGATCATTCAACACACAGGACAGGGCTGTTTCAGTGCTATGTCAGTGCTCATACATACAGTGCCCGTGTAGTTGGGGAAATCGGAGGGTGCGGACGGGTGAAGCTGGCAGGACTGTTCCCCTCCCCCCCCTTCCCCCCTGGAAAAACGGCATCTGGGCCTAACGTCTGGAGGAAGAGTAAACCTGCTGAGACTTAGGGGGTCTTCCCTTCTTTCCCCCCCCCCTCACGTTGGCACAGCAGTAGATAAAGATCAGCAAGAAGGGAGTTGCTGGACGCAATAAAAATAATCAAGGCCACCCTGCAAAACGCAAGTATAAATTAAGAGTGCACTTATATCAGCACAGTCTGCAAACGCTGTTTTGAATTACCTTATATTTTGGCTATGTGTGAAGAGTCTTGGGTGATAAAATAACTGTCTGCAAGTTCGGTTGAACTATTCCATACATCAGCCATCTGTGGGTGCGCAAGCTGACCTATGCAAAGAGACTCAGGTGTTAAAATAAACGCCCGCAAATTCTCTATTGAGCTGCCTCAGATACTTGCCCCCCTGTGTGAAGAGATCAGGGTGATAAAATAATAGTCTGTGAATACTCTCCTGAATTGCCCTATATACTTGTCTCCAGCGTATGTGCTATAAGCTGCTAAAGTCAAAGTTGTTTAAGGGCCTGTGAGAAACGACTCAGGTGATAAATTCCTTTCTGAACTGTTTCATATAATTGCTCATTGACTGTGTAGATAAGTGGCAAGTTGACGAAAAGGCTTGAAAAAAAAAAAAAAATTACCAAAATGGGGAAAACTGGAAATGCAGCCACAGCAGCACGCCTTGAAAGATTTGCAAGGTCCCAAACCAGCAATACTACACGGACCCCCGTAACAACCCCTCAAAATACACCCACAAAAGGACATACTCCTCCGTCTCCCCCGTCTCTCCCCGAGATTTCGCTACAGCAGGTGCTGGAAGCTATTAAGGGAAGCGAGCAGCGTCTAATGGAAAAAATTAATGATATCCAAACGGACATTAGCTCCATGAAACACGATATAAAAGAGGTTAAGAGCCAACTAAAGGTGGCAGAGACACGGGTTTCCAATTTGGAAGATAGTAACAACACGCTGGTTACTAAAGTGAATTCGCTAGCAGATGAAGTAAGGGAGATAAAACACAAGTTGTCTGACATGGAGGGCAGAATACGAAGAAATAATGTAAGGTTGATTGGACTCCCTGAACGAGAGGAGGGTGTAAACGTAACAACATACATGGAGAAATGGTTGTTAGATAAATTTGGCAGTGAGTCATTCTCCAAAGCATTCGTGATAGAAAGAGCTCACAGAGTACCATCTAGACCATTGCCTCCGGGCACCCCACCACGAACAATGATAATCAAATTCCTGAATTTTCAGGACTGGGATACAGCACTTCGTTTGGCCAGGGAAAAGGGGCCCTTGGAACATAATGGCACAAGAGTTTCGATTTTCCCAGATTTCGCGATACAAGTACAAAAGGACAGGGCAAAATTCAACGAGGTCAAGAAAAGACTCCGAGATAAGGGAATCAAATACTCAATGACTTTCCCGGCCAAACTGAGGGTGGCAGTTGATGGGGAAACCCTCTTTTTCCAGACAGCAAATGAAGCAGCGGCCTGGATAGATAAACGGGTGCCGGGTAATTGTCAGTTAGCGGCCAGAGGTTCAAATGAATAATAGGCATGATTGTCCAGGGGGCTCACCATGCTAGGGTGTGCCAATAAGTAATAGCCCCAGGAGGGTCAATCGGAGGTGCGGTAGGGTATGAAGTATGCCAGGGGAAAATCGGTATACAGGGTGGGGGGAGGGAGGGGGGGGGTATGTGTTAATTGTTTGTATGTATCCAGCTGTGTGTAATAACTATACTCCCCAGGCTACAATGGCGAGGGAAGGATGTTATATTGTACTCCTCTCATGGTATATAAGATGGGTAAGAAGGAATAAGTATGGTAAAAGATCTCTATAATGTATGTCACCAGTATACATGGAGGGAAAGGGAATCCCAGAGGGAGAAATTAAGGAATATAGTATAAAATGGTGATAATAATGTCCTGGAACGTCAGGGGATTGAATGATAAGATTAAAAGATCACTAGTCGTAAAACAAATTAAGCAGTACAATGCGGATTTAACGTGCCTGGTGGAAACCCACCTAACGGGGAGTAAACTTTTGTTATTGAAAAGACCCTGGGTGGGATGGACATACCATGCCCCCTTTACCACGACATCG
This sequence comes from Crinia signifera, assembly GCF_055691185.1. Lineage (NCBI taxonomy): Eukaryota > Metazoa > Chordata > Amphibia > Anura > Myobatrachidae > Crinia > Crinia signifera. Next base: position 79,739,294 of record NC_139228.1, on the reverse strand, counting down.
CGGGGTATCTCAATAATGGTTAAAAAAACCCTCCCTTTTGTCTGTCACAGCAATAAAATAGATCCATTGGGACGTTACATCTTTATGGACTGTACAATACACCCCAGACGTATGCTTCTGCTGGTGATTCACATTCCACCCCCATTTACTTACGAAATTCTAAAGAAGGCAGTGGAATTTGTAGCTACAGCTCCTGACCTTCCAGTAGTCTGCACAGGAGACTTCAATAACGTACTGGATGTACAAAGTGATAGATGGAGTAAGTCACCAGTGGGGGGCATAAGGAGTAATAGAGGGTTTGACGATTTTATTAAAAATGTGGACTGGGTGGACTCCTGGAGAGAAAAAAACCCAGATAAAGTTCAATTCTCATGTTTTTCAGCCTCCTTCCATTCATTTTCGAGAATTGATCTGATGTTGGTCTCTAGGAAATTAATGCCTGATGTGACAAAAGTTGAATACAAGAATAGAGGCATATCGGATCATTCTCCTGTACTGATGGAACTGGCGGAGTCGAAAGGGAGGGACCAAGGGTTTTGGAAATTTGATGCAAGGTGGCTGGGGAAAATAAAGGAGGAAGAGAAGTTAAAAGTGTGGTGGTCAGAATATTGGGAGATAAATAGGGGTACCTCATCCGGAGCAATGGTCTGGGATAGCTTTAAGGCATACGTGAGGGGGACATTAAAAAGTAGCATCAGTGAATTAAAAAGAGCAAGTAGCGAAAAGATACTGCAGCTGGAGAAGGTGTGTGAAGAATGTGAAAAATGTTATATTGAAAATAAGGATGAGGGGAGGAAAAACGATTGGCTTGAAGCACAGAAGAAATGGCTGGAGGGTATAGAGGAGGAGAACTCTAGAATGTTGCTGCACAGCTCTCATGTCAAATATGCAACAGCAGATAAAATGGGGAAATTTTTAGCTAATATAGCCCAGGCAGACGGCCCATCAAATATTATTCTAAAAATATCTGATAAAATGGGGAGTGAGGTATTTGATAAAGAGGAAATTAGTAATGTTTTTAGGGACTATTTTCAGGATATATATGTATCAAGGATAAAATACAGTCAGATGGACATTAAAAGATTTGTGAATAATATAGACATGCCAACACTTCCACTGGAAGCTAGGAATGAATAGGACAGTCCACTAAATATAGAAGAAATAATGGAGGCAATTGGCTCCCTTCCATGTGGGAAAACACCTGGGCTGGATGGCATCCCTGGGGAGATCTATAAAAGATATTCTGAGATATTAGCCCCATTACTGCTAGAGATGTTCAATACCAGCTATGTGGAGAATAATTTCCCCAAATCTATGCTAGAGGCGAAAATAGTGGTACTAGTAAAAGCCGAAAAAGATCCATCCCTATTGGAGTCATATAGACCAATCTCCCTGATAAACACCGAAGCCAAAATAGTCGCCAAAATTTTAGCCTCTAGACTTAACAAACATATAAATAAAATAGTTAGTAAAGATCAAACCGGATTCATGCCGGGGAAATCAACTTCAATCAATTTAAGGAAACTTCAGCGGCAACTGCAGTTAAACCATGAAGAAGATCCGTTCCCGGTGGTAATGTCACTCGACGCGGTTAAGGCGTTTGACGCTGTCGAGTGGCATTACCTATGGGAAGTTATGCGGGCGATGGGGATAGGCCCCAGCTTTATTAAATGGGTGCAGTTATTATATACATCTCCCAGTGCCAGGATGGCTGTGAATGGTTGTATTTCACATCCATTTAACCTCCACAGGGGTACAAGGCAAGGGTGTCCCCTATCGCCTTCTTTATTCGCACTGGCTATTGAGCCCTTGGCTTGTATCCTGCGTGGACATCCTGGAATAACAGGATTAAAAGCAGGGAAAGCTACAGAAATGATAGCACTGTATGCGGATGATTTACTGATATTTGCATCAGATGGTAGACTCGCAGCTCCAATAGTGATGGATGAGATTACAAGGTTTGGAGACCATTCGGGCTTTAGAGTCAATTGGGAAAAATCCAATATCTTTTCAATAAGATCAGGGGATATAGGGATTTCCCAGTTGGATACACCCCTAAAATGGGCACAAACTTTCAGATATCTAGGAATCTGGATCTCTAGGAGCCCCGAGGATTATAAGAGACTAAACCTAGATCCCTTAATTACATACCTGAATAATAAAATTAAGATCTGGCGGAGGCTACCATTGACAAACTCCGGTAGAGTAAATCTGATTAAAATGATACTGCTTCCCAAATTTTTATATGCGTTACAGCATGCACCACAATATGTACCTGAGTCCTTCTTTAGGAAAATCAATAGCTTACTGTCTTCCTTTATATGGGGTAATACTCGCCCTAAAATTAGACTCCAGGCTCTAATGAGGAAACGGGAAAAGGGGGGGATGGGTTTGCCTGATCTTAGGCTGTATTACATAGCAAGTCAACTGACATCTCTTTCCGAGTGGGTGGAACCCTCCTCCGCGGATGAAGGGATTAGTGATATGATAGTTGAGGAAGAAAGAGGAAATACCCCACTGCAGAAATTAGTGAAAGGTAACATATGCAGGAAAGATGCACCAATGATCATCCAAGCAGTGAAGATATGGAGAGAAGCCAACAGTATAATGGAATTTACGGCACTGGATATGGAATATCCTCTGAATGACCCCCAGAGAATAAGGGAAACAGAACAGCTCCAACTACATAGGGTCTGGGGGAAATTCGGGGTAACTAAACTAAGTCAGATATATGACAATAATACTATCAAATCATTTAGTCAGATGCAAGAGGAGTTCCTCGTACCGGCTGGGTATCTCTTTAGATACCTTCAATTAAAAAGCATAGTGGAAGCTCGTTTTGAGGGACAACCACCAGTATTTGGAGACTCCCCAATTAAGAAAATCTTGAAGGGAGGAAAACGTAAACTAACGGCTACATTGTACAATATGATGTTACAATTTAAAATGGGTGACATGGACGAGGTGAGAGAAAAGTCGGAGGGAGACCTAGGACCTATATAGATAAGAGAATGGAGAGAGGCGATGGAGGAAGTGCCAAGAGCAACAAACTCAAGTAGAGTACAGCAAATACAATTGTATATACTTCATAGGTCACACCTAACCCCAATAAGATTATTAAAATTTGGAGGAAGGTCATCGGATAAGTGCCCAAAATGTAAATTATCTTCTGGTACCTTCTACCATATGATTTGGGAATGTCCAACGGTACAGGACTTTTGGGGTAAAGTCATTCAATCCCTGACGGATTTGGGAATCAATAGAATAGTTCTAACAGTTAAATGCTGCCTGTTGGGTATTTGTTCTAGTCAGAGGTTAAGTAGGTACACTAAGGACCTTATTGTCAATATATGCGCATTAGCCAAAGTAATAATCGCCAGAACCTGGCTGGCAAATATAGGTCAGGAGATCGAGAAGTGGAAAGCATTAGTAGAATACACAAGATCACATAAAAAATATATATATGTGCACAGAAACACTGTTAGTAAATTTGAGAGAATACGGGGTGTGTGGGGCAATAGGGACTAGTGCCCGATAAGTACTAAACCACTGAATATTTATAAGTAAGGGACAATATAATAGAAGTTAGCACATTTGTAATTAGATACTAACACAAGATAATAATGTAACACAAGATAATAAAGTAAATTATAAGATATAAAGATAATGATATATTTATTATGGTAATTAAGGATAATATATTAATAGCACTGTATGGAAGTATAAAGGATGGGTAAAATATAAAATATACATATAGTATTACCCAGTAGAATAGATATTTCATTCCCCCCCTTTCCTTTTTTTTCACTATTAATTTAAATTTTCTCTTTTTCTTATATATATTTTTTTTCTCTCTTTTCCCCTTTCTCTTCTTTCCACTTCTTTATCAAGAGGGCAAGTAAAGACAGTGTAAATAGGGTTAAGAACGGTGTATCGGTCACTTTTTAAGGCTGTTTAGAGGTAGATGGAGATCTAATGGGTCAATTTAAGATCTACGGCAGCACCCTTTCTTTTCTAAGTCATAATAAGTGTAGGAAGAATTACAAGTAGGGAGAGGTAGGTAGGATAAATACGGATGGTAGGCTAAGCTGGATTTGTGTTTTGGATGTTTTTGTTAAATGTATTGTCATAGCCATGAAAAGTGGGAATATGTGAACCTCACTCGATATATAAGCGATAAATACTGTCCTAGGATCAATTGGGGTGGGAATGCTTAATGTATTGTTTTTGTTTTCTTTTTATGGCTAAGTTATGTAATTGTGTGTTATGGGAATGTTTGTCTTTTATATGCAATTTAAAAAATTGGTACTTATGTAGTATCTGGGCTGCCGATTTTTTGATTGTATGCCTTAAGTTAAGGCATACAATCAGATGCGATGCGATGCGATATCGCATCGCATCGCATACGACCATGCGATGCGATGCGATGCGATGACCCGATTTTTCCATAGGATTCAATGTTAAAATGGACTGAGTCCATTTTAACATGGAATTCAATGGGAAAAAGGGGTCCTTTTCATACCCCTACTATCCAAGTGGGCATGGAGTTGGATATAAACCTGTGGCGAGCGTAGCGAGCCACCGAGCCCGAAGCGTGGCGAGCGTAGCGAGCCCCGCGAGGGGACGGTATTCTGTGTCCCCTCGCGGGGCTCGCTACGCTCGCCACGCTTCTGGCTCGGTGGCTCGCTGCGCTCGCCACAGGTTTATATCCAACTCCATGCCCACTTGGATAGTAGGGGTATGAAAAGGACCCCTTTTCCCATTGAATTCTATGTTAAAATGGACAGAGTCCATTTTAACATTGAATCCTATGGAAAAATCGGGTCCATCGCATTGCATCGCATCGCATCGCATGCGATATGGTCGGGTGCGATGCGATGCGATGGACCCGATTTCAAAATCGGCAGCCCAGTTACTACATAAGTACCAAAAAATTTAATAAAAATTATGGAAAAAAAAAAATGTCAGTGCTCATACATTTAATGGGGCCAGTGGCGTAACTATGAAAACTGCTGCCCCCGCCAAAAATTTCGTCAGCCCCCCCCCCCAGTAAATATAACGAACATCCAACCCCCCCCCACCACTACTGCCCCCGCCGCCCTTGTGTCTTACTTTCCGCTGTCCTTCAGTTCCAGGGACCAGCAGCCGGCTCCCCTCCTGGATTCTGCTGGTAGGAAAAACGGACTATACAAAAATGTCCACCCCCATAGTGCAGACAGTTTCAGAGAACTGTCTGCTTTATGGAGACGGACATTTTATGATGGTTTATTTCAGCAGAAGCCAGCTGCGGATCCCTGGCACTGAAAGACAGCGGAAATTAAGGCACGGGGGCATGGGCGGCGGCAGCGGCACGGGGGTGTTTTGCAATACAATAGCCCCGCAGACCCCCGGCGCCCACACTTACACAGCACACCCCCCCCCCCCCGCGACTGTGGGGTCTGCGGAGCTATTATAACGCCACTGAATGGGGCTACAGGCAGTGGCGTAACTATAAGGACGCAGCCCCCACGGTGGCGGGGAGGCGCCGGGGGTCTGCGGGCGCTATTTTTTCTCCGCCAGCTCCCCACTGCTTGTGGGTGCAGCGGGGAGCTGGCAGGGGGGTCCGTGCGGCGCGGAGGTACCTGTATTCAGGCAGGGAGAGCCTGGAGGTCCCTGCGCCTGCGGCGCTGAGTATGATGTTGCCGGCCGGGATCCCTGCAGTGAAGTGGAAATAACGCGCTATCTCCGCCGGAGATAGCGCGTTATTTCCACTTCACTGCAGGGACCCCGGCCGGCAACATCATACTCAGCGCCGCAGGCGCAGGGACCTCTAGGCTCTCCCTGCCTGAATACAGGTACCTCCACGCCGCACTGACTCATTTTCACTTCACTGCAGGGACCCCGGCCGGCAACATCATACTCAGCGCCGCAGGCGCAGGGACCTCCAGGCTCTCCCTGAATACAGGTACCTCCGCACCGCACGGACCCCCCTGCGGGGGGCAGCGGCAAAATTATCCGGGGGGGGGGGGCGAAATTGTCCCGGCGGGGGGAGCAAAAGTTTTCGTTACGCCACTGGCTACAGGTGGGTTTTTAGTTGACTTGTAACCACTTTCTCGATAGCCTTACCTAGAAAAAGGAAGGTTTGAAACTGATTCTTCATTTGTCATGCAACTGGGGTCTAAATTAAGGTTTTTGAGAAGTGGCCTTACAATTGCTTCCTTTAGTGGTTTAGAATAAACATATGTCTCTCTGCAAAGAGCATACACCCTATTAGAATCTTGGTTGAGGCAGGTTTTGAAGTCATGTATAGTGGGGTGCAACCTTCAAGTAATTTTCCATGCATTGGTTCACTGTTCCGTAAAGAAAGGAGGCTTACACTGGTATGCTATCTACTAATATTGCAAGATCTCCTTTGCAGCCTGGACCGGGCAGCCGCCACAACCAGGGACAAAGTCCCCGCTCTGGCGAATGGACAATGACACCTGCAGCTGCTGAAATTGAAACCTACAGGCTGCTGGAATGGTCAGAGCTATTGACTGCTCATATATTGCTTGCTGTATTGGTGCGCTATTGTCACAAATCGCGGTGCACAGTCCTGTTTGCGTCAGCGTCCCTTACCTTTGCTTTGGTCCACACTGCGTCACAGGCCCATTGTCTGTGTCACTTCAGGCTGCAGTTCATGGCGTGATGTCCCCTGTGTCCCCCAGGTCTTTGCACGGTGTCCTGTGCCAGTTCCTCACTGAAATCATGCTGTATGGGTGCTGCCATGACACCTGTGGTCAGCTGACAGTATGGGCCAATCGCTGTTTCCTATAAACTAGTTAATAAGTTCATTACCACATCTCGTTTCTCATATCTTGTCTACACTGTTCCCTTCTCTTCTCAGGCAAGTTGATGTATTTCTAAATTACCTAACGTTTTTTATGTGCCCCCTTCATAAAGTAATCCAGAGATATCAGAGGAAATAATCAACGCTGTGCTGAGGAATCTAATCATAAGGAGCTTATACTGATATTGCTTCTTATTCTTTTACATTCTGTTTCCCAGGAAATCTATTACTTGAGTTGTTGTTAGCAAATTGCAACATTATTTAAAAGCAGATGATTAAGAATACTTTAGCATTATCCTATCATTTCAGCACTGCTCTTAAAATTGTTTACATTTGTTTGTTTAAACAAATGATCTTATATGAGCTGATAATAGCCAGGAAAGAAGCAAAGTGCTCAGGAAACTGCTGCAAAATTGTTTTCATTTATTACAATTATTTTGTACCTTGTGCACAAAGCCATTAACAGGAGGCATTAAATGCACATTTCCCAAGCACAGTGGATGTGGTTTGGGGGGTGATTCTGGTTGACACACAGCGCTGCAAAGTTTGCAGCGCTGCGTGTAATTTTTAGCCTGCCACTCGCACATGCAGCCGCCCCCCTTCGCAGGGCGAATTCGCACGCGCGGCTGCAAATGGCCTAAACATCCATTCGAAGCCTATGGGAAGACACCCACATCATACGATGGTCGCCACACATCAAATGATGTGGAGGGCACACGCAAATCTAAGACACCCTCGGGTGTCTTAGGCTTGCGTGTGTACTGGAGGGGAACATGGCGCGCAGCTGATGTCCGGTAATGTCAGCTGCCCGCCCCGGCACCTGCGTCATCCACCCATCAGCAGGAGAACGTGCAGCGTTTTCATGGGAACACCGTTCTTGTGCGGATACGCACGGGTGCGCATAGACCAGAATAAGGTCCTGGATGCGATAGTCCAAAAATAATGTATGCGAAATAACCTGTTCATTAGGGATGGACATCAAACTCCTACCTACTTTATACCCCATCTATCCTTTAGCCCTTACTATTATTATTATTATTATTATTATTATTATTATTATTATTATGGTACTTGTTTCCTAGCACGGCGCCCATGATATTCATGGCATCTCGTATGGCATCTTATGCATTGTATCGCATTGCATACCATATACCCGCATGCGATGCAATGCGATTTTAAATTGTATAAGCACCCTAATGGGTGCTTACAATGTTAAATGCACCCACACCCCACCCCCACTATCAACGCCAACCCGAAGCGTGGCAAGCGCAGCGAGCCCGCGAGGGGCGGCGGTACGCGTCCTCCGACCTTTTCATACCCCCACTATCCACGTCGGCGTGGAGTTGATTTCATATAGTGTGGCGAGCGCAGCGAGCCACCGAGCCCAAAGCTCGCGGGGCTCGCTGCGCTCGCCGCGCTTCGGGCTCAGTGGCTCGCTGAGCTCGCCACACTATCTAAAGTCAACTCCACGCCGAAGTGGATAGTGGGGGTATGAAAAGGTCGGAGGACGCGTACCGCCGCCCCTCGTGGGCTCGCTGCGCTCACCACGCTTCGGGTTGGCGTTTATAGTGGGGGTGGCGTGGGGGTGCTTTTAACATTGTAAGCACCCATTACGGTGCTTATACAATTAATAATCTTATAGGAGACACATTTAACATTGAAAACACCCATTAGGGTGCTTATACAATTTTAAATTGTATACCATTGTATATGGCGTAACATCGCATCGCATACCATTGTATGGCTTATGGTATGCGATGCGATGGGCGCCGTGCTAGGAAACAAGTACCATAATTATTATTATATTTAAAAGGTGCCACAAGTGGTTCACAGCACTGTACATATGGCACTCATTAGAACAGTACATGATGTATACTGTAGAACTTAAACTTACAGTAACTGAAAAATCTAAAACAGAGCACCGGTAACAATTATCAGTGCACAATACAGCTGAGATGTAGGGAACCAGGGGAGAGGTCCGCAAAGCGCTATGGGTGGGCTGCCGTTGGGAGAGATGAAGGGTTATGAGTGAGAGAAAGCTGTAATTGAATAGTGATAGAACAGGGGTGTGGGGACAGGAGGGAAGAGGACCCAAGGAGCTTACAATCTAAACAGTGGTTTCCAACTTGGAGGTACGGTGTAGACCGGTTGGCTGTACTTGAAAATATTATGGTAATGGCAGAAGAAGCGGAAGAAGTCTCCCGTTGCTGTGGAGATGAACCACATTGCATCACATTTGGTTCCATCTGCAGTGTCATCTTCGTCTCCTAGTGCTTTTTACCTGACCAGCATTTCACTGAGAGCTGTCCGCATTGACCCCAGATATCAGCGATCATCTGCCCCGCACTGACACGGGTGGAGTAAGCAGAGCCAACAATCCAGCCATTAGTGGGAACCCCGGAGACAAAACACAGCCAGCAGATTACTCCTCCCCTACTCCTTAATATAAGGACACGCATACTACTCACTGTCACTCGTAAGTACTCTGGATATTTAAAACTGAGAGGAGGGGGTACTCATAAATGAAAAGCTTAATCAAGAGGTATGGGAGAGAAAAAAAGGTTGTTTTGATCTAGAGGGAGGGGGATACAGACAGGTGACATGAGATGCAGGCATGAGGGCCTGAAGGCAGGAAGTGATCATGGCAGGGATAGCCAAGACATTATGTAATGCCTCAACAATTAAATACCCAAGACCAATTTATGGGTCAAATATAATAGTCCATGATTTGCCGGACACTATGCAATTCTTATAAGATAGTCACTAGATTTGAAGCAGCAAAATATGAAAAGCAAAATCATGTCACCTCCCACAAACCACGGCCTGTCAGTGCGGGGTGAGCCGGCTGTGCAGAAGGAAGACCAGCGCTGGATCCTGGATTGGTAAGTATATTGGTGTAAAAGTGAGGTGTGTGTATGTGTGTGAAATAAAGTTATACTTTTCAGTGTGTGTGTGTTTTTTCTTTTTACATTCTTTTTGCAGGTGGACTACAAGTCCCAGCGGGCTCATTAATGCCCAGCATGCTGGGACTTGTGGCATCTCATTAAATATGCGAATTGTATACTTTTCGATGAGAAAACATCTGGATGCGAGTTCCGGGCCGACTAAAAATTTGCGACAAAATCAGCGTTTTTTGCCGTTTTCCGCATCTCATTAAATATGCAAATTTGGGAAAAAGGGCGAATTTGGGCGTTTTTGGTGGGGAAAAAAATCGCAAAACTCACATTTTCGCATCTCATTAAATGTCACCCATAGTCTTACGTGTCATTAAGCTAAATAGTTCATTTAGCTAGTGATGTAAGTTCCTGCCATTTAGTCATTTCTAAGTGTCAAGTTTTCTTTATTTATATGTGTGTTTGTAATCGAGCCTGCACTCTTTAGAGTTGAAATTTTGGTGGCAGTGGGAGAAGGGAGTTGTTATAGGAGAAGTTCTTGTCAAGCTGGTCCTGCAGGCTCTGGATCATAGTAGGCACCACTCATAAGGAGTTAGCCAGGACAAAGTGAAAAGAAGGCCTATAAGTCATACTCCAACTAGGTCAGCAGGATGTTCATTTTCATGGCTTGTTATTTAGAGACCCACCCAGGAAAACCATGGAAATTATCTTAAATATTTTTGTCTTATAAAGTATATGTCATCACTGGGAATTATGTGGCGGGCTTATGCTGAAGAGTTCTGCATCGAATAAGTGTTCTAGATGCCAAGCGGACGAGGCCAATATTTTCGACTGTTTGTGGACATGTCCTAAAGTCAGGTCTTTTTGGCTTAAAGTTTATAAATTTGGCCTTGGTAATCTTGTTAATTAAGTCCCCTTCACTCCTGAGTGGGTGATCCTAGGTATTCTACCTCAAGGTCAATGTATATCGAGAGGCTGCCGTAAACTGTTGTTAATGTTATGTTGGTTAATGTTATATTTTGTAACTCAATTGCTATTGATTTATTTTTATTATGTGTTTTATGCTCAGTCATTAATAAAACATATACAAAAAAATATAGGCTAGACAGGATCCATGTCATGGAAGAGGGTTTGGTATTTTTTTGTGGAGGACTTCTTTGGGATTTTGGTTTAGGTTTGTCTACTTTTTTCTTGTAAGGTTATAGTGGCAGGCTACAGCTTAAACCATTTTATGGTGGTATGAGTAAATGTATTAGCATAGTTTTTGGTCATGTTAATTGGGCACACCCTCCTTTATTTTGGTGGATGCTGATAATGCCATACAGGTTCAGCTATAGCAATCATGCTTTAAGGTCTACAATATGTTTTTGGTTATTTATGGTTCTTTATTTCCTCTTTCTTTATTGTGCATCAAATAGATTGTATCTATTTTTTTATCTCCCACATTTATTTCTGTATTTAGGATTATTTGGTTCTATTAATATGTTAAGTTAGTATAAGATATTGGTGTCATATCTAATAGTGAGTCATAGGCCGTTAGGGAGGTAAGGAGGTTAGGGAGAGGGTGTGTGACTATCATATGTCACATGTGCTATCACTGGACACTTTTGTCATATCTTCACAGCTGTGAGGAGGAAAATAGATTAGCAATGGTGGATCGGACACATCTGAAACCGAGGACAAACTGGAGCAGCTGAAACAATATCATGAAAAGCAGCTGCAGAAATCAAGGGTGATGACATTTGTAATTCTCTTAAGTGTATGATTAAAGACCTGCAACATTTTCTGCAAGGATTCCTCTGTAATGTTTTGATTGAAGTTTTTAATTTAGTTTTTTGTGGGCCGACAAATTTTCCTGCAAGTTCCCTGAGGCAGCACAGGAGGTAGCGGCACACAGTTTGTAAACTATTGGTGTAAATGTTAAAGACACATGCATACGCCATCAAACTTCAACTTGCACTAATTCCATACCTATTCTCACACCTTTTGCCATTCCCATTATTATCACATATATTTTTAGAGGCATTATTCAATTTAGCCCATTGTCTCAGAACTGGTATTATAACACAGGTGTGGCTCAGTGGATCTACAGTAAACTGACAGAGAATAGGTTGACCGCTATGTTTGACATGCAAAAGATCAGGCAGGGTCAAAAGGTCAACATCCATTTTTTTGGGATGTCATTTTGTATGTTTCTTCATATGTGACCCCAATCAGTGTACCATATACCCTCACAAAGTACGATTAGGGCATGGTGGCTCACTGTGCTTGTCACAGGTTACCATTCTAAGTAGCAGCTCTTGGATGGCAAATTAAACAAAAGTTGATTTAAAAAAAAAAACTTGTGTTGACCATTTTCATGTCTGCACCCGTTGACCGTTTGTACCAGACGACCTTAGACACAGTCAACCTACATGTTGACCTTTTGATCATATGGGTCAACCTAGAACCCAAGAATACACATTAAAGAAGAAGTTTGCTTTTGCAAACCAACCAGATTCACCCCCATAATCCATAGAATATATAGTCAAGTTATCCCAACATGGAGGGGTTATTTAGACCTGATTGCGCAATTAGCAATTCACTGTGCATGTCTACAGCCCATAATAGGCATTTATGGGTGGATTCAATGGGGGGGGGGCACCTGTGCACGTGCCCCCCTGTCATTTCTGACATAGCTAATTTCCAAAAAGCCCAGCCCCGGGTTGCTAGCCCTCCAGGGAACCGAAGATACGGATGGGCAAAGCTGGGACATTTTTTCCCATAGGATAACATGGAACCCGCTAATTACGACCCCCACCAGGTTTCAACTGCTGCCAGTTCCCCCCTGGCATCACAGAAGCTCATGGTTGATCATTATTCAAACCCAAATAACTGGGCCTTCAATCTGATACATATCTGGTCCATAAGGGTCAATTGGTTCCAGAGATATTGCGGGCAAACAAATTTTTTTATTTTTGAAATGTAATTTCATGGCTGTTCATGTTCTTTGAGGGAAGATTTATCTGGAACAAAACGGCCCAGTTTCATGGGACCAAAATCATTCGAAGCCCACTTAAAAGTTCTTCAATATGATACTGTCTCATTGTAAATGGGCAGTTGGTTCCAAAGATATAGCCGGTTAAACAATACAGCTGGTTAAAGGGGTGGGGGGAGAGGGTGGTGTTTTCCACTACGCACCATAAAATGCAGGGACTAGGCTGGTGTAAGAGGGGCCAACCTGGGAATGTCCCTGTATGATCCTGGTACCATATTCCAGGGTAAATCCCTGAGTTTCTTGGAGTGAAAGTGGTATTATTTCAATTAGCCGGGACCTGAAGTGAATACAGCCAGGCAGCCCCCTGCCCTCTGCCCGGCTGTCAATGGCCGTCACTTCTGCCTGGCCGCGACTGTCCCCCAGTTACTGCAAGTATGTATTCCCCCTTGGCAATGAGCATGTAATCCCACATGGCAACGAGCCTGTAACCCCTGGCAATGAGCATGGAACCCTTGGCAATGAGCATGTAGGTTGCATGTACCAGTTAAATTCTTTATTAAATTTTTCCAAGCAAACATTTTCAAAAAATAGGGAACTGGTTATCGACAAAAAATAAAGAAAATTAAATAAATACGTAAATTAGGGCATACAGAATAGAGAAAGGGAAAGGGAAAAAAAGGAGTAGCGTAATTTTTAATAGGCATTATGGTGTTTGGCTTAACATGTAATGGACATTATGGTGTACATTTTTAATGCACACCTTTGGCGCACAATGTCCTTGTTTATGAAGCATATTGTGAATTTTGGCTCAATCCATGTGGCATTATGTGAATTTGGCACAATCCATTTGGCATCATGTGTAGGGTTCTAGTATTTTGTTGTATATGGTGTAGTACACTACACTCAAGGACACACCTCTTTTTTTTGGCGCACACAACTACATCCTTCACTTTTATCGCCAAAGTGGACCTGTGTACTTTAAACGCCAGGGGCTATTTTTAATCCCATTCCCGCCCTCTCTCTGTTCTCCTCTCTCTCGCCATTCTCTTAGCATGTACTCTGGCACCACTAACACCCCCTCCCCCTACCAAACCCTCTCCTATCATGGTTCCCCCCCTCCGGTCATTTTCCCCTGGATCTGCCCCTGTACGTATGTGTGAATCCTTCCTGCTACTTTTTATATCAATGGCCAAATGCAAGTTTACTGCCATGAATTCAGCATTTGGGGGTGTTAACCGGCCATTTTCTGGGCGTTTCAGGGAGCACACCGAAGCGTTTGAGGGGAAGTCATGTGACATCAGCTATGGGCCCGTTCCGACTGATTCCGTTGCAGCCGCTGAGTGGGCTACACACAGACCGCATACAGTTGATAAATCATTTGATGGTCAGCGAATTGCAGGCCTGCACGGGGCGGGATTTCACTCTGGCAGGGTGGCATATACCTGATTGCAGAGCTCTGCAAGTTAGCAGCGCAGTGATCCGGTCTGAATACCCCCCAAAGTCTCAGACTGATCTGCTTCCTGAGCCTGACTTGCTTATTATAATACAACCAGTCCTGCATCTAACATCACTATTGGCCATCTCAGTGCCGAGTATACAGTATGCAAGCAGCAGAGGCATCTTAAGGTGGCCATACATCAGAAAGATATTGTACCCAATCATACAATCTCAATTGATTGTAAGATGGATTGTATGCAGATTGTGCGCACATCTTGTGTACACAAATCATACAATCAGTCTTCAGATGGATTGTATGACTGATTGTATGATGGATTGTATGCAGATTGTGTGCACATCTTGTATACACAATCATACAGCAGATGGATTGTATGACTGATTGTAAGATGGATTGTGTGTAGATTGTGTGTCCGAAAACCACCAAGGACTGCCGGGGATTTCAAGGGAAATTGTACACAATCATGAGCACAATCGATCTTAAGATCGATCTTTCTGATGTATGGCCAGCTTTACAGCCTTTCCAAATAATGCTGACCAAACTGCAAACATCTGGAAACCATTTGCCCAAATGATGGCTCTTGTTTTATTCTTCAACTACAAGCCACCTGTTTTCTTCCCTCATCCCTCCCTGTCAATGCGGCAGGAAAATATGTTCACATACTGATATGTTCTAGATGTTTTACTTACCATCATGGTTAAGCTGGGTCCCCAATCCTACTGAGCGATGTCGGGATACAGTCACGGGTTCTGACTGCCGGCATCTTGATCATCGGAATGCCAACTGGATCCCAATCTTACCAATCATGACCCATGAGGCCTCCATAGGTTGTCACTGCGGGTGTGGTATTCATGTCACCGGGAGAAGCAAAGGTACAGAACTAGGCCCTTATCGCCGCCCTCAAGTATTGTTAGAACCATGTACGTTGTACTTAGGCTCTGTCAATGCAGGGCTCCTCCCCTGATGCCTGGGTCCCTCTGCTGTCAGCATTCTGTATGTGTCTCAGTCGTACTGTAGGACTAAGTAGCACAATTCAGCCACTGCAGCTTGTCTCTTGATCTTCAATCCCTCTGCCATTGGTTTTCATTAAACAGTGTCCTCCTTTCTTAACAAGTCCCTCATTGCCATCCTTTGCTTAGTCTAGGGTCAACTCAATTAAGGTCAACATACATTGGCTTGACCACTGAAGGTTGACAGGATTTAGGTTGACAATGGGAAGGTCGACAGTCATACGGTCGACATGAGTTTTTTAATTTTTTTTTACCGAATGTCGATGGATACTGTTGCAGTTTACAGCTGTGCTCATTGTGCTTCTGAGTTCTGACACGTGCCTCTCTGCATCTGGCACACTGTTTTATTCTCCCGCCATGCCGTGGTGTATGGTAGGGCATGTAATACCACCTGGAGGCATATGTCGGCTCAAAAAAAAAAAAACATATGTACATATATACATATATACACACACATACACACACTCATATATATATATATATATATATATATATATATATATATATTTCAACCAAAACAGGCTGCAACAATTCTCACCTGGCTCCCAGCTCCTCTGTAACTGCTACCTGCAGCCTACTCATCCAATATGCGCTTCCCAGGTCTCCAGTCATTATATATGCATGCGCAGGGACCCGTTCATTTAATATGCACTGCCATGGTCCACGTTTATTAGATATGCAGGGGCGGGACCTGTCAGTGCATATTAAATGAGCAGGTCCTCACCCCGGCATATTTAATGAGCGGGGAGCCGGGCAGTGCATATTAAATGAGTGGGTCTCCGGCCCTGCATATCTAATGAGCGGGGACCATAGCAGTGTGCAAACAGTGCTCCGTGTTGGTGCCAGGGGCACATAGTCACATAAACATGAACTGCGAACTCCCGGACTACCATCTTGGCAAAGGGAACATGCCCCCCTTTAAGCATGGCACCCGACTCCATTGCCTCCGGGAGTTCTGCCACTGGTTACCACAACTAATACCTATTTCTTACTCTGCTATACTAGTAAGCCCGCTTGAAGCAAAAGCTTCAAAAGCTAGTCTGCTACTTTCTGTGTTTGTGCATGTGTGAGAAAGAGATTATGGGTGACATTCTATGCTTGCACATAAATGCGCATGTTTTTTTAGCGCACCACATCGCCGCAAATCGCACTTTTACAAATCGCACTTTTCAGTCATAATTCGCATATTTAATGTGATGTGTTTTGGAGGCTGAAAAGTGCGAATAGGTGCGATTTGCGACGAAGTGGTGCGCTTTTAAGTAACAAAATAGTGCGAATTCTTCCGCCGGTCATGTGCGATTTTTGGACCAACCGGAGTGCGATATACAAAACTGTCTCCGCATGAGTAAGAACCCCCCAACCTATTGGCCCACCTGTGTCCCCTCCATTATGCATCACACCCCCTATATAAAGGGGCATTGGCGCCATTTCACTCTTTGATAGGAAGTAAGGAGCATGGAGAGGAGCAGTGGCAGTGTGCGTTCAGGAACAGGTGTTGGTGGCAGAGTGAGGAGTGGCAGAGGGAGCAGTGGCAGAGTGAGGAGTGGCAGAGGAAGCAGTGGCAGAGGGAGCAGTGGCAGAGGGACCAGTGGCAGAGGGACCAGTGGCAGCAGCCAGACAAGTGTGAGAGGCAGCAGTGTGGCAGGCAGCATGGCCACAGCAAGGGCAGCCCCACACCAGGCCCTGGGCGTCCAGCCCCAGCAGGAGGAGGTGGAGGATCCGCTGGCATCCCCATCCTACAGCCAAGACCTTGACCATACCCCACACCAGCTGCAGGAGGGCCACATGTCAGAGGTGGAGGCAGATGGTGGTGAGGAGGAGGAAGACACTGCCATGGAGGAGGAGGGCAGTCATGGCAGTTTCCCGGAAAGCCTGCAACAACACTCAGGATTTTCAAATTTGCATTGGATACAACCTGCACGTTCAGGGAGTGCCGCCCACGCCTATTGACGTAGACGTGTCCCCGCATGTGCAGTGCCCTAATCCCAATGTGTGTGCAGTCTATAGCTCCCAGCACGCGAGGGAATGCTGAGAGTCTATAGAAAGCCAACTTGTGGTCCTGCCACTCCTGCTCAGAACTGGGGAATCTGATGTATGTGCGCCACAACTTCTTTAAAGCAAGTAACACTTGAGTGAAATGCTTAGAGAAAGTGGCCTGTGATACCCCCAAGGCCCATGAGGTCACAGACTGAGTGGAGCCTGTGGCCAAATAGTAGAGGGCACACATTAATTTGTGCAGCCCAGACACTGCATAGTTGCCTTCTCCAAAAGGGTCCAAATCCTCTCTCACCTGCTCATATAAGTCCAACAGGTTAATGCGGTTCAGCCTAAACATCCCCACAACCTGCTGATCCGAGAGGGAGTCCAGGTAGAGCCGAGCACGATACATACGTGGGGTACGCAGTAGTCGGGGGGCTACCTGGATCTGGCGCGCAGCTTCCTCCCTCCTGCGCAGCTCCTCCAAATGGGCCACATCACAAATCATCAACTCCAAACCACTCTGCAAAATCTCCATGTTTCAAACCCTCACAGGTGTCCTAAATGCTGTTGGGGTTTATGTAGGGGTGTTTGTGAGTGAAAATGAGGGCACCTGTGGTGAAATTAACCATGTGTGCACTTGACCAAAATGAGTTCTGTGCAAATTCGCCAAACAGAACCTGGTCTGAAATAAGTGCGATAATTAGACACCTAAAAAGTGCGATTTGCGAAAACGCATTGCATTAAATAAGCGATTTGTATACTTTCCTATACGAAAACATCTGGATGCGATATAAATGCGAAATAATCTCGCACTTTTGGTCCGCATACCTTAACGCACATATTATGCGATTTCAGCCCCTTAGCGCATACCATTAAATTGGCGATTTCAGGGAAAAATGCGATATCGCCATTTTGTGGTCTAATTAACGCCAAAAAAAGCAGATCTCATCCCATAGAATGTCACCCGTAGTGTCACTCTCTGCCAGAAGATGGCAGTGTTTCGGAGACTCACGGACACTAGACATATATATATATATATATATATATATATATATATATATATATATATATATATATATGATACATGTTCACATTTTGTGTGCTTATTCCTAGAATGATCACTTTTCACCAATCTTCTGTTGTTTCACAATCTTTAATAGCAATCCGAATAATAAGTCTGAAGAAACAAGTAATTCGGGGTCAGGGAGTAACCCAGCTCCTTCCATCTGAGGCATCACAGTTCTGGTCTGAATACCTTGTAGGAGAAATGTGCAGAAACAGGGAAAACAATAGCATAATATAAGAAGAAAATGCGTTTTTGCTGTATCTGGACATTTCTCCACATTCGCAAATGTCAGCCACAAACCAATTTGGCAGACCTATTGCAATTTGCAATTGTCTGTGGATCTCAAAATTGTACAAATATCTCAAAACGCTGAGCCGTCACAAAATGTTGATTTTATTTTTATGTAATCATGGCATGTAGCCTATCGTGTTTCTGATTATACTGACACGGTGACAGATATTGCAGGAAATCTATTCTTCAAACCTTATTTGTTTTCCTATTTCACAGTTCTCTTTCTACCAGGTTCCCCAATGCCACCGCAGTACATCAGCAGCAGCACATACCGGCAGGACCCAACTTATGCAGAAAAGCATAACAACAAAGAAAGTGCATGACTAAAGCTTACTAATTCAATAAAACACAGGATATATACGGGCAGGCCACTAAATCAATAAAACATACACTATATTTTACATGAATTTATGCTTCTTCATACATTTTACAATACACGATAACATAATAATTGTTGCTTCATATAGTTTTTAATATAACATAAGAGCCAAATTGGCTGAACTTTGTTATGAATGGGAAAAGTGCCCTTTTTTTGGCAACTATATATATTTGAAGTAGTGTTTTTTTTTTAAACAAAACTCAATTTTATGGTGTAAAACACTAAAATAGCAAACAAACAGAATACGAATGTATTAACATGAAAATATAGCCCTAAAGAGTTACAGTAGCTCTATGGATGGGGTATAAGACACTATTAAGTGACATTGGGACTTGTATCATACTTGCTGATATTTAATGCGCAAAAATGACTTCAATTGCATAGTTTTAACCCCTCCCCCAGTGTATACATGGAATCGTGGGATTTTACCATCGGGGTAGGAAGATATGTTGTAGGCTGGGGGAATGTAGGGGCATGTGGGAGGCTTGCCCACCATCCAGGGGGCCAGGAGGTGGACCTGATTTTTGGGATATCTATCTATATATATAAATGCACATTATAGGAGAGGGCCCTAGACTGCACACCCTAACTACATGTCCTGCATCAGGGTCACTGGCAGGTGGGACGTTTGACTGGCAGGTTGGAAGTTTTAAGTTGGATCCTTGCATTGGCTGACTGACAGGCGGGTTTGCCCATGACCATGGCAAGGAAGTGCAAAGTGTATTTATTTTTTTGTAATTAGTAATGGGTTCATAGTGTTTTTTCTTTGTGTGTATCATCATTGGTGATTTAGCAGATTGCGTACCTAGTCCAGGTGGCAGTGACAGCAACTTTTTTTGAGGTCCCGATGATCACACATGGAGCTGTTCTAGTGTCGATGTTTTAGCAGAGATGTTATGGTAAATTTTGTATCTCCTATACCTAACTTTAATCCCTGACCCTTCCCCCTAGTACCTAACCCTAGTACAGGTGTGAGTTTCAATTGTGCGGCCATTTGGTCTAGAAACGCACCAAGTGGTATTCCAATGAATATAGAAGCTGCCAGAGGGTCACTTTCAGGCCCATGAATGTACACCAGGAAAAAGATTCGTAGCAGGGTTTTATGTAAAGTCGGACTTGGGCATGGTACTTGTTGTGTCACAATCAAAATACTGCTTTTCTTTTTGTTGGGAAGGTATTTAAATGGCTACAGGCATCAATGCTTAATCACATATGTTTCCATATTCTAAAACAAGTGATCATGTTTGAAATTATTTTATTGATTTTTGCAAGATAACTCATTGATCCAAAATGCAGCAGAGCTGGACCAAAGTAATTACCATGAAAGTAGCAGATGCTTTGACTGCTCTGCATTTTCTTATCTTTGCTTTTAAACATATTCAGTTCTGTAACTATCGTGGTCCTAGTATCCCTAGTTGTAGTATGTGATCTACATCAGTGGTTCTCAACCTTGGTCCTCAAGTACCCTCGACAGTGCACACTTTCTAGGTCACCCAGCAGGTGCACTCATTACTCACTGACACATTGACCCAATAAAGATGAGGCTGGTTCTGCTGGCGTTTAATGGGTTAGAGGGGTATGTTGGGTTGGGCCACCACAGTTGTTGTGTTTGGGCAGAAGTTAAGGTGGATGTCCGACCCACTGGGCCTGGGAAGAGTTCCTCTTATCGCTGTCGGCTCCTGCCATACCTAGGACTCTCCTCGTAGCCTCCTAACACTGCCACAGCTCCCCTTCTTCTTGATGGCTGGCCAGGGATGCTGCTGTCCATGGGCCTCACCACTCCCAGCCTCGTCTCCTCTGCCCTCACATGGCGCAGCTCTTCTTCTAGTGGCCTCACTTCAGTACTGCCACACTGCTCTCCTCCATGCTTTGTTACATGCCCTGTCTATCCAGTCTGGGCCACTCACCAATCCCGGTATTGGGTCCCTCATGTCAGGCAGTCACATCTGCTTCCTGCAGGCTGCATCTCTCCTGTCCTCAGCCGCACTTGTCTCACACAGTACCTCTTTCTTCACTGCCAGGCTGAACTCTGCCTTCTTTTGATTCGCACCTTCTGCTCTACAATCTGCACATCCTTGGATGTCCCACTCTGCTGAGACACGGTCAGGACAAAACTGGGTCCTAGAACCCTGCTGTTGATTCCTACCAGGTGTTGGGGTCACCTAGCAACTGGGGGGGAACATTAACTCCCGCAGTCCCTGTTAGGTCAAGGTTCTTCAGGCAGCATTTTCTGCAATTACAATTCTGGGGTTATCCCTGAATTGTGGTATCACACATCACCTTGCTGGAATGATGCGTGTCCTCATGCAACTTAAAAGGGCTCACAGTCTTGAAGAAAGTATTTGCAATAACCACTTTGAATGTTTAGTTGTAAAATAAAGTATGAACATATATACATTAAACAACATTGCAGTTTATTCTTGGTAGCGTGAGGGCAGATTGCCTTTAGTGCTGCATTTTGACCTCCTGACAAGATTACATTCGGTTCATTTTCAACATTAGAAACTCTGGGATGAAAGTGTTGTTTTTTAGTGATGAGTTCGTAATTTGACGACTCGGCAGCTGTGCTCCTAGCAATGGGGTAGGGAATGGCACGCTTAATGGGGTGATCAAGTGGTATCCCTGGGGCTCCCATCCCTCTAGCACAGGACTCCTTTCCTCCTGCGGTACAGGCTCTTCCATGATGCATAACTTCCATGGTGCATAACTTCAGCTGATCATCGGGTACCGTGCTGAACTGGCCATCTCTTCCCTTAAGCAGTTAAGTATGCGAGTTATGAAACTGGATTTTCTTGATGGTGTATGGGGTAGTTTCACACATGGTGTTGAGTTTGCTCATTTGGGTGATTTTTCTTCTTCCTCATTGGTCGCCTATTTGCAGAGGTACTGGTCATGCATCAGTATTATAGTTCCTTTCTTGGCAGGAATGGATGTCCTCCAGCCATTTCTCAACCACCTGTCTGGTAGTATAAGTGCAGTGTGGGTGCTCCTGCACCAAGTCAGTTTGCAGGGTACTGGGTTCAATGACTTCTAGGGTCAACTCCAGGTCCTTGGGGAGTTTGCCTTGCCTTATGAACATCAGGTAGAAAGGTGTGAAGCCAGTTTAACATGATAGGACATTTCAGGTAGAAGGTGGGGCCACTGGATCCTGGTTGCTGCAGAGAGGCTTTGAAGCATCCCTATAATGGTTTGGATGGCCCTTTTGCAGAGTCCATTCCCTTGTAGGTCGTAGGTTTTGGTTCTCAGCTTGCGACACCTGTACATGCAAAACAATTCATGGAAGAGCTGGGATTCAAATGCTGGGCCCTGGTCTGTCAGGATCCAATTGGGGTACCCATAGTGCCAGACAATGTGCTTCATAAGAAGCTCACCTGTGGTCTTTGCAGTCAAGTCATGAGCTGGGACCACTATTAGGAACTGACTGTATTGTTCCATGATGGTCAAGATGTACTGAAGGCCATTGGAGCTTGACGTATTCTAGCATTACCAATTTAGCTAGATGGCTACTTGGAATTGGGTGGAGAAGATCCTTCTGGGAAGACTCAGCTGAGTGTTTCAAGTTGCAGCTCACACAATCACGACACCACATCGGCCCACATCCCTATGCAGAAGTACAGCTTCCTCAACATTGCCTCTGTCTTGTGGGTCCCGAAGTGGCCTGACTGGTTGGGATAAGCTGTGAATAGGAAGTTGTCTCGCTCTCTTGGTAACACAATATTGTGTATGGACTGGTGGGTGGCATGAGCAAGACTGGTATGGACGACATGTCCTTGTTGAAGTTCGAGGTGGTCACGGTGTCTCAAAAGCTTGACCAGCTCTGCATCCTCTTTAGTTCTTTAAAATTTTGGTCAGTCTGCCTTTCCGGTGGAGAAGGTCTTTCAGTCTTCGGATCACTGGATCCTCTTTCTGGATCAGTTCCCAGTTGAACCCTAACTGATCTTGAGGATTTGGTTCAGGGGAGGCATTGGTAGCGACAGGATCAGACGTGACAATGAGCTTTTGATTTTTAGGGGCTCTGAACACAGTCTCAACTTCCTTGGACCAATCTCTCTCTTCTATATACTCTGTGGGAAGATGGAAAAGGGAGTCTGTGTTGCCATTGGATTTGCCACTGCGGTAGGTCACAGTGTAGCAGAAGTTGGCAAGGCATGACAGCCATGTCTGCTCTATTGTTCACAGGTGGGCCGTGGAAAGTGAGCCAAGGGGTTGTTGTCGTTGACTATTACAAAATGGCCCAACATACTGTACCCTTGGCTTTAAGAGGTGGCACTTGGATGGGTTTAACTTCAGGGCACATCGGGTCAGATGCAAGATCACTTCTTCAAGGTGCTTCAGATGGTCCTTGTACATCTTGAAAAAGATGATGTCATCAAAATACAGCCAGACCATTTAGCAGTTCCGATGTCCCAGGCAATGCTCCATGACATTCTGGAAGGTGGCAGTAGCGTTGCCCGAACAGCATCCAGTCAAACTCAAACAGACCCATGGGGTGGTGAATGCCACTTTCTCCTAATCTTTGGAGGCCATCGGATTTGCCAATACCTGCTGGTCACATCCAAGGTGGAAAAGTAGACGTCAGTCTTCAGGTCTGTCAGGGACTCCTGGATCTGGGGCAAGGGGTATGCGTCTTTGTGAGTGAATGCATTCAATCTTCTGTAGTCAAAGCAGAATAAAGGCTGCAATCCTTCTTCTTGACCAGCTGGGTGGCCCATGGTCTTAGGCTCTCCATGATCATGATGGCCTCTTGCATCTCACAGATTATGGTCCTTACTTGCTGGTAAATAGCTGGTGGGAGCAGTCTGTGCCTCTCTTTAATTGGCGGGCTTGTTCCAGTGGGAATATGGTGTTGCACTCCCTCTGCATTACCAAAACTGGCTGGATATTGGTTGATCACCCCGGTATTCCTGTATACAACCCAGATGACACCTTGATGTTGACTCTCTGGGGTATCTGCATCCCCAATTTGCAGTTTATTCCACCACGCAGTATCGGTAGTGATCACTGGACTGGCCAACCACTTTTCCTTGTTGTGCTTCAGACACGGATTCCCTAAGTATGTCTTGTAAGTCAACCAACACTAATCTTGCCACTGGACAGTTCTGAAACAACCGGATCGGGTAACTGTAGGGGTTCAACACCCGGACTGGGACTCTCCCGTGCGCCACCTTTGCCAGTGTCCTGACCACTGCAAAAGGCTGCTGTCCATCGGAGTGACAAAATTCATTGATGGTGTCATAGTCCCGCCCACCTCGGCCAATTGTGGACTTGCATCATATCACGTGTTCTGCATTGGGCTGCAGTAGGATGGGTTGGCGGTCAGTGATCCTTGCCCACTTCTCCTCTGGGATTGGCAAAGTGTTTGTGTCCCTCAAGCAGATGCACCATCTGCTGCATTGCTTTTCATTCCGGGGTGTGAACCCGCATCTCAATTCTGAGAACATCAACTGCTTATCTGTGCAATTTTTCAGGACATTAATTCCCAAGATAACAGGGGGTAGGTGCACATTGCAGGTAGATGTGACTAGACAGCCTTGGCGTTCTAGTTGTGTTGAGACACAGTAGGAACAAAACTGGTGCCCTGCTGGTGATTCCTCCAGGGTGCTGTGGTCGCATAGCAACAGGGGAATTCTAACCCCCGCAGTCTCTGTTAGGTCATGGTTCTTCAAGCAATGTTGGCTGCATTTACAATGTCAATGTGTAGCCAGGGGGTATCCCTGAATTGGGGTATCACAGGGGCAGAGCCATGATGATGAGATTCAGAATTATTTGCATCATCTGGTCCCCAGGGACCTGACCACTGAAGGGGGTGGGGTGCGATGGATTGTAGGGGACGTGTAGCGGACTTACCCACCTTTCCAGTTGGCCAGGAGGGGGATCTGATTTTCATGAGCCTCTCGGCCATTCCGGAACGTTGGGCAAGTATAACAGATGAACAAAAGGACAATGCATATGCAAAAGCTGATTAATGCCTCTGGCACATGGACCAACAAATTAAAAGTGAGATTTCTTGGTAATAGACTGATGTGATTGTGTTTATCTCTGAGACAGCTAATAAAGGTCAGGGAGCTATTGTTTTAAATAGTAGCAGATAGCAAGAGGAAAAAAAGCCCAATGTATAAGCATCTTACTGTATTATGCAGCAATTCAAATTCATTTTGGCATTAAAGATAATTAGGTATAATCATATACTGCGCTTCTGATCTACACATCTCGGGTTTGTAAATCTCTGGCCCTTGCCACTGTCTGCATCTGCCGGAGAGAGAGTATGAGCGCAGAATATTAAACACCCCTGAGTGAGCGGCCTCTTTCATTTCCAAGCAGAGCTGTTATCTCTTTTTATATATATATTTTTTACCTCTTGACATCTATAGTTCTCCGCAACACGTTCGCGCTGCTCTTTCAAGCAAAATTGCTATTTCTTTTATTTCTAAACCCCCTCTCTGGCAATTTTAGAGAGAGTGCGGTTCATGCTCATTTTCTAAAAAACACAAGATTTATTTGGGGAAGAGAATGAATTGTGAGTATGCCAGGAACACCCTAGAGTCTATTCTCTGCTCATATGGAAGCTATGATCTCTGTAACAGCACATGTGGTAAATACATACAGCAATTGTTACTGTATATAGGAGGATTCTGCGATAATAGCAGTCCTGCAGATTTTATACTATTATCATATATATATATTATTTCTGAAAGGTGATTTTTGGTGACAATCCCCCTTTCTCCCTTCTTAATTAACCAAAATTGATAAATGAGGTACCATTTTAAAGATTAAGTTATCTGCTTCTGACGAATTGTTAATTTAGAATTGCACACTGTATTGCTTGTTTAAAAATCAAAATTTAAAATGTACTTTTGGCCCTAGAGTTCTTCCCCTGGATGCGTCAATACGGCGCGCCTAAGATCAGTTTTTCTCTGCTACTCGAAATGACTACGAATTAACCTGTTATTCTTTCATCCTACTAAAAACCACCAACCTCGATATAAAATTAATCGTATTTTAGTTGCATGTAAAATTTTTGCACGGGCCACCTATTTATGAAGACTTAGGCATTCAGGATTCATGTTTGCTAATTATTTTACAATATGTCTTTGTCTGTTTAACAGATAAGTAGGAGGCAGTAGCGTCACAACAAAGGAGTGGGCTTCACCCATGTGTCACCCACTGAGTGATGACACCAAGGGTCAGACGCAATGAGACAAGCAAGGCAGGGACGTGCAGTCAGGGGAGGCAGGGGAGGCAGAGCCTCCCCTGTCATAATGATGAAAATAATAAAAAGAAGATATTTATATATCTTCTTTTATTATTTTCATCATTTCTCCCTCTCAGGCTGCCTCCCACCCTCTTACACTGCTGCATGTGAGGGTGTGAGGCAGCGGGAGAGGTGCCTCCCGCTGTTTACATTGAAACACCGGGCAGCGGGGGGCGGGAAGGGGTGGGCAGGGGGGCAGGGTGCAGCAATGGGCTGTAAAAGCCCATTGAAAATAAATGGGGAAGCGGCACTTATACTGGTGCCGCAATGACAGCGGCACCAGTATAAACGCACGCCCCCAGATGTGATTGGGCCAGCAGATCCAGTGCTGGATCCGCTGTCCAATCACACATGCAGGACCCGTGAGGCGATGCAGCAGCGCAGGGCGCGGGCAGCGGGGAGTCCGGCGCCTGTTGGAAGATGGACTGCCGCCGTCACCGCCGTGGAGAGGACCAGCCGCCGTCACCGCCGAGAAGACAGGTGAGTTCGCCGGGTGGAGGGAGGGCAGGTGGGGCGCGCGTGTACCGGCGGCGGGGGGTCCTGTAGTGATAGCCACAGCCACGTCTGTCAGCATGTCCCACTCAGACCACCCCAGCAGCAACGGGGTTAATTCGGCGCGCGTGTACCGGCGGCGGGGGGGGGGGGGGGTCCTGTAGTGATAGCCACAGCCACGTCTGTCAGCATGTCCCACTCAGACCACCCCAGCAGCAATGGGGTTAATTCGGTGCGCGTGTACCGGCGGCGGGGGGGGGGGGGGGTCCTGTAGTGATAGCCTGTAGTGATAGCCACCGCCACGTCTGTCAGCATGTCCCACTCAGACCACCCCAGCAGCAACGGGGTTAATTCGGGGGACTCAGACACCTGCAGTGCTTTAAACAGAGAAATGTACGTATGAGACTACCCTGTGCCTTCCATCCCAGACGCTTCATTTCCATATTCACAGCCAGGCTATGGAAATTAACCCCATTGCTGCTGGGGTGGTCTGAGTGGGACATGCTGACAGACGTGGCTATCACTACAGGACTGTTCTGCACCCCCCCCCCCGTACACGCGCACCGAATTAACCCCGTTGCTGCTGGGGTGGTCTGAGTGGGACATGCTGACAGACGTGGCTGTGGCTATCACTACAGGACCCCCCCCCCCCCGCCGGTACCAGTGACGTGCGGTGAGGTCAGTGCCTCCCCAGGCAATGACCTCACTGCACGTCACTGAAGCAAGGTGTTGCTGCACTGTACCATTACATGTAGCACCTGGCTCCTCTCACTGTGTCAAGAAGCAAGCACTGCACTTACACAGGTCTCTGTGGGCAGTTGGCATCTGCGGGACCCCCAGAGTGATAAAACGGGGGTTTGGGCCACAAGGCCACGCCCTCTATATGCGTGACCATGCCGTTTAACCACAATGCCATGTCACCATTTTTACCGGCATTAAATACACTGCACTGGGTGTCATCAGTATTAGTGATGCCCCGTGTTGGAAGGTTCTGCTCATAAACTTATAAGAATTTAAATCAGATTGAACATGATATAATATAGGCAACCAATGGAGGGACTGACAGAGCGGATCAGCAGACGTTGACCATCTCAAACTACAAAAAAGGTGAGGAGTGATTGACTGATATCCTGTATACCATCTTGTGAGACATCCGGGGCAGCAGTAAGTGGCCACTTTTTCACCGCACCCAGGTGCCTTATAGTTTTTATTATCCTTTGCTTTTACAAAAATAAATAGAAACTCTGCATTTTATTAAGTGGAGATTTCTTTTTTTTTTATGGTGTTTACGTTCACTCCATTGAGAGTAAAGAGAGAAAAACCTGGGATGGATCTCTACAGATACCTTGATATGAGGTACTTTACTATGTGAGTACGGTACGCATTTTGAGAATTCCAAACCCTCTGATCTGTTATATCCACCTTCTCTGTGATGTTTTTAAAAAGAATCAAAGATACCTTTATATGTTGATCTATGTCCCGACTTCTTGTGAGTAGGATACGCATCTCCTTTTAAGCAGGGTCACCTTATTTATCTCTTCATATTGGGTACTCTAGTATAGAAAATTATTTTACATTTTATGGTTTTCATCAATCCACTCAACCTTAATCTTAGAAAACTTATCCTAAGGAGAAATAGAAAAATAAAGATACCTTTATAAGAAGACCACGGCTTAACGCTGTGTGAGTATGGTACATACCTGACTAAACATCTCTTAGAAAATTGGTAATCTTCACTCACCTTATCACCTAGGTGTCCCGTAAAAGAAACCTTTATGCACTAATCTTTACCCCGCTACTTGTGAGTTGGGTACGCTTACCTATCCTTCCGAATATTTTACACTTTTTCACCTGAGCACTGTCTCACTACTGTTTGTTTTGATTTTTTACATGCATCATTTGTGAGAACTACATTAAAGAAAAAAACTTGAGAATTTAATCCAGCGCCACTCACCACTTCCTACCCTTTAAGACGTTAAATGCCTAGCTAGGAAGATCAGCCTTGCATTCAAAATGGACTGTAGTGGTGAGAGTCTTTTCTTAAGAAGACTAATAAGATACGGTTGCGTGCTATAATGAGTGCATGGGTTAGATATTTGGAAGTGTCTTGTGTGAGATACGGTCACATTTTGGACCCTTTTTGGGGTGCCTGCCCCATATTCAAAGTTAATATTAGGGACCCACCTGGTAGATGACGTCACCTAGACACTGGTTGGTGGGCTAGTATTTCTTGGCCAATAAATATACCAAGAACCTCGATTATTGCTCAGTATTAGACAGCAGAGCTTAATACTGTATTGTGGAATGTTCATCAGCACTGTGTGTAATATAATAGGGTGTGAATTTTAAGACTATGTGATATTTTGGTAAAATCGTCCAAAATCGCACATTTACCGCTAATCACAAAGGTAATACTGTGCAATTTGCAGTACAAATTCCACTTTCTGCTGTGACCAAAAATCACACTTTAAAAATCACACCCTGATGTTTTCTCATTGAAAACTTCAACATTGCAAATGTAATCGGGTGCAATTTTTCAAATCGCAGCCTAAATATGACGGAGAATCACAAGAAAAATAGACCTGGTTCTGGCAGGCGAGATTGACAGAACCATGTGAGATCAGTGAGATCTGTGCATAGTTCTGTCCAACAAAGTGTATAAAAGTACAAATCAAAACAAAAATGGTGTCCCCCTTTCTCCCAACCAGCCCCAGGCTCTTTGAGGCATCCTGGTTTCCCAAATATGGGGGGAAAATTAACTAGGGTTCCCCCTTATTGAAGAGACCAGCACTGAGCTCTTGGACAAGTCCTGGTTCCAAAAATATGGGGAACAAAAAGAAAATGGGTCCCCTTATTTTGGAACCAGCACTGGGCTCCAACAGCCAACAGTGTAATGCCACAGACAGGGAGCAGCGTCTGCCTCACTGCAGCCCGGTCAGCCGTGTTACGCACGGACCTGCCGGTGCCACGTAGTAGACGGGCGCAGCACCCAAGTCCAGGACCCTGCGATCCCAAGCCACCTCCCAAACGAGAAAAACCGCGACCGAACACGAACGCCAATCTACAGGTACCAGCATTAACCGGTAACTCAGTGACAGGAGGAATACAAATAGCGGGACGCCGCTTGACATTGTTCTAAAGCACAGACTAAGTACAAACACACCTTTTTTTCTTACCAAGGAACCCTGAATTTACTGCAATTATTGCAAAATATTGTGACAACTGTGTACACACCATCCAATTTATTGGACAGATAACTGACGACACACTTGTGTTGATTTTTTCTGCATTTTTTTTTCATTTTCATTTTTTTGATTGATTTTTTTCATTTATTCTTTTCTTGTATTTATTCACCACGAGCGATTGTAAGAACCTTGAAGGAATACAATATTTCTGTCTTTCAAGTCAGGCGTTTGTATTGAAAAGGTCTATTGCCGCATACACATTTTCTATTAATTACAAATAAAGAACAACAATTTATTCATTTTAAAACAGACTGTAGAATTTTCATTAACGGAGCGCAGCACCACAAAATTATTCTCATATCTTGCCCATTTCTTAAACGGGATTAGTCACCCGTTTAGGTGCAGCTGCTAGTTAAAGATTATCAAAAAGATAGATTCAGTGCGCAGGTACAAACCCCTCGTTCTCTATAGTGTAATGCCACAGCTTGGTGGCACTTTTTTTTATGCAAGGTCCCTCTGCTGTCATTCTCAACGTGATTGGTCAGCCCTGGATGGTGTCTCTGGGGGAGTGGGGCCCCCCTAATAAAGAGGTCTCACCCCCAGGCTTCAGCTGTCCAGGGCTAAAGCCCAGTGCTGTCCCTGGCATCCCTTGGCTGTGGGTGCCGGGCTAATTTTAGTGTGTAAAAAACAAGAATAATAATTAATACTGGGTTGTGCTGTGGTACTACAACTCCCAGCAAGCCTCCCCCGCATGCAGGGACTTGGATAACTACAAGTCCCAGCATACAGGGCATTAAAGAGCCCACTAGAACTTGTAGTCCCACAGTATGACCAATGTTAAAAAAATACACATCCAGAACAGTACAGCTTTAACAACATACATGCATACACACATTCACACACGCAAACATACATAATCACCTTGTCACACGCTCCCCCACAGGTCGGTCTTTTTGTCCAGTAGGGCATCCAGGGGGTTAAAAAAGAATCTACGCTTATTCTGGACTTGAAGAGCCGCATCTGTGTATATTCTATTGCGGCTCTTCCCCAATATTAAGGGATATCCCAGTCACTGAGACTCCCCTCAACCAATCAGGGTGTCATATCCCATACCCATCACACTGCAATTGAAGTTTCCCTCTCTAGAACCTTACACAAGTGTTGCTATGGGGTTCCCAATATTTGACTTGCCCAGGTATTGGATGTCAACATTCATGGGTGTTTTGGCATGTACAGTATGTATCAGTTCATGCTTCATTATATATTTTCCAGTTATTTTCCATTTATCTATTGATATACCCATTATTTTTCTTGTTTATTTAGTGATAGACAGATTTTTTTAAAAAACATAAATTGAATATTTTTTCTATAATGATAGTAGAGAGAATAGAGAGCGCCAAAGATTTCCACCACCTTAAGTACAGTGTTCGAGTCAAGTATGTAAATGATCAGAACATTTTTTGAAAAATTAACATATTTTATTTAAAACGTTTATGATAAAAACGTGTGGTGTCTCAGTTCTTTTGAAGACGAATATAACCCAACGCGTTTCGTCTTTAGAAAGACTTCATCAGGGGTTTTAAAATTGACACAATGGAAGAATACAAGGGGATGCCTCAAATATTTTCAAAATGTATGAAGGAACTCAATAAAATAGAGATCGCAATCTTGAATGTGTGTCAACTTAAAAAGTTTTAAGGATCCTTTGGTCCCAAATTCTTCTAGATATGAAGAATCTTCACAAAATTATCGATTCAACACATGCCCAATGATAGAGGTTTGATTAAAACCGGACTGAGTGGAACAGGATCGGATGCACGGTCTACGTGGTCAACCGACCGTAATTTCTTCCAGATATTGTCTAGAGTAGACACGGTGGTATAGATGGGACTGAGTCCGTATAGAAAGGAGTTGCTGTAAAGTCACCTATATGGTGGCTTTTTTCTATAGTGATTCTTCCAGATGTAATCTAGGGTAGACAAGATGGTGTAGATAAAAGTACTTCCACATAGACAGACGCTGCTGCAAAAACACTTGTATGATGGCTTTGTGCAACAGTAGTTCTGTACAAAAGTATCAGAGGGGGCATCAGCAACGTCCAATGACATCCAATCCTGTTCCACTCAGTCCGGTTTTAATCAAACCTCTATCATTGGGCATGTGTTGAATCGATAATTTTGTGAAGATTCTTCATATCTAGAAGAATTTGGGACCAAAGGATCCTTAAAACTTTTTAAGTTGACACACATTCAAGATTGCGATCTCTATTTTATTGAGTTCCTTCATACATTTTGAAAATATTTGAGGCATCCCCTTGTATTCTTCCATTGTGTCTATTTTAAAACCCCTGATGAAGTCTTTCTAAAGACGAAACGCGTTGGGTTATATTCGTCTTCAAAAGAACTGAGACACCACACGTTTTTATCATAAACGTTTTAAATAAAATATGTTAATTTTTCAAAAAATGTTCTGATCATTTACATACTTGACTCGAACACTGTACTTAAGGTGGTGGAAATCTTTGGTGCTCTCTATTCTCTCTACTATCCATACCTTTTGTCTCCCACTAACAGGGGAGTCTTTCTAGAGTAGCAGCCTCTTGTGTGGCGCGACTAGAGTCACCCCTAGTTGTGTATTTTTTCTATAATGTAGCTTTCACATCACACTTTTAAAACGGTATATTGCCGTTTTTTTGCCTTTTAAAACGTTTAAGGCTGCAGTGTGAAAGTGTCATAGTTGAAATACCATTTAAAGTTAACTGGTATTTCAACACGTTTAAAAAGCAGAGTCCTACCCGTTTTAATGCCAATTTAGAGCCGTTTTTTGTGCTGTCTGAATGGCACTGAAATGGTATTTAGTAAAAAATAAAGGTTAGAGCACTGTAATAGGCTGTCCCTTGTCTTGTGTCCCTTCCCTGAACCAGGAAATAAGCTGTGGGTAGCAACGTGTTCAGAGGTTAAACGGCTTGACTGGTGATGTGAATTGTACTTAAACGGTATTTTTAAATGGTAATCTGCTGCAATATGAACACTAGACCCGTTTAAAATACCATTTAAAATTACAGTTTTTCAAAACGTTTCAAAATGTTTTATGTGATGTGAAAGCTACATAAAAAGGAGAAGATCAGATTTTTTTTATCAAAACATATTTTAATGTTTACCTAACACATAAAGTAACTTTACCTCTGAGTCTATATGGATGTTATATATACTGTTTAATTGTTCGCCTTTGAGTAATATCCTAGGATGAACATCAAATGATTTTAAATAGCTGGCATTTTTTTAATGATGTTAAATTATTTATCAGCGTTAAATTTTAAACAAGAGTCGTATATGCTTTACATTATATCTATGCATTATTCATAGAAAGTTAAATCTTACAAACATCAGGAGAATGCAGTCACATAGTATTTCTGTGGGGATTTGTGTATGTATTTAGCTTTCAATAACACAAAATAGTGTAAGTCACAGATTATATTCAATGTGCCACATTTTAGCTTCCCATTTTTTTATTAATTTCCCAGATAAAAAGAACACCATAACAGAGATAATTCAGATAATACAGTGTATAAGACACCATCTGGAGTCAAATCACATCCAATTGAGCAGCAAGATTGTTCCAGATTAGAACGAAACCTTTTTCAGCAGAAAAGTTAATGTTGTATTTGTCTGTCCAAATTGTGTTTATCCTGTTTTGATTATCTCAGTGGAAAACATGTTCGCTCATTTTCGCATACAAGCAATATGTTATAGTGAAGCAATATTTTATAAATAAAAGACCCATTTTGCAATTATTTACATTTAATTGCGCTTATTAAATGATAACATCATATCTTGCGCGTGGAGTTATACTGGATGGTATGTTTTATATGGACTGTGGGAAGGCCTGCGTAATACTGGCCATACATTTGTCTGATGTGGCAACTTTTCACCCGATTCCAAAGGTGACATTGGGTGAAAAGTGCCCAAATAGCAGGAGTTTGACATCTGATCCAATGCGATGTGCGGTCATCAGGTCAGAGAACAGACATTGGACGTGTTTGCACATTCAACCTCAGACTCGGACAGCCTCCCGGCAGAAGAAAATGGGATCACATGTGATTCTGCAAGGGGAGAAATCGCAGTAGTAGCTTAAAGCTTCTCAGCTCCCTAGGAAAAACTTCAACCTAATACTCCCCCTCCGACCCTTCATTGCAACCAATAACCACTTTCCAGTCCCTGAATTGTTAGAGTGCAGGTGCATTCTAGAAATTCCACAGCCAACATCGGCATTACGTATAATTAGTATTAATATTATTTATAGTGTCTTATATAGTGCTGCAGATTCCGTTACAGCGTCTTATATAGCGCAGCAGATTCCGTTACAGTGTCTTATATAGCGCAACGGATTCTGTTAGAGCGTCTTATATAGCGCAGCAGATTCCGTTAGTGTCTTATATAGTGCTGCAGATTCCGTTACAGCGTCTTATATAGCGCAGCAGATTCCGTTACAGTGTCTTATATAGCGCATCTGATTCCGTTACAGCGTCTTATATAGCGCAGAAGATTCCGTTACAGTGTCTTATATAGCGCAGCAGATTCCGTTACAGCGTCTTATATAGCGCAGCAGATTCCGTTACAGCGTCTTATATAGCGCAGCTGCAGATTCCGTTACAGTTCCTTATATAACGCCGCAGATTCCCTTACAGTTTCTTATATAGCGCAGCAGATTCCGTTACAGCGTCTTATATAGCGCAGCAGATTCCGTTACAGTGTCTTATATAGCGCGGCAGATTCCGTTACAGTGTCTTATATAGCACAGCAGATTCCGTTACAGCGTCTTATATAGCGCAGCTGCAGATTCCGTTACAGTTCCTTATATAACGCCGCAGATTCCCTTACAGTTTCTTATATAGCGCAGCAGATTCCGTTACAGCGTCTTATATAGCGCAGCAGATTCCGTTACAGCGTCTTATATAGCGCAGAAGATTCCGTTACAGTGTCTTATATAGCAGCAGATTCCGTTACAGTGTCTTATATAGCGCAGCAGATTCTGTTACAGCGTCTTAAATAGCCCAGAAGATTCCGTTACAGTGTCTTATATAGCAGCAGATTCCGTTACAGTGTCTTATATAGTGCAGCAGATTCCGTTACAGCGTCTTATATAGCGCAGCAGATTCCGTTACAGTGTCTTATATAGCGCAGCAGATTCCGTTACAGTGTCTTATATAGCGCAGCAGATTCCGTTACAGTGTCTTATATAGCGCAGCAGATTCCGTTACAGTGTCTTATATAGCAGCAGATTCCGTTACAGTGTCTTATGTAGCGCAGCAGATTACGTTGCGCTTTACAATTGTAGACAGTGATAAAACAAACTGGGTAACAACAGACAGACTTGGAGGTAGGAGGGCCCTGCTATAAGCTTACAATCTATAGGGATATAGGAGGGAAACACAAGGACAGGCACCAGTAATAGCATAGCAGTCCCACCAAGTTACAAGTCCAGAAGGGAAGCTATATAATACATAAGGGCCTCAGAGGGTTATAGGTGCGGTACTAAATATGATAGGCTTGCCTGAAAGGAACGCTTGAAAGTTTGGAGGCTAGTGGAGAGTCTTATTGTACATGGAATGGCATTCCATAGGGTGGGAGCAGCCCAATGAAAGTCCTCTAAGAGTGAATGGGAGCTAGTGATCCGTGCAGAAGAGAGACGTAATAAGGAGACAATAAGGAGACATCTAACAATAGTTTATGTATGGCGGAAATTAACTAAATATGTCCTACTCCAGAACAAGATTGATGTGACTTACCAAATGATGAATGGAGAATTTCAAAACATTAACCCACTTTTTTTTATTTTGGACAAAAAAAAAAATGAACCTTACAAAATGGCCTTGTACAACAAGAGTGTTAATTGTAACATCTTGTCCACAGCGTTGGACACATCCACAGGTGTTAATCGACAGACAATAGACCTAGCATAATGCTGCATCTGACAAATTGCCATATTATGCTGGCAAAGTATGTCATACATCAAAGATCTCTCATGAAGGAGGTACCATCAGTGGATCTATCCAAAATGTGGTCTACAGTTTATACTCCCGCCTCATCCCAACAAGTGAAGGGGTTGGCTGTTTTACTGAACTCTGCATTTTTTAACAGAGGAACAATTGTGAAATATAAAGATTTAAATAGTATCTTGTAAGTAATTAGAACCATATCAATAAAGTTTTGTTAGAGCACTAGACGTAAGTTTGCAAAATCAATTATTTTGTTGCCAAGATCTTGAAGTGGTTTTGTGGTGGAACTTACTGTAGGTTAATTCTGTACAGAGATGCCCACCTATATCAACCTGAAGGCATCCACCTCACATTTTTTAGAAGATTTATTTTGGATTTTTGTAGGCATGGTTTAGTCTTTCATTTTTAAGGGTCTGTTTGTTGAAAGTGGCAGCTATGGCTTAAGCCTCGCTGTGGTTGTATTGTAAGGTGGTTGGTTGATGATCTCTGTGGGTGTGGCTGCACCACTCGTCCATATCCACCAGAATTGATTCTAGGTAAGGGTGGATCCTCAGCGAATCTGGTTATAAATGATCTTATACAGTAACTGGGTTGTTGACAGCAATTCTTCTTTGCCACAATACTTTCCTTCCCCCTCCTCTTTTACTTTAATATTTTGTTAAATACATTTCACACTTATTTTATTTGCAATTACTGTATTTTCTTTTTTCATGATACTGTTGTATAAAATACACAGATTGTTGTGGTTATGTCATGTACATGTCTGATGGTGAGACATGGGTCATTAAAAAGTTTATAGTATCTGAAAGCGAGATGAGCAGAGGGAATATGTATCTAATGTATCTCATTTAACAGTTTAAGTAAGACAGTAACACAAGGCACAGGTATTAGTACCTGATGTACACTTAGGTTTAGTGGTATTAAAGGGTATGGGTCATGGGGTCATCTATATTAAGGTCAACAGTCATTCAGTTGACCACTATTGGTCAACAGGCCATAGTCCAACATATTGAAAATGTCAACATGGCTTAGGTTGACAGGGTTGATAGGGCGACACAAGCAATAGGTTGATATGGAAAAGGTCCACACGAAAAAGTCAACATTAGTTTTTCCCATTTTTTGGTGTCTATGTCAACTTCCATGCATTTGGACCCCGAATCATTGTACCTTTTTCAATTTTTTCCAATGTTAACCTATTGTATGTGTCACCCTTTTGAACATGTTGGACTTTTCATGTATTGACTTATGGCCTGTCAACCAAAACTGGTCGAGCTATTGATTGAGGACCTAATTCTTGTAGATCTGCCGATTGCATCCCGTATTAAACAAGCACTGCAACACTTGTAACATGGAACCAAGGAGTCAGTTTGTGTATGGAGTCTATCCCGATGCACTAACAGGCAATGGTGGCAAGCCAAGACACACGCACACCCAGTAGCAGCAAAGCCATAAGATGACGCTGGAAGTCATACAACACAGTCTTCTGAAAATGACTTCCCTGCTGATGAAAAAGCTATAAAACCATGGTTATTACTGAATCTGCACGGGAGCGCATGGACTAGAATAAGGTCCACAGTCTTCTTACCAATCTAGATAACAGATAGTAGATTGGGTAAACACTGTATGTAGTATTCCCCACCACCCATGTTCGGTTTGGGAAGCAGGTCATGTGCACTGCGCTACAGTCTCTCTCTCATAGGAGATGACAGTATTTCTATGGTATTAACCATCTTTCCCACTTTCTATTAACACGGTGTGCGGGAGCGCTAGATTAAATGATGCTCGTGTACATAAACCCTCATTCAGTTTCAGTACAACAATTGGGACTCCTAATGGGCATAACGACTGTGAGTTACAATGCTGCAAGAATGCATAGAAATTAGAAATTAGAATTCTATTACAAGCTGAATTAATAAGGCATCTTCACTAGAATAAATTATACTAATCTGATTGTGACTGTATCTCTAAACCGAAGGTTCTCATTCAGAGATAGCTGTGAAAAGAATGTAGATATTAATTTGCCGTGTAGGTACAAGGGATCAAGCTGTGACATTCAACTACACCGAGCCTACCAATGGTAGCCACTTATTAAGGTGAACGTTCTTAGAATAAGACAGCAATATAAAGGCAGCACTACACCGCTTAATACTGTGCTAATTACAGTGTTTAATCATTGTTTTATACTAATACAATTGAATTTGAAACACATTGATACAACATCTACTTTGTGTTTGCAAATGTACCGTATGCAAATCAATTAAATGAAGTAACTGGTGCCATTAATGGTTTAAGAATATTCCTTAAATTAAAGTTATATTAAACCTCCATTCGCAGCCTGTGTGTGGGGACACATGGTGCGAGAGAGGGTGGGTGGTCGGCCCGGCATTCACCGGGTGGGGTTTGGTGGACTCGCAAGGCTATGAATTTGCAGCCTCGTGAATCAACCAGAAAAAAAAACCAAATGTTCTTTGCAAACCAACCTGAATCACCTCCAAAATCCCCAAAATATTTCCACTGCATTTCAGTCCTGCCACAAAAGGACCAGCAATGATGACTGCTTGGGTGTCCTTGCAGGTAACCATGGTTAGGAAGTACAATTATTTCAAGCACTAACGTATTTTAAAAGCTTCCAGTCTGTTACCCCATCAGTATGATAGAGTTATCTCCAGCCTTGTCCTCATAAACACTTTCACATGTGTTAGCGAGAGATGGTTACCTGCAAGGGAACATAAGCAGTCATCATTGCTTTATTTTATTTATTTACATTTTCTTATATAGCGCAGCAAATTCCGTTGAGCTTTGAATAAATATGCTTTGCATAAAAAGAGCTTTACAGGCAAGGATATTGCTGCTAGTAAGATTGCACCTCAACCAACCATTTATCAGATCATCAAGAACCTCAAGCAGAGAGGTTAAATAGTTGTGCAGCCACTTATCTCCAGGAAAAAAAATCAGCGATCGACATCCTGCAAAAGGTACAGGAATTGGACTGACTGCAAAATTTTGAAGAAGAAAAGGAGAACTCTACCATTAGTCCATTGTCATTCCAAGAGTAAAGGACCCTAAAGCAGCCCATACACGCTGCTTTGTGGGCGTGCTTTCCATGCTGTACTAGCACGGATCACATTGCATTGCATTGCATGTGCATCCGTTGTGCATGCAATGCGATGCAATGTGATGAAACCTAAGTACAAAAAGTATGTGCAAGCATACAAGTTACCAGGTTGAACTAGATGGACGCAAGTCTTTTTTCAGCCTTACCTACTATGTAACTATGTAACTATCACATTGCATCGCATTGCATGCACAACGGATGCACATGCAATGCAATGCAATGTGATCCATGCTAGTACAGCACGCTCACAAAGCAGCGTGTATGGGCTGCTTTAGACCATTCATGTGCAGAAAATGCTTCTCAACCAAGGGAGTGGGCTCACTCATCATTTTTCCAAAGAACACAGTCATGAATAAAGAATGGTACCAAAACATCCTCCAAGAGCAACTTCTCACAACCACCCAAGAACAGTTTGGTGATGAACAACACTTTTTACAGCATGATGGAGCATTTTGTTAACAGGCAAAAGTGATATCTAAGTGGTTCGGGGAACAAAATATTATTATATTGGGTCCATGGTCAAGAAACTCGCCAAACCTTAATCGAATTGAGAACTTGTGGAAAATCCTCAAGAGGATTTCAAGGGGCTGTATGGATGGTGTAATGGTTAGCATTACTGCCTCACAGCGCTGAGGTCATGGGTTCCATTCCCACCATGGCTCTAACTGTGTGGAGTTTGTATATTCTCCCCATACTTGCATGGGTTTACTCCGGGTACTCCAATTTCCTCCCACAATCCAAGAATATACTGGTAGGCTAATTGGCTTCCAGAAAAACATTAATCCTAGAATGTCTGTGTGCGTGTACATGTGGTAGGGAATATAGATTGTAAGCTCCACTAGGGCAGGGACTGATGTGAATGTTCAACTATACTCTGTAAACTGCTGCGCTATATGAAAAACTGGTAATAAATAAAATAAGACTCCAAGCATTGATTAGTTAAGAATGGGTGGTCATCAATCAGTATGTGACCCAGAAGTTGATTGACAGCATTCCAGGGAGAAATGCAAAGATCTTGAAAAAGAAGGGTCAACACTGCAAATAAAGACGCTTTGCATAAACTTAATGTTATTGTCAATAAAAGCCTTTGACACTAATTAAATGCTTGTAATTTTACTCCAATATACCATAGTAACATGTGAAAAAAAGTCTAAAAAAACACTGAAGCAGCATTTAAAAAAACTTTTGGCCATGGCTGTACACAGTCTTCAGTGCGAGCCTGTGACACTGCAAGTCTCAGTATTACTGTTGGGAACATCCGGTAGACTCCAGTTTATGGAGGTTATTCTGGCTCACACATAGGCCCTTATTCTGATTGACGCGGACTTTACCGCATACTTTCGGATCGCGTCTTTTCGGCGTCTGCGCATGCGTGGAGAACGCCACGCGCATGTGCCACGCCTTGACTCCGTACCAGTTCGGCCAAATCCCGTCCAAAACTGTTCCCCGCAATCAGTCGGGAAATATGGGCGTATTATGGGCGTCATGCGGAATGACACATGGGCGTAGTTTCAAAGTGGGCAAAACGGGGCGGAAACATGGGCGGATACGGGGGAGTACACTTATGTTGGGGGGCGTACATTCGGATAGCACTCCGAATGCACGCGATCAAAAAGGGCAGAAATGTGCGGTGTCCACAAGTGTACTATTGCTTTGCGGACACCACTCGTTCATGCGGTAGGCGAACGTACGCCTAATGACTACAAGCATTAACACCTGAACCCAATAGAATCGACTCCTTTACTCATTACTCACTAATAGGCCGCTTGTCAGTGCTTTAATTGAAACCATTGCTGCTTCAAGGAAACCTTAGTAATCCCCCACATATGCTGTACTTGTCCCACACTTAAAAACTGCTAACAATGGACATGACTGAATATTAATACTATCAATACACATGTGTATTCGACATGTACTCATGAAACCACACATTTTTGGGTAAAGTAAACAAATTTATTTGTATACATGTCACAGTCAATGCCACTGTGATGCAATGACCAAAAAATACAAAATACAAAAAAGAAACAACATGGCAGGAATGTAGCAAAATAAATAATAATACAAAACAAATATAATTGCACACAGATGGACTCCAGCACCTCCTATGAGCCACTGCACATGCAGCCAGTGGGAAATGAGG
Organism: Crinia signifera; assembly: GCF_055691185.1. Lineage (NCBI taxonomy): Eukaryota > Metazoa > Chordata > Amphibia > Anura > Myobatrachidae > Crinia > Crinia signifera. Next base: position 79,698,251 of record NC_139228.1, on the reverse strand, counting down.
ATGCTGCTGGCCCTTCTACAGCAGGGCAACCTGCACCTGACCATTCTACAGCAGGGCAACCTACACCTGGCCCTTCTGCAGCAGGCCAACCTGCAGCTGGCTCATATGCACCATCAGCAGAATCATTTGGAACACAACCGGGGACTTCACAAGATAGTACCATGGCCATCACTTCAAGTACAGCTGACACTAATGGCAGGCAAAAGAGGGCAACAGGGGAACCAAAAAGGACATATGAAGCAAGGGCTCATCTGGTTACCCTCAGCACGTGATTGGACACAAGAAGCTGACACACACAGCACAATGGAAGATTTGGGACCACATAACGGTGGAGATTAATGCAGCCACAAGTTCATTTGCGACCACGTTTGGCCTTGGTAGGCTCCTTGGCCTGTGCAGCAGCTCTTCGGGGACGGCCAGATGCTGGGGCAGGTGGAGCAGATGATGTTGAGGGGTTGGCTGGTCTACCCCTCCTGCCAGCAGGGAGTGTTGCCGGTGGTAATGCACCAGAAACGGATGACATTAGGACCCTGTTGCTGGTAACCAGCTCCACCATAAGCTCATTATGGTGGAGGAGGAGATCATTTTGGCGGGTGGCTTGCTCGGCCAGCACCTGAGCACTTGCAGCCATGGCCTGATGTGACTCAGCCATGGCCTGCATGCTCGCAGCGATGGCCTGCTGGGTGCTGACCAAGCTCGCCAGGATCTCCTCGGTCCTATGCATCCGTTCTGATGCCAAGTCTCCCTGCTGGTTGATGTCCCCAAGCATCTGGGCCAAGGCGGCCAAATCGGCTTGGGCCGATGGCGGCTGCTGCTGCACAGGCCTACCACTGGGGCCAGGTGGCACGGACTCCTCCACCTCCTGAGCAGAGTCGTCACCAAGCGGTGGGGTGTCTGTGGAAAAAGATAAACACAATTAGGAGACATTCTAAGATAATTACTTGCACAAGTTTATGGCATGACCAATATTTACCTTCCAGAAAAGACGCAAACACTTCAGCTGGGGCCTCGCTATCCATCGTGCTCACCCCCCTGATCTCCTCAACTGATATACAGCTCTCGGCCATCAACTCCAGGGGGGTGAGCTCTAGCCCTGATGGCATGGGCCCGGCCCCAGATGTCTGGCTGTGTTCCCACCGCTTGGTCATCTTCCTCTTCAGGTTGGTTTTGAAGTCCTGCCACCTGCAATGTAAGTTGACATATTAATACATGTCACTCCAGATGTTAGCTGTTGCAGCCATTGCTCTGTGCTACATATTACGACATGTGATTAATGTCCGAAAGATAATATTACATGCAACTATGATATCCACCGTTACAATACACATTCACAATCACCCTACTCTAACTCTCACCGAAATAACATGGCAATAATGTATGTGTATCGTAACAACCTCACGGGCCATTTGCAAAATCCATCTAAGCATCAATTCAATCATTACTTGGCTATTACTGGGCACATGTATCACAAAACAACTTGCCTCTTCTTCACATGGTCCGTCTCACGAACTTGTGGCGCTACTTCATTAATCTCTGCCGTTATCTGTTCCCAAATCTTCCATCTGCGTGTGTGTGTCAGCTTCTCCGATGGACACTCAATCCAATCACGTGCTCGGGGAACCAGGATGGCAAGCTCCTGTGCTTCATATGCCTTATTTTTTTTGGGTGGTTCCTCTGTTGCCCTGGCTCTCCCCTTGCCACGTCCTTGGCCACGCCCCCTGTCACGTGTCGCTGCACTTGAAGTGCTGGCCATGGTACTACCTTGTGAAGTCCCCGGTTGTGTTCCAATCAATTCTGCTGATGGTGCATATGAGCCAGCTGCAGGTTGGCCTGCTGCAGAAGGGCCAGGTGTAGGTTGCCCTGCTGTAGAATGGTCAGGTGCAGGTTGCCCTGCTGTAGAAGGGCCAGCAGCCTCCTCATTACCCACTGCCCGCATGTGCAGTGGCACATAGGTGGTGCTGGAGTCCATCTGGTCAAATAGTTGCTGCAGATCTGGGTCCACCTCTGGTTGTGATCCAGACATGTTAGCAACAACATGGTCACCTTCTAATACACCTTTATATACTGTTTGTGTATCCTGTTTGGCGGACATCAGCGGCAGCTGCGTTCCGTGCGTGAGCGTACGTCGCTGTTTTTTCGCGCCGCATACGGTGGCGGAAATTCCATTGTGTAAAACCTGGCGAAAGTTCTACATGAAATACTGGGCACCAATGCTAACATTGCATAGAATCTTCTGATACACCTGTGACTATTGCACAATACACATGCTATTTGCTAGCATGACATGACATTTGAGTCATGACTACTGTGGTATTGTGGCGTTTGATTGCAAGCTAAAAGTAGCCCAATCCCTTAGATAATCCAGGCCACAAGTCATGCAATACTCATCTCTACTATTATAGACCACACATGTGAGAGGCCTATAAATAGTGACTTGCTGCTAGAATCATTTGTCTCCAGATCTGGACTTGTCAGGGTCTAAGGTAAGCTCTTCCATGCTCCTTGTAGATATGATATCCATTAACAATGTAAGTGTATGAATGTATGCACCATTGCCTCACTGACTACAGATTGTTGGGTCAGCAAAGTGCGTGTAGCATTATTGCAACATGTCACATGTTCACTATTTCACTCACAGGTCTTAAACCTGTGTGGGTTCATCTATTGCAGGACAACATGTCCCAGCAATAGATGAAATGTCTCATAGTACATGATGTCGGCAAAAAATGCTGACACCTTTATCTGAGTGTTTGGGACGGTGTGTATTGAGTTCATATTATTGTGTCATCATTATAGAGTCAAATGGATCTGAGGGATTTCACGGGGCGGCCATCTATTGTACGTATTGAAGGCTACAAATCTATTTGTAGTGGGATATGGCCATTATGTGCATAGGTGCATCAGTATTTATGTTCATTTCTTTATAGGTTGCTGAAGCAATGATGCGCTACATGGAGAGGAGGCTAAGGGCACTTGCGGCTCTCCCCACTCGTCGGCCAAGGAGGCCAGGACGTGCTAGAATCTATCGCACACGGGTGACTCTGTTTGCTATGCCCGATGATGAGGTACTTACTAGGTACCGGTTACCGCCACATGTCATTCTGGATCTGCTCACCTTAATTCAGAGCGATCTGGAACCTCTACACGGGATCACGACAGCAATTCCGCCTCACACACAGCTGCTGGCGGTGTTGCATTTCTGCGCCTCAGGATCATTCCAACAAGTAGTGGCAGTACTTGCTGGAATATCTCAGCCGGCCTTCTGCCGAATCCTGAGGCGTGTGACGTCGGCCATGTTCAGGCGCAAGGGGCACTTCATGGCCATGACATTTGCCACCGAGACCCTGCGCAGAAGCCAGCAGGCCTTCCATCAAATTGCTGGCTTCCCTAATGTGATAGGGGCTGTGGATGGCACCCATGTACCATTTGTGCCTCCATCTCGAAGTGAGAAGATATATAGGAACCGCAAATTGTTCCACTCACTGAACGTGATGGTGGTATGTGGCCCATCCATGGAAATTCTCGCCTTCAACTCGAAGTTTCCCGGAAGTGCCCATGACTCTCATGTCATCCGACAAACCGGGATATGGCAAAGACTACAAGAGCTGGAAGGCCGTGATGCGTGGGTTCTGGGTGACTCCGGTTACCCATGTACGCCCTGGCTACTTACGCCGTACAGCTACCCAGCACCGGGCCCACAGGAGGCATTCAATCGGGCGCATGTTGCCACCAGGCAAGTGGTGGAGCGCTCAATTGGCCTTTTAAAAGGTCGATTTAGAGTGCTCCACCGCACTGGTGGTGACTTACAATATGCGCCTCAAATGGTGTCGAGGATCGTGGGCCTGTGTATATTTTTCCACAACATTGCTGTGCGGCGTGAGATACCCTTTGATGAGTGGGAGGTACCATCTGAGCCGCAAGATCCGCCCATGCGCCCATCCCGCGCCCCTGAATGCCGGAGGGGATACCAGCTGCGGGACTCTGTGGCGCAAAGATACTTCAGGTACATGTTATCGAGTTGACAGAACACACCAATTGTAGTCAAAATCAGCCCTTCAAATAAGTACAGTGTGTTAGTTGTCAGTGTTACAAAACTAAAATTAGCCAGCCTGCCCTCCTAATGGCAAAGAAATAGGAGATATTTATCATATGTGCTTAGTTTTGGGGGAAGTTCAATATAGGTGCTAATTATTATACCTTGTACAAGGGATCTTATGTGTTTGTTATATCTTCATTATTGTAGTTGATACTATCCCTGATGACTGGTGAGTACATTGATTTATTCTCTAATGTGTTGGGGATTTTTTCCTGTGTTGATGTATGATTTGTTTGCAGATATATATATATATATATATATATATATATATATGATATTTGAATTTATTCACATGTTTCAACATTTCAAGGAGCAGGCAGGCAGGCAGGCAGGCAGGCAGGGCTGGTGTATAATGCTGGTCTCAGGATACCTGCAAGTATGTGTATGTGTCTTTGACACATAAATGTACGCATACACATAGATGCATAGAGTAAGTAATGCTAACTACAGCTATGCGTTGCTAAGCTATAGCACGCGTTGCTTGGCGGAGCCAGGCGTCATTGGATTTGCTAAGTGCATACACACTGTGTTTTATATATATCAGATTTGTTCATTGCCATACATCAGCACTACTGTTTTTAAGGCATGCGAATTTGTCACCATTTGTGTTGGCGCAGAGACGCTGTTCATGTAAAGATGAACAATAAAGTTATTAACACAAATAACTGTGATCAACCAATGCCACCACCTGATTGGTTGATAGATGCCATTGTTAACATGGCGGAGACACGAAGGGCAGACCCCTTTACACATGCGGAGCTGAGGGTTCTGGTCTCCGTCATGGAGACAAGGCTGGGCCGTGCGGGGCCCTTTATAACTAACCGCTATAAGCGGAGGGCATATGCTGCGGCAGGGCGCCGTATTTACGCCCGCACTCGGGTGCGGAGGTCCCTCGGGCAGCTCGAGAGGCGGTGGTCGGACCTCCGCAGGCGCCAGCCCCAGCTATTGCAGCAAATCAGGGGCGAAATTGCTGAATGTGAGTATTTTAGCTATGAAATTTCGCACTTACAACATAGCATATATAAACAATAACATGTGTCTCATGATAAGTGGGTGTCCATGGGTTTAAAAGTCCATAGACTGTTATGTGTGCTTCTTCCTGGTTAACATGCAGTCATGTGGCTTTTATATGTAATGACATAGCATTGAGGATTCTGATGCATACAATGTGCCAGATTTAATATGTGTTACACATTGATAAATGCCAGGGTTGTAATGTTTGAACAAATTACTAACAATCACATAATAATTTAAATGTCACATTTTTGAGTCCATTAACAGTAAGGAGCTACTTGCCTGCATCGTTTGCCATCATTATCACCCTTCCATGTATGTCTTGTTATGGATTAATACATGTGCCCCAATGACCCGACATTGACCATGATTTTTTTTTCTACCACACAGCACGAGCCCGAGGCCGACAGGCCCGTGAAGAGGCCGAGGCAGCCCTGGCCCAGGAGGAGGCCCAACACCCAGAGGAGGAGGTGGCGGCAAGGGTGGAGGAGGAGGAAGTGGAGGAGGAGGAGATGGTGGAGGAGATGGTGGAGGAGGTGGTGGAGGAGGAGGAGGTGCCTGAGGAGGTGGTGGTGGAGGAGGTGGAAGAGGAGGAGGTGTTGGTGGCGGAGGAGGAGGTGGAGGAGGAGGTGGTGGTGGTGGAGGAGGAGGTGGAGGAGGAGGAGGTGGAGGAGGAGGAGGAGGAGGTGCTTGTGGCGGAGGAGGTGGACGTGGTGATGGTGGCAGAGGAGCTGGCGGAGGAGGGGGCTGAGGAGGCCACGGTTGCCCCAGAGGAGTCAGATTCAGAGGGGGAGGAGGCGTGCCAAGCCCCGGAGTCCCAGCAGATCGGTATGTTTACATAATGCATCATTCATGAAGTAGTTGTACTGGTATTTGTTATGTAGCACTGGTGATTAAAAATTGTGTTCCAATACTATTCATATAGACCCCAAAGTGGGTAGCTACAGATACAGGTACGGGTTAGATGGGGTGTCCAAGGCATCCCTTTCATCCAGGACACCTCTCAATTACACAGGTTTGTGGGATGGGTTGGAGCTCCATTTTGACTGCCACATAACCGTTGTAGTTAAACAGGATCCTGGAGTAAAGGGATGAGTGGATCATTTGTGGATTAAATTCACCTGCTGCAATCGTAGATTATGACCCATCAAATAGTGGAATCTATATTGTTGGTGAATGTTATTTATAAACTCTAGGATGTATGCTATAAATGGAGTATGGGCCGGCCTACCTTGGAATGGAGTCAGAAGTTGCCAGTGTCCCAGGAGCCTCCTCTACCTAAACACCCCCTGTAGTTCAGATTGTTTTTTTGCCGTCACAGAATTGTAGGTTGGTTTAGACAGAATTATGATTTTGAGGATGTGTACTGTGCATTCCTGACATTTGCATAACTCCCATGCCACGAACCATCACTGAACTTAGACTGAGCAGATTGTGACAAGTTCTTATTGACGGAGGCCATGACATGCTTGTCATTGGTTAGTCATGGGTGGGTTGTGACTGAGAAGAAACACTATGACTGTTATGTCTTCTGCAGATAAAGGGTAGAGGCAAAAAAAGACAGTATGTAGTAAATAAGTTTGCATGTATGTATATATGTATGTGTCATATCTATTTATCTATGTGTGTCTCTATCTCTCTACATAGATATATATATATATATATATATATATATATATATATATATATATATATATATATATATATACACACACATGTCACCTAGCATTTGTGGAATTTATGTCGCAGTATGTGAAATGTATGCATGAATAACATGACTAATTTTTGCCCCTTTGACATGCCCACAGATGACACCACACCGGCAGATGAGGGGGTGCGTGGGGCCCTCCTGCGGGCGGAGCACCACTTGAGGCTCCTGCTAGCCGACCTGCAGGACCTCAGAGATCTGCTGATTTAATTTATTATTTGATATTTTTTTATTTATATGTTCATTGTGTTTTCTAATAAATTGTTTATGCAAGTTCACAGTTGTTGGTTTTCTTTGCACATTAAACAGTATATGTGTAGATTGTTTATAATCTTTTACACAGGGTCTAATACAAACCATTGCACTTAAATTGCTGTAAGGGTTAATGTGTGCAATGCATGTGTTAGGCATGCTTGTAAGGATATATTGGCATCTAATTGATTCCAATTCCAAATAAGCAGTTTTTTATGAGGATAGGTAATTGAATAAGTGGGTCATGTGATGTCTTGCAGAAGATACTTAATAGTGGGTTGTTTGGCGTAAATACTCCGCTTACGGGCGGTAGCACCGCTTGGCTCCCGGTCGGATGCGGTATTTCCGAGCATACTCTGTAATACTCTGTAATACCGTGCAGAATCGGAGTGTTTCTCCCGCACACGCATGGTTTGTATGTCGTCCGTAAACACGCCCTGTTCTTAAAGAGTGAGTCCGTCCGAATGCGGAGGACACGTGGGCGTTTCTACGGACGATGGCCGCACGCGGCAAAACACCGTGGCGTGCGGACCGCTCCGTAAGAATGCGGGAATATCCGCACCGATCTGAATAAGGGCCATAGTGCTGCAAAGTTCGCAGCAATCCATGTGATTTAAATGCTCATCCCGGCGCCAGCCCCCCCCCCCCCTCGCTCAGCAAATTCCACCGCATGGCTGTGGATGGATGTTTTGCATAAACCAGGACCACATCATTCGATGGTCGCCGACCATCGAATGATGTGGAACGAGCACGCAAAACTAAGTCATTCTCAGATGTCTTAGCTTTGCATGCGCTCTGTACGACGACAGGGTGGGCAGCTGACATCCAGTAATGCGCAAGCACAGACGCCAAACATCACTCCCCTGTACAAATGCTCGGGGGAGCGAACGGACCTGAATAAGTTCCTATATTTCCAGCATTGGCCACTTTGTCAGCAAGTTCATGTATAACACATTCTGCTATGCAACCATCATTCGGAGTGTCCTCCGAAAACCCATCGGCTTCTGCACTACAATTGGCTGTCATTTATCCTCAAATACTCTCTATGTTAAGTCTATGCTGGCACGCTCCACAAGTCCCTAGCTTGATCATATTCACCAGTCCTAACTGGTAATTAGCAACTGTCCATTGTTCTGTCTCTTTCCTGCCAGTATCAATAAACAAGTTCCATTATATCTACCTAGAGAAATCTTATCACTAGTTTTCAAAGACCTCTGGTCCTGTTGCAAGTCCAGATAACTCACAGATTCATCTAGCACCTGGAAAGCCATAATCTGCACCTTATCCCTCTCTAGGTACCCCCTTACCACTCTTTCTGCACATTCCAATGACAAGATTAACCCCTGTTCTATAGGGATAGAACAGGGAACTCTAACTAATAGGGTTCCTGGAGCAGTTGCTGGATGATCAGGATAAACAAATTACATAAACTAAAAGTGAATATGGGACACAGGACGGACAAGAGTAACTGACAATATCCAGGAGCAGAGAGGAGAGGACGGGCCACAATCCCAACCCTGACTCTGTTAATCCCTCCAGAGATTCTGGGCACCTACAGAATTAAGACTTCACCTATAATAGCCATGTTTGAAAGGGCAAATTAGGTTCGCCCCAACTTTGGTGCTACCAGGACTTACAGGGAGACAAGGTGCCCAACACCTCCAGAGCAGACAAGAGGAAAACAAACTTAACTGCATAAAACTAGGACACAAAACAAGTGGCACCATTGTTCTCCATGGGAGGGAATTCTTCAGCAGTCTAACGTACAGTGGTGTAGCTTGGTTCCACGGTGCCCGGAGCAAGGGCATGTTTTGCGCCCCCCCCCCTCTCCTCTGCTAGTAAAATGCACAGATGGGGGTTAAGGATTAGTCCTGCCTGTTCCATACCTCCCAACATGACCCTCTCCAGGAGGGACACAATGCTCTGTTTCTGCACTTCCCTCTTAATTTATGATTGCCATCACCTGTTTCACACAGGTTAATTGATTAGAAAGGTGCTTCAACACAGGTAATGGCAATCATTAATTAAGGGAGAAGTCCAGAAACAGAGCAATGTGTCCCTCCTGGAGAGGGTCATGTTGGGAGGTATGCTGTTCCTTTGGGTACCTTTGGAGATAGGGCCACACTGGCCAACTCACATGCCCTGGGCTGGTGTCTGGGGTGGTCTGAGACCTTCCTATTCTGTGCCACCGGATGCTGGGGGCCATCACTGGTCGCTGTCTGATGTGGGGGGGTCAGTTGCTGTGGCCAGGTAGGTGCTGGCTCCCTGCAGCTCTGGCTGTTGCCCAGGCGACACTGTGTACTGCAGGCAGTTGCTGGGTGCGAGGCAAGGGCTCTCATTCACTCCTGTGGCCACCAGGACTTGTGGCCACCAGGACTTGCGGATCAAGGATGACACATTGGCCATCGAGAGGAGAAGTGCCTGGTCCCTGGAGAGGAAGAGGAAGCCCGAGGTCAGGGGTCAGTGCGACGAGGAGGAGGAGAGTGAAGCTGCATGGCGAGGGGCAGGAGGAGGAAGAGCAGCAGCATGGCCAGCAGCGAGTGGGAGCAGAGAGAGGACGGAGCGGAGATTGACAGCTCCAGTCCCCGGCACCCGACAGCAGCGCCCGATACCCGGCAGCCAGGTGCCATGGACTGGTGCGGTGATGCGGCTTCCGGGTATCGGGCGCTGCTGTCGGGTGCCGGGGACTGGAGCTGTCAATCTCTGCTCCGTCCTCTCTCTGCTCTGCTCCCACGTGCTGCTGGCAACGCTGCTGGCTGCTCTTCCTCCTCCTGCCCCATCACCACGCAGTTTCACTCTCCTTCTCCTCCTCGTCGTGCTGACCCCCGCCCCCGGGCTTCCTCTTCCTCTCCTAATGTGGGCTCCTTGTTCTGCCCCCTACACAGGCACAACGGGATCTACGGCACAGAGGGGAGCGGGCGAGCAGGGGCGGGGGAGCCGGCGGCAGAGCTACGGCGCCAGGTGACATGTCTGCGCCCTAGCTACGCCTCTGCTAACGTACACGTATACTAGCAGGTGACCCCTAAGTGTGTCTATTCAGGAAGGTAGTGAAGTAGTAGATAATGATACAGTTTCCTACCAAACTACCATAAATGCAACAATGCATGAAGGAGTTAAACATATACACAGTACTTTTAGAGCTAGACCTATAAATGCAACAATGCAAGAAGATATTAATAATAATAATAATAATAATAATAATATACTAACTATGCAGTGCGAATGAAAACCGTAAGGTGTGCAAGAGAGACAAAATAACTCCACACAGATAATACACTGCATAAGAGACAACAGAGAAAATGCTAAAGATGGTAAAGAACACTTATCTTTTGTTCAGACAGGGTCAGCGGCAGACTTCAGGGGACCAGGGACACAGGCTGGACAGGCTGCATGAGACAGGAGCCTGAACTGCAGACACATAGCTAGGAACTCAGGCCGGAGACAGAACTCAAAGAGCTACACAGTGACAAGCACATGCTCCCTTCACTGAGGACTAAACAGGAAGTATAAGCAGCAGGGAGCAGCTGGTCAGAATCCCTGATGAAGGGTAACCAGTTAATGAGAAACTCAGTGCAGGTGTGCTTGCTGCACATAAAACCCAGTACAGGTTGCTAAGCCATATCTTAACAAAACCAGCAGCAACACACTTGACAACAAGTGTGTGCGGTACCCATTTATAGGTGTTCTGCTGAGTAGCGGGAATGCCTCCTGGCAAATTGGGACATTTCAAGTCCCAATAAGAGGCAGAGACCTCAAAACAGAACTGTCCTGCTGAAATTGGGTTTGTTTGGTAGGTATGCATGATCAATACTGAAATATCTATTTTATGCACAATCAGGTGTTTGCATTGGAAGCTCTAGAGGGGAGGCGCCACTGCATACAAATAGGGAACCACACCAACTCGCTATTTGAATTCTGAACTGTGCTGCAGTCCCCACCTCTAGATCCGCCACTGGATGTATGTGTACATAAACGTATATGTATATGTGAAGCTCCATAACCTATATCTAGTGACAGTACTGATAGTGTTCATTGTTCATTGTGTCTACATTATGCTGGAGAGAGTTTCCTAGAGCAGGTGTTTGTGGGGTGGGAAAGCCGCCCAGTACACCTCCTGGTTTTGGCCTACCTAGCCACATAATTGCCTTCAGCTGTCATTCCTGAATAACAGTTGAGGCAGTCAGAGTACACTTTGCTCTTCGCCTGGGGCCATGGATGCTTTGCTGACCTAAGAGACTGTATGACTATCAAAATAGAGATGAGTCCAAGGTGTGATCACATTTCGTGACGAGGAACTCTCCCTGTGAGAGGAACAAGTAACTAGCACTTGGTAGCTTGGGAAAGATTTTCCCTTTTTTAATGTTTTCTTTTACCTGTGCCCGTATGGGAGAACCCATCCTTATTTAATACCATCACCAGCTAATAAAACTAGCTGTGAGCGTGTTAACCTTAACTGCTAGACTCTGCCAGTATGTCTGCTGCTGCGTGTTCTGTCTACCCCAGGAGACAGTGACCCTATTAGTCTTGTTCCATCACATTACTTCACTTATAAAACTGAAGTATTTTCTGTGCTTAAACTACAGGAAAATATGGATAAAACGTAGCTCGTATGCGAATTCTACATGCTTAATAAATGGGTAGTAATATTGTACATTTGTTCCCGAGCAGCATGCAATTCACCATTTTAATTTTCAGAGCAACAGTACGCCAATTTTATAAATGTCAACAACAACGAGTAAAGTGTTTTTTTGTATCTGTTTTCTATGTTTTATTAATTTCTGTGTTTTCATCGATTTATGACTCTTACGCTGAATATGCAAATTTCGTGTTTTTTTTTGTTTTGTTGTTGCTGCTGCTAGTCAACAATTTAGTAAACTGCCTGTGTTCTGCCAATTCGGTTCATTATCGTACATTGTTTGATCATTCTAATTACAGCTGATATTTCAATTTCATTTCTGTATAGAATTGTTAATATTTTGCAATGATCTTTGTAGACTACAACAAAGATAATGGCGATGATGTAATGGTACAGTAGGAGCAAGTTTCATCTTTGCTCCTTTGTCCATGGCTAGCCATGGCTATTCTATTGTTCTCAGCTGCAATACAATACGTATTGCAGCTGAGAACAATAGAATAGCCATGGCTAGCCATGGCTAGCCATGGCCAAAGGAGCAAAGATGAAACTTGCTCCTACTGTAGATGTCATTGTTGGTTGTGTGTTCCACTATGTGCCGCTGGAGGAAGAGCTCATCAGCCAATGTTGGCTTTCTTTGCTCCATCGTACAACACTGCCCTTTCACTTGCCAAGCAAATTGACAACCCTTTCCTAACACCTTCACACCATTGTACTGTGCTCATGCTGTGCTCACTAGGGATGCCAATCCTGGGGCATATATCCCAGGACTTGCCTCCCTAATTAAAAAAAATTATGCTACATAAGTGCTGTTTACCTACATGATCATTGGCAAGGGTTCCATGTTCATTGCCATGTGGGATTACATGCTCATTGCCAAGGGAGAATACATGCTCGCGGTAACTGGGGGACAGCCCCCGCCTGGCAGAAGTGACAGCCATTTATAGCCAGGCAGTGAGCGGGAGGCTGTCGGCTGTATTCAGAGCACTGCAGGTCCTGGCTATTTGAAATAATACCCCATTCACACCAGAAAATGCAGATTGGCCCCTTTTACACCAGCCTAGTCCCTGCATTTCCTGGTGTGAGAGAAACCTCCCCCCCCCTCTTTAACCGGCTATATCATCGGAACCAACTGGCCCATTTACATGAGACCAGTATCATATTGAAGAACTTTTGAATGGGTTCCTCGAAACTGGGCCATTTGGTTCCAGAGCAATCTGACCTCAAAGAACATGAACAGCCATGAAATTACATTTCAGAAAGAAAATAATTGGTTTACCCGCAATATATCCGGAAACAATTGACCCATATGAACAAGCCTGGCATCAGATTGAAAGCATTTTGGGTTTGAATGAGATCAAGCCCCAGTCATCAACTACAAAATCAGCTATGTCTGAAATGACAAGGGTGTTCATACTCCCACTATCCACGTCGGCGTGGAGTTGATTTTCTAAAGTGTGGTGAGCGCAGCGAGTTGGTCGAAGCGTGGCGAGCGGACGCTTAATACGATCCCGAAGCGTGGCGAGCGGACGCGGAATACACGTCAAGTACGCCGTGTCCCCTCGCGGGGCTTGCTGCTCACGCCACGCTTCGGGATTGATTTATGCGTCCCCTCGCGGGGCTCGCTGAGCTCGCCACACTTTATAAGATCAACTCAACGCTGACGTGGATAGTGGGGGTATGAACAGGTCAGGAGGACGCGTAAACGCCTCCCCTGATGGGGCTCGCTGTGCTCGCCACGCTTCAGGCTGACTTGGATAGTGGGGGGTGCTAGGATGGAATAGCATGCAAATCGCATCGCGGATCAAATCGGCTGCAAATCGCATGCGACATGCGATGTACACAAAATCGGGCGCCTTGATAATACACAAGTACCAAAATATATATATTGAAAACATTGTATTCATACTGTACTTCTCTATCAGGACAGGTATATGGAAAACCCCCCACTAGAAATCCTGCAATTGCATCTGCAGTGAAACCAACTAAATTCTTTGCTATGAGCATTTGCTGAAGTAAGTTTGCATAAGCAGTAGCCCCGTTGTGTATGTTGAGTGACAGGTGATACAGTACAGTGAATCAAGCGTCCTTGAGTTCTTTCTAATTTATCTTTTTCCTTTATCTAAATGAGTTTCACAGCTTAGTGGTATCTTGAAACACAAAAGCATATCTTTTAAAGCACAGATTTTATATTTTTGCTATTGTCATAAAAGGCCATGTTTTCATTATTAGAATTTTCTTTCCTTACATATCTCATTAAAGCATATGCTGCATGCTATAAAATGTTAGATCCCCATTTAACCTTCTTTGCAAATATTTGTGTATATATATATATATATATATATATATATATATATATATATATACTAGGTGATTCATCGCGCCCTACGGGCGCTCTTCACACCGTCGTAAGGGGCTGCGCCCCCTTAATTTGTGAACGTTTGTATATGAGAAATATGGTTAGAATTGTATGAAAGATGCCCTGTATTGCAACTTAGGTGTCCGCGAATCGCGGGAGGGGGGGTCGCGGGGGGTGCCGCGAATTGCAGGAGGGGGGGTTGTGGGGGGTGGATGCTGCGAATCGCGGGAGGGGAGGGATTGCAGAGAATCGCGGGAGGGGGGTCGCGGGGTGGGTTGCCGCAAATCGCGGGAGGGGGGTTACGGGGGCGGGGGTTGCGGCGAATCATGGTAGGGGGGGTCGCAGGGGGTGTGCCGTGAATCACGGGAGGGGGGGTCACGGGGTGGGGTGCCGAGAATCGCGGGGGGGTGTGTGTGTGCCGTGAATCGCGGGAGTGGGGGGGGGGGGGTGGGGGGGGTGTGACGCGGATCGCCACAAGAAAAAATCAACACAGAAAGGTCAACACATGTAAATGTTGACATAAGTGTGGCACTTCATCGGTGTCCATGTCAACACATGAGAATGAATATGAAAACATTCAAAAAATGAAAAAAAAAACTTCAAAAACTCATGTCAACCTTTTTCATTGTCGACCATAGCCATGTCAGTGTTTTCCATGTGCAATTTAATTCTGGAGCTGCCGCGAATCACGGGGGGTGCCGCGAATTGCGGGAGGGGGGGGTCGCGGGGTTGGGTGCCGCGAATCACGGGAGGGCGGGGTTCACAGGGGTTCCGGTGGGGGGTTGCCGCGAATTGCGGGAGGTGGGGGGTCACGGGGGGTGCCGCGAATCGCGGGAGGTGGGGTTGCGGGGGGGGGGGGGGTGACGCGAATCGCCACAAGAAAAAATCAACACAGAAAGGTCAACACATGTAAATGTTGACATAAGTGTGCCACTTCATTGGTGTCCATGTTGACACATGACAATGAATATGAAAACATTCAAAAAATGAAATAAATTTTCAAAAACTCATGTCAACCTTTTTCATTGTCGACCATAGGCGTGCCAGTGTTTTGCATGTGCCATTTAATCCTGGGGCTGCCGCAAATCGCGGGGGGTGCCGCGATTTGCGGGAGGGGGGGGGGTTGCGGGGGGGTGGGTGCCGCGAATCGCAGGAGAGTGGGGTTCATGGGGGTTCCGGTGGGGGGTTGCCGCGAATTGCGGGAGGGGGGGGGTCGCGGGGGGTGCCGGGGTGCCGCGAATCGCCGAAGGGGGGGTTGCGAGGGGTGTGACGCGAATCGCCACAAGAAAAAAATCAACACAGAAAGGTCAACACATGTAAATGTTGACATAAGTGTGGCACTTCATTGGTGTCCATGTCGACACATGAGAATGAATATGAAAATATTAAAAAAATTAAAAATTCAAAAACTCATGTCAACCTTTTTCATTGTCGACCATAGCCATGTCAGTGTTTTGCATGTGCCATTTAATCCTGGGGCTGCTGCGAATTGCGGGGGGGGAAGGGGGGGGCCGCAAATCGCGGGAGGGGGGTCGCAGGGGGGGTGCCGCCAATCGTGCAAGGGGGGGTCGTGGGGGGGGTTCTTTTTGCCGCGAATCGCGGGAGGGAGGTCGCGGGGGGGTTTCCGCGAATCGGGGGGGGGGGTCACGGGGGAGGGTTTGCCGCGATTCGCGGGAGGGGGGGTCGCGGGGTGGTGGTTATGCCGCGAATTGCGGGAGGGGTCGTGGGGGGGTTCTTTTTGCCGCGAATCTCGGGAGGGTGGGTCGCGGGGGTGTTTTTGCTGCGAATCGCGGTAGGGGGTGTCGCGGGGGAGCTGGTGTTTTTGCCGCGAATCGTGGGAGGGGGGGGCGCGCGGGGGGGGAGGTTTTGCCGCAAATCGCGGGAGGGGGGCGCTCACCTGGTGGCTGTGGAGTAGCAGTGCTGGGCAACATGGGAATGCAGTGGGTGTCTGGCACTGTCTGTGGGCTCACTGGGCTGGTTCTCTGTCACATACCTCCCAAAATGACCCTCTCCAGGAGGGACACAATGCTCTGTTTCTAGACTTCCCCTTAATGTATGATTGCCATCACCTGTTTTAAACAGGTTAATTTCTCAGAAAGGTGTTCAGCACAGATGAAGGCAATCACACATTAAGAGGAAAGTCCAGGAACAGAGCGTTATAGACACAGACACCCACTTTGAGTGACAGATGTAGCCAAATATATAGGAGATAAAGGAAATTTGTAAAAAATAGGTGTATTTGTATCCAGAAATACACTTATTTTTGACATTTACTATCCCGAAAATACGGCAATTCGTATTCGTATTGATAGCACATCAATACGAATACGAATTGCTGTATTTTCGGGATAATAATTGTCAAAAATAAGTGTATTTCTGGATACAAATACACCTATTTTTTGTACAAATTTCCTTTAGTAAATTTCCCCCTATATGTTAATATTTGGAATAAGGGAATTATTTTAGCTTTACCTGCATTAGTGACTCAAAAGATGGTCAAGGTTTTCTGTTATATTGACTCACAAAATGTGCAGCCTATGTTATAATTGAAATCTATAATGGATATAGTGTTATAGTTATGACAGTGGTTCCCAAGCTGTGTGCCATGGCACCCTGGGATGCCTCAGGACCCTTGTAGGGATGCCTTGGATTGGTGGTCTAAGACCGATTCAAATTATTTATGGCCAATTGCGAAACAAGAGCTGGTGGCTGCCAATCATAAAATTTGTGGACCTACAGAAGCAAAACTTACCCCTCACTGCATGACTGACCCTAAGGATGACACAAAAACACAATTTAATTTTTTATTTTTTTGTAAATTTATCATTTTTGGCCCTGAGTTGGTGTGAAAAAAAGGTTTTGCTTTAGGGTACCGTAATTCCAAAATGTTTGGGAACCACTGAGTGTAATGGTTATACTGAGCAAACCAGCTTAATGTAGTTTTCTTTTTTTTTCTTTTTTTTATTAACATTGTTGCACAGTGATTCATGTGTTTCTTTTGTCTCATTTTGCGGTAGTCTGTTTGTATTTTCTACAATTACAAACAAGTGTTGTTACCGCCCATATAAATAATGGCTTCGTAGACTTTGTAATTAAATACTTATCTGGAAAAGCGCTGAATAGCTTAATTGCTGCTTACTGTTTCAATGGTGTCGGTGCAGCTAGAACTTGAAAATAAAATAAAAATTCTATTTTTGTGCTACAACAATGTAAAATAATTATTCTGTGTTTAAATTGATACATTGTAAATTATTTTTATAATTAATATTAGTAGCAGAATGATGTATTTGTGAGTCAGATGTATACGGTAGTTCCCATAATCTTATACTGATGGTCTCCAATACTATGCTGCGGATTAGATCACACACACAAAGTCTAGGTTGACTGTTCTTAGGTCGATGAAGGTGACATGCACAAGGTCACCATGCTCAAAAGTATGATAAGGAAAATGTTGACACATGAATATGCTGACTTGAGGTTTTCGTGCCAATTAGTGTACCGCTTACCCTCACAAGGCCCCCTTTCATCATGCTTTGAGCCAGTTGCCTTGCTCTACTACAGTTGCACTACCATTACCATACCTCCCAACTTCCCTGATGAAGAAATAGGGACACTCACGCTGCGAAACCGTGCGAGCGCCCAAAAAAAGGGAGTGGGGCGTATGCAAATGAGGGCGTGGCTTATGCTAATTAGCCATGACTTCATTTTCATACGAGAATAGACGCTGTGCGCGTGCGCACAGCGTCTATTCTATTAGATTGGGGGGTCTCCCAACTGCCACCCCCCGCAGCGGGACAATGCCTGCCGCGGGTGGTACAGGACCCGAAAATCGGGACTGTCCCGCTGTAATCGTGACAGTTGGGAGGTATGCATTACCCCTAATCCTAACCCTCTGTAATTGCAACCTAAGCCTAACAGTACCCCCTCAGTGACAATCCCACCGACCTCATCCCCCCCACAGCCTCCCCCCCACAGCCTAACCCTAAGCATCCAACCCCCCCCCCAGTCTAAACCTACCTTACACTGCCAATCCCCCCCTCCCTCTCCATCTGCGGCCTACTTACATTTGGAATGCCTGCTGTCGGGACTCCAGTGTTTGCATTGTGAATGGTGGTGGTGGTCCAGTGGTGGTCTTCTAACAAGTGTCAGGAATCCAGTGTTTGCATTGTGAATGGTGGTGGTGGCCCAGTGGTGGTCTTCTAACAAGTGTCAGGAATCCAGTGTTTGCATTGTGAATGGTGGTGGTGGTCCAGTGGTGGTCTTCTAACAAGTGTCAGGAATCCAGTGTTTGCATTGTGAATGGTGGTGGTGGTCCAATGGTGGTCTTCTAACAAGTGTCAGGAATCCAGTGTTTGCATTGTGAATGGTGGTGGTGGTCCAGTGGTGGTCTCTAACAAGTGTGTCTTTAACACACACTCGTGCATCCCAGTCAGCATGGCGACAGGGAGCTGATTCCCAGCAGGGTGAGTGGGGGTTGCGTGGGGCTACGGTAGAGAAGGGGGAGCAGCAAAGACAGAACGGAGTGCGTGAGCGTCTCATGCATGCATGCCCCCTTCTGTCGGATGACACACATCAGCGATTGGTGATTCTATTGCCAGGAGTCAGCCCAGTAGATGGAGTAGGGGGGGGGGGGGGGCGGGGTAGGGAGCAGTCCAGCCCCCTTTGGTTAAATCTGCCCCTTTCACCCTGCCACGGTTGTGGTACTGCTCAATTACCATTATAATAAGGGAGACTGGTGGTGGTGGTGGTGGTGTGGGGGGCGGGGGAGGGGGAATCACAGCTGTTTTAAACTTATTCCTATGCTCCTAATGTTGATACCTGGAGAGTTGCAACAGGATTCACAATAGCAATGGGCACATGTACAAGAAGAACTTCTCTAAAATATGCCTTCCTTGCACATTGGCCTTCTGTTAAATAATCCTGAAGTTCCGCGGCACGCCACCTAAATGTGGCTGCCTATTTTGTCAGTCCCCCACCAAGAGACCAAGAGACCCTATATATACATAATTTTGTGTATACCTGGTCAACATGAAATGCCGATGAATATCGCAAATTCACAGTAGTTGAATTTATTAATAAAATGAATGAAATTATTCTTGAAATATTTTTGACACATTGCATGACCTTAACATAAATTGTTAAACACCATTGTTCCTATCATGCATTCATAACGTATTTGTTAAAGAAATTGCTGGAATCATTCTGAAGTTTGTCAGTGGTGTCCTTGAATCATTCTATGAGTTACAGTATGCTCATTTCCATAATGGTAATTATATAGGGACTAATTCTGAACGGAGAGTAATGCATCAAAGAACAAGTACCTTTCCCCTTAGGCAAAACACTGCAGCTTTCAAATAGGAAATTTAGGTTTGAGAAGAGCATGCACAAAGTTTAAAAACAAAGCTGTGCAGCTTTTGCTAGGCTACATGCAAAAGCTGACAATATTTACCAAGCATGCAATAAATAAATAAATGTACTGTATTTGCACACATTGCATTGCAACATAAGAATAAGAATAATAATTTATTGTCACTACAACGTTAAAAAATGTACAGTGAAATTCACAAGGAAGAAAAGAAGAGAAGAAGGAAATACTCATATTCAACATTCATATATCACAATTCAAACACAAAATAACAGATGGGAAAAAAACTGTTCCGCAACCAGCTAGTGCGGCAACTCAAGCACCTGTAACGCTTCCCAGAGGGCAACAGGGAGAAAAGAGAATAGCAGGGATGACTAGGGTCTAAAATGATTTTTTTTAGCCTTCGCTTTCCCCCTTCTTAAAAAAATGTCTGCCATCCTAGGCAAAGGTTGGCCAATGACCTTTTCAGCAGCCTTAACTATCCTATCTAGGGATCTACGATCAGAGCACTTTGAATTCCCATACCATACCGCAATGGCATAAGTCAACAGACTCTCGATTACGCAGCAGTAAAAGTTCATAAGCATAGGCCTAGATAGGCCGGCTGCCCGTAATCTTTGCAGAAAAAAAGGGCGTTGCTGAGCCTTTCCAACTGCCATTGCGGTATGTGTGGACCAGGACAGATCTTCCGAGAATGTAACGGCCAAGAATTTTGTATTTGTGACCCTCTCCACCTCTTCACCATTTAAAATCAACGGATTAATAGTCGACCTTTTTGATCTTCTAAAGTCAATAACCACCTCCTTGGTCTTTTTACCATTTAGGAGAAGGTTATTAACCTCACACCATTCAATTAATTTCTGCACCTCTAACCTACAGTATAGCTGTCTTCCTTTCCCCCACTGATCAAACCCACCACTGTGTCGTCGGCAAATTTGACAATGAGCGGCGTAGAAGGTTGCTTCCACAAAATGTGGAGAAGATGATGTTCATCAAAATGAATGATCAATTCTACAATGAAGACCAGCAATTGCCTCCAGTGATTGTGGAGTCCGGTGGGGTTGAATTGTAATCTGTGAGGATGAGGATGTAAACACTGTAGGGGTGAGGAATCAGAGGATAGGCATGAGGACAACATCTTGCCTCTGTACAGCTGGTTTGTACAGGGAGAGATGAATTGCTTATTTTTTTTGTGGGGTCCAAACAAACCAATCATTTCAGCCACATGTGTGGCAGATCCTGTTGTTGAATTGATTGGTTTGTCAAAACTAAGGGTCCTATTTACACAACTTAAGGTTGAGTGGGAGAGCCCAAGGACAATTCCATCTTGCACCTTTTTTTGGCATTATGTGCTCTTTGGGGCCTAGTGTTTCAAACTGCAGTTTGGGGGTCCTGGCAATGTCCTCAGTGGAGGGCTGCTGGCAGGGATGGCAGCAGGGTGGTGTCAGTAGCAAAACAATGCGGATGGTGTTGGCAGCAGGGGTTTCCTCAGTGTTAGGGGGGCGGTGAGAGTTTCCAAATCTTTTCTTCTATGCCTATGGAAGTCTATGGACAAGTACTTATTGGCTAAGAGTCATGACAGGTTGCTCTCTCAGTCAGCTCATTGACTTCAATGGGACTAGTGCCTCATGCAAAACCCACAAGATACAACAATGAGATCTTCAGGATTAGCGATTCAAGACCTTATTCAGGTCCGTTCGTAGCAGTACTACATTCGCACGGGGACCGATGTTATGTTGGCGGCAGCCAACCATTCGCAAGGTGGGGTTTGGTTGATTTGCAAGGGTGCAAATTCGCATCCGAGCATAGTGAGGCACCGTGCCCAAAGCATGGCGAGCTGACGGGGTGCACGATAGAGTGTCCGTGTAGCTTCAAAATTGACTTTGAGACCTTTGTACTCTGTAGCAGGCAGTCTAATATCACCCAACATTGCTGAGGAAGCATCGTTCAAGGCAGCTATATCTATTACAAGCCATTCCTAAACCCAACAACTACATTTTATTTCCTGCATTATCAAGAAACTAATATAGAACCTGTGTACGAATGGAACTATACCCAAGCGTAATCACCCTGCCCTTTCCTATACAATTACAGTGAGGGCATGACTACAACATTTCCATTAATATGATAGTTCTAGCCTGCTTCCACCCCAAGGAATACCAGCAGTATATCAAGTCTCCAGTTATTAAATGATCCCACATTCTCAGCGTGGACAGATTTGTAATATGATGTAGAAAACTAAACTTGTGACCTTTCGCCAACACTTTCCCACTTTTGTAGTCATGTGTTATGAATGGTCTGTGAAGCTGGGTAGACCCTATAAGGTAGTGTACAAATGTGTCCGCTTACATCTAGTCTCAGTTCGTCGTGCAGCGCAAGATGCCTGGTGCTAATAAGCCGCCTGGTCTCATGAGTGCTAGCACCGGGCATCTTAGTCATAATGCCGTGCAACTAGGACAGACCAGGAGACTATACGGATTAATGTGATATTCAGCAATTTTATGACTGTGTCACACAGACATGCTCTTCTGTCCTTCACGGACAGAAGAGCACCCCTCTTAGCATTTTGAGGGCCAGATGTTTCAAGCTTCAAAAAGTGATAACATGGAAAGGGAAAGACAACCAACCAATCGGCTCATGCCTATCATTTCTCAAACCCAGCCTGTAACATGACAGTTAGGGGCTGATTGGCTGGCTGTTTATCACTCTTTATTCTATCACTTTTTAAAGATTGATGCATCTGGCCCTGTGTCTCCTTTTGAGGTGGATGTATTTTCTCTGCACATACTTAGGAAAAGATGGATGATAAAAAGGTTATTTTTAGTAAGATGCATATCAAGATTTCTCCGGCTCCAAAACCAAAGCACTAGCTCCATTGTGGTGACCCTTCCCCTGGATATGCATACATCAGTCATTCAAGTTCCCCTGTGACATCTCGGAATGTTTGGGACAGAAATTAGTCAATAGATTTACTGTAACACTTACACAAGTTCCCTACCCAGAATACAGTATGTTGCAATGGCTATTTCCTTCTCGTAACTGTGACTTATCCCCAGTTTGATTCTAGCGGACGTTAATGAATAGCACCTTAATAAGGCTTACCTTTTATTTTTCAAAAACAGAATTTGTGCAAGGCCCAACTAAAATATTGCATCTTTTTCCTGCAAATATATTACATGATTATAAGCCAGCAAGCATGGCCCTCCTTCCTCTATATCGTAATGTTACTAGTCCTACCCAGTTTGTTTTATCACTGTTGTTCCAATTTTAATATTTTTTATTTCGCTGAAAAAATAAACATAATCCTCCACCATTCTTTCAATGGAGACAGCATCATATGCAGTGACAGTAGACATGTCTGTCATCGAAGTGGGTGTGTTTTGACAATTTAGTTTTCTCCGGCAGAAATGAAATAAGGAAATGCTGCCATGTCACGTTCCGCTTGAGCTGACCATTTTGGTGTGCAATAATACATGTGGTAATGGGAAATGGATAATAAGGTTCACTTTGTCCTTTCCATATTTGGGTGGTTAAGTGAACAGTGGGTACAACAGCATTTCTGAGTGAGGACACTGATGACACATTTTTAAAATGTCCCTTGTACAGTCTGGGAATTGCTTATGTGGTGAAGTTGATGTAGAATGGGCGCACAGTACGTCAATCATGAATCTGGATACACGTCTAACACCAACATAGTTGCTATGTCCTCAGTAATCTGCTGTCATTCTTCATCTACCTTGTTCCTTGTAAAACTAAATAGCATTAAAAAGCAGAATTATATTCCCACCAGCCAAGTGTAGTCACTGAATAGTATTGGTAGGGTCAGGCCTAGACGTCGCAAACCGTGGACACACCTGGACTCTGCTTGGGGATATCTGAATGCACAGTTAGTACCTGTGCTTTAACAAGCTTTATTTATTTATTTTAATTAGAGGGAGGAGGGCTTTCATCTCCATGAGAAGCTGGACCACCAGTCATGAACATAAGTGCAAGGCCTTAGCCTTTCCTTGCCACTTCCTGTTGTAAATAGCATGTTAACAAGTTAGCTTTTCTCTGTACATAGAAAACACGACACATCAAAAGTCAATACCATCTACTTATGGTCTACTGAGGTGTGATTTTATGTATTTAAATAAACATGATATTATTCAAGCTACTTTAAAGGTGTTATATAAGTATGAACAGTGGCGGTTCTTACCATTATGGAGGGGGTGGGCTGCCGCAATGTGAGCCCTCCCCCTCCGTTGCCGTCTCTGGTCACCCTCCCCCTCCGCTGCCGTCCCAGGTCACTGCCGCCATCCCCGGACTCCGCGCGCACCCCTGTCCCTGCACGGGGCTAGCGCATGTGCAGTAACGTCATATATACTGCGCTGGCCCAAGCCTCCGTGGGCTGCCTTTGCAACAGCCCCCAGAGACTAGATCAGGTTCCAGCGCATGCGCAGTATGGTTTTGGGGGCTGCCACGCATTTGCGCAGAGAGAGGCATCCGGGAGGAAGGAAACACCTCCCGATGGGATACCTTGAGTGACTGGCAGGTCAGACGAGGAAGTCACTGCCAGTCACAGTGAAGCCATTGCAGTCTCACAGACTGCATCTGGCTTCACTTTAGGCAGTGGCGGATTTTACCTGGGGGGGCTGCAGCCCATAGGTAAAAACCGCCACTGAGTATGAATAATAATTATGGCACTTGTTTCCTAGCACGGCGCCACCGATTTTAATTGTATGAAATCGGGTCGCAAAAATCGGGCCAATCGCATCGCATACAACCAAATCGCATGCGATGCGATTGACCCGACCGACCCGATTTTTACATTGGAACCAATGTTAAATGCCACCCAGACCCCCTTTTTAATTGTATACCCACCCTAATGGTAAATTATATGTCAAATGCCCCCCATTGTTAACGCCACCCCACGATGAACGGCAACCCGAAGCGCGGCAAGCGCAGAAAGTCCGCGAGGGGCGGCGGTACGCGTCCTCCGACCTTTTCATACCCCCACTATCCACGTCGGCGTGGAGTTGTCCTGATATAGTGTGGCGAGCGCAGCGAGCCACCGAGCCCGAAGCGTGGCTAACGCAGCGATGGTCACTGATGAAAAGGAGAAACTGAGCAATATATCTCCCCCCGTGTGTACGGGGCAGGTGTAGTCAGGTGCTGCACAAGTGTAGTCAGGTGCTGCACAGGTTAGTCATGTGCTGCACAGTGAATTATGCACCAGCGACCAGCATTTTTTAGCCATAATCGCAGGACTCCTGTGGTTATGGCTAAAAATTGCTGGTTGACCATTAAGGGCTGGCTGCGGGAGCGCGCTCTGAGAGATTTATCTCCCACAACACAAAAAACACACTGGCGATATGGTCACTCAGTGATGGCTTAAATCATCCCATGTGTACAGGGCTTAAGGGAGAGAACATTTTGAGAGAGCTCTTTGATTTTACCCATGGTGAGATGTTTCTTGTGTGACATCTCGGTAATTACACACCTTTTTTATAGGCTATATGTTGGGACTGAACCAGCTTACATTACTTTGCGCTGACAAGGAGTAAGATTGTTCCCTAATTACTGAAATATCTCAGTTGGTATCTTGGCTTCCCTTTCTTCATGTGTTCAATACCTTCTCCCTGTGTCATTTTACATTATGACAAATAACTTAATTTATGGACATCTATGGTTTGATTTCTTTGCATATGTGGATTGCACGGCTGGTTGCTGACATTTGGTGGAAAAATGTATTACAATAACCCAATTACTAATATATTTACTGAGAACAATGTTGATGGGTTCAATACTTACTCAACCCGCGGTATAATGTGGGAATGTGGGAGCTTTCTCCGGGATCACTTTTGTCCTTCCCCCTGTCCATGAGGGCACGTGCCTTATGTCCCTGTTGAAAATATGGGGGTTTAAAACGGCACCAAAATTCTTGTTATGGCTTTTCTCTAACTATCTAAATTCTTCACAGTAAGGAAGCGGCAGGTAATTAAGTATAACGGTTAACTTATACAATTTCACAAAATTATACATTTTCCATGAATTTTACAAACCACTTTAATACGGTACAATGATTCAATATCCAGATAGGGACACGACTATTGGCTTATATACGTTCTTGTTGACCCAGAGTGGCTAGCTGGCTTGTTGACAACTTAGTGGCTAGCACCTCTTT
Source organism: Crinia signifera (assembly GCF_055691185.1). Taxonomy (NCBI): domain Eukaryota; kingdom Metazoa; phylum Chordata; class Amphibia; order Anura; family Myobatrachidae; genus Crinia; species Crinia signifera. The sequence continues at coordinate 79,672,658 of NC_139228.1, read as the reverse complement.
TTATATAGGTTTCCACAGTAGCGTAACAACAAAATATGTGCCCCCCCCCTGCCGAAAAGTTTCGGCAGTGTCTCCCAACCCCCTCATCACACCCCCCACAGGAAAGTTTACCCTCACTCACTCAGGCGCTTGCCGCTGTGCTCTACCTGCTACTAGCATCCTCAAAACCTGTCTGCTGTAAGGGGGCGGACATTTTGTTAAGGCTTCGTGTGTTCCCAAAATCTTCAATAAGTTCTCAATAATGCATGAAGAGAATCAGAGAAAAAGGAAGGAGTTAGAAATTGCTACAGATATTCAATATTCGGTTGAAGAGGGGGTAAAGGAAGCAGATGGATGGGCGTACCCCACTCACGGTAAGTATAGCGATGTATGTGCACGTAGCAGTTTCTTTTCTCCTCCTTCAGTCAATGTCTATAGAAATCTCCTCTCCATAAGAATGGATATAAAAGAGAAAGAATAAATCAATGTGTAGACGTGTTTTGCTTAATCTCATTTAGACACCCAAATAAGTGAACAGTAGTTTTAGGTGGATGCTGGTCGTACCTTACTCACCAAAAGATGAGGCAAGGTACATATATAAAGGTTTCTTTAGTCAATATATCACATAGATTTTTCAAATGATGTATGGGCGTACCCCACTCACTGTAAAGAAATCCTTGTATGTGCCCGTAGCATTTTCTTTTTTCCCTGTGATTTACGGTGATGACGTCTTTCTCTCCAGTTGGTGTAGGTTTACCGGAGGAAAAACAAGAAAGAATCCTTGGACCAATCCTCACAAAGATACCTTTATTGGCATTGATTTATATAATATTGTGTGAGTTTTGGTACGACACCAATCTTCCAACTATTAATATTAGGCACGTTCACTCTATTCCTTCTTCTCACAAGGGTGCTATATACACCTTTAAACATTTAACAAATCTACACATTTGGATTCTTTCTTGTTTTTCCTCCGGTAAACCTACACCAACTGGAGAGAAAGACGTCATCACCGTAAATCACAGGGAAAAAAGAAAACGCTACGGGCACATACAAGGATTTCTTTACAGTGAGTGGGGTACGCCCATACATCATTTGAAAAATCTATGTGATATATTGACTAAAGAAACCTTTATATATGTACCTTGCCTCATCTTTTGGTGAGTAAGGTACGACCAGCATCCACCTAAAACTACTGTTCACTTATTTGGGTGTCTAAATAAGATTAAGCAAAACACGTCTACACATTGATTTATTCTTTCTCTTTTATATCCCTACTTATGGAGAGGAGATTTCTATAGACATTGACTGAAGGAGGAGAAAAGAAACTGCTACGTGCACATACATCGCTATACTTACCGTGAGTGGGGTACGCCCATCCATCTGCTTCCTTTACCCCCTCTCCGACCGAATATTGAATATCTGTAGCAATTTCTAACTCCTTCCTTTTTCTCTGATTCTCTTCATGCATTATTGAGAACTTATTGAAGATTTTGGGAACACACGAAGATTCAGATACCCTGACCCCTTCCACTCTGACTGATTGCGCCTCAGATCTGGAAATCCCCAATTTGTATTTTTGTATGGTATTTGTATAGTTATTTTGGTGATAGCTAGGGGACGGTACATTTCACAGGCAGCAGTGCGCCAACACAGGTCATATCCTAAAAAAACCTTGTATATTTTGTAAAGGCTGTTTTTCATTAGCAGCAGCAGGAGGAGCTCCGGGAGGTGGGACTGCAGGCAAGTAGATCTGCAGGTCCCAGCAGGCAGCAGAGGTCCAGCGATAGCCCCGCAGACCCCCAATACCCACTTAACTCAGCACTTCACCGCACGACAGGTTCTGTGGGGCTATTGTTACACAACTGGATTTCCACTCTTTTTGATGAACCTGAAGTTGTCTTTATCCCTGCTGACTTCTAAGGCAGATTTCTTACTTGTCTTCGCAGGGCACTTTATTTCTGACGGATAACAGAGTTGCACCCTTCCTGATGATGGACGCTTTCCTCTAGCCTCTTGTACACTATTAGAAGGCCGACCTCTGCTCCAGGAACTGCCCTATCTGAAGTCAGCCGGACTTCCTCTTTCAGTCCACGGTGTCACAGTTGATATCTATGGTAAGTCTGCCATCTTAACTCTGCCACATGTAGTTCTGGCTTATTAAAGGATCCAACTACTGTTCATCTGCTTCGAGTACTGGCTTCAATACTGTCTCACCCAGTACCAGTATGTCATGCTGTGATACTTGGACAGTATGGCCAGGGGCAGATTGGAAGCAGCTTTAATGAGGGTCTGGGAAGAGTGGCAAGATCCCTCCTCATGGGACCTGCTTCTGAGTTGGATACATCCCTCCTTGTGTCTATTTTCTGCAGTTGAAACTGCAACTTTATGCTAATGTAGTTAAAATGCCCTTCCCCGGTGTACATCTGTGTATGTTTATATGCAGTCAGTGTAAAAGGGTCCTGGTAGATTATGCCGGGTCCAGTGTTCTGGGATTCAAACCCAGGTTTTGACCAGGGTTGGACCCGGAATGCTCGCAGGTCCAGGTGCGGGTTGAACGGGTATTTAGGGTTGACGCGACCCAGGCCACTGAGAGATGCTGTCATCTCCCAGTGCTGCCCCGGCCCCGCCTCCTGAGTGTGAAAGCGCTTGCAAGCCAGGTTACACACGGGATGTTGTACCCGGCTTGCAAGCCCTTGCGAGTGTGAAAGGGGTATCAGTGTCTCTATGCGCAACCACTTTCAGCATTACACCCGTGCACTCCATTAACATGCCCGTACTACAATACATCTGTGTGTGATTAGCCAACCCCCTGAAACTACCTTGGAAAGCCTAGGTGAAGCCGTGGGTGACTGAGCAGCTGGAGGCGGAGCCATTAGTGGTATTTACTCTGCACAGAAACAAAATAACTCACCCAAATTTAACTCTCTCTGCACATGATGTTACATCTGCCCCACCTGCAGTGCACATGGTTTTGTCCATTAAAGAAGGAGTTTGCTTCTGCAAACCAACCTGAATCCTCTCCAATGTATAAATAATACATTATATCAATCTAAATTTCTGTGAAAAAGTAATACCACATGGGAAATGCCCCAGGGCCTAATCTCACTATTGTTCAGTTACCACAACATTTGTATTGCAACATTTAGGGGTATACAGTAGGGTTCCCCTTGGCCCTTGGCCCTGGACACCAGAATACATATTGATGAGGATTATCAATATACAGATATTACCAAATTGAGAAAGAACATAAAGTTGGAATCAAACAAATTTAAGAAAACAAACATAAAATAACCATATATTTATTCCCATATTGTTTCCAAAAATAAGCCTCTACAAAGGGATTCAATTTTCAATTTGCCATCAGAGAACAATGGCAGAATACCCTACCACAACTTTTTTGATGGACTTTCACATTGGTACTCTACTGTGACATTGAGACTGTATAGGAGTTATATTTCAATAATACATTTAAGTCCTACAGAATGGCCATCTGTGGCCACTAATAAAATCGTACAGAGGTGTGGTAGGTGGAGAGAAGTGAATAATAGCTATGGCCGGTTGGGTGGGTAATGTACTCATATATCCACAGAAGCCATTTCAATATGGAGGCTATCTTCTTAATGATAGGGGAATCAACATTGGTGCATTCCTAAAACAAAAATCATAAATGTTTACATAAAATACCTCAAAACTGTATCATGCCCAATGATTTTGCATTGAACAGTAGAATACAGTTATTGCTCCTAGTTGTATATTATCTCTTGAATAACTCCAACATTAATAAGTGTTTCAGATTTACCGAGGAAGCTAAGGTAATTTGCTTGTGTCTCTGGCTTAGTGATTATTCATATAAAAAAAATTGGAGGTATTAAATGTGTCCTTGCCTCCAGACTTAATAAGTGTAAGGCAAAGTAATAATCCAGAGTAATAATGCATTTTGGTGGTGTCTGAAGTATATTTCATATTTAGGATGTGTTGCCAACTATGAAATATGGTGATATGCACGGGGATTGGGATAATTGGTCATTACTATAGAGGAGAAAAGCAACTCAGCAGGTTTTGAGTTTCAATGAATTTCAGTGATCTGCAGCCAGTGAATTAATTCCTGCACGTTGAGCTGAAAACTTGGTAAAAAGATTAGTAAATAAATAAAGATCCAATAAGAATGCGAGTAATCATCCCGTGGTTGGTTCTTTCACCAGGCACTACAAACCACAGTAATGGCCCTAGGCGGTCTTGTACCACCCAAGAAAACTGATCGTTTCATAGAACAATGGCAATAACGATATAAATCATCTACAAATAAATAAATAAATACATCTAAAGGGCCAATCAGCTCCTACCTGTCATTTTTTACACCCAGCCTGTAACATGACAGTTAGGAGCTGATTGACTGGCTGTTTATCACTCTACATTTTACGACTTTTGAAGCTTGCTACATCTGGCCCTAAGGGAATATTAAATGGGGATTCCGACTGTCAGAATGCCCCGACAGTCGGAATCCCGGCCCGTTTTCATCCGTTTTGACAGTACCTCGACAGCCGGAGTTCAACGTTGTCGGAAAGTCCTTGGACAGTTGCAGTATGTGTAGTTATTTTATCTATATATTAAATATTAAAATGGCTAAACTAGCTATACATACGGCAACTGTTGCAGAAAAAGGTACTTGTTTCCTAGCACGGCCACAATCTTATGGATCGTGTACCTTTAAGTTAAGGTACACGATCCACACGATGGACCCGATTTCCTTTGAAATCAGGTCCATTTTGCCAGCTAAGGCACAATATCGGGGGCATCGCGTCGGTCGGGACCATTAACATTGGTCCCGACGCGACCGACGCGATGCCCCCGATTTTTCCATAGGCTTCAATGTTAAAAAATATTTTAACATTGAAATCGTGAGGATCGTGTCGGGAAAGGTAAAATATCGGGGGCATCGCGTCGGTCGGGACCATTAACATTGGTCCCGACGCGACCGACGCGATGCCCCCGATTTTTCCATAGGCTTCAATGTTAAAATATTTTTTAACATTGAAATCGTGAGAAAATGTGAAAAATGTGAAATGGGCCAATATGACCCATTTCACATTATAGATGTCCCCGTCATCACCCCACGATAGACGCCAACCCGAAGCGTGGCGAGCGCAGCGAGCCCGCGAGGGGCGGCGGTGCGCGTCCTCCGACCTTTTCATTCCCCTACTATCCACGTCGGCGTGGAGTTGAGAATAGAATAGTGTGGCGAGCGCAGCGAGCCACCAAGCCCGAAGCGTGGCGAGCGTAGCGAGCCCCGCGAGGGGACGCGTATAACTTCACAGGTATACGCGTCGTCTCGCGGGGCTCGCTGCGCTCGCCACGCTTCGGGCTCGCCACACTATTCTATTCTCAACTCCACGCCGAAGTGGATAGTAGGGGAATGAAAAGGTCGGAGGACGCGCACCGCCGCCCCTCGCGGGCTCGCTGCGCTCGCCACGCTTCGGGTTGGCGTCTATCGTGGGGTGGGGTTTACGCCGTTAAATTTGGGGGGGTTGGGAATATTTTACATTGAAACCAATGTAAAATCGGGTCCCAGGGACCCGATTTACATTTCATTCAATCAAAAAATCGGGTCGGTCGCGTCGATCGCATCGCATGCGACCAAATCGCATGCGATGCGATCGACGCGATTTTTCCGACACGACCACCCCGATGTAAATCGGGGTGGCCGTGCTAGGAAACAAGTACCCAGAAAAATATCCAGCTCTAACTGTTGCACGGCAACAGTGAATTTTAAGTATTTAGCCTGTTTGACAGCTTTATATTATTGACATGAGTAAGGTGGGACGAATAATCCTCTTTTTTTACCATCATTTGAGAACTACGGGTCATTACTCTAACTGTACAAGCTAAGTGTGTCTAACTGCCTCATTGTAATATTAGTGCGATATTACAAAATAACACAAAGCTAAATCTCTCTGTGCAGGTTACATCTGCCCCACCTGCAGTGCACACGGTTTAGTCCATTTGAGAAGGAATTTGCCTTTGCGAGTGAACCAGAATAAGGGCCTATGTGTACAAGTCAGAGTGGTACACATCTCAGCCACTTCTCAGAGTCTGTAAAATGATCAGGGAACTAGGCAGCAACAGTGCAACCACCTGCAAGAGAACGGTCCTCCGGCTGTCCTGGTCTTATGGCCAGAGTCAGTATTTTGTCTAGTTCATATGCAAATTCTTGTAACTGCATTAGCATTTCATACACAGCGGATGTCCGGAGCTGCTTTGACAAGACATAGCGCACAACACAGTATCAGGACCTCTATGACTTTCTGTAACACTGGCATTAGTCACACGTGTATCTGCATGTGCCAACACTCTATATTACATTATAATGATGGCATTTTGCATAGGACTGAATTCTTGCTTTACGTCATGGGCTTGCTATTGCCTTTTCAGCTGTTCCTGTCTGCCGCGCCTCTGCGTCACTCACCGGCACTTTGTGTTTTGTTTCTCTCCTAAGCACATTCATGGCTGGTTGCTAGGCAACCAGTCAGCATGTTCTCTATGGAAAGGATGGAAGGGTCATATACAAGACGGCAATCAGTGTAAATGCTGCTTTTTCATCAGCTTTTTTTGTATGTCTTTATTATTTGGGGGATAATAAACATTAGCATACCTGTGGGGGTACAGAGACCGTAATGGGCATTATCGCTGTAAATAGTGCTCACTGGATCATTGCAGGCAGTTTGTAGACTTGTTTTTTTGCTTCAGTGTTTTTTTGCCTAAGTAACTAAATACTGTGACCGTACTGAACTCTATCAACTGATAAATACATTGGTGCTATTTTGTCCCCACAGTAATTTGCCTGCTGACTCTCTTTATATATCAATGTTCAAAACAGCATTGCAAGTAATTCAATTTACTCAGGTACCCATTCAAATATTGTTGTGCCCGGTGAAGATATTGGAATTATTGTTTAAAATTATTGTTAAAAAAAGGCCAATGGATGAGGCAAATGCAGTTTTACAGGGCAGGATGCATCAACGCAACAAAAGTGGGCAAACCGCTGAAAATGCAGTTATCGGAGGTTTGCCGGCTCACCGCGTATACACCAAGCTGCAGAATGCTACGCAGTCCGGAACTTGGACAAGATGGGTATCTCCAACTTTAATTCGCATTATTCAAAAGAAGTGTATGATCTTTGATTCACATTCTGCTTTAAGAGGGATCCAATAAGCGCAATTCATGCAATTTGGCCGCAACAATTCCGGATGAGGGAGCTGGCGCATTGTCATGGTGGAAAAAAAACTAACCTATGAATCTATCTGAAATTTGGTATGGCGTGGTTTGAAAGATGGTAGTACACAATAGAAATGTCAACTTTCCTCAGCAACGCCAACGGTCTTCAAACACAGGTACTTATTAATCCTCCCTCGTATATGGTAATTGCTACTCTGGCCTGAGCAGGGTTTGGAGAGGAAGGGGGCTGAGCTTATCACTAGCAAGGGCAAGATGTACAAACTTCTCAACACTTACCTCATCAATTCTCATCACATATGTACTAATATATGTGATTAGAATCACAAAGGACAGCTCGTCCTTTGTGATTGCCACCAGTCCCTTGACTTCTGGGTTTATGTCCCAGAATTAAATGCAAATGCAGAGAGACATGGTCACCGTGGGGGTTGCTAGGAGGTATTTGATCATATCCCTCTCATAGCACCAATGCAGAAAGTGGCCCAACTGATGCAACTGGGAGCAGGAGCCGGGAAACGCTGCACAAGCGATACTGCGGAACCAGGTGGATCTGTGAGTGCTGTACATAGCCAACCCTTATTGTTAGTGTGATGCCAGTGTGGAATTTGTTTTATACCAAGTGATTTTCAGTCCACCACTGATGAATTTTATGGTACGCATGACGTACACCCTCATATGTTTTATTTATCAAACTGCACTATTGGGCGCCCCCTGTCTTATGTTGGTTGCATATATATTTATATATATATATATATATATATATATATAGATCCGAGAGGGAGTCCAGGTACAGCCTAGCACGATTCCTACGTGAAGCACGCAGTAGTCAGGGTACCTGGATCTGGCACGCAGCTTCCTCCCGCCTCCTGCGCAGCTCCTCCAAATGACCAAAGTCACAAACAGCCAACTCCACACCACCCTGCACAATCTCCATCTCTCAAACCCTCACAGGTGTCCTTAATGATGTTTGGGTATATGTAGGGGAGTTTATGAATAAAAATGAGGACACCTGTGAGAAAATTAACCATTTCTGCACTTGAATTTGGGTCAATTCGCCCATCTGCATCATTGGTGATTTTTAGACACTTTTGAAATGCGAATTCCGTTTGCGCAGTCCATTAAATAAGCAATTTGTATACTTTTCTATGCGAAAACACCTGTATGAGATAAAAATGCAAATTCAAACCAGCAAGTGAGAAAGTGCGAGTTATCGCACAAAATGTGTGACTTACGCGAATTAGCGCACCCTATTAAGTTAGCGGTTAGGGCAAAAAGTGCAAAAACTAAATTTTTTGTCTATAAATCACACAAATTCAACAAGCGCATCCTATTAAATGTCACACAATCTTTTTTTACACATTTTTTATTTGAATTTATATAACAAAAGTTAGCGACGCTAGCATTTCCAGCGGATATTTTGCACATCGCTCACAGAGATTTTGACACTGATTTTTTTGTGAATCTCTCACAGAGATGTTGGAACCTGAGATTTTAAATCCGAGTTGCGATCTAAAGGGAAGCTCTGAATTGAGACTCATTTGTACTAGGTTCCGCTAAAGGAATCCCCTAAATTCAGGTAAGATCAGATTTGTGAAACTGCACTGCACATCTTTACATCTAATACATTATATATACAGTTATTTGACAAATGCAGGCCACGGGAAAGCATTACATGCCTGCATCGCACACATGGGTTCCTGGTAAATCAGCCCGTCAGCTGAGATCACAGGTGCCATTCCTAGTATGTTACACTGTAGTAATAATGAATGTAAAGAACAACACAGTAGATGTTCCAGATGTAAGCAGGCATCCAACTGATTTGTGTGTCACAACATCATGCAATTCATATTCCTTACTCCCCGGGGGGTGGTTTACAGGGCTGGTTTGGCAAGTACTTGCTCTGTTGGCTGACATTCAAGCTATAGAAAAGCTGCTAATAATATACTTTGTTTTAATCGTCCACCCATCTGTCCATCACATCTGCCCGTCTCTGCTGAAACTGTTATGAAGCAGTTATGCATCACACATACTGAATACTCCGCTTGTATTGTCCTTCTAAAAACAGGGGGAAGGGCGCAAGGATCTATAATTATCACCGAGGAAAATAAACAGGACCACGATGGCAAATAAACCATGTTATTGGGTCCCTGGCATTGTATCTGTTAGATAATTAAAAATGCTGAAGCATAAAGTGTTACTATGTCAAAATACCCATCTCCCACCATCCAGCGTCTTTCATCAGCAGTAAAACATGGTTTAGGCTTCCAATAAATACAGCTGCTCAGACATGTGCCTCTACCGCGAGAATGAATCCCAGTTTCCAATGTTATCTAACACATATATCCCGCGTGTCAATCTCGGCCAAATAAAGAAGCAAATGCAGTAAATAAAATTGCATAGGAATGGTTTTCGTAGCAAGTACAAATGAATGAATTTGGTTTTGGGATGGATTCATGCAAATCTTTGAATCAGGCTGTCAATCGCCTGGTTAGAATCAGGATCCCAATGGGAAGTGTAGCTGGTCTAGCTAGCAAGCTGTCCCCACCCTGACCTCTATCTTTGTGCATGGGGGTCAGGGAGAGATCGGCGCTGTCTGAGGTTGCTGTGGACGCTGATTCTCACATTAGTTAACTGGCTCAGATTTTTAGGCCACAGACGTGGATTTAGACCTCGTGGGACCCTAGGCAAGATACCGATGCTGGGCGCTCCTTGCTAAAACAATCCATAGCACTATATTTTTTATGCTGATTGATGATTGCAGGTGACATCGATAGAGTATCACCAATAAATGCTCAGCCACGTGAACACTGGCTTTGCAGTAATGTAAATCAAGCTCTAGGTCTTTTGGAAGAAGGCCTGATATTTGTCTTACCTTGAAGCAAACTTACTGCCCATATACAGTGAATTAAACCATTTAATGTGTCCAAAAAATGTTTTCCTATTAAAGAACATCAAAGGGACTTTTGGAGTGTTAGTAGGCCTGTGTGATGTTCTGACATATTGTACTAGTAGCTCAATGTTCCTCAGAGAACGTTTTGGACGGTATGGAAATCCTATGGTACCTGCTGGGCCCTAGCCAGGCCCCTAGGTGTCTTGTGGAAAAAAAAATACATATACTGTATATATATATATATATATATATATATATATATATATATATATATATATATATATATATATATATATACAAAAGTAGGGTCCGGCACTCCAAACAATAAAGGCAGTCGGTGGTCGCTCAGCAAGAGCAAATATAGCAGGTGAAGGTGCGGCACTCGTGACTCTTTCTCAGTAACAGGAAAGTAACGCCAGTCAAGTTTGCATCAACGTTTCAAATTTAATTTGTCATCAGGATAAAATAACATACAGACAATGGACAATATATAGACTTACACCAAGTGCAGGTAGACACCGACTGGGCAGGAGAGGGGGAGTCCGCCCCTTCGGAACAGGGAGATGACGTCATCGCACCAGGGCGCGTCAATCGTGACAAACCCATCACCATAGTAACAATAAACATATAATACAATACAGCAGGAACGGCATCAAGGTAATGAGTACATAATTAATTCAAACAGTAAAATAGTGCATCTAGCGTGTATACATTGCATCACGATGTGGCAAGATACAATAAGTAAGAATTAACGTCTGAAGATACCCAGAGAAAAGTGCTCGTTTAAACCCCGGGGAGCCAGACAGTCGAGCTGGTGGATCCACCGGGTTTCTTTCTGTAGAAGGAGTCTACCCCTATCCCCACCAATTTTGGATATAGGGACACAGTCTATCATGCGATATCTGAGACTAGATAAGGGGTGTTTCAGTAGTGCAAAGTGACGTGCGACCGGCTGGTCGCTTTTGCCACTCTCCAATGCATGGCGTGTGGAGCTGCGGTGCATGGCCATACGCTCCTTGAATTTTCTCTCTGTCTTGCCTACATACAGTAAACTGCAGGGGCAAACAATGGTGTAAACAACAAAGGACGAATTACATGTAAAGTGGTGACTGAGTTTAAAACATTTGCCGGTATAAGGATGGTTGAAGGAATCTCCAGTTAAAAGGAACTGGCAGGTGACACAGGTGCAGCGAAAATTGCCGGCACGTTGGCTGTTCAGCCACGACACATTGGAGGGTGAGGGATTGTATTCAATGTTGGTCTTGACCAACATTTGTTTGAGGTTACGACCTCTGGGGAAGCATGGCATCATCCTGTGATTTTGAAATGGTAACGAGTTATCTGATTGGAGGATAGGCCAATTCTTTTTGACAGTGGAAACAATATGATCGGAGGTGGTGTTAAAACGTGAGACCAAGGGTAAAGTGTCTTGGATGGTCTTCTTATTTTTATGGCCATTCAGGAGAGAATCACGATCTAATCCAAGTACTTTATTTTTGCACGCAATCAATTCATGATTGTTGTAACCGCGTTCAGCTAGTTTAACAATTAACTCATCAAGTTGGCGGATGCAGGTTAGTTCGTTGTTATTAATTCTCCTATACCTAATCATTTGTGAGTAGGCTAAGCTTTTGACCAATTTGAGTGGATGGCAACTTTGGGGCTGTAACATGGTGTTACGGTCGGTGTCTTTAATAAACACACTGGTGACGAGAAGGTGGACATTGGAGTGGTTGATTTCAAATGTGAACTTCACAGGGTTGTCCAACAGATTATATGTATCTAAGATGTTTTTTAACACTGCGTGGTCGCCCTTCCACAGAACAAATAAATCGTCAATATAACGTTTGAATAAAAGACAGTTTGCAGAAAATAATGTATTAGAGAAGAAAATGTCATATTCAACAGAAAACATAAATATATTGGCGTATGACGGAGCGACTGAAGAACCCATGGCACAACCGTGCAGCTGTAAATAAAAAGCGTTGTTATAAATAAAGAAATTATTGTGTAGAATTAAGTCCATAGCGCATACAATAAAGTCAATTTTGGCGCTTCCGAAGGAACTATGGGCAACCAGAAACTTTCTGAGGGCGGCCAGGCCAAGGGTATGGGGAATTACAGTATATAAATTAGTGACATCGATGGTCGCCATCCAACAGTCATTAGGGACTTCAGAGAAGGGGGCTAAGTCTTTCAAGAACGCAGTCGTGTCCAGCAGAAAGGACGGTTGACTTTTGATAAGAGGTTGCAATAAGTCGTCGATGAAGGTGGCCAGAGGTTGGAGCAGTGAACCAGTGGCTGCAACAATTGGGCGGCCAGGAGGGGGGTTAATACCCTTATGGATCTTTGGAAGGGTATAAAAGATGGGTGTTTTGGGTGCTGAGGGACACAGAATGTTCTTAATGTTGTCCGTAATAATGTGTTGATCCATGCCCAATTGCAGTAGTTCTTGGAGTTGTTTCCTACAGTTCTGGGTAGGGTTGCTGCTCAATCTCCTGTAGGTAGAGGTGTCTGATAGATGTCTTTGAATTTCTTTATCGTAGTCTCCAATATCTTGGAGCACGACCGCCCCTCCCTTATCGGCTGCACGAATGATGAGGTTATCATTAGCCATAAGCGATTGTATCGCGTGTCGCTCGTTGACAGATAAGTTGGGATGAATAGTTTTAGAATTTTTGACAATTGCAGAGACTTCTTGGTCAATGACTTGGGAGAAGGTTTTAATCGTAGCGTTGGTACTGTATGGTTCAAAGGAGGACGGTGGACAGAACTTCTTGATGGCATTGGGGATAGGCATCGCATTAGCATTGGTGAAAGGATCGGAGGGTTTGTTGTGGTAATGTTCTTTAAGTTTGATCTTACGCATGAATTCGTATTTTTCAATTTTCCATTGGAAGTCATCATAAGGTACCGTCGGGATGAATGAAAGGCCTCGGCTAAGAAGCTGTGATTCCCCAGTGGAGTGGTCATAAGAGGACAGGTTGAAAATCAAGGTCTCAGGATCGGTGGTCGTCCTGGTTTTCTTTTGTCTTTTGTGTTGCTGCCCCCGGCAGGTGTAGCGCCTCTGCCGGTGGGTGCCCGTGGTCTGGTGGTTCTTGGACGTGCCCCTAAAGGGACTGAATCGTGGGAGCTTCTATCACCTTCACTCTGAGAACTTTGGGTTTCTTGCGAGGTGTCGGTATCAAACTGGCTTTTAGTGCCTCTACCCTTTGGTCGGGAGCGGAAGAATGGCCGTTTGGGACCGTCGGAGGGATTGCCTGAGAGCAATTGGTGGGGATAGGGGTAGACTCCTTCTACAGAAAGAAACCCGGTGGATCCACCAGCTCGACTGTCTGGCTCCCCGGGGTTTAAACGAGCACTTTTCTCTGGGTATCTTCAGACGTTAATTCTTACTTATTGTATCTTGCCACATCGTGATGCAATGTATACACGCTAGATGCACTATTTTACTGTTTGAATTAATTATGTACTCATTACCTTGATGCCGTTCCTGCTGTATTGTATTATATGTTTATTGTTACTATGGTGATGGGTTTGTCACGATTGACGCGCCCTGGTGCGATGACGTCATCTCCCTGTTCCGAAGGGGCGGACTCCCCCTCTCCCGCCCAGTCGGTGTCTACCTGCACTTGGTGTAAGTCTATATATTGTCCATTGTCTGTATGTTATTTTATCCTGATGACAAATTAAATTTGAAACGTTGATGCAAACTTGACTGGCGTTACTTTCCTGTTACTGAGAAAGAGTCACGAGTGCCACACCTTAACCTGCTATATATATATATATATATATATATATATATATATATATATAGACACTGCCAATTTCTGTGGCCTTTAATCACGTGTGATGACAACCTACCCTCTCTGCACCAGAGCAGGATCTTACCTTCATAAAAGTGCAGCAAGAACATCAGTGTCATTGTCAAACATAGGTACATTGCCAAGTTGACACCTCCACAACATTTCTTCCAGAGGGAAAATTACAACTACAAATGCCTCAATTGTGTGACCGGCAGCGGCCTGGAGATGGGCTTCTCATTCTTCCACCCAAGATCAGGTGAAAAAATCCACACACGGTTCCCTCTCACCTGCAGCAGCAAATACGTGCTGTGTTATATTAAATGCCCATAGTACATAGGGAAAACCATAAGGCAGTTTAAAGAATGCATTGCACTCCACAGATCCAGTAACAGATCAGCGCTCAGTGACAAGGGCTCTGACCAACCTGTTGGCTGGCACTGGAAATTATTTAATTATACCTTGTCCAATGCCCAGCATCATCTGCAAGATAATAGACTACATCCCAAATAACATGAGAGGCGGTGACAGGAGTAGAGCGTTCCTGCAACTATGGATACATCAACTCCAAAAGGTACAGCCATTAGGTTTGATCAAAATCCTACCTCTTCCATGCTTTCTATAAACCCAGAAACTTTGACTTTCTCAACCAGCTTGTAATGGACTGATTCACCACTGCCTATCAGGTCGGCCATTTCCTGGACTCGATGAGTCCTCTGCCTGCTTGGAATCATACCCAGCTAACATTGCTCCATCATTGGGCTCCAGCATTCCAAAATATTTTTTACTCTGGCCCCGTCAACACTAACGAACGCAATTAGGTGCTGTCCTTTTTACAGGAGTACTAGCTCCCAGATACTTAAATTGTATCCAGTCCTTTGACCCATAAATTGACTATTCTTCTCATTGGGCCGCCGCATGAGCTACACATTATTGACATTATTATTATTTGACTTTGAATTGTCCCAGCCTGTCACAGTACTTGCCACCAATTGCTGACATTGCATCTTTGTGGCACACCACCCCCGCCCATGCATCATGAAAATTATTCTTCATTGTTGGACGTTACTGTATTTATTTCCCTCGTCCGCTCACCATTGCCAGCATGTTGCATATTTTTATTCCCCTGATGCCTCCTTGATATTCAAAGTGTGTTCCTTTATCCTTGATTGCATTCATACATACAGTACCTGATGTTATTCTCATGTATTCTTATGTCATGGAATTTCCTGTGACCATGGTGATGGTACACACTTGCCCCCTGGAGATGATGAGAATATCGGTGCTCACTGTGCAGATGACATCATCAGGTCTCCACCGGCGGGTGGGACAGGTGTCGAGAGCACCCTGGTCTTCACCTCTTCTTGCCTATATATACAAGTATGCCTTTGTCTTTATTTTATGTCTTGATAAAGGCCTCACCACCCTAAACATTGACACAGCCACCCTGTGGTCTACTTATTTCATTATATGTTCTCAAAAGTCTCAAGAGTATATATTCATCTCCTCACAAAGAGAAGGCTGTCACCAGAGCAATGTCTTATGGACGTCGAGTGCCGGGATTCATCATCCATATACAGTGTATTTTTTTCCTTCATTCCATCTACAGGATCGAGTGATTTACACTGGCAGATTGAGATACGTCAGCTGCAACACCAGCTGAAACTCAAGGAACATTTTATAAAGCACAATGTGATACGGCTATAGCTTTACCTATACCTGACAAATTAAAATCATTAAAAAGCAAATCGTTGTTTGACCCATTGTCAAACAACACCAGCATTGAGTTCTTTATTTGATTACTTGATGAAGAGGTTAGAACTTCTTGGAGGGATGTAGCACAATTGCACCACTGAAGAGAGGAAAGATCTTCAATCACTAGCTAACAACAATCAGATAATAATCCGCCCTGTGGATAAAGGTGGTGCAATTGTGCTCCAGCATATTTCGGTTTACTGTCCTGAAATAGATTTTAACTTAATGAACCTTGAGTTTACGGTAAGCTCCGTGGTGATCCTTCCATATTGTTCACCTAGGAATTAAAAACAGTGTTAGATAAAGCATTGGCCAATAAATTGATTGATGCTGTCTTATACCAGATTATTTTTCCAACTGGTCATTCCCCTGCTTTTTACTTTACGAAAAGTACATAAGGGGATTAATTCACCTCCAGGCAGACCCATAGTGGGTGCCCGTGGTTCCCTGATGCAGCCATGTGCCATTTATGTGGCTAGCTTTATGCAATCTCTCATTCAGAAGCATCCACATTTTGTTCTAGGTATGACTACGTTTTTAAATAAGCTCATATCATTGGGTGATCTTTCTGGTGATGTATGGCTGTTGACAGAAGACGTCACAAGTTTCTATACCATTATTCCTCATGATTTGGGATTGACATCTGTACGTAAACTTATATAAATAATTTTTTTATGTTTGATCATGATTTTTTCATGCAGATGAGGGGGTGTGCCATGGACTCATCGGTCGCCCCCCCCCCCCCCCCCCCCCCCATATGCTAAGACTTTTATGTTTGGTATGGAGGAAGAAATGTATTTAACTGATCCGACGATTTCTTTACGATTTTTCACTAATGTGGTGCATAGATGACCTGTTTATGTTGTGGTCTGGAGGTGAAGAGGAACTCACGTCTTTGATTTTTGAGATCAATGCAAAAGCATCACCCATCAAACTAACGATGCAGCACTCAAGGACGGCGATCAAGTACCTCGATGTATTGGTGAACCTGGATGATGGGGTGACCAACACCACACTCTATATAAAACCAACTGATAAAAACACCATCCTAAAACCCAACAGTTTCCATCCCATTGCATTGAAGAAAGCACTGCCTAAAACACAGATGATATGAGCAGCGAGGATCATGAGGGAACCGTCTAAGTTACCCAACATCCTCGATGGTTTCATATCAAAGAGGGGATGTTGTATGGCACCATGTAATTTCACTACGCAGAGACCTGATGAAAAGACTATAAATGGTCTTGAAACGTCGTCACGCCTACCTTTGAATGATGCTGTAAAAATTTTTTTTTGCACAATATAATATTCATTTGAATTGAAGCCCGACAAGTGCCACCTCTCATTTCTACAAAGCACCCTGTAAGGTATTGTGGATATATTGTATATTACCCCGCTGGGAAGGCACCGTGGCATAACCAGCTCATCCGGAGTGCCAAACAAATCTGCATGAATATATATATATATATATATATATATATACACACACACATATATATATGGGGGGGAGGGGGGGCGGCGGCACTCAGCAAAAAAGGTACTTGTGTAGTTTCACGGCGCCAGTATGGCGCCGTGCTACTTCCACATTGTACACTCGCCACAACTATCTAAAATAAACTAACTTAACTCCATGCCAACATGGATAGTTCATACCCCCACTATCCATGTTGGCATGGAGTTGATTTTAGATAGCGTGGCGAGCATAGCGAGCCACCGAGCCCGCAGTGTGGGCGAACAAAGCGATCCCCGCAAGGGGACTCAGACGCATGGCACCATGCTGGCGCCGTGAAACTACACAAGTACCGCAAAAAATAACCGGCACCTCCCCTGTACAGTGGCCGGGGGGCGGGTGAGCACCGGAGTGACACCCCCCTGCCTGGGGCACTGGCACTGGATGTAACATGTGTACAGAGATTAGATTTGAGTTATTTTGTTTCTTTGCAGGGTAAATACTGACTGCTTTATTTTTACACTGCAGTATAGATCTCACTTTGAAGTAAACCACCCACCCAAATTTAACTCTCTCTGCACATGTTACATCTGCCCCACCTGCAGTGTACATGGTTTTGTCCATTTGAGAAGGAATTTGCCTTTGTGAGTGAACCAGAATAAGGGCTAAAATCTTGGTGAACAATCCCATCAGTAGGAAAGTCTCCATCTCAACATGTTAATCCACTTGGGACAGGAGTAACAACCAATCAATCCAGCAGCACAGTAAATACAGTAGAGTCCACATCTACACCCTGCTACCCTGGGTCACATTATATCACTCCACCAATTAAAATAAGCACCAAAAATGAAGGATGCAGTACTTCTGCATTCCTCGCTGGAATTCATATGTCATCACTTCCGGGCGGGCCTCCCTGGCCTGTAAAACATATCACATTTACACCCACAAATACCAGTGCTACAGCACTAATGGTGCTGCCGAGCCCACATATCACTGGGGGACCTTATTAGCGCCGCCACCACCGATAACCGGAAGTCACGTCCCATGGGCGCAGTAAATGTAGATTCAGAGACACAGCTGTCTCAATCTCAAAGAGAATAAAAAACAATCTGGGGGACACAGGTGTTCTTGGTACTTGGAAACCCCCCTTGGCTGCGCCACTGTTTTCTATACTTTCCTGTAAAATATCGGGCAGTGATACAGTATGTGCCTACTGCATTGTCTGTGACAGTAAGATATTTATTTTACCCTAATTATTTACACTGTGTTTCCATTTGAAAGCCACTTTTTGTTTTATTCAGTACCGTAATGATTGTCAAAAAAAGACAGTCAAGAATTTATTACATCAAGTGAATCATTTTTTAAAGTAAAAACAAATTTTTATCTGATTTTGTCATTAGTGCCATTAGCTGTGTGGGTGTAGAAATAACCAGGCAATTCATTGTGATATCAGCTGTTATATTTGTTAATTGACATTGCTTGCCATAAAACACAAGTGTCTCTGTGATTTATTAGTAATTATAACTGGAAATTGAGAAGTGAATAAGTCTGAAATCTTAAGTAAGCTTAGATTTTAAGGAAATATAATAAAAGTAATGGTGCCCCAAGGGCTATAGTCACAGGGCTGATAGTTTTTTCTATTTTTTACATATTATGTATGTGGAACTATGAGTCCCAGCAAGCCTGCATCGCATGCAGGGACTTGGAGAACCACAAGTCCCAGCATGCAGGACATTAAAGGGCTCACTGGAACTTGTAGTTCCACAACAGTACTGCTAGTTAAATAAACACAGACAGACACCCTAGTGAAGTATAACTTTATTACATACATCCCATACATACTGATACTCACCTACCTTGACATAGGGTTCAGTTATAGCAAATGTATAGCTGCTGACAATTAACATATGCTGGACTATATAAGTCTGGCCTGCTTGTACTGTATGTCATTCATACCGTAGCGTAATTCTGTGTTTAACCAGTATAGCGTAATGAGACGCACGGACAGCAGTGCCCTTACACAAGGGGAATACACAGCATGGATCCGTGGTTGTCTTTGCTGCTTTCATGCGCACCGACCCGTCTCGGCACGCCATTTGCTGAGGATGGGAGGCATAAGTGTGTCACACACACGCGTATCCTATTCTCTGTGAAACAACTGTATACTCGCTCACTTATCCCCATAGCCCGTTATAAGTAGCGTAATGAGACGCACGTCTACGTAATAGTATTTTCGGAAAAAGGTGTCTAACATACTGAATAGTATTGTACAGTAAAGTTGTTCTTGCTCTACAGTGCAATTCAATGGACGCTGCACACATTCTGAATTCTTGTGCTATAGCTTTGCATTAGACATCTGACACATGCACAGTGGTGACATCTGATCACTGGTATTGCACTCGTCCAGTAACGCCATATGACAAATACCAAACTGGGTTACTTTCTGCGCTGCCATGTGACTAGGCATTTGGCCCGCCCACTCTTCCCAGCGTGCCTGGTCAGACTCTATGAGTGTGTCTCCATCTGTAAAAATGCAGATTGACCTGTAATGATTCCAGCATAGTCTTGAGGATATGTAGCTGGGCTCTCTATGGTCTCTAAAGCCGTGTACACACGGGAACTAGGGGGGATGCTGAGTCTTTTATCCCCAGCGTGTCCAAATACACTGTGTGCGGCTGGCTTAGAGAAAATTGCCTCCACAGTCTATTTGGCAGGTGGTAGCAATGCTCCAGGGCTGTGCAGTGCTATCGCCAGCAGTGTACACACGGGTCAATTCTGGCTGCAGCGCTATCGCCAGCAGTGTACACATGGGGCAATTCTGGCTAACCTTCTTGGTGATTTTGACTATCCAGACAAAACCGCCTGTCCACTTCTTAAGTTTTATGGTCTCTAAGTTTTATTTCAACTCTTTACTCTGTCTGGAATTACTTTGTGTACTTCTCCTCTGCTGTAATCCATCTCTATCCCTGTTACTGAACCAAAAGTGTATTTATATACATAAGACTATACTAGTAAGCCCGCTCAAAGCAACTGCTTTTAAAGCTAGTCTGCTACCTTGTGATTGCCTCTGTGTTGTGCATGTGTGAGAGAGAAAGAGATGTTGTTTCACTCGCTGCCAACAGGTGGCAGTGTTTTGGAGACACACAAACTGACACTAGACATATATATGTGATGAATGAGATTATGAAGTATAAACACCCTTTGCCTTGCAGTCTGTGTAATACAAGCTGTCTCACAACATTTTATTAATGACATTTTCTGGGACTGTTTCTCAGTTTGTTTTTGTTTTGATTTACTCATCAGGCATTAGTCCCATCTGTTCTTGGATGCATTCATGAAAATAGACTGAACTCCAAAGTTTCAGTACTGCTACGATACATTGGGGGAAATTTACTAATATGAAAAACCTAGTTTTTCGTATTAGTATTTCCCCTACGACTGCATACGACTGTTTCAGTCGTATGCAAAGTCGTGTTCCGGAGGGGGATTTACATAGCAGTCATATACGACTTATTAGCTGGCCATATATACGGCCGCTAATACGAATTAGTAGAGGCAGTCTGCACGGATCAGTCAGATCCGTGCAGGCTGCAAGGTGTAAAAAAAATTAGAAAAAAATAAAATAAATTAAAAAAAAAACGGCGTGGGGTCCCCCCCACAGCTGTAACCAGCACCAGGCTGACAGAGCCGGGGCCGGTAATTAAAAATCAGGGAACCCGACAAATAGGGGTTCCCCGATTTTTAACAACCAGCCCCAGGCTCCAGGTCCGGGGCTGGTTCCTAAAATACGGGGGACAAAATGACTAGGGGTCCCCCGTATTTTAAGAACCAGCCCCAGGCCAAACCAGCCAGCAGGGTAATGTCACAGCCGGGGGACACTTATTATATAAGGTCCCACGGCCAAAACATTAACCCCCTGACCGGTCAGCCTGGCCAGGGGCCCTGGGGGAGTGGGGACCCCCCAATAAAGGGGTCCCCCCCCTCCAGGACTTACCTGACCAGTCTGAAGCCTGGTGCTGTCCCCAATGACCCTGAGCTGTGGTCACCGGGCTGATTTCAGTGTAAAAGAATAGATGAAAAACTATTGTTTAAAACTGTGGAACTATGAGTCCCAGCAAGCCTTCCCCGCAAGCTGGGACTTGGAGAACCACAAGTCCCAGCCTGCGGGGCATTAAAGGGCCCGCTGGCACTTGTAGTTCCACAGTAATAAAAATAGTACAATAAATACACACTGACACAATGAAAATAAAACTTTAATACATCCATTACACACACATACTGATACTTACCTATCTTGATCCCGTAGGTAGCCCTCTGTCCTGGTGTCCGGTGTCCTGTGTCGTCCTCCAGGTCCATGTCGGCGGTCCGTGTTGTCCTCCAGGTCCATGGCGGTGTCTGGATCTGAAGTAATCCATGGTGGAGCTGTGGAAGGAAATCCTACTCACCTGGTCCTGTGGTGAAGATGTCTTCTCTTGGTCCGCCGTAGTCCAGGTAATCTTCATGCTGCCGGCGCTCCCCGCACTCTCCGCATCGCACTGAGGAGAATTTCTGAGATATTTCATACTCGGCGCCTCTTCTCAGAATGATTCTATTGGCCGCCTAGCGGCCAATCAGGAACCAAGAAAGTTGGCTCCTGATTGGCCGCTAGACGGCCAATAGAATCATTCTGAGAAGAGGTGCCAAGTATGAAATATCTCAGCATCTCTTCTCAGTGCTATGCGGACAGTGCGGGAGCGCCGGCAGCATGAAGATTACCTGGATTACGGCGGACCAAGAGAAGACATCTTCACCACAGGACCAGGTGAGTAGGATTTCCTTCCACAGCTCCACCATGGATTACTTCGGATCCGGACACCGCCATGGACCTGGAGGACGACACGGACCGCCGACATGGACCTGGAGGACGACACAGGACACCGGACACCAGGACAGAGGGCTACCTACGGGATCAAGATAGGTAAGTATCAGTATGTGTGTGTAATGGATGTATTAAAGTTTTATTTTCATTGTGTCAGTGTGTATTTATTGTACTATTTTTATTACTGTGGAACTACAAGTGCCAGCGGGCCCTTTAATGCCCCGCAGGCTGGGAGTTATGGTTCTCCAAGTCCCAGCTTGCGGGGGAGGCTTGCTGGGACTCATAGTTCCACAGTTTTAAACAATAGTTTTTCATCTATTCTTTTACACTGAAATCAGCCCGGTGACCACAGCCCAGGGTCACCGGGGACAGCACCAGGCTTCAGCCTGGTCAGGTAAGTCCTGGAGGGGCGGACTCCTTTATTGGGGGGGTCCCCACTCCCCCAGGGCTCCTGGCCAGGCTGACCGGTCAGGGGGTTAATGTTTTGGCTGCGGGACCTTATATAATAAGTGTCCGCTGGCTGTGACAATACCCTGCTGGCTGGTTTGGCCTGGGGCTGGTTCTTAAAATACGGGGGACCCCTAGTCATTTTGTCCCCCGTATTTTGGGAACCAGCCCCGGACCTGGAGCCTGGGGCTGGTTGATAAAAATCGGGGAACCCCTATTTGTCGGGTTCCCTGATTTTTAATTACCGGCCCCGGCTCTTTCAGCCTGGTGCTGGTTATGGCTGTGGGGGGGACCCAACGTCGTTATTTTAAAAAATATATTTATTTAATTATCTATTTTTTTTACACTAAAGCCTGCACAGATCTGACTGATCCGTGCAGGCTTAAAGCAAATACGACAGGACAATCAAGGTGTATTTTCCTGTCGTATTTTCGTGCCTGTTTTACACCAATTAGCAGCCGTATTATCAATACGGCTGCTTAGTAAATCAGGAACCCCCATTCTTTTGAATGGTGATTCCTGTCGTATTCTATCGATGGTGAAGACATTCGTATTTGTAAATACAAATATGAATGTCCCATCTTTAGGAATACGAATTGCTGTATTTTTGGGATAGTAAATCCCGAAAATACAAATGTGTAAAAAATAGGTGTATTTCTGCCTACGAATACACCTATTTTTTACAAATTCATATTAGTAAATTTCCCCCTTTATATCATAGTTGCATACCCTCCTGCATTCTGCAGGAGACTCCCTGACATAGCAGCAATCTTCCTCTTTCTCTCTTATTAGTCTAGCAATCTCCCTCATGTCACCTAGCCCACATTACACTGTTACACCATAGTTACCTCCCCTCCTGCATTCTGCAGGAGACTCCCTGACATAGCAGCAAGTTCCCTCTATCTCTCATTAGTCTAGCAATCTCCCTCATGTCACCTAGCCCACATTACACTGTTACACCATAGTTACCTCCCCTCCTGCATTCTGCAGGAGACTCCCTGACATAGCAGCAAGCTCCCTCTCTCTCTCTCATTAGTATAGCAATCTCCCTCATGTCACCTAGCCCACATTACACTGTTACACCATAGTTACCTCCCCTCCTGCATTCTGCAGGAGACTCCCTGACATAGCAGCAACCTCCCTCTCTCCCTCATTAGTCTAGCAATCTCCCTCATGTCACCTAGCCCACATTACACTGTTAAATCATAGTTACCTCCCCCCTCCTGCATTCTGCAGGAGACTACCTGACATAGCAGCAATCTTCCTCTCTCCCTCATTAGTCTAGCAATCTCCCTCATGTCACCTAGCCCACATTACACTGTTACATCATAGTTACCTCCCCTCCTGCATTCTGCAGGAGACTACCTGACATAGCAGCAATCTCCCTCTCTCTCTCATTAGTATAGCAATCTCCCTCATGTCACCTAGCCCACATTACACTGTTACATCATAGTTACCTCCCCTCCTGTATTCTGCAGGAGACTCCCTGACATAGCAGCAATCTCCCTCTCTCCCTGATTAGTCTAGCAATCTCCCTCATGTCACCTAGCCCACATTACACTGTTACATCATAGTTACCTCCCCTCCTGCATTCTGCAGGAGACTCCCTGACATAGCAGCAATCTTCCCCTCTCCCTCATTAGTCTAGCAATCTCCCTCATGTCACCTAGCCCACATTACACTGTTACATCATAGTTACCTCCCTTCCTGCATTTGCAGGAGACTCCCTGACATACAGTAGCAGCAATCTCCCTCTCTCCCTCATTAGTCTAGCAATCTCCCTCATGTCACCTAGCCCACATTACACTGTTACTGTTCATCATAGTTACCTTCCCTCCTGTATTCTGCAGGAGACTCCCTGACATAGCAGCACTCTCCCCCTCTCCCTCATTAGTCTAGCAATCTCCCTCCTTTCACCTTGCCCACATTATGTACTGTAGCTGTTACAGTTTTAGGAAAAAAAGGAATGAGAGATAGATACATTTACATTGAACCATCGGCTCCATTGCCCATCACTGGTGATAAAACACAATGATCCCTATGGTTAAACTTTGTACACACACTTCAGCCCTGTACACATGCATCGATATTTGGCTATTTTCGATTAGATTTTGCTTATAGAAGCAAAATCGAATCCACATCGAATGGTTTTTAGGACACTTTCGATCTGCATTCGATTCGATGCACGCTCCCGTTTTCTCAAAATTGAACAGAAAAATCTACTGTGCAGCCAAGGAAATATCGAATTGGATCCAGTAAATCGAATGTGTACAATGTACCATGAATGTAAATCGAATTTGATATCGAAATCGATATCTAATGCAAAAGTACAGATCTAATGCCAAATTGAATGGGAAGATCTAATGCTTGATCTAATAGAAAATTGAATCTAACATCAAATCTAAAGCAAAACAAAGTGTGTGTATATAGCTTTCGTTTTACTTTTGAATCGATGTTAGATTCAATTTTCTATTAGATCTGGCATTAGATCTTCCCATTCAATTTGGCATTAGATCTGTACTTTTGCATTAGATATCAAATTTGATTTACATTAATGGTACATTGTACACATTCGATTTACTGGATTGAATTCGATATTTCCTTGGCTGCACAGTAGATTTTTCTGTTCGATTTTGAGAAAACGGGAGCGCGCATCGAATCGTATGCAGATCGAAAGTGTCCTAAAAACCATTCGATGTGGATTCGATTTTGCGGTACTTGTGTAGTATCACGGCTCCAATCGCATGCCATCGCATGCCATATGTAGTGGCATGCGATGGCATGCGATGCGATTTTACCGGTTTTTCTGCATTTTTATAAAAATCACATGCGATCACATCGCATGCGATTGCATGAGATCGCATGCGATCTGATGCGATGCGATGTAATTTTTCACTGAAATTATGGACATGAGTTGAAATCATGTAAAATGCACCCCAAATGTCATTTTTCACACTGTACCACCTCCACTATCAACGCCAACCCGAAGCATGCGATCGCATGCAATGCAATGCGATTTTTCCCTGTACGATGCCCATCGTGGGAGCCGTGATACTACACAAGTTTTGATTTTGCTTCGGCGTGGAGTTGATTTTATATAGTGTGGCGAGCGCAGCGAGCCCGAAGCGTGGCGAGCGCAGCGTGCCCCGCGAGGGGCCGCGTTTTACTTTACATGTATTACGCGTCGGCTCGCTGTGCTCGCCACACTATATAAAATCAACTCCACGCCGACATGGATAGTGGGGGTATGAAAAGGTCGGAGGACGCGTACCGCCGCCCCTCGCGGCATGCACTAGGGATGCGATCCGATGCGATGCGTGCTAATTAAGTGCCGAACGGATCCGTTAAACGGGCCGTGTATGGGCACCTTAAGCCTCATGGCATGGGTCTTCAACCTTTGGCCCTCCAGATGTTGTGAAACTACATGTTCTAACATGCATTGCCACATTTTTTCCTATAAGAGCATGCCAAAAAACCTCAGGGCATGCTGGGACTTGTAGTTATACAACATCTGGAGGGCCACAGGTTGAAGACCTGTGCCTTATGGTATGCAATGAGATGGGATGAGATGGGAGCCGTGATAATACACAAGTACCTTACAATCTCTCCATATATGGAACTAGACACGCCCTTTGGGTGGAGCATGACACGCCCCCTCAATAGGGTGCAGTGCAAAATTCTACTACCAACTATAATCTCCCTGAAACTAGTTTTCAAAAGTAGGCAAGTATGATTTATTTATGAATGTACTCTTATGGGGCCGACACACGTGGTGATTTAGGGGCATTTTCTAAGCAATCTAAGTAAATCGCTTAGAAAATGCTGCGACATCGCACCATGTGCATGGGCCATAGCAACAGGCGTCGTGCATCGCTATAGCCCGGCAATTAATAATATCCAGCATGCTGGATACATCTATATTCATAATCTATAATCACTGATCAGGGCCAGTGTTCTCACCGGAGAACACTGGCCCTGACAGACCATGCTGAATGTTCTGAGTGATCTAGCATCGCTCAGAATGCTTCAGCCTATCCCCATGTGTAGGTAGGGCGGTCACTGTAAAGGGGGGGGGGGGCGCTAGTGAGTTGTTAACTTCAGCCCGCTAGTTCAGGACGCCCACTGCAGAGTAGTCACGTCCAGCCACCATGCAGGTACCCCCAGTCCCCAGCACTCACCAGGCGCAGCACGGGACGCACTGCATGGACGCGCTCTGATCTCAGCAACACCCGGATTAAGGATGCTCTATGTGAATATCTGAGAAAGTTCCATTACAGGATAGCCGGGGGCAGCAGGCTGGCTGAGGGGAGCTGCAGGAGTCAGAGGACGGGGTTGTGAGGGAAGGGGAACAGGGAACCGTATATGGTGCCAGATATAAGGACACTGGGAAGATGAAGCAGAGAGATGCAGCTGTAAAAGCTACAAGGGCAGAGAGAGAGAGGCAAAGTACTGGATGGGGGTTACACGCACAGTGCACAGGACAGCATTACAGGCATGGGAAGTATTACAGGAACGGGGCAGCATTACAGGCATGGGAACTATAACAGGAACAGGGAACCGTATATGGTGCCAGATGTTAGGACACTGGGAAGATGAAGCAGAGATGCAGTTGTAAAAGCTACAAGGGCAGAGAGAGAGGCAAAGTACAGCACAGGGGTGTGGCTTCACGGGAGCATCGCCAGTATTTGCCATGCCCCCTTCCTGCTAGGTCATGCCCCCCAAAATTTAGGCCGCGCTCGTTGCCCGCATTAGCATTTTTTTTTTTTTGGGGGGGGGGGGGGGGGGTCTTACACTATAACAACAAATCACTGGCACAAAATAGTAAATACGCTGTCATTAGTGCTCTTAGCTATCCATGCATACAGTAGGTAATGCATTGTGATCTCAACTGCCACATTGTCACAGGTCAAGATTTTGCGGACCCAGATGCGACCACTGTAGTCCAGTGGTGGATGCTGGGTGGTTACCTGAAGGAGTCAGAGGTGTAGATACTCGTGTGGCAAATGTCGGGATAGTTGCTCACACCTGATAGTGGATGTACTGGCAGTGGCGTAACTAATAATTTGGCGCCCCCCTGCTGCATATATTGGCATCACCCCCCCCCCCAGGGTAAATAAACCCATCTCCCCCCGGCTGTTACCTCCGAGTCCTGCCACCGGCGCTCCTGTCTGTGCGGGTCCCTGCTCATCCTGGCTACTGCTGCTTAAGAGAAATGACACTCGGAAAATGGCTGCCCCCATACAGCAGACTGTTTTTAAGGTTGCTAGAGGAGGCCGCGCCTCAAAAACTGTCTGCATTATGGGGGAAGCCATTTTCCGAGTGTCACTTATTATATTAGCACTGCAGCGGCAACGGGGTAAGGAAGGTGTTCATTTTTCTGGGGGGGAAAGTGTTAAGTTATGCAGTGGGGCGCCCAAAATTCCCGGCGGAGGGGGGCGCTGGATATGTAGTTACGCCACTGCAAATATTGTTATCAATACTTCACTACAGTTCCCAAAGTATATAGTTACTGATGTTATCTAGAAATAAGAAGCATTTAAGCACATATACACCAATATATGGAACTAGCCACGTCTTTTGGGTGGAGCATGACACACTCCCTTAATGGGGTGCTGTGCAAAATTCTATTTCCACCTATAATCTTCCTGAAACTAGTTTTCAAAAGTAGACAAGTATGCTCAACATACCCAAAACCAGGTCAGTGTCTGGGCAAATCAGTGTCTGTGTCTGTGCATTATCAAGAAACACTTATGCAAATGTTCTTCAATCATTTATAGAGAAAGCGAAGAGAATGAAAACACACATGAGTATGTTCACAACCTAATGTGAGAATGAAGATTGTAAATAAATCTGTCAAACCATCGGGCAAAAGCTTGAATTCCGTCTAGTTAGAAGATCACACATAAGATGATGGCGTAGAAGATTATGGTTACAGCATTATATGGAGAACGCAATGTGCCCAGATCTTTCTTGACATTAACCCCTTTCCTAACAATAACCCCAGGGCACAGGGCACGAAAACCCACCACTCAGGCTGCAGCCACTACCATCTGCAGGTAGTGCTGCAACCAAAAGCACTCAGGAACGTCCGGAGCCCCTCGGGGAGGTGGGGGGAGCTAGGCCCTTGGAGATGGGGGAGTGCTTGGTGGCAGAGGGGTGTGATCGGCAGTGGCAGGGAGTGCCCGGCTGATGGCAACAGCTGGGGGGGGGGGGGGGGTTCTGCCATCTATTATCTTCTAGAAGGTACTAAATAAATAAGAAGTAGCTTATTGGTTGCCTATAGCAACATCCCATGTGAGATAGAGGTCTGATCTTAGTTAATTTTCCCCCACAGATGCCAATGTTCATCTAGTCTGTAAGTATGCCAGACTGGCATGCTTGGCACTGCACATGCACCCATTGATCCATTGGATCACATAAGCTCCTGCCAGCAAGTCCGAATAGTCCCAATAGCAGCAATTCACACCCCCAACCTGTTTGCGGCACAGATGACTGGTGGGAATGGGGGAATGGGGGATACCTTTAACTTTAATTTTTTTTTTTTTAAACATCGCCTTTTGTTCTTTGTATTAATGATTTAGCTAATACTAGTTTGTTAAGCTCCTGGATAATTTTACAGAACATTGTCATACAATATATGGGACCTTTGGCAGATACATGTTGACATAACAGCTATTTTATGCTGGAATATCTGCAAAATAATATTTATTATTATTTTATCAATCACTTCGGTTTCCAGAATTTTCCAAATTGCTCACTATCAAAACAGTCATGTGTCAAATTTCTCATCACCTACTTGTCTATAAATGTTAAGGTTTTTTTATCGGTACCGAGCCCGACTCTTTGTACTGTCTATTAAGAATTTTTTATCACCAACCCACAGTAATCGCTCCCATTCCTTGCCTAATGTAATGCATACTCTTTGATCCTGTGAGGACGGAGTGTGAGCCCTTGCTTCCCCCTCCAATACTACTGCCTGTCCTCTTGATCTCATTCCTTTACATCTTCTTAGTTTTCTTCACCTCTGATTTATCACCTAATAGAAATCTTCAAACTCTCTCTGTCATCTGGCAGAATTTTCTTTTATTTCAAGCATACATTGATTACTTCTATTCTAGAAAAAGTTGATGCATCGTCTTTTGCAATTACTGCTACATCTCTAACCCATGTACTGTATCTATCTACGAGATGGGTCGACTAGCTGGCACACAATCTGGTTAACCAGTTAGTTCATCTTCCACATACATTTGTATTAGTTGTAGTTGGGTCATTGAACAGAATAGGAGCTTCATTGGTTTATTACTAACGCATTATCCATATTAAACACCCTATAACTTAAATACATATAACCTTAATTAACTAAATGAAAAAAAAAAAAGACACATAACCCAAAACAGCTTGGCTAAAAGGTCCCGGGGATATTTAATACAGGAATCCGACAGTCGGAAACCCAGGCATTTTCGCCAGCTTCTGACACTAACTTGACAGTCGGAATTCCATGTTTCCAGTTTTGAGTGTCTGAAAGTCCGTGGATCGGCGAAAATGGCCGGGGATTGTTGAAAAGCTTCTATGGGCAGCTTTGCCAACAGCCAGTAGAAGGAATCTTGGTCCTAGTACCTGTACAATATAAATGCAAGCACCGGGACCAGCATGTGCGCAGTACCGATATAGGTACTGCACAAGTGCAATTGCCCCCAGCAAGGTGTCCTGGAGGGAGGGAACACCTCCCAATGGGACTGTTTTGGGTGACTGGCAGGTCGGACTTCCAATAGGAAGTCACTGCCAGTCAAAGTGAAGCCAGTGCAGTCTCGCAGACTGCATCTGGCTTCACTACAGTGGCAGATTTTACCTGGGGGGGGGGGGGGGGGGGGCTGCAGCCCTGCAGCCCATAGGTAAAAACCACCATTGGCTGTAACCTATGGTGCTACAATGTCGGGCTGTAAAGGATGGTGCTACAATATAAGCCTGGAACCAATGGTTCGGTAATATCGTGCTGGAACCAATGATACTAGATTTTTGGATTGCAACCGATGGTTGGGAAATCATAAGATAAATGATAGAGCCAACTGAATTTAGGTGGACTCATGAGGCAACAGATATTGAGCCCTGAAACCTGCTGGATGAGGTGTCAGTGTTAGGTGAGAGTGATAATTCTGGGAACCTACTGTACAGTCCATGCTGAATGTAGCAAAAGACGCAGAGCTCTGGAGCCAGGAAATGTAGCTCTGGAAAGGGACACTGGTGGTTGGTCAGTGCATTCCTTATATCCCCCTTGGCTTGAAGCAATTGGCAGATGGAATCAGCTGACCATAGTGGATGCTAGGATTGGAGGATCCAAGGTCAGCTGACTGCACGTGTGATGGTGGCGCCCAGGAACAGGAGTAGTTGCTAAACAATGGGGTACATAGTGTGTGGTATACTGACTGCAACAACCATTGTGCATAGAAGATGGAAACCTGAACTGCCGCAACTTAGTTCTCCTGCTGACAGGTAACACTTGCAATGCTAGGCCCTGATACAGGACAGAAAGTTTCTGGATAATCCGGTATATACGACTATGTTTGACGGTACAGTGGAAGGTATAAGGTGGAATATAAAAGATCAAGTGGCCAACATTACCCCCTGACCCTATTGCCTCCAAGCTCTTCCACAATGGGAGCAGTAAAGCTTGGAGAGAATAGGGTGAAGGTAGAAGAGAGGAGAAAAAGGATCAGGGCCACAGTTACAGGAGAGAAGGAACTGCAGGCTGAGTGAGTTATTCATTGTAGCTTAGGTTCAGGGCTGCCACTAGTATTGTTGGGGCCCAGGACTGACCTTCAGCCCGGGCCACCAGCGGCACCCCCTCCCTTGCGCGCGCCGGCACCCCGTCTCCCCCTACCCCCCTTTCCCAATTACTATTACTTACCAGCGGTGGCGGTGGCGCAACATCTCCCAGGCTTAAGCAGCGGCAGCGCAGCATCTTCTCCCTCCTTCATGTCGGGAGTCGGGACTCGGAGCACTCCCTGCACAGA
The DNA here is from genome assembly GCF_055691185.1 of Crinia signifera. Classification (NCBI taxonomy): domain Eukaryota; kingdom Metazoa; phylum Chordata; class Amphibia; order Anura; family Myobatrachidae; genus Crinia; species Crinia signifera. The sequence continues at coordinate 79,641,232 of NC_139228.1, read as the reverse complement.
GCAGCCTGCAGAGCGCCAAGCCCCTCTGTATCCTTGGCTCGGCGCTCTGCAGGCTGCACTGTGTATTGTGCGTGCCTGGCCGCCGGGTGGGGGATGCATTGTGCGGGTGCGGGGGTGGTGCAGTGCCACTGTGGGCAGCTGCCCGGGCCCCTCCAGAGGCCGGGGCCCAGGACAGCTGTACCCCTGGCACCCCCCTGTCAGCGGCCCTGCTTAGGTTGAAGCATTACATAGGTCGAAATGGCTAAGGATGGCAGGGTTGGAAGGTCAACACAAGTGTTAGGTCAACATTTGGAAGGTCGACAGTCAAAATGTCGACATGAGGTTTATCTTTTTTGTCCCGAATGTCTACATAGTCGACATGGACCCCGTTAAAGTGTGCCATGTCCACTCGTATGGCTCGCTGCGCTTGCCATGCTTCGAGTACTCTATGTTTTCTCCCACCACGCCGTAGCAGATGGCAGTGCCAAAGGGCAGAAATACTGACCTAATGCTTGTGTCGACCTTCCAACCCTGTTGACCTTAGCCATGTCGACCTGTTAAATGTGTCGACCTAAGCTATGTCAAACTTCAGTGGTAGACCCAATGCATGTCCACAATCCCTAAAGCTGGTCATACCAACGCATCGGGCCAATGAAATCGGGCCAATCACATGTCATTTAGATCAGATCTGATCCGATGCCCGGTCCGGTGTGCATCGGATCAGAACCCCTACATTGAAAGTGTTGCAAGTGGGATCTGTTGGATCGGACAGCCTCCGGCAGCACTTGCTGGGATCACATGAGATATATTGCATGGGATGCTGCCGCCCATGAAGCTCCCAGGTGTAGAGATGGGTCGTCCGCGAACGAACCGGATCTTTTGAACGGCTCCCACCCAAGAACGAATGAACCGCCGATCCCAAAAAGGTGATCCGTTTCAGCTTACAATGCATTTTCCTGATCTCAGTGCTGCCACCTGTGGCAGCTGAGATGTACTACCTCTGTAGACTGAGTACAGTGCTGTGACTACAAGTGATAGAAAGATTAGCTGCTGCAGCCAGGGATGGCCATCGGTGCAGACGCCATCGATGGTTGCCATCGATGGCGAGTCTGCACCCAGCCATCGATCAGTGTTTTTACTCGGTCATGTATATTCCCCCTTTTTTTAAAAGCGAGTCGAGGATTCGTCTAAAAGATACGTATCTTTTCCCGAAGAGACCCCATCGGATCGCGGCTCAGCTTAATGAACCGTTTTGCCCATCTCTACCCAGGTGGTTTAAGGTGGATTGACTGCAATTTCTCCCCTCGGAGAAGTCGCAGTAATGTATGGGGGGGCATTTATAACCGTGAAACAAAGCAGTTCAGAGGAATGATGAAACACTGTTAAACCTTTCAGGTCAAATGTATAGTCAGCTTCAGCAGCCCTAGCGCTAGTAGCAGACCCAATGGTGAGACACTTTACAATAAGAACATTAACATCGTTCAACATTCAATGTAGACCATTTTTGAATTAAAAAAAAAAAAAAAATCAATAAACAGGGCCTGTGTCAAGTGCACTGTATCCCACGCTGATTTTTTCCATTGGATTTGGGGTTGTGGCAAAATCCTTACATTTTGGCATAAAATAGTCCAATTTATCTATTCCATGTTCTCCACACACCTGACACCTGTTCCCTTAGCATGTATCTGCAGGAATTTTAAAAACTGGAATTTATTCCCCGATAAACAGTCTAAGATTCGATTGTTAGTTGTGATAATCACCATTGCAAAGAAAGTCATTTTGATACACTGGACCATACTTGCTTACTTTTGAAAACGAGTTTCAGGGAGATTATGGTTGGTAGTAGAATTTTGCAAAGCGCCCCATTGAGGGGGCGTATCATGCTCCACCCAAAGGGCGTGTCTAGTTCCATATATGAAGAGATTGTGAAAAGAGATTGTAAACGAGGCATCTACAATTGTGGGTGTGTACTGCTACATCTGAGAGTAATCTTTTAAAATGACTTATATCCAAATATAGATGAGCCCCATAGCAGTTAGTAAGAGCTACTATACTATACTTGGTAAAGTGCTGGGAAATAGATCTGATGATTCACTATAAATGTATCTATCTCTCATTCCTTTTTCCCGAAAAATGTTACAGTGTAATGTGGACTAGGTGAAATGAGGGAGATTGACAGACTAATGAGGGAGAGAGGGTGATTGCTGCTATTTCAGGGAGTCTCCTGCAGAATGCAGGAGAGGAGGTAACTATGATGTAACAGTGTAATGTGGGCTCGGTGACATGAGGGAGATTGCTAGACTAATGAGGAAGAGAGGGAGATTGCTGCTATTTCAGGGAGTCTCCTGCAGAATGCAGGAAGGGAGGTAACTATGATGTAACAGTGTAATGTGGGCTAGGTGACATGAGGGAGATTGCTAGACTAATGAGGGAGAGAGGGAGATTGCTGCTATTTCAGGGAGTCTCCTGCAGAATGCAGGAGGGGAGGTAGCTATGATGTAACAGTGTAATGTGGGATAGGTGACATGAGGGAGATTGCTAGACTAATGAGGGAGAGAGGGAGATTGCTGCTATTTCAGGGAGTCTCCTGCAGAATACAGGAGGGGAGGTAACTATGATGTAACAGTGTAATGTGGGCTAGGTGACAATAGGGAGATTGCTAGACTAATGAGGAAGAGAGGGAGATTGCTGCTATTTCAGGGAGTCTCCTGCAGAATTCAGGAGGGGAGGTAACTATGATGTAACAGTGTAATGTGGGCTAGGTGACATGAGGGAGATTGCTAGACTAATGAGGGAGCGAGGGAGATTGCTGCTATGTCAGGGAGTCTCCTGCAGAATGCAGGAGGGGAGGTAACTATGATGTAACAGTGTAATGTGGGCTAGGTGACATGAGGGAGATTGCTAGACTAATGAGGGAGAGAGGGAGATTGCTGCTATGTCAGAGAGTCTCCTGCAGAATGCAGGAGGGGAGGTAACTATGATGTAACAGTGTATTGTGGGCTAGGTGACATGAGGGAGATTGCTAGACTAATGAGGGAGAGAGTGAGATTGCTGTTATATCAGGGAGTCTCCTGCAGAATGCAGGAGGGAAGGTAACTATGATGTAACAGTGTAATGTGGACTAGGTGACATGAGGGAGATTGCTAGACTAATGAGGGAGAGAGGGAGATTGCTGCTATTTCAGGGAGTCTCCTGCAGAATGCAGGAGGGGAGGTAACTATGATGTAACAGTGTAATGTGGGCTAGGTGACATGAGGGAGATTGCTAGACTAATGAGGGAGAGAGGGAGATTGCTGCTATGTCAGGGAGTCTCCTGCAGAATGCAGGAGGGGAGGTAACTATGATGTAACAGTGTAATGTGGACTAGGTGACATGAGGGAGATTGCTAGACTAATGAGGGAGAGAGGGAGTGTGAATGCAGGAGGGGAGGCAGCTATGCACTGGACTAGTCGATCAGCTTCTTCACTTACAGAAGTGAAGCAAAAACTGACAGACGCTCTACTATTCCTGATATCGAGACTCAGATAGAAAAGTTTGACAAAAAATGGGAATTTTTTATCAGCATTTTAGAGAGGAACAGTCCCACAATCCTACAATGAAACTGTTTGAAAACACCTCCTGGAACCTACTTCTACAGGTTGCTGCTGGTTGTAAAAAGTGATGTATTGAGTAAATGTGCTGCACGTTATGGTAATTCAGATGCGGAGTTGGATAATCATAGTTCACTGACCCATTTTGAAACTAGTCCTGCTGTCCTTATAGGCTGTTTCCCCCCTTTTGTGCCCCCCCCCCCTCCTTCTTTTAAATTTGTTTTTGCTTGGGGCGCTACTGCACCTTCCATGTTTTCATGTATTTTACATATGATATGTGTAAGTGCGATACTATGAACAATTGTCAAATCTATCATTAATGTCTTTCTGATGCACTATGTTATTATTTTTGTAATGATGCTGAACCACTTGAAAATGAATAAAATATCTTTAAAAAAAAATAAAAAAATAAAACCAGACTGAATTGCAAAGGGTTAAATTAAATATATATAATATACATAATTGACAATACATTCCTATACTCCTCTTTAATGCATAGAAACAAATACATATCTATTTTTATGAATAGAAGTGTTGGAGAGAAGATAAATCATTTTAATACAAAATATGACATCATCTTATTCCTGCAGCTTTTGCCTTTATTTTGTACATTTACTGTATTTTGTACTGATTGGGTCAGGAAATACCACAGTAATACACTGTATTTATTAAATATGGATGTGTCCAGGAACTTCTCATTGAATTGAAAGATACTTGCTGTCCTCATATTACCACTAGGGGCTGCAACAGCATTTCCAAAAATCCTGAAGCTTGTTTTTGGCGTTCTGCTTCCTCATGCCATTTCACTTGAGAGGTTACACTCATTGGCAGACATCCCCCATCTACGACCTGTGATCAGTGACTTACACAATGAAATAGAGCTTTAATTTATAATGCATGGGACAAACCTCCACGGACTGCAGCAGGACCTGTTAGTTTGTTTCCTATACCCACGTAGCGCGTGTAACTGGCTGCATCAGTAGTGCTACCGTGTTTCCCCGATAATAAGACACTGTCTTGTTTTTTTTTTTTTTCAAGAAAAAACACCATAGGGCTTATTGTCGGGGTAGTGCTTATTTTAATTAACATTGACACCATGCCCCCAGTCCTGCTTTTACAGACACCATGCCCCCAGTCCTGCTTTTACAGACACCGTGCACCCAGTCCTGCTTTTACAGACACCGTGCCCCCAGTCCTGCTTTTACAGACACCGTGCCCCCAGTCCTGCTTTTACAGACACCTTTGCCACAGTCCTGCTTTTACAGACACCGTGCCCCCAGTCCTGCTTTTACAGACACCGTGCCCCCGGTCCTGCTTTTACAGACACTGTGCCCCCAGTCCTGCTTTTACAGACACCGTGCCCCCGGTCCTGCTTTTACAGACACCATGCCCCCAGTCCTGCTTTTACAGACACCGTGCCCCCAGTCCTGCTTTTACAGACACCTTGCCCCCAGTTCTGCTTTTACAGATACCGTGCCCCCGGTCCTGCTTTTACAGACATCTTGCCCCCGGTCCTGCTTTTACAGACACCGTGCCCCCGGTCCTGCTTTTACAGACATCGTGCACGCGGTCCTGCATTTACAGACACCGTGCCCCCGATCCTGCATTTACAGACACCGTGCCCCCGGTCCTGCTTTTACAGACATCGTGCACCCGGTCCTGCTTTTACAGACACCGTGCACCGAGTCCTGCTTTTACAGACACTGTGCCCGCAGTCCTGCTTTTACAGACACCTTGCCCCCAGTCCTGCTTTTACAGACACCGTGCCCCCAGTCCTGCTTTTAGACACAGTGCCCCCAGTTCTGCTTTTACAGACACCGTGCCCCCAGTTCTGCTTTTAAAGAAAACTGTGCCCCCAGTCCTGCATTTACAGACACCGTGCCCCCGGTACTGCTTTTACAGACAGCGTGCCCCCAGTCCTGCTTTTACATACACCGTGCCCCCAGTCCTGCTTTTTCAGACACTATGCCCCCAGTCCTGCTTTTACAGACAGCGTGCCCCCTGTCCTGCTTTTACAGACACCGTGCCCCAGTCCTACATTTACAGACACTGTGCCCCCAGTCCTGCTTTTACAGACACCTTGCCCCCAGTCCTGCTTTTACAGACACCATGCCCCCAGTCCTGCTTTTATAGACACCGTGCCCCCAGTCCTGCTTTTACAGACACCGTGCCCCCTGTCCTGCTTTTACAGACACCGTGCCCCAGTCCTACATTTACAGACACTGTGCCCCCAGTCCTGCTTTTACAGACACCTTGCCCCCAGTCCTGCTTTTACAGACACCATGCCCCCAGTCCTGCTTTTATAGACACCGTGCCCCCAGTCCTGCTTTTACAGACACCGTGCCCCCAGTCCTGCTTTTACAGACACCGTGCCCCCGGTCCTGCTTTTACAGACACCGTGCCCCCGGTCCTGCTTTCTGCTTTTACAGACACCATGCCCTCAGTCCTGCTTTTACAGACACCGTGCACCCAGTCCTGCTTTTACAGACAATGTGCCCCCAGTCCTGCTTTTACAGACACCTTGCCCCCAGTCCTGCTTTAACAGACACCGTGCCCCCAGTTCTGCTTTTACAGACACCGTGCCCCCAGTTCTGCTTTTACAGACACTGTGCCCCCAGTCCTGCTTTTACAGACACCATGCCCCCAGTCCTGCTTTTACAGACAGCGTGCCCCCTGTCCTGCTTTTACAGACACTGTGCCCCCAGTTCTGCTTTTACAGACACCATGCCCCCAGTCCTGCTTTTACAGACACCGTGCCCCCAGTCCCGCTGTTACAGACAGGTGCCCCCAGTTCTGCATTTACAGACACCGTGCCCCCAGTCCTGCTTTTACAGACACCGTGCCCCCAGTCCTGCTTTTACAGACACCGTGCCCCCAGTCCTGCTTTTACAGACACCGTGCCCGCAGTCCTGCTTTTACAGACACCGTGCCCCCAGTCCTGCTTTTACAGACACCGTGCCCCCAGTCCTGCTTTTACAGACACCGTGCCCCCAGTCCTGCTTTTACAGACACCGTGCCCCCAGTCCTGCTTTTACAGACACCGTGCCCACAGTCCTGCTTTTACAGACACCATGCCCTCAGTCCTGCTTTTACAGACACCGTGCACCCAGTCCTGCTTTTACAGACACCGTGCCCCCAGTCCTGCTTTTACAGACACCGTGCACCCAGTCCTGCTTTTACAGACACCGTGCACCCAGTCCTGCTTTTACAGACACCATGCCCTCAGTCCTGCTTTTACAGACACCGTGCCCCAGTCCTGCTTTTACAGACACCGTGCCCCCAGTTCTGCTTTTACAGACAGGTGCCCTCAGTCCTGCTTTTACAGACACCGTGCACCCAGTCCTGCTTTTACAGACACCGTGCCCCCAGTCCTGCTTTTACAGACACCGTGCCACCAGTCCTGCTTTTACAGACACCGTGCACCCAGTCCTGCTTTTACAGACACCATGCCCTCAGTCCTGCTTTTACAGACACCGTGCACCCAGTCCTGCTTTTACAGACAATGTGCCCCCAGTCCTGCTTTTACAGACACCTTGCCCCCAGTCCTGCTTTAACAGACACCGTGCCCCCAGTTCTGCTTTTACAGACACCGTGCCCCCAGTTCTGCTTTTACAGACACTGTGCCCCCAGTCCTGCTTTTACAGACACCAATCCCCCAGTCCTGCTTTTACAGACAGCGTGCCCCCTGTCCTGCTTTTACAGACACTGTGCCCCCAGTTCTGCTTTTACAGACACCATGCCCCCAGTCCTGCTTTTACAGACACCGTGCCCCCAGTCCCGCTGTTACAGACAGGTGCCCCCAGTTCTGCATTTACAGACACCGTGCCCCCAGTCCTGCTTTTACAGACACCGTGCCCCCAGTCCTGCTTTTACAGACACCGTGCCCCCAGTCCTGCTTTTACAGACACCGTGCCCGCAGTCCTGCTTTTACAGACACCGTGCCCCCAGTCCTGCTTTTACAGACACCGTGCCCCCAGTCCTGCTTTTACAGACACCGTGCCCCCAGTCCTGCTTTTACAGACACCGTGCCCCCTGTCCTGCTTTTACAGACACCGTGCCCACAGTCCTGCTTTTACAGACACCGTGCCCCCAGTCCTGCTTTTACAGACACCGTGCCCCCAGTCCTGCTTTTACAGACACCGTGCCCCCAGTCCTGCTTTTACAGACACCGTGCCCCCAGTCCTGCTTTTACAGACACCGTGCCCCCAGTCCTGCTTTTACAGACACCGTGCCCCCAGTCTTGCTTTTAGACACAGTGCCCCCAGTTCTGCTTTTACAGACACCATGCCCCTAGTTCTGCTTTTAAAGAAAACTGTGCCCCCAGTCCTGCATTTACAGACACCGTGCCCCCGGTACTGCGTTTACAGACACCGTGCCCCCGGTCTTGCTTTTACAGACACCTTGCCCCCGGTCCTGCTTTTACAGACACCGTGCCCCCGGTCCTGCTTTTACAGACACCGTGCCCCCAGTCCTGCTTTTACAGACACCGTTCCCCCAGTCCTGCTTTTACAGACACCGTGCCCCCAGTCTTGCTTTTAGACACAGTGCCCCCAGTTCTGCTTTTACAGACACCGTGCCCCCAGTTCTGCTTTTAAAGAAAACTGTGCCCCCAGTCCTGCATTTACAGACACCGTGCCCCCGGTACTGCTTTTACAGACACCGTGCCCCCGGTCCTGCTTTTACAGACACCTTGCCTCCGGTCCTGCTTTTACAGACACCGTGCCCCCGGTCCTGCTTTTACAGACACCGTGCCCCCGGTCCTGCTTTTACAGACATCTTGCCCCCGGTCCTGCTTTTACAGACACCGTGTCCCCGGTCCTGCTTTTACAGACACAGTGCCCCCGGTCCTGCTTTTAAAGACACCTTGCCCCCAGTCCTGCTTTTACAGACACAGTGCCCCGGTCCTGCTTTTACAGACACCATGCCCCCGTCTTGTTTTTAGACACAGTGCCCCCAGTTCTGCTTTTACAGACACTGTGCCCCCAGTTCTGTTTTTACAGACACTGTGCCCCCAGTCCTGCATTTACAGACACCGTGCCCCCAGTCCTGCTTTTACAGACACAGTGCCCCCAGACCTGCTTTCACAGACACCGTGCCCCCAGTCCTGCTTTTACAGACACCGTGCCCCCGGTCCTGCTTTTACAGACACCGTGCCCCCGATCCTGTATTTACAGACACCGTGCCCCCGATCCTGCTTTTACAGACACCGTGCCCCCGGTCCTGCTTTTACAGACACCGTGCCCCCGGTCCTGCTTTTACAGACACCGTGCCCCCGGTCCTGCATTTACAGACACCGTGCCCCCAGTCCTGCTCCTCACCTACAGGTCTTTCCAGTTTTTCAGGCTTTCCGCTAGGGCTTATTTTCGGGGTAGGGCTTTATTATCGGAGAAACACGGTATTATATATTTTTGTAAAAAGCAGGCAATAGGACGGGAAGGCAGTGAATAATATTTCTAGCACTAAATTTTTCCACTTCACATATTTAACATTATAGCAGTCAGACCTATGGAAATATATTTTAGTAGCAGTTCCACATTGACTAACATGTCATCTATCTGAGGTACTAGAAAGCCTATAGTTTAAGCTATGATTTCAGTGTGTGTAATACGTTAGGCATTGGGGTTAATTTGCGAAGATGGGTGTTCTATCGGAGATGGGATGTTGTCCAAAAGAAGGTTTTTGTAAGTGGCATGTCAATGGTACAGTACCATGGCTTACTGCATCCATGGCACATGTGCGGTCTACCAGTAATCGCTCAGTTAGATGCCATTGACGTTGTGAGTGTATCTGAATTAGGCACAGAATGTTATTTCATTTCAATATAATACTTTCCTGAGCAGTCAATGCTTTGTTTTCAGAATATACAGCTCTTGCTCTGATGGTGATGTTAGCAACACATGGGCAGTATGACTGGTAAGTCCCTGAGCGCCCATACAACAGCATTACATGCACATGGGCAGTATGACTGGTGAGTCCCTGAGCGCCCATACACGTGTGTATAGCAGCATTACATGCACATGGGCAGTATGACTGGTGAGTCCTTAGGCGCCCATACACGTGTGTATAGCAGCCATACATGCACATGGGCAGTATGACTGGTGAGTCCCTGAGCGCCCATACACGTGTGTATAGCAGCATTACATGCACATGGGCAGTATGACTGGTGAGTCCCTGAGCACCCCTACATGTGTGTATAACAGCATTACATGTACATGGGCAGTATGACTGGTGAGTCCCTGAGCGCCCATACACGTGTGTGTAACAGCATTACATGCACATGGGCAGTATGACTGGGGAGTCCCTGAGCGCGCATACACCTGTGTATAGCAGCATTACATGCACATGGGCAGTATGACTGGTGAGTCCCTGAGCGCCCATACACGTGTGTATAGCAGCATTACATGCACATGGGCAGTATGACTGGTGAGTCCCTGAGTGCCCATACACGTGTGTAAAGCAGCATTACATGCACATGGGCAGTATGACTGGTGAGTCCCTGAGCGCCCCTACATGTGTGTATACCAGCATTACATGCACATGGGCAGTATGACTGGTGAGTCCCTGAGCGCCCATACACGTGTGTGTAACAGCATTACATGCACATGGGCAGTATGACTGGTGAGTCCCTGAGCGCCCATACACGTGTGTATAACAGCGTTACATGCACATGGGCAGTATGACTGGCGAGTCCCTGAGCGCCCCTACACGTGTGTATAACAGCATTACATGTACATGGGCAGTATGACTGGTGAGTCCCTAAACGCCCATACATGTGTGTATAGCAGCATTACATGCACATGGGCAGTATGACTGGAGAGTCCCTGAGCGCACATACACGTGTGTATAACAGCATTACATGTACATGGGCAGTATGACTGGTGAGTCCCTGAGCGCCCATACACGTGTGTATAGCAGCATTACATGCACATGGGCAGTATGACTGGGGAGTCCCTGAGCGCGCATACACCTGTGTATAACAGCATAACATGCACATGGGCAGTATGACTGGTGAGTCCCTGAGCGCCCATACACGTGTGTGTAACAGCATTACATGCACATGGGCAGTATGACTGGAGAGTCCCTGAGCACGCATACACCTGTGTATAACAGCATAACATGCACATGGGCAGTATGACTGGTGAGTCCCTGAGCGCCCCTACATGTGTGTATAACAGCATTACATGTACGTGGGCAGTATGACTGGCGAGTCCCTGAGCGCCCATACACGTGTGTGTAACAGCATTACATGCACGTTGGCAGTATGACTGGCGAGTCCCTGAGCGCCCATACACGTGTGTATAGCAGCATTAAATGCACATGGGCAGTATGACTGGTGAGTCCCTGAGCGCCCATACACGTGTGCATAGCAGCATTACATGCACACAGTGGTGTAGCTAGGTGCCACGGTGCCCGGAGCAAGGCCATGTTTCGCGTCCCCCCCACAATTTGTAGTGTGCGGAGAAAAGGGGGCGCACCACACACCGTAATGGACATTGCACGTTTTACCGAACTTTGTAATACACATTAAGCCACATGACGTAATGCCAATTACACATAAGGCCACACATGATGCCCATTACATACTATATAACACACCGTAATGCCCATTACACATTTGACACATAAGTGCCACTTACCTACATGCTCATTGCAAGGAACTTCATGCTCGATGCCAGGGGCTTCATGCTCGGTGCCAAGGGGCTTCATGCTCAAGGCCAAGGGGGACTGAAATTGCTCGGTGCCAACGGGGACTAAAAATTGCTCGGTGCCAACGGGGACTGAAATTGCTCGTTGCCAAGGGGGACTAAAGTTAGAATTAAACAAGGGGGTATAATTACTAAGCATGTCGGTGGTTCTGGTGCTGGGATTTAAAATGCCAATAATAGGTCAATATAACAGCAGGTGTTTTGCTTTTAATAATATTTCCCTTTTAAATCCTGCATCATCTGAGTGAGTACGGTCACCCGAAGTGACACTGAAGTCACTGCAATTTATCAGCAAGTATATTCAAACTAATCTAACATTAAATAGCAATTACCACTATGAAGAGTGTAAAGTTTATAAAGATACTACAGCAATAAACAGGAGACATAATAACTAACTGTGCTGGAAACTGTCCCATGTCATTGCTAGCTCCTGCAGTATCACAGCACTCAGGCATCAGTGTAATGTTCTGCAGTCAGAGGCTGCGGGCGCAGCTAATTGGACAAGCCCAAGGCACCATCTAGGCTATAAAAAAGGTCTTGGTATTGTAATAGCAAACAGCAGCGGCAAGCTGCTCTCCGCTCTGCCAGCCACAGGGGGGGGTTTGAGGGCTGCACGGCTCCAGCGCCCTTTCACCTTTCGGCGCCCGGAGCACGGTCCACCGGCTCCACCCTCCCTATGCCCCTGCATGCACATGGACAGTATGGCTGGCGAGTCCCTGAGCGCCCATACACATGTGTATAACAGCATTACATGCACATGGGCAGCATGACTGTTGGGTCCCTGAGGGCCCATACACGTGTGTTAGCAGCATTACATGGGGAGCTACATGTGTATTAGCCCAGGGCACCTAGAAACTTTTAATCAGGCCCTGGAGATTGGTCTGTAGTACTTGTAGTACATCCCTAGCATCAGTCACGACTATATAATTATCATGACTGTATTGCCGGGACTGGTGCCCATTTCACCCCACCTGCCCCCCGCACTGTACCGGCCCTGCTTTTTCTGCTCCACACTGTGCTGCTCCAGGCTCTGGTCACGTTTGGTTCTTTGGAAACAGAAGAAGGGGGCTCGCTGGGTGGGGTCCCGCCTTTCCATCCTGCTCCAGCGGCTCTGGAACTATCGGACATCCGAGTAGCTCCACCAATACCTACTGAGCTGGCTGCTTTGCCGGATATTCTCGGCCCGAAAGAGCGGTTATTTCCTCCTGGACACTGCAGGGGATTTTCAGGGGAGGCAATCACTGTTTTGTAATGCTATCAGACCAGGAGTCATATGGAAGTCGCTATGAGATCAGGAGACAGCCAGCCAGTGATATGTGAAAAAGTGACGGGACACCGTCCTTTGTGAGACAGGCACCATGCTACAGTCATATGGAAGACATGGGGCGGGGCCAGTAGCACTCAGCTTCAAAAGTGATAAAATGGAGAGTGATAAACAGCCAGCCAATCAGCTCCTGCCTGACATGTCACAGACTGTGCAACAAAAGATGGAGTGGAACTGAAAGATAGCGCTCAGTGGTAACTAAGTTCAGAGGGTGAATAACCTCAAATAAACAAAGATTTATACAAAACCATATACAACTGGTCATATGTCGCACAGGATTGGAATGCAATGGATGATTTCAATTGGATCTGATTGGAGTATTGAAATCATCCATTGCATTCCAATCCTGTGCGACATATGACCAGTTGTATATGGTTTTGTATAAATCTTTGTTTATTTGAGGTTATTCACCCTCTGAACTTAGTTACCACTGAGCGCTATCTTTCAGTTCCACTCCATCTTTTGTTGCATTGTCTGTTTGAGTAGTTGGAGGTGTATCTACACTGTGGTTCTGTATGCTAGCAGCACTTTGGTTTGATTGCGTATCTACACAGCCTTAACTATTGCACTTTCTATATGTTACAGACTGTGTTTAAAAAATGTCAGACAGGAGCTGATTGGTTGGTTGTTTATCACTCTCCATTTTATCACTTTTGAAGCTTAGTGCATCTGGCCCCTAGACTGGAAGACAGCAAGGAACCAAGAGACAGACAGTTGTGTGTGAGACAGTCATTCATATGTGAGACAGTGACGACCAGAAGAGTCAGTCAAACTGTATGTGAGACAATAAGGGACTGGGAGACAATCAGTCTTACAGGAGACATCCAGTGATATGTGAGACAGGGATCGTGGGATAACAGTCATATGTGAGACAGTCCATCACATGTGAGAAAGCAAGGGACCAGGAGACAGTGACTACTATGTGAGGCAGTAAGAGACAGAGATAGCCATATGTGAGACAGTGAGGAACAAGGAGATAGTTCACCATAAATAAGACAGTGAAAGACCAGGAGATAGTCACTAGCAGACCCCCGGGTAATATCCGCCACTGTAGTGAAGTCAGATTCAGTCCGTGAGACTGCACTGGCTTCACTGTGACTGGCAGTGACTTCCTATTGGAAGTCTGACCTGCCAGTCATCCAAGACAGTCCCATTGGGAGGTGTGCCTTCCCGCCATGAGGCCCATAAAAACAGGTTCTGCGCATCACCGGAGACGTTACCGCGCATGCTCTGGTCCCGGACCCGTAAATAAACATCTATGGACTTCTGCCAAAGTAACCCATAGAGACCGGGGGCCAGCACATACGCAGTACCCAAGAAGCTACTAAGCATGTGCCGGCAGGGCCGGATTATAATGGAGGCACAAGGGGTCAGTGCCCCTGGGCCCCCCACTAGCTAGGGGCCCCCTGTGGTTGGCATGTATTTTTTAAAAAAAAAATTTTTTTTTTTTTTTTTTTTTTTTAGCTAAAGGTTTTGTGCATGGGAGTGGGGTAGTGCTGCAGCTTCACCTATCTGCCAATGTGACAATGATTAATGGTGCTGAGCATCAGGAGCCAAGGCACACTGATTGCACAAGTGTGCAGTGCATTCCTGGGAGTTGTCTAAGTCCCATGACACTTTAAACCAGAGGGCAGAGGCTGAGAGGATTGTGCTGAGCTCTAATTGGTGGAGCTCATTACATGCCCATGGAGAACAGCAGCAGCAGCTTAGTCATGGGAGGGTTTTTAATCAAAGGCAGCACTAGGACTGTGAGGTCTCCTACAGAGTAAGGTGCAGAGGGACAAACACAGGCTTTTCATATGGTATGTATTTATGTGTATGTGTGTGTGTGTATATATATGTGTATATATATATAGATATGCAGTTACCCATTGACCAAGTTTATACTGCCTTTACTCTGTGTTTTGACAGTGTAATATTCTCCCATGCAGTGTGCGGCCAGTAATGACAAGTGCAAGGGGGCCCCCCTGGCTAAAGTACCCCGGGCCCCCCGAAGGCTTAATCTGGCACTGTGTGCCGGAGGCGGGGACCAGCGGCGGCAGCGGAGACAAACGGAACTGAGGAAAACTCCATAAGGAAAAGACTCACTTTCATACCGACCGAATGATGACAAATGTCTATAGTGTAATCAGGGCTAACATTCCGCGCACCTATACAAAACCAAGCTTTAAACTGTAAGTGACCTCCGTAATGTGAAGACCTACAGTACCCCTCTGACAATTATCAGCACATTTACCAGGCTTGGCAAATACTACAGATAAAATCTATTTCTATAGGTCAGGTCACCAGTAAATGTTTACAGACACCAAATGACACCAAATGACATGTACGTCACACATATAATCTGAGCATCCTTTCTGTTTGATCTGTGACTAGGTTTAGCATACTGTACTCATGGATTTTTCTATTTCAAATTAGCAATCGGAACTTTGCAGCGCTTGATAAGCAGACACTACAGTATATCACACTGTACAGATGTCTACAGAGGCTTCTCTATATGTAAGTGGCAGTACAAATATCTCTGTCTTCAGTCTGCACCACACCACCATCCCCCACAGCCCAGCAAATCCCTTCATTTATAAACAGAGCACGTAGGATGCAAGCAGTGATAGCAGCTTTTCCCCCATCACACGTTTCATGGACCACATTCTGTTTGTCTGTGTAGCTAAGTAAATGGCGCATTCTCACAGGGGATCTGCAGTGTATGCTCTTGGTTGGGGTAATAGGTCCATCAGTGATCACCTGTGGCAGGTACAGAGGGGCAGATGCATAAAAGAGTAACATTGTATGCAGCATAGAGGTCTGTGTCTGGCATATAGTCTGTTTTGTCTTATTAAAGTTTTACACTTACAACATCAATGCCCAAGACGTCCGGGCTGCGCTTAGTGAACGGTTTGTGATGTCCTTAATCTTCACACCGCTGTACATTCGTAATACCGATTTCTGCACTAAATATGGGAAAAGGTGGCAGATTTACAGAAATCAGAGGGTACAATTACATTTGCCTGATGGATACAGATGCCCATATTTACCAATCATGGCTTACGCTGAAGCCTTAGGCTGGGTACAGACAGTGGGCCTATTTCATATCTGATTGCTGGGCTGCGAGCAAGTATACGCTGCCCCACCACAGTAATATCACACCCCGGTTTGCTTATCAGGGCTTGTGAAAATGAGATGTGTGCTCCGGCCACTTTTCGTGTTTTGTGTTTTGGGTCTGTATCTCTGGCCATTTTGGATCTGGATCTTGTCCAAACCACCACCATTGGGTGTTTTGTGTTTTATATCTGTTTAAAAAAAAACAAAACTATTTTTTGTTCTTATGCTATTATTAGCCTCAATAACATTAATTTCCACTGATTTCAAGTCTATCCTGAATACAGTGGCGTAACTATTAATTCTGCGCCCCCCTGCCGAAAATGCAGTGGACTGATACGGCGCACTTAATAGCATCCTTGGACTGACGTGACATACTTAGCATCACCCCTAGTCTGATACGGCACACCTAACATCACCCCAGGATTGAAACTGCACAGGTAGCATCACCCCTTGACTGATACGGCACAGGTAGCATTACTCATGGACTGATACGTCACATTTAGCATCACCCCTGGACTGATACGGCACACCTAGCATCACCCCTGTACTGATACGGCACACATAGCATCACCCCAAGATTGATACGGCACAGGTAGCATTACTCACGGACTGATACGTCACATTTAGCACCCACCCCTGGACTCATACGGCACACCTAGCATCACCCCTATACTGATATGGCACACATAGCATCACCCCAAGATTGATACGGCATAGGTAGCATTACTCACGGACTGATACGGCACATTTTAGCATCACCCCTGGACTCACACGGCACATGTAGCATCACCAGTGGACTGATATGGCACACTTGGCAGCACCCCATGAATTATATGGCAGACTTGGCACACCCCAGGAATTATACAGCAGACTAGGTTCACCCCAGGAATTATTAGGCGCTGATGGTGGCACCCCAGACCTGATACAGCAAACATGGTGGCATAGAACATACGGCACAGATAGTGGCACCCTTCGACTGATACGGCACACATGGAATTATACGGCACACATGACAGAAATCCTCCAGTAAAAAAAAAGAGAAAAACTTTTTAATTCTCTAAATAAAAAGGGCAGCTCACCAGGAACTATACGGCTGATTTAGCAGCACCCCAGAAATTATATGACACACTTGGCTCACCCCAAGAATTATACGGCACACTTGGCTCAGCCCCGGACTGATACGGCACACTTGCAGAAAAAAAAAAAATATATTTTAATTAACAAAAAATGGCAGCTCCCCAGGACTGATAGGGCAGTACCCCATAAATTATACAGCACACTTAGCTCACCCCTGGACTGATACAGCACCCCTGGAATTATATGGCACACTTAACAGCCCTTGTAGGAAAAAAAAGATGTTTTTTTTTATTTTATTTAAAAAAGGCTAGCACCCCAGAACTGATACGGCGGACTTATCAGTACCCCATAAATTATACAGCACACTTGGCTCACCCCTGGACTTATACAGTACCCCTGGTATGATATGGCACACTTAACAGTCCTTGCATTTTTATTTGAATAAAAAAAGGGGGCAGCTCCCCTGGACTGATACGAGACACTGGGCAGCACAAGTGGATTGATACGGGGCATCCTTGTAGTTATCCCCCACAGCAGCCCCATATAACAGTCCCGGTTAGTAGTACCCCCATAACAGTAGCCTTAGTAATGTCCACTAAGTATTTGTACTTTCAGTAGTTCCCGATTAGTATAGTTCCCCCACAGTAGTTGCACACAGTTCCTCCACCAGTAGTTCCCCCTTAGTAGTTGTACCCTGACCTTTTCTAGTTTTACTAGTTTCCCGCTCAGTAGTTCCCCCTTTAGTTTCCCCGTCAGTACAGCTGCCCCCCTTAAGCAGCCCCCATTAAGTTAGGCAGCCTCTACTAGTTCCCCCATTAGTTAAATTATCTCTCTGCAGCCCCCATAATTTCACATGCGGAATGAAGATGGTGCCGGAAGCCGGAATTTATATAGAGTCCCTGTCTCAGGAGAATCTGACAGCGGGTTGATATAAACAGGCTGATGTCACATGCCTTCATTAAAATGCTGGGCAGGCCTGCGTTTTACCTGACAATCTGAAAAAAACACCCACAAACGCCCGCTTCCTGTTGATCAACTTGTGTATGGCCAGCGATTAAAAACGCAGCAGGAATTTATCGCAGGGTGGCCTGGCACATGCGTCCCTTATTGCAATACAGGTACAATAGAGGCTATTGATATTCTCCTGGCCTGTGAATTTGCAGCCGTGTGATCAGGTGTGAGTTGGGCCCTATGCCGATCGTTCCACCAACCAAAGGATTCTTCATCAGAATGTCCGATATGGTAAGCATACACGCTTACCAATGGGCAACTTGATTTGATTTTTCCCGCTCCTCTGCGACATCATTATCGGTGGTTCCTGCCGCCGACATATGGGACGGTTGGCCAAGATAGCCGTACACACCTGATGGGGACACACAAGTGTCTCACATGCTAGCGCATCCCCGTCAGCAAGGTGGAGATGAGCAGGGAGTGGATGCAGCCAGTGGGCACTGTAGGAGGCTGCGGGGGAGTTGCAGGGAGGTGCAGGGGACCGGCGGCAGAGGGCTCTGACGGAACAGGCCGCTCATGTATCTCGCATGCGCACACCCCCTTCTTTTGGCTGGGGCAAGGCGGTGGTTGGTGATGCTTTCGACAGGAGCAGCTCCAGTGAGAGCTGTTCCATCTGTATGTACTTTCACTTGAGGGGCAGTGTGGAGTTGGGAGTGAGTAGGTTGAAGTTTTACCTAGGGGGCCGAGAAGCACGGGCCCGCCAGTGCGTGATGATGTAACTTCAGATTATACCTATTGCAGACAATTTAAAGACAGGACTGAGCAAGTGCATGATGATAATGTTGTGTGTCCAGGAAAAATGCAGGTGGGATCCAGCTGTTTGAAGGGAGGACCTCTGACATCAGCCCCTGCTGCGATCTGCCAGGATCTTCGCTCCACCAAATAAGTCTGTGGCTACTCAGCCACTGCACACCTGGGGGAGGAGGATCAATGGATGATAAGTGTATGCAAATGGGTTGGCAGAGATTACCATGACTGTGATGCCATTCGCAGCCCTGCACATGGGCGGGTTTTTCACTTTGCCGGAGAGGCGGCTAACTGACCGCTGAGCTCCGAAGAATAGCAGCCCAGCGATCAGCTCTGAATCGGGCCCTTAGTACTGGAGTATAGGAGTAATTGCAGCCCTACAGTATTTCCATACATCTCTAATTCGACCCTAGAATATACAAAATGTTCCTCAACTCTTGTAGCATCTTAGATATACTCTTTTATTTGGCTAGTCACATTTTATTTCCACTTACCATTAATTCCATTCATAGAACTGATGTTAAAGAAATGAATTCATATCCAATACTAGTTGGGGGGTTCGAATGAAGATTTTCTATGAGTGATTTTTTTTTTAACACAATTCAAACATTAAATTTGGTTCACCGATAACTTTACAGCATTTCAAATCTCTTCCTGTGACCTATTGGAATGGACTTTTATGGTCATAATAATGACAAAGATAGAGGACGTTTGGGCCCATTTAGCAGTCCGGGCACAGATTGTTTGCCTGAGGGAGCTGGTATTTTAGACAGAATTTAAACTACCTTAGTGATTCGGGAATAGCTGGAAACCATGAAGGAGAAAATGTCAGAGAGAACGGCAACTGAGGACACATCCAAGGAGAAACCCAGAGGCCAAATGAGCAGTAAATAATCTAGCTGGCAAAAAACGTCTTAACTGAGTCGTTTCACTGCTGTCACAATTCAGGTAATGTAAGGAGAGCAGCAGGGGGGGGGGGGGGGGTTGCACCCTTCACGTTACAATTAACGACTGACTTCACTTCCAAATTCCTCAAGAAAAGTTAATAGGAATTCCTCAGAGGCAGCAGCCAATTCAAAGACAGTTGTAGCAGATTAATTGTAAGAACGTGGAGAAATCTAAAAGGGTGTTCACACAGTACCAATGTGCTTGCAATTCGATTGGATTCAAACCGGGTTAGAATCAAACGCATTTGATTTGGACTATATAGTACAGCTCTGTACTGTGGGGGTGATTCAGGTACATTCAATGTACAAAAACCATGTTGCACTGCAGGTGGGGCAGATGTAAAAAGTGCAGAGAGAGTTACATTTGGGGGAGTTATTTTGTTTCTGTGCAGAGTAGGCATGTGCACCAGCCACTTTCGTGTTTTGTTTTTTGTGTCTATATCTTAGGCCGTGTTTTGGATCTGGATCTGTTCCAAAATGCCACCCCTTCCATGTTTTGTGTTTTGGATCTGTAGATTAAAAAATATATATATTTTTTTGCTCCAACACTATTATTAACCTCAATAACATTTATTTCCAATCCTTTCCAGTCTATCCTGGACACCTCACACCTCACAATGTTGTTTTTAGGCCAAAAGGTTGCACAGAGGTAGCTGGGTGACTATGCTGAGTGACATAAGTGGGCGGCACAAACACGTGGTGCATCTAGGAGTGGCACTGCAGCGGTAGATGGCAGTTTGAAACTATTTGAAAAACTAAGCCCCAAAGAGCACATTATGCCAAAAAAAAAAAGTGCAAAATGCAATTGTCTTTGGGCTCTACCACCCACCCTTATGTTGCGGAAATTGGACATGCACACTTTAACAAACCAATCATTTCAGGGACAGTGTCTGCCACACGAGAGATGATTAGTTTGTTTGAGCCCCCACAAAAAAAAAAAAAGAAGCAATTCGCCTCTCTCTCCCTGTACCAACTGGCTCTACAGAGGCAAGATGTCATCCTCATCCTCCGATTCCTCACCCCCTTCAGTGTGTACATCCTCATCCTCACAGATTATCAATTCGACCCATTAGAATCCACCATGACAGGTCCCTCTTTAGTCTCTGGAGGCAATTCCTGGTCTTTGTTGGAGAATTGATCATTCATTTTGCTGAACATCATCTTCTCCACATTTTTTGGAAGCAACCTCCTACGCCGTTCGCTGACAGGTTCCCGGCTGCACTAAAAAACTATTTTGGATTACACAAAGAAGGGGGACAACTCAGTAAAGTAGAGCCAGTTTGTACAGGGCCTCCAAACTGACTTTTTTTCCTACCAGTAGAGGTACGAACTGCCTGACTTGTCTACTTGGATGCTGTCACCAAAGTAATCCTCCACCAATCTACATCATTGCCAGCGGGTCTTGTAGAAAATCTGAGTTGTTTCCTCACAGCCGCATGTGTAGGTTTGCCGCAGTACCACACTACTGGACTTATGCCTCAGCACTATCACTGGACTGGAAGACGAGCAGGCAGGCAGGGTGCCAGGACGCGTTGCCTCTTCACTATCTGTGTCTAGAGTGAAGATGGCGTTCGGCCGATCGCTGCTTTAAAGGATTCAGATCGCACAATTCGGCTGAAATCTCTTCAATGTCCATTTGATTTTGATTTGATTTTAATTATATAAGCAAAATCAACTAGAAAAATAGACCAAATCGAGCCATATGTACAAAGCGTTAGACTGACATTCATGTCTGTATTCATTTGTACGAACTTACACATGCACGTGCACACACTCATACACTACAGAACTATGGGCCTAATTCAGATCTGATCGCTGGGCTGCACATTTCCAGAACCCTGCAATCAGGTATATGTCGCTGTGCCAGGGTGAAATCCCAACCAGAGCAAGTCTGCAAATTGCTTAGCACAGCTTGTGAAATTAGCTGGACTGGCAATTAGCTGCATATCCATTTGCACAGAGGTGAATAAGACCTATGCAAGATGCCAGTTTGGGGCCTGCTCCCTCAAACAAAACATCTTTATAGGGACCTAGCCAGGGCCCTTATTCTGATCGGTGCTGCCGGATCCGAATATGCGGCCAGCACCGTGCGTCCTAAACCCTGCCTTCCATACGGATCGCCAACTCCGTCCGTAAGCGTTAAGAAGCTGTCCGAACGGACCGCACGTGTATTTCTCATGAATACACCTCCTCCATCTCAGGGAACCTCCCCCATCATTCGATGGTCGCAGACCATCGAATGCAGGACCGAGTGGCCAGGCAGCTCCCGCAACCTCAGACCACACGGGCATTTCTCCGTGCAAAAGCAGGGATCTGGGCGGGCAGCTGACATCCGGCAATGTCATATGTCCGCCCCCTACACGTGCGTCACGGCCGCATTACCATACGTACGCCCAGCGTTTTCATGGGAACGCCCATGAAACGCGGGGCGTATGCATATGGTAATGAGCCCAAACAGCCCTTCACACCCCTCTCCACCCCCTGTTCGTAGTGTACACATTTCATGCGGAATGTGGCCGTGCGTCCGGCTCACACATGCGCAGAGACGCCTCTGCACATGCGCAGACACAAAACATTGGCGGCACGAACGCACGTGGATATTACCGCACCAACCAGAATACGGGCCCAGGTGCCTAGGTTTCTTTATGAAAAATCCTCCTATGCATTTTCATGCCGCTGACCTTATGAGTTTTCCAGGACTTACTTGGCGGCTGTGATAGAAGCAGGCTGATCGAGGCCGGAGCTGATGTCACATGACTTCCCTTAAAATGCATGGGCACGTCTGCATTTTCCCTGCCACTCCATGATGAGAATGTACACACTGATGGGTTGATGAATCGGAGGATGAGGACAACATATTGCCTATGTAGAGCCGGCTTGTACAGGGAGAGATGAATTGATAATGTGTGAGGATGAGGATGTACATACTGAAGAGGGTGAGGAATCGGAGGATGAGGATGACATCTTGCCTCTTTAGAGCTGGTTCATACACAGATAAATGAATTGCTTCTTTTTTTTTGTCGGGCCCAAACAAACCAATCATTTCAGCCATAGTCGTGTGGCAGACCCTGTCACTGAAATGATTGGTTTGTTAAAGACAGTGTGCATGTCCTATTTACTATACAACATATGGGTGGGTGGGCCCAAGGACAATTCCATCTTGCACCACTTTTTTTTGGCATTATGTGCTCTTTGGGGCCTAGTTTTTTAAACTGCCATCCTGTCTGCTGCTGCACTGGTGTCGCTCAGCATAGTCATCCAGCTACCTCGGTGCAACCTTTTGGCCTAAAAACAACAATGTGGGGTGTGATGTGTTCAGAATAGACTGGAAATGGCTGGAAATGAATGCTACTGAGGTTAATACCAGCATGGAGATAAAAAAAAACGAATGCTGCGAATTTGGAAGTTCTTATGTCCCAAAAATTCCAGATAAAAAATACAAAACACGGAAAGGGTGGTGTTTCAAAAAAGATCCAGATCCAAAACACGACCAAAGATCCAGACCCAAACACAAAACACGAAAAGTGGCCTAGAGAAGACTATACAAGTCATGGAGAAGACTATACAAGCATATTTATGGGTTTGGTAGGTAACCCCAGCTGTTAGAATCCCCAAATCAGAACATTGACACTGGAATCCCAACGAACAGATTTCTAGCACATCTCGTAATTCCAACCCTGCCCCTATTCTTAACTCTTACCCACTCGTTCTTCAGCTTAACCATAACCTCCCTCTCCCACAGCCTAACCCTAACCCAACCATTATGCAGCCTAACCCTCAGGGCCAGCAACAGAAATCTTGGGGCATGGTACACTGATATCTCTGGGACCCCGCCCAATGGCAGACCCAGAATTTTATTACATTGAATGTGTTTTTATTATTAGAGAAACAAACATAATATTCATGTGCAATAGTGCAGGGCAGATGGGAGGACGCAGCATTGTGTGTCATTTGGCTCGCTGTTTTGTGTGATGCCGCATTAGTACTGGTAGCCGGACAGGTGACCAGTTCGAGGGGGGTTACTGGATTGGGGTCTGTGTAAGTATCCTTCCAGGACCCAGGTAGACCCAGCCTTGGGGCCCCTGACAAGGTTGGGACCCGGGACAACCCCTACTTTCCCCTGCTCTGCTAACCTTAAAGCACACCTCCAGCAACCTAACCCTAGCCATTCCCACTTACAGCCTAACCGTCCCCTCCAGTAGCCTAACCCTGACTGTCCCCTCAAGCAGCCTAATGGTGTGTACCGATCGAGGTCTTGGGAGGGGGGTATTGAGCAGCAAACACTAGGATTTTATGTCTTTGCTATGCGATTTTTGACTATTAAGTAGAAATCTCAAGGCAAAATCTCACTTTGTGTACACAGCATAACACTAAATGCTCCCACCCACAAACCCAACCTTATACTCCTCCTCCAGTTGCCAAACCATAACCAACCCCTCCAGCAGCATAACCCCATCCACCCACAGCCTATCCCTAAAAATCTCCACTCATAGCCTAACCCTAAACATCCCCTACTGCAGCTGAACTCATAGCCAATCCTTACCCCACCCTTCCTGCAGCCGAACCCTCCACCTCCCACAGCATAAACCTTACCTCCCCATCCTTCAACCTAACCCTAACCCCTCCTGCAACCTAACCTCTCCCTCCTGCAACCTAACCCTAACCTCCCCTACTGCAGCCTAACCTCCCTCTCCTGCAGCCTAACCCTAACCTCCCCTCCTGCAACCTAACATAACCTCCCCTCCTGCAGCCTAACTCCCCTCCTGCAGCCTAACCCTAACCTCCCCTCCTGCTACCTAACCTCCCCATTTTGCAACCTAACCCCTCCTGCAACCTAACCCTAACCTCCCCATCCTGCAACCTAACCCTAACCTCCCCTCCTGCAACCTAACATAACCCCCACTCCTGCAACCTAACCTCCCCATCCTGCAACCTAACCCCCTCCTGCAACCTAACCCTAATATCCCCATCCACCAACCTAACCCCTCCTGCAATGTAACATAACCTCCCCTCCTGCAACATAACTCTAACCTCCTCTTCCTGCAACCTACCGTAACCTTCTCCTCCTGCAACCTAACCTTCCCTTCCCGCATCCTAACTCTAACGATCCCCACCTGCAGTCTAACCATAATCCATCCTTCCTGCAGCCTACCCCTAACTCACTCCTGCTGCAGCCTACCCCTCACCCTGGTGCCTATCACTACCCCCATTACTTACCAGTGGAATCTGTTGAGATTGTGGATGCATCTGTAGTTGTGGGCACCAGCAGAAGCCTGATTTACCATATACTAAAGTGATATTCTGTAGGGCTGCTGCAGGAGTTGGTGCTTCTGCAGGTGGAAAGCCAAGGAGCCCATTGATTGGATATCACTGGTGCTAATAAAGGATTTTCAACTTAGTAAAAGTGTCAAAATGGATATTTGTTTTGTGAAGTGGTTGGCAATTTGTCTTTTTCTAAAGTCCAACATTATCGGGTTATTGATAGACCTTAATGAATTTGATGGGTTTATGCTTTGTTTAATATAATAATAATAATAATAATAATAATAATAATAATAATAATAATAATAATTATTATTATTATTATTATTATTATTATTATTATTATTTTTACTATTATTGTTAACATTTATTTATATGATGCCAGCACACAGTGGAGTAACTACTGTAAGGCAGCCCCAGTTACCACTTGGGGGAGCAAGCAGCAGCAGGGTCTGTGTGGGTGCCGGCAACTGCTTGACGCACTAACATGCTTCTGCCTGCTGCTGCCCACTGACTGAGCACCGGAGGCGAGTCAACCACAGCACGGGTGCGGCCATGGCAGAGACGACAAATCCCCCCACTGATTCAATTGACTGTACACAGAGCCGGCTATTGGCTACTGTGTACAGGATGGGGGGGGGGGGGCGGATGGGCGTGCTGGGGTGTCAGAGCCAAGGGAAGCAGCAGTGTCTGCTGGTCTCTCTTCCTCTATCCTGCTTCAGCTTCTCTGTTATGCGTGTGACGTCATCACGCCACACGCTGGCGAGGAGCCGGGGGGGGGGGGGGGGCAGCACAATCTTTTTGGCAAGGGGGAGTAAAATTTATAGTTATGCCCCTTCCAGCACAATCCACTGCATTTTCCATCTAGGAACACAGTAATAGACCAATAGTCGTCGCCAACAGACAGTGAGATACAATCTATAGGGATATATATAAGATACATGAGGTTAAGCACTACACACAGAAATTGCATAGCAGGAACAATGTAACCACTCATCCCCAGGTGGCTCATTGCCGTCTTAATGGGAGAATAGCATTGATACATGCCTAGCATAAAAGACATTCCACCACTAAGTCCTAAATGCATAAGACAGTTGTGTACATATATTACGCTGAGCAAAGTCTACTAAAATTATTGTGCAATAAACATTAAGGTTGTGGTGCAGGATCATATTTTTCTTTTCTAAGCATACGTTGGAAACGTTTATGGCTGTAAAATTCAGGCATTTTTAATTCTCTATTAAACTTAGCACTGGATCAAACACATTATTTGTGACACATAGCGCAATCCAGGGACCAATCCGTGGGGGACACTTTTGCTAGTGCCGTAGATGCTCAGTCTTTACCCATGGCAGGAAAAAGTGCAGGACCACAGGAAGGATAAGTCACTAGCTAAGACCAGCAATCTGGGGTCTACAGCTGAAATTATAATGAAGGGGTCTCCATTAAATCAGGGCCATCTTAACAGCAGTGTAGGCCCCTGGGCAAAGCAATGCACTGGGGCCCTTACCCATTCTCCCCTCCTAGGGGTGGATGGTGCTATCAGCAGCAGCTTTGATGTCCCACGGGTGGCAGGGGGTGCTCTATCTTCCATTCAACATGTAGGACCTGGAGCAGTAACTTCTGCTAATTACTCCTTTACTGCAGAGGTGGTGGGAGGGTGAACACTAACGTGTGGAAGGGGGCACTGAGCTGAATGAAGGGTCCCTTGTAAATGACTTCCAGGGAGGTAGGGGGTGTTTTATACACAGGGGACGGTTGGATAATGGCGTGGGCTTAATATTCGTCATTTTCCGGTGGAAGGGCAGCTTGTTTGACTGCAGATATCGCCATTATCTGGAAATAGATTTCTTAGCCTTCAATAGTATAAAACCTAGAGTCCCAACTTTCAGGAGGTGCTGGGGACTTGGGGATCAGAGATCAGGAGCCAGAGCAATCCATTGACAAAAATATAAAACGGTACACCAGACGTTTTGAGCTGGAGCAGGGACCGGCTGCTGGAAGGCTGATATCTCTGGTTCTGGGCATGATAGAGACAAGCGGCTAGAGCTCCCAGAAAGGGGAGAGTCCCATCTTTTGGAATATACTCTAAGAAAAATTCTAAGTCAGACAGAACCTGAGAAATCTGACTGGGAAATGCAATTAACAGGTTGGATGCGGACTGCTGCTTTGAAGTTGGATATCTCCATTTCCCCACGGCCGATTTTCAAAATTCTAGTATCCCTGAAAAAAGGGGATCCTCTGCTATCAGGCCATTATACACCTGGGGCCCCTGGGAAAGTGCCCATTTAGCCTATACAAATAGACAGCCCGGCATTAAATAATGAAATCACTAATTATAGGTCTAATAGTGTGTACACACTGTGAGATATTCACTATTTTTTTTATTGATTTTGCTTATAGAAGCAAAATCAAATAGAAAAATTGAATGGGCATCAAATGGTTTCTCTACATTCGATGCAGATTCGATCCCAATGCGCCCTCATGTGCAGTGTAAATTGAATAGAAAAAGACAAGACTTTATAGTGGAAATCTAATGTGTTCCCTGCAGGTTTCGATTCAGTCTCCATCTCCTGCCTGATGCCAGTGTTGATCTAATAGCACATCAAATGCACATTGAATGAAAATCAAATAGAAAATAGTGGAAATCGAAAAGTAGAAAAAAACTCAGAGCAGGTCTAATAGTCCATATCTAATAGAAATTGAATCGAAAACCGAATTTAACTGTGTGTACACACCATAAGGGTTTAAATAAGCGGTGTTACTCTAGGAGTATAAGAGTACTGCCAAGGGGGAGTAACTCTGGGAGGCAATGGAGTCATCTGTCGCCAGGCTCCTGCTCCCCAAGGGGGCACCTCTCCTCCCCTGTGAGTTTGAATCAGTTAATTGAATAGTTAGTACTAATAGTAATGGTTTGGAACTAACAATTATACATAGAATCTAAATAATAACATTGCAGGAGCAAACAGCCCCATCAGTGATACCCCTTTCACACTGACAGAGCTGGGTCACACTCAAGAATGTGTAGCACCCCTGGACTGATCTGGCACACTTAGCAGCACCCCTGGACTGATATGGCGCACTTAGTAGCACCCCTGGACTGACCTGGCACACTTAGTAGCACCCATGGACTGATATGGCACACTTAGTAGCACCCCTAGACTGATAAGGCACACTTAGTAGCACCCTTGGACTGATCTGGCACACTTAGTAGCACCCCTGGACTGATATGGCACACTTAGTAGCACCCCTGGACTGATCTGGTACACTTAGTAGCACCCCTGGACTGATCTGGTACACTTAGTAGCACCCCTGGACTGATATGGCACACTTAGTAGCACCCCTGGACTGATCTGGCACACTTAGTAGCACCCCTGGACTGATCTGGTACAGTTAGTAGCACCCCTGGACTGATATGGCCCCCTCTCTATAAGGAATAGCTGCCATGTGCATGTACACAGCATCTCTTGAACGATCACTGGCTATTCTGCAGAGCAGTGGGGAACTTTGGCTCCCCCTAATTGCCTCCCCTGCCCGCGGGACACTCCCACACATG
This sequence comes from Crinia signifera, assembly GCF_055691185.1. Classification (NCBI taxonomy): domain Eukaryota; kingdom Metazoa; phylum Chordata; class Amphibia; order Anura; family Myobatrachidae; genus Crinia; species Crinia signifera. The sequence continues at coordinate 79,612,934 of NC_139228.1, read as the reverse complement.
GAAGAGACAATGGGACAGTCTCCAATTGGCTGGACTATATGCCTGATTCAGATTTGGATGCAGGGGTCTGAAAATGCAGCCCTTACAATTATCGTAGGGCCGCGCATGCGTATGGTCCACAGTATGCAAGCGCAAGCGCTCCAGGTGACGGCGTCCTGCGATGGATTGATATTGCAGGCTTCCTGCAGGTTGATTGACACCCTACTGTCATTTGGGGGGTATAAAAACAGCGTTTGGTGGACCGTTGGGAGGGAGGGCCACTGACGTCATCAGCAGCCTCCTCCTCCCCACGGCCACCACAGCGCTGTGACGAGAGGGGAAATCATTCGATGGTGAGATGTTTTTAATGGTTTTCCCCTTATGTGCACGGCTGCGAATGGACATGGACGGGCCGAATGTGGACGCAGTGGCGGTGGCGGGCGGTGTTTACCTGATCACTGGGCTATGAAATCTCACTGCTCAGCAAACAGGTCTGAATCAGGCTCAATGTCTATGATTAATGGCTAAATGCAATTTAAAGCCAGACCCACAATATTATAAGAGGGCGGTGGAGCATGTGCTGTAACCATATTCGCCTAATCTCCTGCAATCTGGAGACTCCCTAAAATAGAAGCAATCTCCCTATCTCCCTGAAGAGTCTAGCAATCTCCCTAACTCCCTGAAGAGTCTAGCAATCTCCCTATCTCCCTTAAGAGTCTTACAATCTCCCTATCTCCCTGAAGAGTCCAGCAATCTCTCAATCTCCCTGAAGAGTCTAGCAATCTCCCTATCTCCCTGAAGAGTCTAGCAATCTCCCTATCTCCCTGAAGAGTCTAGCAATCTCCCTGAAGATTCTAGCAATCTCCCTGATTTCACCTTTCCCACATTATCCATTTGTTACATTTTGAGGCAAAAAAGAAATTGGAGATATATATACAGTTCAGTGGGATCATCAGTGCAATTCCCCTGCATTGGTTATAAAGCGCAATGATTCCTATGGCTACATGCATTCTACTACCAACTATAATCTCCCTATAACTAGTTTTCAAAAGAAGGCAAGTATGGCTTTAACGGAAAGGTAAAATGCACTATTTTGAGGATGAGTTGTTAGAATAATAAGTACAGTCCTCCCTGTTTTGGCCAACAGCAAATTTTCTGCTCGCACATTTTTTATACTTATCCGAAACAAGGCACCCGCCAGACCAGCAGTGCTTCATTTCAATTACAACGCCTTATATTACTGTAGGCGTAAACATGCTTGGGATGGTGGTCATATTTCATTTTAGAAACACCACAGGATGAAAATTAGCCAATGTAAAGAAATCTAATAAGGAACCAAAATCACATAAATCACTTAGAAACCTACAGAATACTGTTGTTAGTGCCATTTGTTTCTCTCAGTATACAATATCACATCTCATTGCATATCGGTTTTGCGATGAGATCAGATGAGATGAGATCTAGTACAAAAAGTATGTGCTGCACATACATTTTGTACTAGATCTCATCTCATCGCAAAACCGAGATCGGATGAGATGCGATAATGTATACAATATTGTATACAATAATTGTAACGTGTACTGTCCTCACACCCACCAATCGCAGTCAGTAAGCGCGGATAGAGTGCATGTGCCTATTCCCAGCTGTGTTAATCATTGATATCCGGATTTGAATAACTTGCATTTAAGTCCCCCCTGTACACGGAGTGCAGCTTTCGCTCATAGACATCACTCAAACTCTGAGCAGGAAAGAGAGTGTTATCACTGTCAATAGTGGTGATGTGTGTTCTTTGGTACAGCCCCAGGCAACTGAGCTGTGATAACAGAGCATAAGAAAGTCATCTGGGGAATGGAGATAGGGCTGCCAAAAACAAACATGTTCTACAGAATTAAGGTGCATTGTAAAAATGCTTTACGCAAATCGCTCTCCTGGGGGTTATTATAGAAAGGAATGTGGTGAGAGGAACTCTGTAAAAAAACGTATACAGTAAATGTATATACAATTTCATTTTATATTTTTCTGGAACCCAGTTCCTGATGATGTCGTATTTAATTAGAGATTCAGAAACGGAGTTCCTGCTGAAGAATTGTCTTCCATCAGTGGCAGTTACAGGGGTGGGACTTCAGCACAGTCCAAAATTCAAAGAGGGGGGTCACATCAACTGCCAGTGAGTCCAGGACAGTGATGTTTGAGGTGGCGGCTCCCCTTTTTGAATATTGGACTGTGCTGCAGTCCCAACTCTGTAACTGCCACTAGCAGGGAAGTCCAGGAACAGAGCATTTTGTACCATTATATATATATATATATATATATATATATATATATGTATATATATATATATATATATATATATATCACTGTATTTTCTCTTTAATAATAGAAATATATACTGTATATTGTATAAATATTAATAGACCCCACAGAAGAGTAGATCCTAAAATTGGAAGGTACCTGTATTCCTACATTTCTATAAATGGAAAGAACTTGGAATAACAATAGAGTTACCAGCAAATTGAGGCAATCCTGTTTGTGATTTTTGATCCCGCAGATTACGTTTAAAGCAGAGAGAAATCCCACACAGAGTGTTCTCTTGCCACCGATATCGGTTTTTCTTTCGGACCAGTATGCCTCTATTTGAAGTACTATTTCTCCTAAAAAAAAAACACAACTTTCAACACTCCTTTTTTCTCTCACCTTTCCAGTTCAGGCAGTTTAAATTCAGCATATTAAAAACCTCCTGCCTGGTGACTGTCTTTTATATGCTGTAATCTATTGTTAGACTCCTGTAATGTGCACATTGATAGAGTTTCAGCGTTTATTTGAAATGTAGAGTGGGATATAAGACTTCAAACAGCCGTGAGCCAGCTACCTCCAGATAAAGAGGAACAGGACCTGCAACTGTCACATCTGACAAGCTTTCCTGCCAAAGCTACCTCTCCTGGCAGCTTCCAACCAGCGTCCGCTTGCAATGCACCAGTAGCTTTGGAACAGATAATTGTGTCACTTGCCAGATTCGTCTTCTTGCAGCCTAAAACAATTTAAGAGTTTAAAGAATGATGTAGTAACTATAGGATTCCATTTAAATATATGGAAATGAGCCGGTCAGATCAGATCCTGTTCTGTCCATTAAATCTTTATTTTCCCGGGATGGTAGAGGAAACACAGCGTCCGACGCAGTACGCATTTATTATCACATGTGCAATTGTGCATTTAATGAGATATAGAAACAAAACTAATTGGAAATCTTGTCATTTTAATCCTCATTGAGAAAGGCATAGTTCACTGGAGGAATAATCAAATATCCAGACACTTACGACAATGACAGTGTTCAAAGGTGAAAGACAACAGCACATATGTAATACAATAAAAGCGATTTTACAGCAACCAGCAAAACGTAATAATGCTAATTTACATTTACATCTGTGGATTTGTAGCTTCTTTTCTTGCGATAGAAAATTACTGCTTCAAAAGAACTTCCAAGTGACTCTTGCTAACGAGGCTGAAGTTGGCTTCTTATTCGGCCAGCTTCTTATTCGAGCTCCAGCTTCTTATTCGAGCTCCAGCTTCTTATTCAGAACAATCACTTTTACAAGGGTTAATGAATCATGGACCACAAATTTCACTGCAGAAATCAACACAGGGGGGTTGCCTACATATGACCCACTTGCAATTTCTTTTGACCAACAATGATTTGGGCAAAAAAATGGGCACAAAAATGGGCATGGGTCCCAGATATCATTTTGAATAAGTAGCTGGTGTCCTGCAAGGGTTAAACAGCGTTGGTCAAAACATATTACACTGAAAACCCGCACAGGGGGGTCACTTACATATGACCCACTTGCCATTTATTTTGACCAACAAGGATTTGGGCAGAAATAGGGCACTAAAGTGGGCATGGGTCCCAGAATCATCATTTTGAATAAGTAGCTGGTGTTCTGCAAGGGTTAAACAGCGTTGGTCAAAAAATCTTACACTTGGAATCCACACAGGGGGGTCAGATACATATGACCCACTTGCCATTTCTTTTGACCAACAAGGATTTGGGCAGAAATAGGGCAGTAAAGTGGGCATAGGTCCCAGATGTCATCATTTTGAATAAGTAGCTGGTGTCCTGCAAGGGTTAAACAGCGTTGGTCAAAACATATTACACTTGAAACCCACACAGGGAGGTTGCCTACATATGACCCACTTGCAATTTCTTTTGACCAACAATGATTTGGGCAGAAAATGGGCACAAAAATGGGCATGGGTCCCAGAATCATCATTTTGAATAAGTAGCTGGTGTTCTGCAAGGGTTAAACAGCGTTGGTCAACAAATATTACACTGGAAACCCGCACAGGGGGGTCACTTACATATGACCCACTTGCCATTTCTTTTGACCAACAAGGATTTGGGCAGAAATAGGGCACTAAAGTGGGCATGGGTCCCAGAATCATCATTTTGAATAAGTAGCTGGTGTTCTGCAAGGGTTAAACAGCGTTGGTCAACAAATATTACACTGGAAACCCGCACAGGGGGGTCACTTACATATGACCCACTTGCCATTTCTTTTGACCAACAAGGATTTGGGCAGAAATAGGGCACTAAAGTGGGCATAGGTCCCAGATGTCATCATTTTGAATAAGTAGCTGGTGTCCTGCAAGGGTTAAACAGCGTTGGTCAAAAAATGTTACACTGGAAACCCGCACAGGGTGGTCACTTACATATGACCCACTTGCCATTTCTTTTGACCAACAAGGATTTGGGCAGTAATAGGGCAGTAAAGTGGGCATGGGTCACAGATGTCATTATTTTGAATAAGTAGCTGGTGTTCTGCAAGGGTTAAACAGTGTTGGTCAAAACATATTACACTTGAAACCCACACAGGGGGGTTGCCTACATATGACCCACTTGCAATTTCTTTTGACCAACAATGATTTGGGCAGAAAATGGGCACAAAAATGGGCATGGGTCCAAGAATCATCATTTTGAATAAGTAGCTGGTGTTCTGCAAGGGTTAAACAGCGTTGGTCAACAAATATTACACTGAAAACCCGCACTAGGGGGTCACTTACATATCATCCACTTGCCATTTCTTTTGACCAACAAGGATTTGGGCAGAAATATGGCACTAAAGTGGGCATGGGTCCCAGAATCATCATTTTGAATAAGTAGCTGGTGTTCTGCAAGGGTTAAACAGTGTTGGTCAACAAATATTACACTGGAAACCCGGACAGGGGGGTAACTTACATATGACCCACATGCCATTTCTTATGACGAACAAGGCTTTGGGCAGAAATAGGGCAGTAAAGTGGGCATGGGTCCCAGAATCATCATTTTGAATAAGTAGCTGGTGTCCTGCAAGGGTTAAACAGCGTTGGTCAAAAAATATTACACTGGAAACCCGCACATGGGGGTAACTTACATATGACCCACTTGCCATTTCTTTTGACCAACAAGGATTTGGGCATAAATAGTACATAGGTCCCAGAATCATCATTTTGAATAAGTAGCTGGTGTTCTGCAAGGGTTAAACAGCGTTGGTCAAAAAATCTTACACTTGGAATCCACACAGGGGGGTCTGATACATATGACCCACTTGCCATTTCTTTTGACCAACAAGGATTTGGGCAGAAATAGGGCAGTAAAGTGGGCATAGGTCCCAGATGTCATCATTTTGAATAAGTAGCTGGTGTCCTGCAAGGGTTAAACAGCGTTGGTCAAAACATATTACACTTGAAACCCACACAGGGAGGTGGCCTACATATGACCCACTTGCAATTTCTTTTGACCAACAATGATTTGGGCAGAAAATGGGCACAAAAATGGGCATGGGTCCCATAATCATCATTTTGAATAAGTAGCTGGTGTTCTGCAAGGGTTAAACAGCGTTGGTCAACAAATATTACACTGGAAACCCGCACAGGGGGGTCACTTACATATGACCCACTTGCCATTTCTTTTGACCAACAAGGATTTGGGCAGAAATAGGGCACTAAAGTGGGCATGGGTCCCAGAATCATCATGTTGAATAAGTAGCTGGTGTTCTGCAAGGGTTAAACAGCGTTGGTCAACAAATATTACACTGGAAACCCGCACAGGGGGGTCACTTACATATGACCCACTTGCCATTTCTTTTGACCAACAAGGATTTGGGCAGAAATAGGGCACTAAAGTGGGCATAGGTCCCAGATGTCATCATTTTAAATAAGTAGCTGGTGTCCTGCAAGGGTTAAACAGCGTTGGTCAAAAAATGTTACACTGGTAACCCTCACAGGGGGGTCACTTATATATGACCCACTTGCCATTTCTTTTGACCAACGAGGATTTGGGCAGAAATAGGGCAGTAAAGTGGGCATGGGTCCCTGAATCATCATTTTGAATAAGTAGCTGGTGTCCTGCAAGGGTTAAACAGCGTTGGTCAAAAAATGTTACACTTGAAACCCACACAGGGGGGTTGCCTACATATGACCCACTTGCAATTTCTTTTGACCAACAATGATTTGGGCAGAAAATGGGCACAAAAATGGGCATGGGTCCCAGAATCAACATTTTGAATAAGTAGCTGGTGTCCTGCAAGGGTTAAACAGCGTTGGTCAAAACATATTACACTTGAAACCCACACAGGGGGGTTGCCTACATATGACCCACTTGCAATTTCTTTTGACCAACAATGATTTGGGCAGAAAATGGGCACAAAAATGGGCATGGGTCCCAGAATCATCATTTTGAATAAGTAGCTGGTGTTCTGCAAGGGTTAAACAGCGTTGGTCAAAAAATATTACACTGGAAACCCGCACAGGGAGGTAACTTACATATGACCCACTTGCCATTTCTTTTGACCAACAAGGATTTGGGCAGAAATAGGGCACTAAAGTGGGCATAGGTCCCAGATGTCATCATTTTGAATAAGTAGCTGGTGTCCTGCAAGGGTTAAACAGCGTTGGTCAAAAAATGTTACACTGGAAACCCGCACAGGGTGGTCACTTACATATGACCCACTTGCCATTTCTTTTGAAAACAAGGATTTGGGCAGTAATAGGGCAGTAAAGTGGGCATGGGTCACAGATGTCATTATTTTGAATAAGTAGCTGGTGTCCTGCAAGGGTTAAACAGTGTTGGTCAAAACATATTACACTTGAAACCCACACAGGGGGGTTGCCTACAAATGACCCACTTGCAATTTCTTTTGACCAACAATGATTTGGGCAGAAAATGGGCACAAAAATGGGCATGGGTCCAAGAATCATCATTTTGAATAAGTAGCTGGTGTTCTGCAAGGGTTAAACAGCGTTGGTCAACAAATATTACACTGAAAACCCGCACTAGGGGGTCACTTACATATCACCCACTTGCCATTTCTTTTGACCAACAAGGATTTGGGCAGAAATAGGGCACTAAAGTGGGCATGGGTCCCAGAATCATCATTTTGAATAAGTAGCTGGTGTTCTGCAAGGGTTAAACAGCGTTGGTCAACAAATATTACACTTGGAATCCACACAGGGGGGTCAGATACATATGACCCACTTGCCATTTCAACAAGGATTTGGGCAGAAATAGGGCAGTAAAGTGGGCATAGGTCCCAGATGTCATCATTTTGAATAAGTAGCTGTTGTCCTGCAAGGGTTAAACAGCATTGGTCAAAACATATTACACTGGAAACCCACACAGGGAGGTTGCCTACATATGACCCACTTGCAATTTCTTTTGACCAACAATGATTTGGGCAGAAAATGGGCACAAAAATGGGCATGGGTTCCAGAATCATCATTTTGAATAAGTAGCTGGTGTTCTGCAAGGGTTAAACAGCGTTGGTCAACAAATATTACACTGGAAACCCGCACAGGGGGGTCACTTACATATGACCCACTTGCCATTTCTTTTGACCAACAAGGATTTGGGCAGAAATAGGGCACTAAAGTGGGCATGGGTCCCAGAATCATCATTTTGAATAAGTAGCTGGTGTTCTGCAAGGGTTAAACAGCGTTGGTCAACAAATATTACACTGGAAACCCGCACAGGGGGGTCACTTACATATGACCCACTTGCCATTTCTTTTGACCAACAACGATTTGGGCAGAAATAGGGCACTAAAGTGGGCATAGGTCCCAGATGTCATCATTTTGAATAAGTAGCTGGTGTCCTGCAAGGGTTAAACAGCGTTGGTCAAAAAATGTTACACTGGAAACCCGCACAGGGTGGTCACTTACATATGACCCACTTGCCATTTCTTTTGACCAACAAGGATTTGGGCAGTAATAGGGCAGTAAAGTGGGCATGGGTCACAGATGTCATTATTTTGAATAAGTAGCTGGTGTCCTGCAAGGGTTAAACAGTGTTGGTCAAAACATATTACACTTGAAACCCACACAGGGGGGTTGCCTACAAATGACCCACTTGCAATTTCTTTTGACCAACAATGATTTGGGCAGAAAATGGGCACAAAAATGGGCATGGGTTCCAGAATCATCATTTTGAATAAGTAGCTGGTGTTCTGCAAGGGTTAAACAGCGTTGGTCAACAAATATTAAACTGGAAACCCGCACAGGGGGGTCACTTACATATGACCCACTTGCCATTTCTTTTGACCAACAAGGATTTGGGCAGAAATAGGGCAGTAAAGTGGGCATGGGTCCCTGAATCATCATTTTGAATAAGTAGCTGGTGTCCTGCAAGGGTTAAACAGCGTTGGTCAAAAAATGTTACACTTGAAACCCACACAGGGGGGTTGCCTACATATGACCCACTTGCAATTTCTTTTGACCAACAATGATTTGGGCAGAAAATGGGCACAAAAATGGGCATGGGTCCCAGATATCATTTTGAATAAGTAGCTGGTGTCCTGCAAGGGTTAAACAGCGTTGGTCAAAACATATTACACTGGAAACCCGCACAGGGGGGTCACTTACATATGACCGACTTGCCATTTATTTTGAGCAACGCTGTTTAACCCTTGCAGGACACCAGCTACTTATTCAAAATGATGATTCTGGGACACATGCCCACTTTACTGCCCTATTTCTGCCCAAATCCTTGTTGGTCAAAAGAAATGGCAAGTGAGTCATATGTAAGTGACCACCCTGTGCGGGTTTCCAGTGTAACATTTTTTGACCAACGCTGTTTAACCCTTGCAGGACACCAGCTACTTATTCAAAATGATGATTCTGGGACCCATGCCCACTTTACTGCCCTATTTCTGCCCAAATCCTTGTTGGTCAAAAGAAATAGCAAGTGGGTCATATGTAAGTGATGCCCCTGTGTGGATTCTAAGTGTAAAATTTTTTGACCAACGCTGTTTAACCCTTGCAGGATACCAGCTACTTATTCAAAATGATGACATCTGGGACCTATGCCCACTTTACTGCCCTATTTCTGCCCAAATCCTCGTTGGTCAAAAGAAATGGCAAGTGGGTGATATGTAAGTGACCCCCTAGTGCGGGTTTTCAGTGTAATATTTGTTGACCAACGCTGTTTAACCCTTGCAGAACACCAGCTACTTATTCAAAATGATGATTCTGGGACCCATGCCCATTTTTGTGCCCATTTTCTGCCCAAATCATTGTTGGTCAAAAGAAATTGCAAGTGGGTCATATGTAGGCAACTCCCCTGTGTGGGTTTCAAGTGTAATATGTTTTGACCAACGCTGTTTAACCCTTGCAGGACACCAGCTACTTATTCAAAATGATGACATTTGGGACCTATGCCCACTTTACTGCCCTATTTCTGCCCAAATCCTTGTTGGTCAAAAGAAATGGCAAGTGGGTCATATGTATCTGACCCCCCCTGTGTGGATTCCAAGTGTAAGATTTTTTGACCAACGCTGTTTAACCCTTGCAGAACACCAGCTACTTATTCAAAATGATGATTCTGGGACCCATACCCACTTTACTGCCCTATTACTGCCCAAATCCTTGTTGGTCAAAAGACATGGCAAGTGGGTCATATGTAAGTGACCACCCTGTGCGGGTTTCCAGTGTAACATTTTTTGACCAACGCTGTTTAACCCTTGCAGGACACCAGCTACTTATTCAAAATGATGACATCTGGGACCTATGCCCACTTTAGTGCCCTATTTCTGCCCAAATCCTTGTTGGTCAAAAGAAATGGCAAGTGAATCATATGTAAGTTACCCCCCTGTGCGGGTTTCCAGTGTAATATTTGTTGACCAACGCTGTTTAACCCTTGCAGAACACCAGCTACTTATTCAAAATGATGATTCTGGGACCCATGCCCATTTTTGTGCCCATTTTCTGCCCAAATCATTGTTGGTCAAAAGAAATTGCAAGTGGGTCATATGTAGGCAACCCCCCTGTGTGGGTTTCAAGTGTAATATGTTTTGACCAACACTGTTTAACCCTTGCAGGACACCAGCTACTTATTCAAAATAATGACATCTGTGACCCATGCCCACTTTACTGCCCTATTACTGCCCAAATCCTTGTTGGTCAAAAGAAATGGCAAGTGGGTCATATGTATCTGACCCCCCTGTGTGGATTCCAAGTGTAATATTTGTTGACCAACGCTGTTTAACCCTTGCAGGATACCAGCTACTTATTCAAAATGATGACATCTGGGACCTATGCCCACTTTACTGCCCTATTTCTGCCCAAATCCTCGTTGGTCAAAAGAAATGGCAAGTGGGTCATATGTATCTGACCCCCCTGTGTGGATTCCAAGTGTAAGATTTTTTGACCAACGCTTTTTAACCCTTGCAGAACACCAGCTACTTATTCAAAATGATGATTCTGGGACCCATGCCCACTTTACTGCCCTATTACTGCCCAAATCATTGTTGGTCAAAAGAAATGGCAAGTGGGTCATATGTAAGTGACCACCCTGTGCGGGTTTCCAGTGTAACATTTTTTGACCAACGCTGTTTAACCCTTGCAGGACACCAGCTACTTATTCAAAATGATGATTCTGGGACCCATGCCCACTTTACTGCCCTATTACTGCCCAAATCCTTGTTGGTCAAAAGAAATGGCAAGTGGGTCATATGTATCTGACCCCCCTGTGTGGATTCCAAGTGTAACATTTTTTGACCAACGCTGTTTAACCCTTGCAGAACACCAGCTACTTATTCAAAATGATGATTCTGGGACCCATGCCCACTTTACTGCCCTATTACTGCCCAAATCATTGTTGGTCAAAAGAAATAGCAAGTGGGTCATATGTAAGTGACCACCCTGTGCGGGTTTCCAGTGTAACATTTTTTGACCAACGCTGTTTAACCCTTGCAGGACACCAGCTACTTATTCAAAATGATGACATCTGGGACCTATGCCCACTTTAGTGCCCTATTTCTGCCCAAATCCTTGTTGGTCAAAAGAAATGGCAAGTGGGTCATATGTAAGTGACCCCCCTGTGCGGGTTTCCAGTGTAATATTTGTTGACCAACGCTGTTTAACCCTTGCAGAACACCAGCTACTTATTCAAAATGATGATTCTGGGACCCATGCCCACTTTAGTGCCCTATTTCTGCCCAAATCCTTGTTGGTCAAAAGAAATGGCAAGTGGGTCATATGTAAGTGACCCCCCTGTGCGGGTTTCCAGTGTAATATTTGTTGACCAACGCTGTTTAACCCTTGCAGAACACCAGCTACTTATTCAAAATGATGATTCTGGGACCCATGCCCATTTTTGTGCCCATTTTCTGCCCAAATCATTGTTGGTCAAAAGAAATTGCAAGTGGGTCATATGTAGGCAACCCCCCTGTGCGGGTTTTAAGTGTAATATGTTTTGACCAACACTGTTTAACCCTTGCAGGACACCAGCTACTTATTCAAAATAATGACATCTGTGACCCATGCCCACTTTACTGCCCTATTACTGCCCAAATCCTTGTTGGTCAAAAGAAATGGCAAGTGGGTCATATGTATCTGACCCCCCTGTGTGGATTCCAAGTGTAACATTTTTTGACCAACGCTGTTTAACCCTTGCAGGACACCAGCTACTTATTCAAAATGATGACATCTGGGACCTATGCCCATTTTAGTGCCCTATTTCTGCCCAAATCCTTGTTGGTCAAAAGAAATGGCAAGTGGGTGATATGTAAGTGACCACCCTGTGCGAGTTTCCAGTGTAATATTTGTTGACCAACGCTGTTTAACCCTTGCAGAACACCAGCTACTTATTCAAAATGATGATTCTGGGACCCATGCCCATTTTTGTGCCCATTTTCTGCCCAAATCATTGTTGGTCAAAAGAAATTGCAAGTGGGTCATATGTAAGCAACCCCCCTGTGTGGGTTTCAAGTGTAATATGTTTTGACCAACACTGTTTAACCCTTGCAGGACACCAGCTACTTATTCAAAATAATGACATCTGTGACCCATGCCCACTTTACTGCCCTATTACTGCCCAAATCCTTGTTGGTTAAAAGAAATGGCAAGTGGGTCATATGTATCTGACCCCCCTGTGTGGATTCCAAGTGTAATATTTGTTGACCAACGCTGTTTAACCCTTGCAGGATACCAGCTACTTATTCAAAATGATGACATCTGGGACCTATGCCCACTTTACTGCCCTATTTCTGCCCAAATCCTCGTTGGTCAAAAGAAATGGCAAGTGGGTCATATGTATCTGACCCCCCTGTGTGGATTCCAAGTGTAACATTTTTTGACCAACGCTTTTTAACCCTTGCAGAACACCAGCTACTTATTCAAAATGATGATTCTGGGACCCATGCCCAATTTACTGCCCTATTACTGCTTAAATCATTGTTGGTCAAAAGAAATGGCAAGTGGGTCATATGTAAGTGACCACCCTATGCGGGTTTCCAGTGTAACATTTTTTGACCAACGCTGTTTAACCCTTGCAGGACACCAGCTACTTATTCAAAATGATGATTCTGGGACCCATGCCCACTTTACTGCCCTATTACTGCCCAAATCCTTGTTGGTCAAAAGAAATGCCAAGTGGGTCATATGTATCTGACCCCCCTGTGTGGATTCCAAGTGTAACATTTTTTGACCAACGCTGTTTAACCCTTGCAGAACACCAGCTACTTATTCAAAATGATGATTCTGGGACCCATGCCCACTTTACTGCCCTATTACTGCCCAAATCATTGTTGGTCAAAAGAAATAGCAAGTGGGTCATATGTAAGTGTCCACCCTGTGCGGGTTTCCAGTGTAACATTTTTTGACCAACGCTGTTTAACCCTTGCAGGACACCAGCTACTTATTCAAAATGATGACATCTGGGACCTATGCCCACTTTAGTGCCCTATTTCTGCCCAAATCCTTGTTGGTCAAAAGAAATGGCAAGTGGGTCATATGTAAGTGACCCCCCTGTGCGGGTTTTCAGTGTAATATTTGTTGACCAACGCTGTTTAACCCTTGCAGAACACCAGCTACTTATTCAAAATGATGATTCTGGGACCCATGCCCATTTTTGTGCCCATTTTCTGCCCAAATCATTGTTGGTCAAAAGAAATTGCAAGTGGGTCATATGTAGGCAACCTCCCTGTGCGGGTTTCAAGTGTAATATGTTTTGACCAACACTGTTTAACCCTTGCAGGACACCAGCTACTTATTCAAAATAATGACATCTGTGACCCATGCCCACTTTACTGCCCTATTACTGCCCAAATCCTTGTTGGTCAAAAGAAATGGCAAGTGGGTCATATGTATCTGACCCCCCTGTGTGGATTCCAAGTTTAATATTTGTTGACCAACGCTGTTTAACCCTTGCAGGATACCAGCTACTTATTCAAAATGATGACATCTGGGACCTATGCCCACTTTACTGCCCTATTTCTGCCCAAATCCTCGTTGGTCAAAAGAAATGGCAAGTGGGTCATATATAAGTGACCCCCCTGTGCGGGTTTCCAGTGTAACATTTTTTGACTAACGCTGTTTAACCCTTGCAGGACACCAGCTACTTATTCAAAATGATGATTCTGGGACCCATGCCCACTTTACTGCCCTATTTCTGCCCAAATCCTTGTTGGTCAAAAGAAATGGCAAGTGGGTCATATGTATCTGATCCTCCTGTGTGGATTCCAAGTGTAAGATTTTTTGACCAACGCTGTATAACCCTTGCAGAACACCAGCTACTTATTCAAAATGATGATTCTGGGACCCATGCCCACTTTAGTGCCCTATTTATGCCCAAATCCTTGTTGGTCAAAAGAAATGGCAAGTGGGTCATATGTAAGTGACCCCCCTGTGCGGGTTTCCAGTGTAATATTTGTTGACCAACGCTGTTTAACCCTTGCAGAACACCAGCTACTTATTCAAAATGATGATTCTGGGACCCATGCCCATTTTTTTGCCCATTTTCTGCCCAAATCATTGTTGGTCAAAAGAAATTGCAAGTTGGTCATATGTAGGCAACCACCCTGTGCGGGTTTCAAGTGTAATATGTTTTGACCAACACTGTTTAACCCTTGCAGGACACCAGCTACTTATTCAAAATCATGATTCTGGGACCCATGCCCATTTTACTGCCCTATTTCTACCCAAATCCTTGTTGGTCAAAAGAAATGGCAAGTGGGTCATATGTAAGTGACCCCCCTGTGCGGGTTTCCAGTGTAACATTTTTTGACCAACGCTGTTTAACCCTTGCAGGACACCAGCTACTTATTCAAAATGATGACATCTGGGACCTATGCCCACTTTACTGCCCTATTTCTGCCCAAATCCTTGTTGGTCAAAAGAAATGGCAAGTGGGTCATATGTATCTGACCCCCCTGTGTGGATTCCAAGTGTAACATTTTTTGACCAACGCTGTTTAACCCTTGCAGGACACCAGCTACTTATTCAAAATTATGACATCTGGGACCTATGCCCACTTTACTGCCCTATTTCTGCCCAAATCCTTGTTGGTCAAAAGAAATGGCAAGTGGGTGATATGTAAGTGACCCCCCTGTGCGGGTTTCCAGTGTAATATTTGTTGACCAACGCTGTTTAACCCTTGCAGAACACCAGCTACTTATTCAAAATGATGATTCTGGGACCCATGCCCATTTTTGTGCCCATTTTCTGCCCAAATCATTGTTGGTCAAAAGAAATTGCAAGTGGGTCATATGTAGGCAACCCCCCTGTGTGGGTTTCAAGTGTAATATGTTTTGACCAACGCTGTTTAACCCTTGCAGGACACCAGCTACTTATTCAAAATTATATCTGGGACCCATGCCCATTTTTGTGCCCATTTTCTGCCCAAATCATTGTTGGTCAACCCCCCTGTGTGGATTTCTGCAGTGAAATTTGTGGTCCATGATTCATTAACCCTTGTAAAAGTGATTTTTCTGAATAAGAAGCTGGAGCTCGAATAAGAAGCTGGAGCTCGAATAAGAAGCTGGAGCTCGAATAAGAAGCTGGCCGAATAAGAAGCCAACTTCAGCCTCGTCTCTTGCTAGCGGTAATAATGGTGGTAGCAGCGGTAAGGTGGACAGTGAAAGTAAATATGCAAAAGTATATTGTAAGCAGTTCTCTTGACAAACATACCACTACTATATTGTAATTATAGTTGTTGCATTATTTACAGATGTATTTTGCATTTGGATTAATGTTTTAGTTTTGGTTCTGGTCTAGAAAAAACACCCTTAGGTGTTTTTTTTTCGTTTTCAATTTTCATTTTCAAAATATACTTTATTGGAAAACTCTTAAATTTTACATAGATTTAAAATTATTGACCTCAAATTTGCATTAAATAATGATTACATCACATTACGAATATCAACTAAAAAGCAAGCGTAAAATATACACTGATAATGTTGCTAGAAGTTTGAAGGACACGTTCTAAGAACTAGACCAAGTTCCTCCTAAATTGGAGGATCGTTAGCCATTATTAATTGCTTAGTTGAATTGGGAAGAGTTTAAATATACAGTAGCTCTCCGAGAGTTCAAAGAATTTGGCAACTTTGGATTCTTTATTCAAAGAAGCCTCTATCTAATTTATACGAAATATGAAAAAAAAATACCTTGTCTTTGAATAAGGAAAAAGGAGGAGAATCAGAATGAGTCCAGACTTTGAGGATAGTTTTCTTTGCGGCAGGACTCAAAGTCAATAACAATTTATGCCTGCGTCAGGATATCCTCTGGTCCTGATGCAAGATACCTGAGATAGCCCATCCAGGGGTGAAGGGTAAATAGTTTATCAGATTGTCAATAACATATTACTATACTTTAAGCCAAATCGGTCTAACTTTTGGACAAAGCCAATGGAACAAATCCATGTTATCTTCTCAACATCTATTACAGGCACACTTATTAGATGAACCCATTACAGAACTACAGTGTAGGCTGATATACATTATATGATGGTTGTTTAAGAATAAGTCCCTATAAGAACTAACTGGCATAATATGACATGAATCAGAAAGATTCTTCACTAGATACATTGTGGCGATATCAAGAATTTGTTGTTTCCATTGAGGTAAAGAGAAGTTTTTATTTATTTTATAAAACTGCTCAATCGTATAATGTTTGTTCCTATGATATTATTAAGCTCAATAACATACATTTACAGTCATTTTCAGTCCATTTTGACCACTTCATAGCTCTCATTGTTATTTTCACCAATATTTATATAATCTGGCTGTCTACTAAGGGCCTTATTCTAGTTCAATCTTAGAGGCAAATTCCTTCTTAGCTCTGACAAAACCATGTGCACTGCAGGTGGGGCAGATGTAAAATGTGCAGATAGAATTAGATTTGGAGAGTTATTTTGTTTCTGTGCAGGGAAAATACTGATTGCTTTATTTGTACACTGCAATATAGATCTCACTTTAAAAGAAAAACCCCACCCAAATCTAATTCTATCTGCACAAGTTACATCTGCCCCACCTGCAGTGCACATGGTTTTGTCCAGCTAAGAAGGAATTTGCCTCTAAGAGTGAACTAGAATAATGCCCTAAGTGACAAACACATGGCATTTTAAAAGAATATAGCACATCTATAAAGCATTGCTGCACAGCAGTGGCAGACAGGAGGATGGCAATATAATAAACTATACACCTCCACAGAAAGTACCCGTGACTGTTTTCATTAATCAAGAACTAGCTCAGTGACCTGCAGGCAATACAGGGAAATGGAGGTGGAGTACTTGGTGAAAGGCAAGTAAAAAAAAAATTATAGATTGATCAAATAGATGAAAATAAAATTCAGACATGAACTTTATTAACCTCTATGTTGCCGCAACTGAGAAAAAAAGCATAAAATAATACAAGAGTGATCAATTGCTGATTGATTTATTGATTATTTAAAAGTAACATTTGTGAGACCTAGATTGAGAGTTGTTTTGCCTATTTTGCAGCAACTGTGGATAGAAAAGACCATACACAATACAATACAATACAATGCAATACAATAAAATACAATGCCTGATTAATTAAAATGAATATTTAAAAGGCACCACATTGTTTGTGGTTAAAAATTTTTTTGCAAAATGAAACATTTTTTAAGAGCAGTAACCAAGTCTATAAATATTTTGTCTCATAATTAATAGAAAAGTGGCTGAAGATCATATTGTCCCACCCATTTTGGATGCGGAATATTAAAAAAGGACATTCAGAGTTTAACACAGGGACCTTTATGCCTGGAGTGCTTGGTTTGTTTGTCCCCCCACAAAACTATTTTTTGGAAGTACTCAACTACCCTCGATCATTAAAGAGGAGTTTTACAACGAGGGTGTAGATGACAGAGAGTGCCCGAAACTGCTAGTGGCTGATACTGGACTGCTTGTTATCATTTTGCAAAATTATTATAATTGTATCAAATAGATATCATCAACTCACTACAAATGACGTAACAGGGAGGAGATGCGTAGATGTCTTTAAAGCCCTATCTGTATCTCTGGGCTTCCAAATGGAACCGATGCCATCACAAATGTGTTAGGATTGAGTAAAACTAATTTCACACAAGATGTGGCTTTCTTTGTCTTATGCCCAGAAATGACAATGACTTTATTTTTTTATCACGAGCAAGAACTTGCACAAACAACATCCTCCTGATCATCATCCTCATTAGTGTCAGATATATCCCCCTCGTGCTGTTGCACGTACACACTAGCATCCTCAATTTCTGTTAGGTCATCATACCATCTTTACAGTGGCGTAGCTACGTATTGGGCACCCCTACCCCACCGCCCCGCCGAGCACCCCTACCCCGCCGCCCCGCCGCCCATGCAAACCCCCCCTCAATCCCCCACAGCCTTACCTATCGCGCTGGTCCCGGCGGCTCCGTTCTTCTGCTGAGGACCACCAGAAAATGGCCGCCCCCATACAGCAGACAGTTCCAGATAACTGTGTGCTATATGGGGGCGGCCATTTTGTGGTGGTCCTCAGCAGAAGAACGGAGCCACCGGGACCAGCGCGATAGGTAAGTCTGCGGGGGATTGAGGGGGGGTTTAACTATAGCACCGGCGCCCCCACATGTACAGCGCCCCCCGCGGTGGCGGGGGCTGCGGTGCTATAGTTACGCCCCTGCATCTTTACTTGCACTGCTCATCCCCACATTTGTAGAGGGAACAGAAATGGTAACGGAGGTTTCTCTAAGAGTGCTTACAGTAGGTAACATGGACATCCCTAGACTCTCCTCAAGTATTTATGAACACAGTTTGTTCTTCAGCCTTAATGTTCCAATAAAGAGTTAATGCTTCTCTTGGTAACTGTTAGGAGCTGTCGGCTGCACTGTGGAAAGTAACAACACTAGTGTGTAAACAATACAAAATATGTCAGTGCTACCTAGGTATAGTGAAGTGCCCTTAGCCACTCACAAATACAGTATGCTCAAATTAAGGAGGATTCTGGCACCAAATCCTGTGTATTAATTGAATTTTCAAAAGTCACTGACAGTGAATGTCTACAGTCTCAGTGATCACATCTGAGAGTGGTGTAGTTCATGATGCTGCAGTTGTCTCTCTCACTGTCTTGCTGCACAGTCATTCATTGAAGGTAGCTGGAACGGGTGCCGGACGGGGTCCCGACAGTCATAACCCTGACACACACAGGGGCCCAACAGAGCAATGAGCATAGAAAACAGAAATAGAAAAGAAACGGAGCTAAGCCTAATGGAAAACATCCAAAGAATTCAGACACACTGAGACCCTGTAATATATCAATTAGGTCCACAAACATGCTGGCATCTCTGTAACATCAGAAGTGTGTTGTTGGCCATTCTTAGTTTCATGGAGCCTAGTTGGTGAGGCTAAAATAAATTGAGAATGATGATTAAAAGAAAAAGTAGAGATATAAGGAAGGTATCACAAAAAAAAGCAAAGTGACAAGATGATAATATTCAGGCAGATTAGTGTGAGAGAAGGTCCAAAAAGCCAACTGTAGCAGGTCAATTAGTTCCAGCAAACATTGACCAAGAGCATCAGCAAATTCAAATGACAACCACTCCATAAGAATAGTCCAGCAACACAACAAGTAAGCAGAAGCAGCAATAGAGTCAGAGATAGAGAGGTAATAGGTATGGTACCTGCGGCCTGCTTCTGGACTCTGAGGAAGTCAGAAGCAAGAGAGCAAGAGAGTTGAACAGTTCAGGACTACAGGTGGAGGTGATTTCCTTGAGTACAGTCAAAAGCTATTGTGAGGAACAGCAAGCTAAAGAGGGGATAGCAGTCCAAGCTACCACAGGCAGTCAGAGCCCAAGACATAGCATATCCCAAGACACCTATTATAATGACCGAACAAGGAATATCAAAGCACAGCATGTCCCAGAAGAACCATATAACCAACAGGTTTAACAGTGATGGAGATACTACAGTCAATGGCCTGGGAGCAGACGGAGAGAAATCCAAGATCCAGCAGCAAAGTTCAAAAACTAAACAGAAACTGTTCCCAAAGAAATATATAGGTCTGGAGATGTTTACAAAAATATCCCAACCTCTACATTGGGGAAGGGGTAGTTCTTTTGTAGGCTCGCCACTTAGAGAAGTCTGCAGCTGCAAGTCAGCAGAAGAGTCAGAGCTATGGGTTACTCCAACTAAGAAAATAAGCAGGAGACTGGAAGGTTGCAGCAGGGAGACTCCAGAGAACTTGCGCCACTGGCAGATGGAAAGCTAGGCTGATGGAGCCATGTGCTTACAGAATGTGGAAGACCTCCAGACTTCCTGTACACAGAGCTGGTGAAATTATAATATTTACCTGCTGGACATCAGGGTTAAGCAGGCCATCACGTATCCTAGCAGCCTGGATCAGAACTCCAAGAGGTTGTAATGCTAGGGGGTTTAAGGGTTTGTCCTCTTGGGTTGCTACTGAATAACAAGACTGATTCTATAATGTATGTTTATTTATAAATTGTATATCAATTATCCCTCTGTATACTTCCCTTCTGCATCCACACACACTACTGACTTCTAATTATCCATTGGTCAAAGCTATAGATCATTATATGTCAACTGTCTCAACAACTCCATCATCTTTTTCTTTCCAGGGAAATGAAAGTAGACAGTGATAGCTCTGGTGAGTTTGGAGGGTGAACTACAGTAGCACTGCGATCTGTTTCTCAGCCAAAAACCGCTCAGAGAGGAATAAATATACTAAGATTGGATGTTGCCCAGAGCAACCAATCGGATTGTATTTCTTATTTATTTAGCACCTTCTAGAAGATAATGCAGTAGATAGATTCTGATTGGCTACTATGGAGAGCACCCCATCACCAGTAGAAATCCCATCTTAGTAAACGTATCTGAGAGAGTTGTGTAGGCTGGTGTATGTTTCACAACTCTAGACTCTTTCTTCCGATTCTTTACTGAAAAGTTTCTAGAACATTTTTGTAGTAATGCTGATGCACTCTTGTGCCTTCTGGTACCCGGTTTGCCAAAATACAGCAACATCCTAAATATCAAATTCACTTTCAATTTTCTTTCTGCTCAGCAACGAGAAGCAGCACAAACCTTTTTTTGCACAAACTTTTGTCACGTTGAGATCTTGCCGCAATACTTGGTTAATGTTTTTGCTTGTCGATGTTTACCATATCTGCCATCTTTCAAAAACTATTGAGGGTCAATTCAAACAATGTTTTAAAATTTTTCCACATTTACGATTAGCCTTCGGGGATAATAATAATATCCGACATCTTCATGACCATCACTGAATCTTCTGTGTTACTCAAACACAAGTACACATGGACATTCAGTCTGCCTCCTAAGTGTTGGGGTTACTTTCTAAATGGTAGACAGCATCTAAGTTGACAGTCAATAGGTCGACACCAAATGGTCAACATGCACAAGGTCAACAAAGACAAAAGATCGACTCAAGCAAAATGTTGACATGGAAATGGTTGACTCTTGAAAATGTTGACTTGAGTTTTTCATGAGTTTTTTGTGTTAATTTGTACATTTCATCACGTGGACCACAAATGCATTTTGGCCCTTATTCTGGTTGGTGCGTATATTTCCGATTTATTTCGGAGAGGTCCGCACGCCACGCTGTGCGGACATCGTACAAAAAAACACCCACCGGTCCTCCGCATTCGGACGGACTCACTCTTTAAGAAGAGGGCGTGTTTACGGACGACATCCAAACCTTTGCGTGTGCGGTGGACACACACATTTTCTGCACGGTTTTACAGCGTATGCATGGTCTTACCGCGTCAGAACGGACGGGAACCTGCCCGTACGCACCGATGCGGTGTATTTACGCACAAATCACCACTATTATCTGAACACCGAAATCTGTAACATGACCCACTTATGCAATTAGGCAACCTCATTAAAAAGGGATTGTTTTTAATGGTCATCTATTATTTCTCAAATTGATAATTAAACACTTTACTACCACTTTAGATTAACCCTTACATCATGCAATTGAAGCAATGACAAGAGTGTAATTAATGAGTAATGAGTCAAGGAGTGGATTGTATTGTGTTCAGCTGACATTGGTTGAGGTGCGCCCGTACTGATTGGGCGTTCCGAATGCCTAGCGCATGAACGAGTGGTGTCCGCAAAGCAATACTTGCTTATGAAGACCGCATGTTTCCTGCCTTTTTGTTCGCGTGCAGTCGGTGTGCTGTCCGAATGTACGCCTACCATAATTAGTGCACTCCCTGGTGTACGCCCATGTTGACGCCCAGTTTAGCCCACTTTGAAACTACGCCCCTGTGTAGTTCCGAATGACGCCCATATTACGCCCATATTTCCTGAGTGAATGTGCACATTTCTGTACGGTATTAGTGAGAACAAGTACGGAGACCTTGCGTGGCACATGCGCATAGCGTTGCCCACGCATGCACAGACGGCTAAAAAACGCCATCCGAAAGAGTGCGGGAAAGACCAGAATAAGGCCCTTTATCCACACACAATGCTGTGAAATTTGCAGCGTTGAGTGTGGACCAGAATAAGGTCCCCTGGCTTTTAATATATAAGTAGAGCTGATGCTTCTTAAGGGAATCAGTAAAAATAGTTGTCTAAAGGTGCCCAAACATCTATGGGCCAATCCCCTGATGGTCCTGGTGGGGGATCATGTTTAAAAATACCGATCCTTGTGGGGATGTTGGAATCTGGACATTTTCACCATGCTTCATTTCCCTAATCTGCTGAAGGATTGCCAGTCATCAATGCCCGCTTTCTGTGGATTGGCACTTCCAGATGGGTCTGGCTCACCCACTCTGATGTATTGGCACCTTTTCCTTTTCCGACACTCAAAGGGTTAATATATATATTGCTGCATTAGGCGAATTAAATTGTTCTTCAAAGGTCCATTTGCAATGTCCCTGCCAATTCAATTAATTACTTATGCGTGAGGATGTAAGATTGAACTGTCTCTCCGATATCAGGTTCTTTTGTAGCAGCCACTGGTTATATATCTTTGGATGCTGTAGTGAAATGTGCTGACAGCTGTATCAGAACTCAGCTTCTTCTAGACTCACTTCCTGCTCATTGTCCCCAACCTTTGGTTCCCTACCCTCCTCTTTTCCTTCATACTATGACAAATCCTATATAACAGATTAAACAAACACAGATAAACAAAACAGGCCTAAACACTAAAGGTGCGCACACACCTGGCGGGTGCTGGTATCTACAAGTGCATACACACAACATTCTGCATGGCCCTCCCTAACAATCAGCTCCATGGCATGTATGCACAGATGACTGACGGGTTAGAAAAACATCACGTAGGAGCACACATCGGCCGTCGTGTACGGCGTATACACGGTGTGATAAAATGAGCGATATTGCTTATTTTATCCCACCATGTGTATGCACCTTAACACTATAATCCACAGAAGCACAGCACAGGCACACAAATAAACACAAATGAAATAATAATGAAACAGGCAATAAATAACTTTTTAAAGTACACAGTGCTACACAAAATAGGACAACTTGCAGCAATCGCAATTATAGTACGTCTCAAAAGACTCCTCAAACTACCAGAAGCCATCTTATTACACCCTATAAATTATTTAATAGTATTTCTGATGCAGGGTTGCCGACTTTCAAAAAATCCTCTCCGGGAGAAGCCCGGAGAGGAATCTTGCAGTACGCGTTTTGGGGGCGGGGCTTAACTGTGACGTCATTAAGCCCCACCCCTATTACAACAAATAGCCGAAATAACAGTTATCCATGGAGGGGGTGGGGCTAAAATGTCACGATTGTGCCGTTTTAGCTCTGCCCCCTCCCCTGAGACCCGCGGATTGCGGCATATAAATACCGCGATCGGGGGGCTCAGTGGGGGTCCCCCTGATTCCGGGAGGGTTGCCCACCCTTCCGGGGGCCGGGAGGAAGGACCCGATTTTCGGGAGACTCCCGCAAATTCCGGGAGGGTCGGCAACCCTGTTCTGATGTCACAAGTGTTATCGAAAACCCAACAGAAAAGCACAAAGGAATGTCCGTCCGTTTTCTGTTGCTTTCTATTCTATTGTATTATAACAGTTTTGCAGGTGCATTTCATGACAGGTTCGAACCACTGTTAATTGGCAATGGCATATGACTGAGCAAAGCAAATTACAAATTGTTTTTTTTTGTGCTGTAAAAGGCTAATGCAAGCACTTTAAGTCCTATTAGGAGAAAAGTGCTATATAAATAACATTATTATTAAATAACATTATTCAATTAAGTAATTTATAAAAACTTATATATTAAGGGGCTGGGTATGAAATCCCGCAGTCAGTATACCAACAGTCAGGATGTCATTAGAAACCAGACTGATCCAGGTAAGTATTGTACCCCACCCCTCCTGCAGGATAACCCTATCTGCCCCCTCCTGCAGCCTAATCCTAACCCTCCCTCTAGTGTCTTACCCTAACCCTTGTACTTATAGTCAGGACCTGGACTATAGCAAAATGTCACTTACAGGCACTGGGGCGCTGACCTGCAGAGATCTGGTGGGGGCACTTGTTGTCTGACCCGTGGAGCCCACTGCTGCCCACAGTGTACCCCATTCTCCATTCGGCATACCCCTCAGTATGTCTCCCATCTCCGGCAGCTGAGTACCCCCATGATATGTCAGCTGATCACTTAACCTCCAACCACAGTCACTGCAGCAGTTAGCTGATTTAATCCTCCAATCATAACTGGGCAAGGGGGATAAAAGGCTAACCCATGCCACCATCAATGCCCAGTAAAACAATGACCACCATAGATGTGTCCCATGACTCTAGACTCCTGTGATTCTTTCCCAGGCACAGAAGCTGTTCTTCTGCTTGTGGAACTTTAGTTCCTAGTCCGTGCTCTCTGCTGAGGTCACGGTGCTTCTGTACTAGGCTGTATTACCTCCAGCCTGTCTGCATTCAGTACTGTAGCTGGGTTCTATATTCTGTTCCCAGCACAGATTCCTATGTGAAGCTATTCTTGTCCCACCCTGGACTCCTACAGTAGAGCCCTTGTTCAGGTTGATTCGGTCGGGTGCGGATTCGCATGGGGGGACTGATGTTTTGTGTATGCGAAGCAGCATTTCTGTGCATGTGTATATGCTGGGAGCCTGCACACTCAGTGCAAAATGTGTTCGCTGAGTGCACGCTCGCTGCCTTTTGAGCGGGGGGTGGAGAGGGGCGTGGGGTGCTGGCCTGGGCCATTAGCACATGTGATTGCCTGGCCATTTCCTTTCAAGTGTGCAGGCATATGTATGGTTGTCTCAGAGCGACCTTACATATGCGTGGACGTTCCACGTCATTCGATGGTTGCTGACCATTGAATGATGTGGGTGTTCCCCTGCAGTATGCAAATGGTTGTTAATCTTAAACATCTTGAGCGTGGGAACACTCGCTGCGAGGGGGGGGGGGGGGGGTTGGTGGACTCGAAAGGCTTACGAATTCGCCATTATAACCCCCATTGGCCATTGCTTCCTTTCTTGTGTTGCTCTACCAGTCTCATCCTATCTCTAGCCAGTCCATTTGCAGGCCTTATATTCCAGTATTACCCTTGAGAAACAATGACATCAAGCATCTAGGTTCCTAAACTCAGCTGTGACCACTGAAGCGCTAGTGTCACCCTAGGAATACGTGACACTTCAGGATCCATCAGGGATTCTGCCTATTGGGATCCTGCTGTCGCATTGTCAATTTTCCACTGACGGGATCTTGATGCATCCCGCAATAAGTCACAGTGTACTATCATGTGTGTTTTTAGACACCTCCTTCCTGTCAAGAACAGAACTACATAATATGGTCACACAAGCAGTTATGGAACAGTATAACTGTTTCCATTGTATTTATTTGCAGCCCTAGAATAACAGGGCTTATGGCCCTAAATCTCCCAAGTGACCTATTTTTGCCCCAAGAATATGTACTGACTTCTGTGGCTTTACAGTATTAGACAAGTGGTGTTATTATACAAGAATATAAAAGTACATTACGGATTTTCTAGCTTTGTGAGCCTTGGCAAAGATTTTTCCAAGCTAACTTACAGAATACCGCTGTTAGGAACTTATGCTTGTTCTATTTCACTGCCTTAAAGTTTGTGCAGTGTGACTAAGGTTATTTATTTATTACCAACTATTTATTTAGCGCACACATATTCCGCAGCGCTGTACAGAGAATATTTGAACATTCACATGAGTCCCTTTTTGCTGTGAGACAATTAACCTACAGTACCAGTATATTTTTGGATTGTGGGAGGAAACTGGAGTACCCGAAGTAAACCAACGCATGCAAATTGCTACCTACCTAATATGTGTTGCTATGAAAATAAGTAAGCGGAGCGAAGGGCCATTGGCCAAAGGAATAACATTTTGGAAAATGTGGGAAGTTTGATTTTCCCTTGTGTATACCATCATATGAACCTCACCAGTGATAATGAAATTCTGGTTAGGCCAGCTCAGTTTGTCAGTACTTAGACCAGAAAAA
Organism: Crinia signifera; assembly: GCF_055691185.1. Classification (NCBI taxonomy): domain Eukaryota; kingdom Metazoa; phylum Chordata; class Amphibia; order Anura; family Myobatrachidae; genus Crinia; species Crinia signifera. The sequence continues at coordinate 79,586,735 of NC_139228.1, read as the reverse complement.
ATTACTTTAGAAGATGGGATGTTGCTGGGAATTTGCCTTCTTAAGTTCTACTCCAAGTTCAACAAAATAATGGGTACTCTTTACCTAGATTGGCATCGCGGGCGTCGGGGGTAAAAAATCGCGGGCATCGCGGGTACATAAAAAACGGGTGCGACGAGATGCCCGCGATGCCCGCGATTTTCCCATAGGGATCAATGTTAAAACTGTGATTGGACGCGATTTTACTGTTAAATGCCTCAATGCCCGCGATTTGGCCATAGGAAACAATGTTAAATGGGCCACAGAGCCCTAATAGTGCCCTTGAACTGTGAAATGGCCCCCACAATTGTTAACGCCACCCCACGATCAACGTCAACCCGAAGCGTGGCGAGCGCAGCGAGCCCGCGAGGGGCGGCGGTACGCGTCCTCCGACCTTTTCATACCCCCACTATCCACGTCGGCGTGGAGTTGAGAATAGAATAGTGGGGCGAGCGCAGCGAGCCACCAAGCCCGAAGCGTGGCGAGCACAGCGAGCCCCGCGAGGGGACGCGGATACCTTCACAGGTAAACGCGTCCCTTCGCGGTCTTCACAGGTGTCCGCGTCGCCATGGACACCTGGGAAGCCCGCGAGGGGACGCGTATAACTGTGAAGGTATACGCTTCGGGCTCGGTGGCTCGCTGCGCTCGCCACACTATTCTATTCTCAACTCCACGCCGACGTGGATAGTGGGGGTATGAAAAGGTCGGAGGACGCATACCGCCACCCCTCGCGGGCTCGCTGTGCTCGCCACGCTTCGGGTTGACGTTGATCGTGGGGTGGCGTTAACAATTGTGGGGGCCATTTCAGACTTCACGGTGACTATTAGGGCTCTGTGGCCCATTTAATATTGTTTCCTATGTAAAAATCGCGGGCATTGAGGCATTGAACACTAAAATCGCGTCCAATCTCACTTTTAACATTGGTCCCTATGGGAAATCGCGGCCATCGCGGGCATCGCATCACACCCGTTTTTTAGTGCATTCGATGGTCGCGATGGTCGCGATGGGCGCCGTTCTAGGTAAAGAGTACCAAATAATGTTTGTTCCATTTTTAATAAATAAAAAAAAACCTCCTGCCTGTGGCACCTCAATAATCTTCTAATGAGAATCTCAACTATCTCATTTATCCCTTCATCACCTCCACCCGCCACCCCATGTTGCTCTTGAGGAGCTCATGGGGGCCCTTTCAGAATTTTGCTACGGGACCCACAAAGGTCTAGTTACACCCCTGTGAACAGCATCAGGATCAATATCATTCAGGCAGACAATATAACCAGCACCGGCTGTAAGATGGTCACCTATAATGCACGACAAGTGGTTTTTCCATCGACGTAGCATTTATGTCTACATCAACAATAGTTCCTTATTGCGGGCTTATAAACACAGGATGTCAATGAGTGAGTTGCCTGCAATAACCAAAGTTTTCTGAATATTGTCTGTGACCAGAAAGTTGGTTAAATGTAGACACATCATGGTCTGGTATAGGAGCCTGAAGTAACAATAGCTGCTCAACTGGCTGGGCTGTGTGCAGAGGTACCTAGATACTTGTAGGCCCCATAGCAGCTGCACCCCTTGCACCTATGGTAGCTACACCCTTGGCTGTGTAGGTCTTGTATCACAAAGGTCCCAGTATCAAATCCTGTGGAGTAATAAGTACATCAGCACTTGTTAATGCAGAATTGTGACACAATGCTTAACACCATGTTTATGCTTGTTAATATCAAATCAGCAAATGAATGTTGTAAGAAGCCATTTGGCAACACAGAATGACTTACATTCAGTTCTAAGAGAGAATCCACTACCACGTAGCAGAATACTGAAGGACAGAAAGGAGATGTCAATGAACTCTGCTGAGAAGCGCTTGAGATGCTCTATTAATGTCAGGAAATCACAAGTATGCCTGGGGGAAGTCTGATTTCCTTCGTTCCACACCTGCTTATCTCTGCGCCCTCACGAGATGAGTCAATGCATAGACTATGGGAATGGATTTGAATAAATCCCAGCGACTCGCTATGAAATATACATCTACTCCGCAGTTCTTTACCCACAGAAACTCTCCATTATCAAACTTGATTAAACAAAGGGAGGTTCTTCTCTTCGAATACCGCATGCAGGATTTTTTTTATTTGTATATTGATTGGATTTTCAATGTATAATACAGTAGTGTCAGGGGATACGTGTATCGGTGTCGAGAAAGTAGAATTCAAAAAAATACATCAAATTCGCTACAAACATACATAATTCATTCTCTGCTATGGCTTAATATTCTTTCAATGCTAATAGAAATAGAAATTGTCAGAAACTCTGACATTAAGCGCAGAACCTGACATCGGGCTGGTGTACATGTAACATAAAATGTACTGCAATAAATGATTCAGATATTTTCAGAGGTGAATCTCGGATCTGGAAATTAGCGCACCGTTATAGTAGCTGCAGGGAAACATCTACTTACTGTAGATACAGCTGTCTATGGAAAAATGTGACTTCCATACACTGGGGCAGATGAATGAAGCCTGGTAACGTGATACAATGGTGATAAAGTGGAAGGTGATAATGCACCAGCCAATCAGCTGTTTTAAAAAAAGTTACAGTTGTTGATTGGCTGGTGCATTATCACTTTCTACTTTATCACTGTTTTATCAATTTAGTGTAGCTCTTAATAGAACCCACTTACACTTGTAATTGGGGGATACTCTATCATCCCCAATTCATTTTTTAACTTATGGGCCTGGTGCAGTTTCTGAGGTATGATGATGTTCACTTCATACTTACCTAACCTTCCGGAGAATCGAGTCCCCCTCCCGGCCCCCCAGAAGGGTGGCCAAGCCTCCCGCATTTAGCGGGCCCCAGATCAGCCTGTGCACACCTTTCCTCTGCCAGTCAAATACCGGCATTCGTGGATCTTTGTGGAGGGGGTGGGCCTACAATGTGGTAGCGTCATTTAGTACCACCCACTCTTCAAAGAGCCACAAATCACATCATTTAGCCCCGCCCCCCAGGAGGGTTGGGATCATTTGGTCTATTGCATTATGGTCGAAAGTCATTAGGTCGAATCCATTAGGTCGACATGCTAAAAGGTCGACATGACTCTAGGTCGACATGGGAAAAGGTCGACATGATTCTAGGTCGAAAGGTCATTAGTTCGACAGGTCATTAGTTCGACAAGGTCATTAGTTCGACATTGTCTATGTCGACATTCACAAGGTCGACATGGGGTTTTTCACTGTTTTTTTACCTGAATGTCAACACAGTCGACATGGACACAGTTTAAAGTGCACTGCATCCCCTCGCATCGCTCGCTGCGCTCGCTATGCGTCGGGCACGGTGCCTCGCTACGCTCGGCACACTATTTTATTCTCCCACCACGCCCTAGTGGATGGTAGGGCATGAAATACCGCCTGTCGGCACATGTTGGCTCAAAAAACAGTGAAAAACTCCATGTCGACCTTGTGAATGTCGACATAGACAATGTCGAACTAAGGACCTTGTCGAACTAATGACCTGTCGAACTAATGACCTTTCGAACTAGAATCATGTCGACCTTTTCCCATGTCGACCTAGAGTCATGTCGACCTTTTAGCATGTCGACCTAATGGATTCGACCTAATGACTGTCGACCATAATGCAGTAGACCAAATTACCGCATCCCACTTAGAATATTAGAACAACGGAAGACTGGAGTACAGATGTGTCCTGCTGCAGCCATGCAGCATATCATACACAGCGTGACTGCTGAGATTCAGGGGCGTGAGCGTAAGCACCAGCAAACCATTTGCTTCTATGGGAAGACTGCAGCTGTGATTGGATCACAGAATCCAGCTGCATAATCCTCCCATGAAAGCAAATGCTGCAAGGACACATCTGTACGCAGGATGACTATTAATCCCCAAAGCTATGAAAGGTGGTGTGCTAAGTGACGCTCAGACATTGTGGCCCCCATTTTGTAGTGACAGTGTGATTGCTTTGTTGTTGTTGGACTGTAGAGCTTAGAGTATGTCTTGTTTTTTAGTTGGATGGCTGTATGTTTGTGCATACACCAAAAGCACAATATTACATAACAATGCCCAGAAGATCATAACTAGTCCTAAAAGTTACTGCAGATGAGTAGAAGTGTTCCATGGTATAAAAAACAGTGTGTATATGTGTGTGGGGGAGGGGTGTGTGTGTGGGGGTGGGGCACAGAAGATGGGACAACATGTAATAATTACCAGCGGAAGCTCCTACCTTGGTGTATGAGGGGGGCTGCCACTTGCTGCACTGCCAGGTTGCTACAGCCTTGTCCCCACCATGATACAGGGTCTCGACACCTGTTTAATGTAATTGGAAGCCTGGCTTCTTTGGCTGCAGTCCATAGAAGCTGACTTTGACTGCAAAAAATGCAGGGAGTGGCTTCTTAAGGAAGCCAGCTTTCTGCTTATCACAGCCCAGACTGGCAGTCCCAGAGGGAGGAAACACATCCCAATGGTACTGCCTGTCATGCAGGTGACTGGCGGGTCAGACTTCCAATAGGAAGTCACTGCCAGTTACAGTGAAGTCAGTGCAGTCTCACGGACTGAATCTGGCTTCACTGACACTCAGCAGATTTGACTGGGGGGTGCAGTCCTTCAGTCCATATGTAAAATCCCAAAAAGTTATTGGTCCCGATAATTATAATTTCTTCTTTCTGTTTATTTGGTAGCTAATGAGGATCACTGGCATTTACCATAGACCACATCCAGGGGCATATTTAGCGATAATGGAGCCTCTTCCCTATATCTGACAGTGCATAAATGAGCACTAGAAGCACCCGGAGGTGTACCAGTCTACCGTGCAAGTGCAGCTCTCCGGGGAAAAGGGAGCCATTGTCATTTTCCAAGCAATTTTTTTTCTGCGCATACACAAAATGCTGGGACAATGGAACCATAACCCTGCTAATTTGTGCAGCGCTGGAGACATGGGACTCCAGAAAGGTAAATATTGAAGAGATGGGCACAGTGTGCGTGGCGTTTGCCCATATGCACCATTCATTCTGCACCCATTGTATACGCCACAGCTAATGTGATTGCTTTACTTCCAAATCACTCCCCAGCCATGCTACTGTATATGCGCCATTATAATACTGTACATGTACTAACATACATTGCTGGGGGGATATGCAATAGATCCCTCTCACAATAATGGTGCCAATATAGCACAATAGCTAAAACCACCTGAAGATGGAGTCAGCTATAAGGACCTTGGTAAAGCTTATGTTTTAGCATCCTATAGAAACTTACGGGGCGGAAAATGGGTATCGCAGCACATATATCAGATATTGTTATGGTCCTGCCTAGATACATTTTGGGGATACTTTATATTCTAAGGAAGAAATGCCCCAAATATTTGCTATTAAGTATGCCCCATGGTATATAATTATGCATCGTTCTTTGGCAGAATGTGAGCTGAAGCGTCCCCCCCCCTCGCATACCAACACCCCAGAAATGACCTGTTCTGCTGAAATACTTCATCCCTGTGAATATTTCCCATTCATCTCTAAGCCTTGTTGTAAGAAACGTCCTACAATACCTAGTGAAATGTAGCAGCAATGTACAACGCATTGTAATATCACATCTGTTGCCAGGTAACGAGTCCACTCTAGATTCAATTCGCCGCCCATCATACCTGCGTATATGCCTTAGAGCTCACTGGTGGAGAGCATATAGGAAGGAAAGCAGTTACATACAGATCTATAGACTATAGACTACATGAACTCAGACTATGATGTTATTTACTGTGTTGTCAAACGTGTACTATATACTGTACACTGTGTGCGTATCTGTAGTGTATACATTGGACTGTATAATCTCTACTGTACACACTGTGTATGCACAATCTATAATGTATACCCTGTATTACACTATCTGTACTGTATACACTGTATTAAACAATCTATACTGTATACACTGTATTACACTATCTGTACTGTATACACTGTATTACACTATCTGTACTGTATACACTGCGTATGCACAATCTGTACTGTATACCCTGTATTACACAATCTGTACTGTATACACTGTGTATGCACAATCTATACTTTATACACTGTATTACACTATCTGTACTGTATACACTGCGTATGCACAATCTGTACTGTATACCCTGTATTACACAATCGGTACTGTATACACTGTGTATGCACAATCTATAATGTATACACTGTAGTGCACAATCTATAATGTATACCCTGTATTACACTATCTGTACTGTATACACTGTATTACACAATCTATACTGTATACTGTACACTGTATTATACTATCTGTACTGTATACACTGTATTATACTATCTGTACTGTATACACTGTATTACACAATCTATACTGTATACTGTACACTGTATTATACTATCTGTACTGTATACACTGTATTACACAATCTATACTGTATACTGTACACTGTATTACACAATCTGTACTGTATACACTGTATTACACTATCTGTACTGTATACACTGTATTACACAATCTATACTGTATACACTGTATTACACTATCTGTACTGTATACACTGTATTACACAATCTGTACTGTATACACTGTATTACACTATCTGTATTGTATACACTGTGTATGCACAATCTATACTTTATGCACTGTATTACACAATCTGTACTGTATACACTGTGTATGCACAATCTATACTTTATACACTGTATTACACAATCTGTACTGTATACACTGTGTATGCACAATCTATACTTTATACACTGTATTACACTATCTTTACTGTATACACTGTGTATGCACAATCTATAATGTATACACTGTATTACACAATCTATAATGTATACCCTGTATTACACTATCTGTACTGTATACACTGTATTACACAATCTATACTGTATACACTGTATTACACAATCTATACTGTATACACTGTATTACACTATCTGTACTGTATACACTGTATTACACAATCTGTACTGTATACACTGTATTACACAATCTGTACTGTATACCCTGTATTACACAATCTCTACTGTATACACTGTGTATGCACAATCTATCATGTATACCCTGTATTTCACAATCTGTACTGTATACACTGTATTACACAATCTGTACTGTATACACTGTGTGTGCACAATCTATACTTTATACACTGTATTACACTATCTTTACTGTATACACTGTGTATGCACAATCTATAATGTATACACTGTATTACACAATCTATAATGTATACCCTGTATTACACTATCTGTACTGTATACACTGTATTACACAATCTATACTGTATACACTGTATTACACAATCTATACTGTATACACTGTATTACACTATCTGTACTGTATACACTGTATTACACAATCTGTACTGTATACACTGCGTATGCACAATCTGTACTGTATACCCTGTATTACACAATCGGTACTGTATACACTGTGTATGCACAATCTATAATGTATACACTGTAGTGCACAATCTATAATGTATACCCTGTATTACACTATCTGTACTGTATACACTGTATTACACAATCTATACTGTATACTGTACACTGTATTATGCTATCTGTACTGTATACACTGTATTATACTATCTGTACTGTATACACTGTATTACACAATCTATACTGTATACTGTACACTGTATTATACTATCTGTACTGTATACACTGTATTACACAATCTATACTGTATACTGTACACTGTATTACACAATCTGTACTGTATACACTGTATTACACTATCTGTACTGTATACACTGTATTACACAATCTATACTGTATACACTGTATTACACTATCTGTACTGTATACACTGTATTACACAATCTGTACTGTATACACTGTATTACACTATCTGTATTGTATACACTGTGTATGCACAATCTATACTTTATGCACTGTATTACACAATCTGTACTGTATACACTGTGTATGCACAATCTATACTTTATACACTGTATTACACAATCTGTACTGTATACACTGTGTATGCACAATCTATACTTTATACACTGTATTACACTATCTTTACTGTATACACTGTGTATGCACAATCTATAATGTATACACTGTATTACACAATCTATAATGTATACCCTGTATTACACTATCTGTACTGTATACACTGTATTACACAATCTATACTGTATACACTGTATTACACAATCTATACTGTATACACTGTATTACACTATCTGTACTGTATACACTGTATTACACAATCTGTACTGTATACACTGTATTACACAATCTGTACTGTATACCCTGTATTACACAATCTCTACTGTATACACTGTGTATGCACAATCTATCATGTATACCCTGTATTTCACAATCTGTACTGTATACACTGTATTACACAATCTGTACTGTATACACTGTGTATGCACAATCTATACTTTATACACTGTATTACACTATCTTTACTGTATACACTGTGTATGCACAATCTATAATGTATACACTGTATTACACAATCTATAATGTATACCCTGTATTACACTATCTGTACTGTATACACTGTATTACACAATCTATACTGTATACACTGTATTACACAATCTATACTGTATACACTGTATTACACTATCTGTACTGTATACACTGTATTACACAATCTGTACTGTATACACTGTATTACACAACCTGTACTGTATACCCTGCATTACACAATCTCTACTGTATACACTGTGTATGCACAATCTATCATGTATACCCTGTATTTCACAATCTGTACTGTATACACTGTATTACACAATCTGTACTGTATACACTGTATTACACTATCTGTACTGCATACCCTGTATTACACTATCTGTACTGTATACACTGTATTACACAATCTATACTGTATACACTGTATTACACAATCTGTACTGTATACACTGTATTACACTATCTGTACTGTATACCCTGTATTACACTATCTGTACTGTATACCCTGTATTACACAATCTCTACTGTATACACTGTGTATGCACAATCTATCATGTATACCCTGTATTTCACAATCTGTACTGTATACACTGTATTACACAATCTGTACTGTATACACTGTATTACACAATCTGTACTGTATACCCTGTATTACACAATCTGTACTGTACACACTGTGTATGCACAATCTATAATGTATACCCTGTACTACACAATCTGTACTGTATACACTGTATTACACAATCTGTACTGTATACACTGTATTACACAATCTGTACTGTACACACTGTGTATGCACAATCTATAATGTATACCCTGTACTACACAATCTGTACTGTATACACTGTATTACACAATCTGTACTGTATACACTGTATTACACAATCTGTACTGTACACACTGTGTATGCACAATCTATAATGTATACCCTGTACTACACAATCTGTACTGTATACACTGTATTACACAATCTGTACTGTATACACTGTATTACACAATCTGTACTGTACACACTGTGTATGCACAATCTATAATGTATACCCTGTACTACACAATCTGTACTGTATACCCTGTATTTCACAATCTGTACTGTATACACTGTATTACACAATCTGTACTGTATACACTGTGTATGCACAATCTGTACTGTATACACTGTATTACACAATCTGTACTGTATACACTGTATTACACAATCTATAATGTATACCCTGTACTACACAATCTGTACTGTATACACTGCGTACGCAGGTTCCATCCACGCTGCAGCTGCTTCCGACAGTCAGAATTCTGATGGTCAGTATACCGATATTGCAATCTCCGACATCGGGACAAGCACAAAGAAGCCCCTCTGTGGGATCCCAATTGTCGGGCATTTAACAGTCGGGATGCCGATGTTGGAATACTGTCTCCTTCCCGACTGTCGAGCTGTCATCTGGCACCATTTAAGTATACACATACTAATTTATTATACTGACACTCATAGGCGTGTGCAGCACATTTTATTAGTGGTTGCACCATCAAAGGGGTGTGATTAGGACCACCCATTGAGCATGTCTAAAATCGCCCATTGGGCGTGTCTAACACTGTCAATCAGGCATGTCTACCATGATCTATTGGCACTCTCTTAAATATAAAATGTCTCTCAACCACACCATAATCTCCAGATTGATTTTAATCTTCTAATTAATCTGTGTAACAGTACAGTACATGCAAATTCAGTTACAAACATATAAATGACACAAGTATGTAGTGATAGGAGAATGGTCTATTAACAATGCAAACATACATATTTGAGTAATGGCCGCTTCTTTTAATGGAAAACAGTTCTAAAAAGCACAAGTCTTTGATAACAGGTATTGCTGTATTTTGTCCTGATAAGTTAAAGTGGTATCTGCATTCTTTTAGGCCAAAGTGTTGTATTTCTATTCTGAATAATTCCCTGGAAGCATTATATAATCCTGCACGGATGGTGTAATGGTTAGCATTACTGAATCACATCGCTGAGGTCATGGGTTATATCCCCCCCCATGGCCCTAACTGTGCGGAGTTTGTATATTCTCCCTGTGCTTGTGTGGGTTTCCTCCAGATACTCAAAAGTGTACTTGCAGGTTAATTGGCTCCCAACAAAAATTAACAGCAGGGACAGAATGTTCAAATATTCTCTGTAAAGCGCTGCAGGATATGAGTGTGCGCTATATACTGTAAGTAACTGGTAATAAATAATAAATAAATAGTAATAAATATAGCAGGGGAAGCCGATGTTCATTATCAAAGTAATTCTTGGAGTTTATTGAATTGGTTGGTTATGTACCCAAAAAATGTAAGGTATTGTGTTCTCGCGTGCAATTATTTGTTTATTATCTTTGGTAAAGGAATTGCTTAGAAGTTAAACCTTGGCAGATTAGTCTGTTCCTCTTAATTTAGTTTGACAGAAACAGGTGATGACTTTGTATTCTAACATGTTGGAAAGGAGTCAGGAAAGGTCAGACCATGTAATTGGATTAATGAGAGACACATCTATGTTGTTTGAACTCTCAGACATAAAAAAGTTATGGAAAAATGTGTTTATTACAGAAATAAGATGTGATATACTGTAGGGATCACATTAGCTTGCTCCTTTATACTGATTTTCTAAATAACTACAATTGCAATTATTATTTGTCCAATCGTTATCTTGCTAGTATGAGGGATATATTTTGAAAGTTTGGAGAGATAATATTGTGAGATTCTAAATACCAACCAATCAGCTCCTGTCATTTTTCAAATACAGCTTGTAACTTGAAAGGGAGAATGACTGGTACTTTTCTTCTCTCTGAATGCCGACCTCCCAACATGACCCTCTCCAGGATGGACAGAATGCTTTATTCCCGGACCTCCCTTAATTAATGAGTGCCATTACCTTTCTAATCAATTACCCTGTTCCAAATAGGTGATGGCAATTGTACATAAGCTGTCAGCCGTGATGGACTGCTGCGGCGGAGTGCCAGTGCCCAGTCTAACTCGGCGGACACGGCACTTCCGACCAGTGGCAGCAGGTCCCGTCACATTACTTCCGCTCGGCAGACACGGCACTTCCGCTCGGCGGCAGCAGGTCCCGGCACATCACTTCCGCCCGGCCGGAACGCGTCACTTCCATAGCAGGTCACGTAAGTGCCCCAGTGGAGCCTGGTTCTGTTCCTTTCTATTTCCGTTCAGTTCGGGCAAGCTGCCCTATTTCCTTGGTTGTTCAGTATTCTCTGTAAATCCTTTGATTCTGTGCCCCCAGGTGTGGAGATACCCACTTTATTTAGTTTACTACCATTTTGGGGTACCGTTTATTACTGTGTGCTCTCAGTTTAAGTTTGCATTGCTTAGTTGGAGGCACCAACTGTATCTTGTGTCTGCGACTGGGTCGCACTCCCCATCCTAGGCCTGGTGCCATTAGGCCGGGTGTTCCTCCCAGATAGCGCCGTTTAGTTAGATCACCTCTTGACTCTACCTCTGACCATCACCGTGATCTTGTCACCTCTTAAGACCAGGTTGCATCAGGGGTTGAGCGAGCTTAACTCGCTCCTTCGAACGCGGTGACTAAAGGTGAAGCCTAGCTCCCAGCAGATTACGGTTATTCGTCCGAGGAGGTCAAAAGAGTTAGTGTAGGGTGCGCCGCAGCCATTCCAAACAGCGGTCCCGGCAGAAGGCTGCCCACCACCAAACTCCCGCTAACGTTACATAAGCAGGGAGGCCAGGAACAGAGCATTTTCTCCCTGAAGGAGAGGGTCAGGTTGGCAAGTATGTTTAAGGGGAGTATTTAATCCGGGATTCAGACTGTTGGAATGCCGAACTTAAACTCAATTCGACTGTAACTCGATAGCCAAAATTCAATGTTCTGACTGTCGAGTGTCAAAAAGTGGGCAGATCGGTGAAAACGGCTACGGATTGTCGAAAAACGGCCGTGAATTCGAAAATCTGTGGCCGTTTCTGACAAAACAGATTTGACTTGTTTTTAAGCTCTGATCTGTTTTGTTGTAATATGCCTTCCATGCTGTCAGTAACAGTATTGAAAAATATTTGTGTATCTAAAGCAAAATCTGCTCTTTTAGATAAACCATACAAGACTCATGTCTGTGTACAGGGCAATACTCTGCAGTAGGACTTTATATATACTGTACAGTATGTTTTTTTTTTCCCCTGCTTAAAAATGTACTTTAATTAGATTTCTTAATTATTATTTTTTTGTGACACTTGGCAAATAATTAAAATCGCAAAAGAAAAAATATCAAAAACCAACATTAAAGAAATCTAAAGAAAATACATTTTTAAGCAGGAAAAATAAAAACATAAAAAATAAATACAAGTTATACTGCATTCAGACAGATACCAGAGTCCCAAAGTGAATTTATATACCGGATACCTTCTTTTTCTGTTTTACTTTTTGATATGTACCATGCCTATGAGACTAAAATAAAGGAAAGAAGAATACACATTGGGAACCCTAAATAAAACAAAGGAAATTCAAATAAAAGTTCAGTGCTCAAACACCACACTCTTTATATAAAATAGGACTCAGCAGCAGCCAGAATAATCTTTCTCAACTCCCCCAGAAGAATCTTTCTCAACTCCCCTGTCATCAGTCTTGACCTTGGCTTCACCTTAAATCCACAAAAGCAACAGATTTTACACTGTCTGATCAGCTAATTTAACATCTCAGTCAAAATTAGCAATGGACCAGAACTAGACCACATGGGAATGTAACTATTCCCGTTTTAAGTTTTTGCCTAACGAATATGGCATCTAACAACATTGATATAAAAATTGGCTGCGGTTAGTGTGTCTACATTTTTATCAGTATAATGTCAGTATACTGCATATGGAAGGTGAGGTGCTGAATTTCACAAAAGTAAGGTAAGAAGACCTCTTGAGTGTCTAATGGTTCCTATATAATTCTAATTTTCCACCGGTCCGGAGCACAGCAAACCCTCAAGTACGTAGGAAGCCTGCAAAGGATAATAGTTTGCCAGACGCTGGAGGCCTTCTGTTACATGACCCAACGGACCCAACGCCTCGCATTGACACTGGCCCCACACCCTCCGCTGGACCTCAGGTTACTCCGCATTAGTGGATTTTTACCAGTGACTGATCATCCCCATACGGTACCTTGCCAATACCTCCGCTTGTTACCATGAGAGACCGGACCAATCCTCTGAACAAATAACTTGCTGCCGAACCTGAGACAATTTTCTTCTCCAGTGAACCACAACTCCGCTTGGCTCCAAAAAACAGCAGGAGGTCAGCATCCTCCGTCGAGCCATTAAAGCTGGAAGAATTGACGATCACCACAGCATACAAATAAGTGAGGCATAACAGGAACGGACTCACCCAGGCACACTAAAAACCCAGCTGGTTATTCACATTATACGGTACCGTATGGACTTTTTAGTTATCAGTCACGGTCCTTTTTAAATAATTTTTATTTTCTTTTACGTCTAATGCTAATGCAATTTTTTTTTGTTATATATGTTTTTATGAATTTGTACATTAAATGACCTATTATGAATTGAGGGTACTCGCACTATTTACTATTTATCGTTGTTATTATCCAAGAATATAAACACCTAGCTCCATTTTGAATTAAAAAAAAAAACACATTTAAAAGAATGGGTCGGCCTCTGATTGGCTGAGAGAGCTTTCTCAGCAAATCAGTAGCCGTCCATTCTTTTAAATGTGCTTTTTTTAAAAATTCTCCTTCCTCCCTCCTTCAGTTTATACCGGGAGTATAATATGCGATAAACTGCAGGAGATTTATCACATGTAAAAATGGTACATCAAGTGCCATATCGTAGATGAACCTACTGGGATTCTGTCGGGGAAGCTCAGGGGAAATTGGTTCCTACTTGTCCTTAGGACAAGTCGGACAAGTGTATGGGGCCCCCATACACTTGTCCGACTTGTCCTTAGGGCCCCTAAGACTTCTGTGCTCTGTTATGGGTGTAACTACTGGAATTCTTTACTAGTATTTTTTTTTCTTCAATTTTGTATGTTTATACTACATATACACACACATTTTTTACATATACTGCACATACTAACATACAGTATACATACATACAACTGATACTTATACATAAGGCCACTATAATAAAATGAGTACTGAGCATCTTGCAAGAGTGGGAGAAGAAACATGTCAGCCCAAAACATAAACATATGGTAATTGCTCAATATTTGGGTATTTGTATGAATAGCAGAGTCACACTGGCATGGCGATCAATACTCCCAATAGCTGCATGATATTTCAGAGTGTTTGCTCATGTTGTGTATTTTCGAGCCACCACATGAACACATTTTACTAAACATCACCTGCTATTCTCAATGAGCCTAAACAAAGTTTCAAAAGCTCCAAAGTCAGATATTGATTCTGTGAGCAATTTACAATTTTAACTTTGAACATCTAAAAGTGTATTCAGGGGGATAGTGTGTTAATGTGCTGCTCAGAAGGGATTAAAATACCAACAAGTCACCTGTGAAATTTGAAATGTTCTGTTTTATGGTGTGATGCCTAGCAGGGGGATGCCACAGATAATATGAGATGATTTATAGAACTGTGTAAAGTGTTCTTCCAGCACATTCTAAATGTCAGATTAAAGAATGAGAATAGGGTTGTTGTTTTTTTAACACTTTTGTTAGACACTGAAAAAAGTAGTAACAAATACAGGTTGAGTATCCTGTATCCAAAATGCTCGGGACCAGGAGAATTTTGGATAACGGATTATTCCGTATTTTGGAATATTTTAATATTTCAATTATGTATTTTGAAGTATCTTGCATTTATGCTGTATAAACACATGAAATGCACACAAATATATTTTATTTGTTCAAAAAACAAGGTTTTAAAACATGAAACAAAATTTGTGTTCTATCTCAGATATTGAATTTGAATGCCAAGCAATCATTTTCTTGTACATATATAGTGCCAGTTACATACCATGTCCTCAGTAGTGCCAGTTACATATCATGCCCTCAGTAGTGCTGTTACAAATGTCCCTAGTGAGTTTTTAGCAAAAAATTTTTTTCCCACTTTCTGGAATGTATGGTTTTCGGAATAATTCGGATAAGGGATATTCGGATACGGGATACTCAACCTGTAGTATGTTCTAGACTAGAAATATTATATAAAGCAAATATATTACCTGAAAATGTAAGCATATATTATAAGCTTTCCCAGGAATGAAACATGCGATTTATGATAACAAAATAACAAAATTACAGTATAGAATAATAAAAAATTCAATTGTTTAATGATTTTAATGACAGTGGAGCTGTTATGATGAAAGATCATATGATATTTAATAACAATTTAAAAACATGACATACATGACACAATAAATGAAAAATGCATAAAAATAGTGATTTTGGAAAAATATGGACCGGAGGCTGAAATGAATAGGACCAATGGATGATGATTGCTGGTGAGATAAGGGGTATAGCTAATATAAAGTACAGTTGCCCACTGGGCTGATAGTTACCACTTATGATTTTGGAATGTCCAATCCCGATTGTGGTTGTGGGTCGAGATGTCCTCAGATGTTTGCGACTGCACGACCACTTAAGTGGGACCCATTGATGTTGTAGGCTAGATGTTGGTAAAGCCACGGGTGTCTTGTGTCGCTGTAGGTAACGATCTCCTGGGAAATATTGGGCAGGTGTCCTCAAGGCTGGCGGGGTCTTTGAGACCAAGTGTTCAATGTTGGAGAACAAGAATGTCCAACCTCGATTCCTGCTGGTGGTGTGACCCAACAAAGGGGTGAGCTGGTATCCAATGGTAATGGAGGTATATAGGGAAATGTCCTCTGGGTGTGGGGAGTGGGCGACCGTGATCGCTCAAAGGTCCAATTGGAGGGGATCAAATATAAAACAGCAGGTCCTTTGATAAAGCTGCACCTTTCCAAGCAGCGAAATGCGTCAGGAGTTTACCTTGGACCGGACCTGCTATTTTATATTTGATCCCCTCCAATTGGACCTTTGAGCGATCACGGTCGCCCACTCCCCACACCCAGAGGACATTTCCCTATATACCTCCATTACCTGGGACGTAGGGAACACCGAAACATGATCCAGCTAAGGATCCTCCCCCCCCTGGGCATCACAATAGAGAAGAGGGATAGTAAAGTGATGAAATTATAAGTATGAAGGTCCCTAATATATGTTTGGAGGTAGAGAGTGTGTGAAAAAAAGAGTGCATACATAAATAATAGACAAACATGATATAAAAAGTGAATGTGTATTTAAGTTGTGATGCCCTGAGACAGTCCAGCCAGAGCAGCCCGGGGGGCCCCACGCCCAGATGTCAACCCCAAATTTTCTGACACTATACACAAATAAATAGGACTTACTTGGAATTATGCCTCTGTCTCAGTGCAGTCCATGCTGGTTAATGCCGAAGAATTCCCAAAAAAATCTGTGCCAACACTTTTGCCCACACTTAAAATGCTGGTAAAACTCCAATTCGATAGGCAAAAGGATTATGAAAGGATTCCGGCAGAAATTCCAATCAAAGGATGTACTATAAGACATCCTTTGACCCGTGAATAATTATCCAAAGAAAATAGTGCTGTGACAGAAAACAGAGAAAAAAGGGCATTGCTCCGCCGAAAGAGTAGAAAACGGAAGAGGAAATGACAAAAGGGCCGGTGGACCGCAAACTGGAATTGCTGTGTGGAACGCACGGCACTTCTGGTCTACGAAAATTGCGGCAATCGGATTGGCTAGAAAACCTGTTTGAGCCCAGGAAGTGAGTACAAAAGAGACTCCTGGGCTCATCAGCAAATACATCCAGCTTGAAAAAAGAGACATTATTTGCATCTCTGAAACGCGTTGAAACGCTGACAAAAGCACCTTGGCACTTGGACACTTTATCTTTGATGCACTTTCTTGGAACGCACTTGCACTTTGGAACCTGGGACCAAACAGGAATAAGCTCACTGCGGTGGTGCCGCAGACTTTGAACATCTAAGTATAGCCTACCGCAGTGCTTATTAATGGGGAGATACCCATTGAATGTTTGATTGTCTTGCACCCGGAACCGGAGTGACATTTTCAATTAAGTATTGCGTCCTTGTTATTTTCATTGTATTGCACCCATTCACGTGTTTGTTTTTTATTTTAAAATAAATCCTGTATCAAATAATAAAATCAATTTGATTCTGTGAACATCTTTTAGGTAAGATGTGCCACACTCCATATACTCTTGTGGTCCATATTCTTTGTTTGGTAAATGGTGGTGTACCCCCATTTTATATCGGAGTGTGCTGCACCAAGCCTGATTAATTGCGCTCTTATTACCACAGCGGGTGAAATGTAATAGGATGAGAGATTCAGAAAGTGAAAGATTTGGTAAAAATTACCAGATTTTTTAAAGCGGCAATCATTTACAAATGATGACAAAATCAGACTGGTTTTGCAGTGTAAATGATTGCCGGTTTAAAAAATCTGGAGATTTCTTACCAAATCTCTCACTTTCTGAATCTCTCATCCTATGAAATTTCACCCAGCATTTTTTGTCTTTCTTAGATGACCTTCCAACTCTGTCAACCTTAGCCATGTCGACAATATTTCAGGTGTCGAACTTGGCCCTTTCGACCTTCAGTGGTCAACCAAATGCACGTTGACCTAAATACGGTCAACCCTATGACCTACACCTATGTAACGTATGCCTCTATTTTAGTGCATTTTCCATCTGCCTTTTTGGCACAGGATGCCCGAACGTCACAAGAACCCCTGTCTCTAGTAAGTATGACAATGTATTTCCTTAAGGGGATGAGTGATGTTTTCACAGCGTATCCACTGGCCCTTATTCTGGTTAACTCGCAAAGGCAAATTGCTTCTCAAATGGACAAACCATGCGCACTGCAGGTGGGGTAGATGTAACATGTGCAGAAAGAATTGGATTTTGGGTGAGTTGTTTCTGTGCAATATAGATCTCACTTTGAATTAAAACCCCACACAAATCTAACTCTCTCTGCACATATTACATCTGCCCCACCTGCAGTGGACATGGTTTTGTCCATTTGAGACATAATTTGCCTTTGCGAGTGAACCAGAATAAGGGCCAATATGTGAAGATCAGACCATGATGATATTAATTTGGCAAAAAGGAACCCTCAAATGCGTATATAAAGATTTGTCTCAATGATACTTAAATTATTTCCATTAAAGCTCTCTGCCTTAAATATAGTTCTTGTACCGTACATACATTTTTGTGTTTTAATCTAATCAGAGCAGAACTCTTCTCACAAACTTCAGAACTTTATGAGTTATGTTTCTGGGATTAAACAGGCTCTTTAATCATTTACAGCGCTCCCAACAGATCTATATTTTCATGTAATAAAATTAATGCTCAAATTCTTGCCAATCATTTTATCAGTGGAATTAACCATATCCTTTATGATCTCATAATAGCTCCTGTATCCCCACAAAAACCATTCTCTGAAATGCTGCGCACACTATTTCTTGTACATTGCTGCAACTGATACTGTACATTCAGTCCCTAGGTTGTCATTTCACAAAAGCGTACTTTTTATCAACCTTGCGCTGTACTCCCAACAGTTTATTGCGCCCTACAAAGAAATGATGACGATGGTATTCAATGTCAAACTATGTTTTGCCTTCCATTATTCATTCTACCTGTCCCTTAAAAAAATCTGTCCTTCTATTAGATCTTGTAAGTCATTACTTGTCACATACTGTACCAATCCCTGTAAAGTGTATCATTCATCTTTAAGGAAAACTCTGTGATAAAGATAGAATACAAAAAGGTCTGGGATTCCATAACTTTGGTGAAATTCAATCTACAGTGAATATTTTGGTTTGTTTATGTTAAAAAAAAAAATATTTTACTAGGTTGCCTTCCACTGAACATTAGAAAACCTGGTTAAAGATTACATCATTTTGGATTTGATTCTTGTATTTTGCTGTGTTCCTTTTTTAGAAGAGTTGATTGGTTCAGATTCGATGAAACAAACCTGAACTTTGGGGACCCAAGTTGAACTGAATTCAAATTTGGTTTACTTGTTTGTTTGCATGAGGACCAAGTGCGGCTTCCGGTCTTCCATTGACTTCGGAACTTGGATTTAAAAAACTTTTTGGATGGTACATAAGTCTCTCCCTCATGTTTTCATTAGCTATTATACTTGGGAGGGTACATGGTGAGGTGGGCAAAATTGAATGGAAATTAAGGAGATTTATGCTAATCATACTATAGAAATAACAAGTTTCAAATTTATATGATTTTAGCTGTTTTTATTGATTTATATAGAAATCCAGATTCAAACCCCAAACACTTTTGGGTTGTTTTGCAAGACCAATACAAAGAATATTTAGAACTAAAACCAAATCGTTAGAGTCTGCAAACATGACTATTTTTAAGTCAACCTATATCTGTTGTAAGTTTAGAAATCCAATTCTAATTTACAGTGCCATTTAATATGGAAAACATTTTATTTCCTTTCATTATAAACTATGAATGTATAAAGATTAGCAAAATGTAAAAAAAGAAAGAAAAATGTTATGTATAATTTTGACACAATTCTGCAAACGTACATATTTCTCAGGCACAATGGTACACAGTGTTTAGCAAGGAATTCCCCAGATAACTTAGTACCACCTGGAATATATTGAATGTCTCTGTCTGAGTTCTATTTGTAGACAATAAGTTGAGGAAAGTGCAAATTTATAGACTATGAGTCTGATCATAGGTGGACACAGTCCATGGCATCTTTACGGGGTGCGTGGTGTGTGGCACGCTCCTGAGTCTCACTGGCATTGGGGTAAAGCCAATATGCTGGCTTCTCTTCAGTGCCAAACTGTAGCCAGGGCCGCCAACAGGGGGTGCTGTGGGTACAGTTGTCCCAGGCCCCGGCCTCTGGAAGGGCCCAGGCAGCTCATTTTTCCCATAGCAACCCCCTCCCCCCTCGACTGCCTCCATTGTGCTGCCTGCGCTGTGCTCGGTGCACTGAACGTAGCACAGGCTTCTTCAATGCAGGACGCCGGTGGCCAATTCAAATGCTGCACCAGCTTTTGAGCCAATCGAAGCTAGTGTACCGTTAGCAAATCAGAGCGGCGTCCGGTACACGAGCTTTGATTGGCTGTGCTTCGAGACCTGCTGCATTCAGCAGGAGGGGATGAGGGAGCAGGAGTTGGGCGGTAAGTGAAGGGAGGAGGTAAGATAAGAGGGGAGCCCGGGATAATCTATCCCGGGCCCCAAAATTCCTAGTGGCAGCCCTGACTGTAGCACCGATCTCCAGGACCCCCAGAGTGATGAAAACAGAGGTCAGGCCGCAAGATATATAAGCCAAATTACATTCCCTGCACCTGTTCACTATCGGCCTTGGTACTGCACATGCCGCATACCCCGGATTCTATGGGCTGTAGCCAAAGCGGCACACAGAGGCATCCCAGAGGAAGGGAAACCTTCCTAATGGGACTGCCGTGGGTGACTGGCAGGTCGGGCTTCTAATAGGAAGTCATTGCCAGTCACAGGAAAGCCAGTGTAGTCTCACAGACAGTCAGAGCACAGTGGTAGATTTTACCAGGGAGGGTCTGCAGTCCTGGAGCCCATAGGTAAAAACCGCCACTGACCCTGACCATCAGTTCCCTGCACCAGTAGGCTGAGTTTTTTTTTATATATATCGTTGCATTTGTATCTAGAGTGAATGTCCGTGGCTGACCGTCGTAGCCCTGCCCCCTCATACACCTAATGCCGCAATTTGCAGTTGTAAAGGATAGGGGCAGGGCTTAATGCAGTAAAATACCTGCCCCCATCAGAGTCCTGCTGCTATAACAGGCATTGACCCTTTCTCTCTCTCTTTCTCTCTCTCACACACACACACACACACACACACACATACACACCCTCAGTATTTTGCACATGTATCAACAGGAGTCTATGGGGTATGATCTGGATTAACCTGCAGTAATGCAGTACCCCATAGGCTGCTCTGGGCTAATGCCATCTGAAGACAGTGTTAGCTGCTGTGGCTTGGTAACATTTACCTTGGAAAATTATGGAGTCTGTTTATAAAGTAAGAAAAAAAAAAAGATATTGGCGTTATCTGATGGGTTGCTCCATATATCCAACTGGTAATTTAGGGATCCAGTAGACATTTTGGTAATGTTGACCTTTTAGCAAAGTTGACCCCCCCCCCCCCCCCGATAACTCACTGCCCTATAGATATGTTTGTCATTGGTAGAATCCTCTCCTAACAGACTCTGTCTGACGGCTTTCAACAACATTCATTCCTCTACGTAATTTAGCCAAAGGTAAGTGTAATAGAACATACTTCTGTGTATCCATGTGTTTTTCTATGTACGCAGAATTCATTACCGGCTTTTATATCTGTATAGTTCACAGTAGGGGTTGCAGAATACTGTATAATCTCCCTCTCTGTCATCTCCATCTCCTTTACTTCTAACACGGCGACTCGCTTCTAATCTTTGCCAGTATGTCATACAGATATCTCAATTTAAAAATTGATAAAACTAGCAAATAATTTTCCAATCATCTTACTGCTCTGCGGACCTAGACTTATCTTTAGGAAACACACACAACTTTGAACCTCCTCCGCCATTTGTCTGCATAATGTGCCAGTTTTATTTATTTTCTCATTTCTCACTATAATGAGTTACTGTCATGGCCTGTGCTGGGAACCATACACAGTTTACTGGTATCTGTATATATATATATATATATATATATATATATATATATTGGCATAGTCAGTGCTCAATGCAAATGTTTGTAGTAGGTAACCCACATTCAGTCCAAACTGAACAGTCGAAAAAAAATCCTGAGCCAGTTCTAGATACCCATGTACTGTACAAGCTTTATTTATCCTTGTCACTGACAGTATGAAACATGTTTTTGCAAATTTCAAATAAATCTGTCTGTTACTATAAAGTATATATGGTTATAGGAAACCTTTACTGTGCTTAGGGCCTACATTAAATTTCAACAACAACCCGATGGCTTGAATGAATAAAAAATAAAATTACAGAAGTGTTGGGCCTTGGTAGCCAGATGGGACTTGTGAGAGGTCTGATGTGTTGGATTTTTTAACCACTTCATCGTTTACTTACCGTATGTCACCAGTTACTGCTGGGAATCTGACAAGCTCTGTTTCATGTTGTGGCATGGGCGTTTGTTGTGGCAAGGTGCGATGCTATTCTTTTGTCTGATCTCCATTGCGCCTCTCTGGGAACTTTACAGGACAAACTTAATATCCCACCTATTGGCTCATTTACTTACTGCAAATTCAAGTGTGACTCTTTATAAGTTATCCTTCCTCTTACCTCATCACTAGACCTTTGACTAAATGTCATTATAATTCATATAGGAACGGATTTATTTCTACACTCTCTAAAGTTTTGCTTGGGAAGGTGATCTCAGAGGAAAAAACCTGGTACAGAGTGATAGAAAGGGCCTCGCAGTCTTCTGTTTCCTCCTATAGGGTGTCCCAGGGCACAAAAAGAGGTCTGGCCCCTACACAAATTGGGTTAGGGAAGTAAGATATGGCAAAGTTGCATAACATAGAGGGGATAAAGGACATTTAGATGGGTATAAGAGTGTAGAGACTGGATAGTACTTAGATAGTCAAGAGGCCAAGACCTCCAGCCACAGAGCCGTTGTAGAGCATGTTTCTGCACAAGTGGTCTTCCTGTTGTTCCAAACAAATTGCAATAAGATGATTGGACAGAAGAGAGAACACATGAGGGATCAGCCACAGGGGGAGTCTGAAATAATTTACAGTAGTTTGGGAAGAACATTCATTTTTTAATCACATTTATGCAACCTATCCAAGAGATTAAAAAAACTAGAACTGAGGTAGAAGGGTTGTAACAGAGAGCCATAATTATCTGATATAATTATCTTAATAAATTTGTCACCAAAGCTTAGCAAAATTTTAGTCAGAAAAGGCCCCAGTGGTGTCAGGAAGAAAAACCGCCATTAAGAATGTGATTGAAGGAGGTCATAAGATGGGGAAAAAGAGGACCTCAAAAGCTGGAGCAGGCATCTGAGAGAAGACCCAGAACTAGAACTGAGGTAGAAGGGTTGTAATAGAGAGCCATAATCATCTGAAGAAATGTATCTTCAAAGCCAAAACTGAGCAAAGTATTAGTTATAAAAGTATTTGTCACCTAGTGGTGTCAGGAGGAAAAACACTGACTCTGGTGTCCAGAGGATCAAAGGAATAGGAATCCATAAAATAATCGGAAAACTAAAATGACACCGGAATGCTCATGATGTTTGTGTTCATATCCTTGATTTTACTGCTAATTGCCTCTATATTCTATTAGCGTTTCTTTAAAAATACAAATTGATATAACTTTACCAGGCACAGTTTTCCTTGATATTGTTTTTGTTTTTTAGTGTTGCAAAACTATAAGACTGTATTATTATTTTCCTTGCACCTGTGAAGCTATTAGATCAGACTATTTTATTTTGGTAAATCATATTTCTGTTTCTATCTTAGTTACTTTGACTTTGACCTTTTTAGATACTTTGTTGCATTCCCCTGGAGAATTTATTTGATGGCTACTTAATCTCTTCTAGTTTTGACAATTAAAACTCTGTATTTTTCTGTTTACCTTTCATACTTGATTATCCCAGTCCATATGATTTAATGCGTTCCTGAGCTGATTAAATGTAACTCTACATAATTGATGACCCTTGTTGCTCCCCATGGTAATGTTTTATTAAAAGAAAAATTAATTATTATGTTATGTTTACCATCTCCAAAATACTCTTCACGCCTGTATATGCCAGTGTATCTCAAGCCACTGTCCCCAAGGTGCAGTCTGCTGCTACTGTAGGAGGCAATGAGCTTGATAAAAGCTGTTCACTGATTTCCTCACCTTGTCCTTATCTGACCCCCTGCTGGTGCCTGGTATGACGTTTGACCATGTTAGGGTAATGGTTCTTCAATGCCTCCACATCGCTGCTGTGACTTTCTGGGTGGTCTTTACTAAGATTAAACCTTTGTTTGTTTGTCAGTCCGAGGTTTAGAAGTACGTCAAATGGCTGACCTGGGATAAACCATTTACCAGGAGACCTCAGCATCAGTTCCTCCTGCAATAAACCGAATCACTGCCCTGAAAGTCTAGCAACTGCCCAACAGAAGTAGGAGTGGTCAGTGTTCTGCAATTGCTTCATCCAACTGTGAAACCCAAATAAAGCCTCACAAAATTATATTATTTTTATCTCCTCTTCCACTGAATATCCTAGAAGCAGCTGTCATACTGTACTTAATGGTTGATGTTGCAGCATCGGTTCTAAAACAATGAAATCTGAATTTTGTGCCTGATTCTAGTCCCTTCGATCCCCGGCATGTAATCTACTTCTTCTTTATTTAGCACCTTCTAGAAGATACTGTACTAGATTGAATCTGGTTGCCCATAGCAACAACCCATCTTTAAGATAACTCGGATCTTAGTAAAATAAACCCTAATATGTCTATTGGCATTGCAGAATAATAATCATCTCCGACCCTTGTTCTCAATTAATGACTTGTCAAATTCATCAACTGTATTTATATTGCATCTCTTTCCAATAATCTTATATCACAAGACAATATATTTAAGTTCATTTTAGATTTTCCAGTTATTTTTTTGATAATTTAAATTTGACACGGTGATAAACAGAACAACCTCTCCTGTCCATATCCCATATACCACAAACTATAATCTACA
Organism: Crinia signifera; assembly: GCF_055691185.1. Lineage (NCBI taxonomy): Eukaryota > Metazoa > Chordata > Amphibia > Anura > Myobatrachidae > Crinia > Crinia signifera. The sequence continues at coordinate 79,561,591 of NC_139228.1, read as the reverse complement.
AAGGTTTCATCTCTGTTACAAGAGCTACAAATGAAGCAATATCTAAATGTATCAGCTTCTCTATTGACTGTACTTCTCGAAGCAGAGTGACATAATACAGACACTGTCGTGATTTACAAAACTCTTTTAGGGTGCAGTTCATTTGGATTTACTAAATACACCAATGGACTAGATATACGGGGTGCCACAGATATGCTCATTAGTTGTTATATGATTGCATGGTATCATTTGAATTGTTAATTTTATTGCCTTTTTTATGTGAATTTTTAAGTGATCTCATTAAAATGGATTCATGATTTTATATATTTTTTTGATTAATTTAAATCATACTAATTTTATACAAGTGCTTAATTGATTAATTGACTTCATTTGTGTAGTGTGGAAAGCGCTCCAAACTGTGTGACTCATTTCACTAAGGAAACAGCACCTTAGTAATTTGGAGCTGCAGCCTGCATCTTAACAAATAGTTTTTTGGGATAACCTTTGCAGCATTCATTGGAAGCAGACTAGCACCCAGTGGTGTAGCTAGGTGTCACGCGTGCCGGAGTGTGGGGGAGCAGGCTGCACGGCTCCGGCGCCCTTTGATGTGTTGGCGCCCGGAGCTCGTGCTCCGCCCTCCCTACGCCCCTGCTAGCGCCTACTCTTTTTTCTGTTTTACATGTGTATTAGCTTGAAACTTTTAATCAGGCCCTAGTATTCAGCTTAAGTTTTAGTGATATCGAGACTTCAGCACTGATGGTTTATCAAAGTAACTAAGGTACTAATTAAGGGCCTGATTCTATTGCACACACTCCCCTGCGCGTTCGCACAGGGGAGCGATGGTTTGGGATGAAGGTTTTTCCTTGTAGCACTAAGCAACGGCGACACCAGATCCTGGCTGCACCTTATAGCTGCTGCTAGCAAGTGGGGAGACCCGGCCCTGCAGCACCCACATATACCGGTGTATAAGAAGGGTATAAAAACCACTCTGATAATCACATTGGGAGAGCAACGAAACGCGTTGGAAACCCATATCTGCACTTACTACAATTCATCTGGTGGTGGATCTGTTGTTCTTTGCACACCATCTACAAAATTCAGCGCATTATTCCATTGAAAACCTATACCACTGCCTACCTACTGGGGGAAGCCACTGCCAAGAATTGCCTCCAGTGACCAGCAGACAATTTCCATCGTGCCCCAGGTCACTCAACTAGAGAGGACTCACTCCACCTTGAACAGCCACACTTCCATTGGCATAATGGGACTTACAAAAATACCCCTCAATGCCATCCTTTAAAACAGGAGGACTTTCGTCATTTGGAGTGGAGATCCAATTCTAATCTAAATATAACGGTACTTGTGTAGTTTCACGGCGCCGGAAGTGCAGAGGCTCTCGTGCCGCTCTAGCTATGAAACTTGGCAGCCTGCCAGGTAGCGTAGCGCTGCGCGTGCCAAATGTAATGAACAGACAAACGGGGCTTAAAAACAGACAAACGGGGTTTATAAATTGCACACCCCGGCACATCGCACACCCCGGCACACCGCTGGTGTTCCCAATGTAGACGCTAACTTATTTAGCGTCTCAATTCACACTCCCGGCACTTCGGCTTAGACGCGCGCGGACAGCGTTACGTAGTCAATCAGGGAGCTACGCAGTTTGCGTAGTCAGTCAGTCAGCAGTAGCCCTGTATGAGACACTGAGGTGAATGTGTTCCTGAATCAGCCCCACTATCCACGCCCACCCGAAGCGTGGCGAGCGGCGGCGGTACGCGTCCTACGACCTTTTCATACCCCCACTATCCACGTCGGTGTGGAGTTGAGAATAGATTAGTGTGGCGAGCCCGAAGCGTGGCGAGCGCGGCGAGCCCCGCGAGGGGACGCGGATACCTTCAGAGCTATCAGAGTCAACTCGCTGGCTTCACAGGTGTCAGCGTCCGCTCGCCACGCACCGAGCCCGTGATAGCTGTGAAGGTATCCGCTGCGCTCGCCACGCTTCGGGCTCGGTGGCTCGCTGCGCTCGCCACACTAATCTATTCTCAACTCCACGCCGACGTGGATAGTGGGGGTATGAAAAGGTCGTAGGACGCGTACCGCCGCCCCTCGCGGGGCTCGCTGCGCTCGCCACGCTTTGGGTGGGCGTGGATAGTGGGATTTACACGGTCCACAGCTGTGGCGTCCGCTAGTGGCACTGAGGGTGGGTTTCAATAGTGTTCCCCTAGGGCCACCTAAATTTAGATGCTTTTGCGTCTAAATTTAGATGTACCCCTTCACCTAAGTAATTCCAGACGCATTTCGGTCTGGGTTTACAAGCCCCAACACCTTTGCGGCTTGCAAGGTGCCTGTATTCTAACGCTTTAGCGTCTGAATCCAGGCTTTCCGGCTTCTTAGCGGCTATCTATGCGACTCGAGATTCAGACGCAGTTGCGTCTGAATCTCGTGTACAGTTTAGAAGCCCCGGCATCGCTGTGCCGGGGTGTCCACTTTAATATACCCCCGTTGTCAGCGCTGCCCAGGCGCTGCCTATTTCACTGTGGAACTACAAGTGCCACAGTGACAGTGACCTCTCAGTGCCTGGGCAGCGCGCTGCTGCTGCCCGGCGCTACGCTGTCAATACAGCAAGAGCGGCGCGAGCACACTCTTTCTGAGGTAGAGAGGCACGCGCACGGTTAATCAGAGCCTCTGGCAGGCTGCCAAGTTTCATAGCTAGAGCGGCACGCGAGCCTCTGCACTTCCGGCGCCGTGAAACTACACAAGTACCAATATAACATTAACTTTCTTATCATATAGGAACAGACCCACCACCCATTGTATAGGTTTATTTTTGTGCAGTCTTATACAAGGTGCTTTCATTTTAAATATTTACCTTTATGTGTATACAATTGAATGCAACTGGTCATTTGTATACATTTTTCCTCTAAATATTCATTTTAAGTATTTTAAATAAAAACTGTTTCTTTGTAAAGATCATCCAATTTATAAAGAAAAACAAATAATATTTACAGTAACAATTATTAATTGAATCTCAACTTCAGCAGCGCTGCTCAGAACCGGATTGGTTCATCCTTTCTTCTCATAGTCACAATCAGGTAGGACTAACCGACATTGCAGCTGCTGTGAGCGGCACCCCCTGTTAAGCGCCATCTGATAGATACCCACCATAAGGTATCCACCAACCCCCTTCCTTGCCACTGTGCATGTGCAGCAGCCCCGTTCCGCCTGCTATGCTGTGGGAAAGGGAGTTTCCAGACAGCCTTCTGCGTTTACCTTTGACACAAGTACATTTAGCTTTTATGTGTATCAAACATTTAAAAACCACTCACCTGCATTGATTACATTAGGCTGACACACCTTCCAATGCAGTATGAATGTAATGTGTGTAATAATTAAGGTAATAACAAAGCAGACTAACGAATCAGCTGGTATAGAATATTTAATGAACACGAATAGTAACTGTCAATCGGACAATAGTTCATTCAATATATATCTGTGTCAGTCTACTAAGTATTTACATTTATATACAGATCATGCGTGTCTTTCAGCAGACGAGGTTAGTGATGGCGTAAGTAGGGTAATAAACATGTGTTGCACATTACGCTGGTAAAATAGGAACAGCATGATCTGGATTTAAGTATCCTTAAACATGTTTATCTGAACCAATGACATAGACAACCGCAGGATGATAACATTGTTTACATCCCAAGAGACAGGTGTGGGAGCGAAGAGAATGAGTGTCTTGGTTACCAAGGATGGCAATGTACTGTCTTCATGTGCATACTTCAATAGCAGTAAAGAAACGGCATATTAATGTACTTCAGCATTCAGTAAGGATGATATATTGTAATTGTCCCTTATTCCATAGTAAAGCACACATCTTAACTATCCCAATTTTCACCCGTGACCCACAATGTCCTGCATACGGGGAGGGGGAGCAGTTGGGCTGTCACAGCTTCTATTCACCGAGAGAGAGGGTCAGGGGTGGTTCATAGAGCGTCGGGCATGCCACCACAGTGAGGAAAATAGGGGCGTGGCTTGGGCCTGCAGCACTATTTACAAGGCTGCACACCCTATGTGTGAGGCCACTCCCCCTCACATCCAAGGCTGCAGCCTTTTTTCGGCTAAACCACTTCAGTGGTGTTTTTTTTAGGGAACGCTCCCAATTGGGCAAGTTTTTTTGGGGAAGCCCCCTACACACACACACACATTATGTTTCCATAGGCAGCGCCGCTGAGCACTCCATCAGCCATTGCCCGGCCCTTCCCCCGGCTGTGTGCAGGGTGACTTTAACAAGGTCACGCCACGCACAGCCGGGGGGGAAAGAGGCAGGGCCAGGCAGCAGGAGCCAGTCAGAAGCTGAATCTGACTGCAGCACTGATCTTAGCGCTCAGCGGTACTGCCCGGCAGGAGGGAGTGCAGGCAGCGGCACTCCCGAGAAATTTCCGGGTGTGCCACATCATAACCACAGCATGAACTGGAGCATAACCCTGAAAATTCTCGGGAGTACCAGTCAAGGGGATAAGGCTCGCAAGTGTTCCTATTTAATGGACGCAAAAGTTGGGTGGTATGGTTAAAGTGAGCATAGGGCTTGAGGAGCATTATTTGACCTGGGTGCCAGGGTTCTATACCAGTTATACTATAATGATTTTTGTAGGGTATGGATCGCATAGGTCGACAAGCAAAAGGTCAAGAGTCAATAGGTCAACCACTAATGATCAACTGGAAAAAGGCTGAGACATGAAAAATGTCAACATACCAACGGTTGACCTTTTGTTTGTTGTTTTATTGACCGCATCCGACATTTTTACCTTTAGTTCTATGACTGAGTGGTAAGGGGCCCCAGTATATTACTTGCCTAGGGCCTACAATGCTGGTAAGACCGGCCTGATTCAGGTACTCCGTTGGCTAGATGCAGGGGCAATGGTGCAATGGAAAGCCTGGCCATGCCAAGGTACTTTTCTTTGGTTTGGCCAAATCATTGGAGGTGTGGCCAAAATCCCATTGAAAAAAATATTAAAACAAGTATTTGCTGCACTTTGCATTGGAAAGAGGGGTCCTACAATTGTGCACAATTTGTCAGCTTTAGGGATGAGTTTTGGCGACAGCATCATGTACGTACAGTAGGTTGGCATGACTAGGCTGATTTGGAGTTGCACAAATATTATTTTTTACTATTGATACTCTCTTAATGAACACCTTTCATCTGTGTAACACTTTATAACACATGGCTTCTTTCTTATTTACACTCACTAGCACCTTAGCCTCCCGCTGGTGCGATGCCATGGGGCGGTTGTCCTTTGATGGCTCTGTAGGGTTATGTGCCCTGGCCTTAAACTTAGTATTAGGTAGTGGCATCACTAGGATGGAGTGGGCAACTCCTGGGTATCATCTTCCAAGGCGTAACACCACAGTGCTGACTCCTGCAGAGTAACAGGATCAGGGTACTGAACTGTAACATTAGGGGCGACATGCACTAAGCCTTGAAAAATGAAGAATGATAAACCACCAACCAATCAGCTCCTACCTGTCATTTTTCAAACAGTCTGTGACATGGCAGTTAGGAACTGATGGCTGATGGTTTATCACTCTCAATTTGATAACTTTTTAAGCTTAGTACATCCGGCCCTAAGTGCAGGACTTCCCTCCTGTCCCTGTTCAGGAGCTATCACTCTCAGGAACCAGCCTGCATCTCCTGGACCCTAGGAGATACTAGCTACAAGGCTGGGGGATACTAGCTGCCAGGCTACCCATGAGGCCACGCCCAAACTCACAAGGTTACGCCCCATTGTTCTGACAGACTAATTAATCTGCAGAAAAAAATGGTGGGGGTTTGGCGCTCTCTGGGGGTGATATGTTTTCAGCTGCGGGGCTCCAGATTAAGAGGGAGGCCGCCCTCTTGGAGATAATGAATAAATACAGGGGTGTCTGGAGACCTGCGCTTTGTTTGTTGTGCGGTGAGATAAGGCTGTCTAGGCAGTGATAGGTATACAACAAGTGGTTTATTTTTTGAGTAAACAGAAAAAAACTAAGTACTGCACTGTGGCAGGTAATGGATTTAAATGTGACAAAAGAAGCGGGGAGAGGGGGGGGGAGGGGGTGGTCGTCAGCTCACCGCTGCACCTGAAGAGGTGTCTGTGGTCTGTCTGACTTAATGGCAGCAGGAAAAATTGGGGCAAGTGTGTGCAAACAACTGTTTTACTGTTCACAGAATTGCGTGCCTTAAGTTAAAAATTATGGGGGGTGGGGGGACCATGAGGTAGGGATGAGGCTGGTATTAGACCTACCTCCCAACAGTCCTATTTTTCGTGGGCCGTCCCAGTTTTTTGGAACTGTCCTGCCCCCTGCCCGGTGCTGGCAGTGTCCTGTGGTGGGGGCAGTTGCGAGTCCCCCCAGTCTGGAGGGAATGGACGCTGTGTGCATGCGCACAGCATCTATTCAGCGACACAGAGGGTGAAAAACGGGGGTGCGGCCTGATGGTGCCCTCATTTGCAGAGGGCATGCCCCCTTCATGCGAGTGTCTTCTAAAGATGAAGAAGTTGGGAGGTATGTATTGGGGACAGATTAGAGACCCATGTAGGCAGTTGTTGATTTGTTGGCATTTTGTGTATGCCAAATACCTTGATAGAGTTTTTTATAATTATTCTATAATTATTCTGACTGTGCTTGGTATTGTAAGGTGTAAATATGTGGTTTATTTTCCTTTCTTTGTCTAATTATATAGTAAGTATAATTGTCATAAATGTCTTTCATAGTCAGAAGTGTGAAACGTAAAAGTTATAAAAACAATGAATCATTTTCAACCAACATTTTAAAGGAAGCGTTCGGTAAGAGAAAAGGAGCTAGTGTGCATTTGTAAACACTGTGGTATAACGTTTTTATTCCATTTAAACCCATACAAATATATAAAATGAATACAATGTGAACAAGACATGTGGGCGCTGAAAGCTGCCTAAAATGTTGTGGGTGTAGCAATGTCACCCCACACTCCAACATAATTATCAAGCAAAATAAATATCACCAGTGTATCCATGGACGATAATGGTTTTTTAAAGTCCCTTATATGCAAAATGTCCAACAAATAGAGCGCAGGGAGCGCACCTGAAGACCTTCTTTGAGTGTGTAGTGGCATCGGCCATATTCTATGGAGTGGTCTGCTGGGGCAGCAGTGTATCAACTGCTGACAATAAGAGACTAAACAGACTGGTAAGGAAGGCCAGTTCTGTCCTAGGAATGCCTTTGGATTCTGTAGAGATAGTGGGTGAGAGGACAATGATCAGCAAGATCCTTATTGGATAATGCATCACACCCGCTCCAGAATATTGTGACGGAACTGTGTAGCTCTTGCAGTGATCGGTTGCTTCACCCTCGATGCTCAACGGAGAGATACCGCATGGTCTGTAGTAGATCTTCATGTTCTTAAGTAGCATACACACGTAGAGATGTGTTCTAAGCAATTTTGCTATTTAGGGTAGGCGATTTCCTGGTGTCCAGATCTCCCATGGGAGCACATACACATGGAGAGATTTGTGCTAAGCTATTTTGCTTAAGCGAAAAAAGACCTGGTAGTGATTCAGAATGAGAGATTGTGATCAATATCTCTCATTCTGTACACACAGAGAGATTTGCAGTCACTTGTTAAGCAATTTGACTAGATTTTGACTGCATGCACTGTGCAGTGAGGCCAAACCCCTTTAAAAAATTCGAAATTTGGAGCACACCCATTGCCAACATTCTAGATTTGCTGATGATAAGCAGGTATGTCCTTGGTGATTGATTATTGGCAATGTTAGTATGCGTCTTCAGGGGTATTTGGCTGGTAGTGTGACCCAACCTATTATGGTTATGGAGTATATTAAGGAATGGAGGACTGTGGCCCTATACTCTCCACTGCTTGGTGGTGTGTACAGTACTTTATTGACAGTGATTATATTATTGGACTTTGCAGAACAGATGTGGAAATAACTTCCCCCTTTCCAATCAGTAAAAGGTGGCAGTACAATTACAGTATAGTGGGGAAACATTAATCACTTCTAAAGAAACCACAAAAGTCAGCTTTTGGTTAAGGTGATGTGAAGCATTTCAGTAGTTTGTGGAACATCAGAATATCCTATGTTACTGTCATGGAATGACAATGGCCCTTATTCTGATTGAGTCGGATGGCTGCGTGTTCGGTCAGACGGTTGATGTTTTGTGTTTGCGCATGTGCGGAGGCGTTTCTGCGCATGTGCGAATGCCGCGCACGTCCGAATATGGCGTGAATTCCGTACAGGAAACGATCGGTCTGAACAATCCGAACAGGGGGTGGAGAGGGGCGTGAAGGGCTTTTTGGGCTCATTACCCTATGCATACCCCCCACGTTTCATAGACGTTCCCATGAAAAGCTGGGCGTACATACGGTAATGCGGCCGTGATGCACGTGTGTGGGGGGGGGGGGCGTAAAGGTGACATAGCCGGATGCCTGCTAGCCGCCCATATCCCTGCATTTGCGAGTGGTCTGGAGCACTCAGAGCTGTCTGACCGCTCAGTCCATCATTCGATGGGCGGCGATTATCGGAGGATAGGGGAGGTTCCCACAGATGGGGGAGGTGTTCACACGAAACATCCATTCGCAGTCCGTTCGCTCGGCATTTTACCGCATTCGGACATTGTGAGCGATCCGTACGGAAGGCGGGGCTAAGAACACTCGTGGCCGTCCGAAAATACGCATCTGTCCGAGTCAACTAGAATAAGGGCCAATGTTACATGTTTGTCATGCAGACTGCATACCTCCCAGTCATAGCATAGCGTAGCCCGGAAAGGGGGCATGGCCTATGTAATAGGGGCGTGGCTTTATGGGGATGCCACATCCCTAGGCCACACCCTCATTTTCCATCAATACAGAGGCATGGCCAGCACTGTGTAAGCTGCTGCCTATGCCCCCAGCCCATCCTTTTTTAATAGACTTTCTATTCCTCACTTGGCAGGGGGGACTCCCAAATGCCCCCCTCCACCAATGGGACACTGCCTACTCGGGCAGGACGTGGGCCCATTCCAAAAAAATGGGATGGTCATGTGAAAAGCGCGAGGTATGGCTGAAAAGAAGATAGCCTATTGCAATGTCCTCAGCAGCTGCGTACCTATACCCAGCACTATAATTTAACAACATTGACTCCTCAAGTAAGCCTATTGTCACACTGACTGGACTGTCACTTCCTGTCAATCACCCTCCATTAAGGTCTCACTGCCGGTGAATTACAAAGGTACAGTGACACATGTTCAGTGCGCTAGTGGCCAGTGCCAAGTTGGCTGATAATCGCTCAGTTCCGTGATCACTGGCGCTGCATGCAAAACTGAGATCTTTGTCTTCCCCCAAGTCTCCTCACCTCTCATCCTCTTCCTACATATTGGTACTTTCCTCAATTGCCTGGGAGACATTCCTTCATTCTTTACAGATATGTTCACATCCACCTATCCGCAGATCCTGCCAAATAGCCTGGTTTGCCATGCAGGGCCTCTGAAAGCGTCGCCAGGCCCTAGTTAAAAAGGAGAGTGGTCAGTTGTAGGGGCGTGGTCAACTGGAGAGCATCTGTTTAAAAAAACAAATTTGCTGGGGCTGTGGGCTGTGCGCCGGCGGCCCACTATCCAGCAAGTAAGACACTCGGACAGGCTGCTGCTAGGGTGGCCAATCACAGGATCAGAATCGGCGGAATCGGTGCATGCGCAGTATAATGCCGGACAGCGTCTGAGCACCCGCTCGTCCCATTCTCTTGTGTGCTGCCTGGCTCCTGGAGAAACAGCCCACCCACCAGGCTCCCGGCAGCAGCCGCACATGTAAGTAAATATGTGAGTCGGCCGGGGTGGTGGATACACACTACATCGATATGTAGTTCGCAGCCAAATCAGAAGGGAATACGGTCACTAGGTCGACATTGAAAATGTTGACATGTCTTAGGTTGAAGCATGAAAAAGTTTGATGTTTCTTTAGGTTGACAGGGTCATTAGGTCGACACAAGCATTAGGTTGACATTGGGAAGGTCAGCAATCAAAAGGTTGACATGGGTTTTTTCACTGTTTTGAGGCGTGCCAACAGGTGATATTTCATGCCCCACCATCTACTACGGCGAGGAGGGAGAATAGCATAGTGTGCCGAGCGCAGTGAGGGAACGTGGTGCACCGATACGGTGTCTATGTCGTCATTCCAGAGAAAAAAGTGACAAACCTCATCTTGACCCTTTTGACCTTCCCAATGTCAACCTAATGCTTGTGTCAGCCGAATGACCCTGTCGACCTAAAGCCATGTTGACCTTTTTAATGTGTTAAGCTAAGGCCTGCCGACCTACATGTGGTCAATCTAATGATCTACATCCATCAGAAGAACCTAAAGTATGGTACATATATTCTAGCATGCAAATCCGATTGTGCACTCCGCTGATCGCAGGGGATGTTCTCTGGTTGGCTGCGCATCACAGCCAATCGGAAGACAGCACATGTGACCCAGTGTCGTTTAATGAAACACAGAACGAGGAATTATTACGTTGCAGCAGGTGCATTGCACAGGGGCTCTAAGGGCCCTATTGCTGTGAGGCTTATTGTGAACATGGGTTAGAGTGGAGGAGAACGACCCAAATTATATTTTTTCACCCATTCACAAGTTCCTCCACTGGTTCATTACATTGTTTTAGTATGTACAGGCAAAAGGATATGTCAATCCATCAGTTGGCATATCGTCCAGCAACATATCGTCCTGATGTGCGCTAGGCTTAAGTCATGCCATGCATCTTCCGCCACATAGTGCAAAAGTCATATATATATATATATATATATATATATATATATATATATATATATATATATATATATATTCCCCCTCACTTTCCTACTGCTAATTCTGCAGGAGCTGGTCCTTTCTCACCTTGGAAGCAACAGAACTGTCATTCTTTCCCTAATTATCTCTCGCCTTGATTACTGATTATTAAATACAATACCCTGCAATCTGAATAGTAACGCTATTTAATCCTGTGAAGCTGCTGAGAATGAACAATGTTAGTGTTTAAGTAGCACTAAAATATCAATTACCCTTCACTCTCATTGTCCTGTGGGAGAAAGAAAATTGGGGGAATTTGCCAGGATTTAAGACGCGTGCCTCCTGAAAAAAAAAAGTGAGACACAAAACATTATTGTCAGACACCTGCGTAGACCGATGCCGAGAGACAATGAGCCGCCACCGTGAAAAACAAAAATCATAATTTTTTTCTGTCCTTTACGGATATTCCAAGGTAACCAGGTGGGAAGCTAATTCCCGTCCCGATTATCCTTACAGGTAACATTAACCCTTTAAGTCCAGCCAGTAAATAAATAGTTTTCCAATAATTCAATCACCTTCATCTGTCAATGTTCTTTGATAAGTTGTCTTTCCTAGGGTCTGTGACACTGTATCTATGTAATGTCTAATTATTGTATTAACAGTAATCAGATTCTAGAAATCATTTACAGTCATTATTCTCCCCACATAAAGTTAATTAGAAAATATCAGTTTGTTTGTTCATTTAGGAGCCTGTTCATCATGAAGAAATATGACCAGTAATAATTAGGTATCGAACTCACATCGAGTTCAATGGACATTTCTGGGGCATTTATCACGCCTCATTGACCAAAGAATCACTTCCGGAAAGCGGCTTTTTCCTGCGGAGACAGTTTTTTTTAAAAAAAGTCCCTTCATCTTTCCACTGTTAAAAGGGGATTGGTACCAAATCCCGGCGGTCAAAATCCCGACGCCGGAATCCCGACCGCCGAAATCCCGACAAGGGGGGGGTGGTGCTGGTGTTGTTGATCGCCCCCCCCCCCCTTGCGGGCTCACTGTGCTCGCCACACAGTGGGCACACTCATTTATTCTCCCTCTACGGGTGTCGTGGATACCCATAGGGGGACAAAGTGCCAGTATTTTGGCGGTCGGGATTTTGGCGGTCAGGATTTTGGCAGTCGGGATTCCGGCGTCGGGATTTTGACTGCTGGGATTCCAACTGCCTGGATTTCAACTTCATCCCGTTAAAATAAAGGACGTGCTACCAGAGCGCTGGCAAGGGGCGGCTCACCAAGCAGCTAGTTAAAGGGAGGGAGTGTGTCAGAAAAATAAAAATAATAAAAGTAGCGTTAAAATGCCAATGAGGAATTACAGTAAATTGAATAAAATGTTAAATAATATACATAGAAAAAGCACATATAAAAACACAGTCACCTACTGTATGACAAATGATTTAAGCTGGAGGGTAAGGATCCGTTCCTATGTATATACCGCCAGTAGTCCACATAAAGTAAGCACAGTCTCCAATAAATCTCTCTGTGGATGAGTATGGTACAGGGGACAGGGCGGGCAACTGATATCTGGTGATGTCAGCAGCCGCATCACTGCCTCATTTCCATGGGAACGCCCATGAAACACTGGGCATTGCCATGGGCATGTCAATCCGCCACCGCCCCACGCCCGTTCGCACCCAGCGTCTGCAAACACGCATGAACAGATGGCAAACATCGCTGCCCTGTGCGAACGCGCAGGGAAGCGAACACACCAGAATATGGTCCTTGCAATCCAACTTGCAATGCCTAGCAGCAGTATCCTCCATAGTAGCGGTAGCAGGAGAGGAAGAGTCTCACTGGAGTATATTGTCCTATATTTGGCAGCTGGTCCGGATCCAATATACAGTGTAATAATACATAGGTTGGAGTGGTAGATGGATGGGCTCTCGGCTCTTACCTTTCCCCTGTTGTTAATATTTACAGGCATGTGAAAGCAGTACAGACCCCCCTTCCTCAGGACAAAATCTATAAATACATAAATAACAAAAATTAATAAGCGAGAACATAGGACCCTTAAAGGGGCTCCCTGGGGAAAATTGTAATAAAACAGTTGAAACGTTGGATTTTATTCTTGATTCAAAGAAAATGTATTCCTTGGAGTGTTGGCTGACAGCTGGTACTGTATTCGGAGGAGTCTAGGGGCTTTATTCAGGAGGGTACCCAGGTTAGTACGAATTATATTTGGGAGTGCCGGTCATAACCACTCTCTGATAGATATATAGATATATATATATAGTTTAAAGTGGGAAAGTTAGTATTGAGTTCCACCTTGACCATGGCCCAGCGCAGTAATTACAAAAGAAAAGCTTTTCCCGCCACCCATGTGAAGATGTAGGTGGTTTTAGTGTCACTGTGTGCATGATGTGCTACTCTGTGGTGAAATATGAATTGGGGGCACTATTGTGTGGCCACACCCCTTCCCTGTGAGACCACAGCCCTTCACCACCAATCAGAGGCCACACAGCCCTCCACTGCTGGTCACAGTTGAATGAGACAGGGAGAGTAAGTGAGTATAGGATGAGAAAGAAGAGCTGGACAGGTGTGCTCGGTGCCACCTGAGACAAAAGGAAGGCGCTGTGAGACGTTCCAAGCCTACGCCAGACAGGGAGCGCAGGGACATCACCGTGGGGTGTCCTCTATTCCAGTGAGGACACAGCAGGGAGGAGTGATTTCAATATTTTGCAAACAGCAGTGAGCATTGTAGAGGATACTTTTGAAGCAGGTAAGTTTGCACAGCGTGCAGACTAATAGCTGGTCTATGAAGGCTGTCAGTGGGGGTAGCGCTGCAGACGCTATCTGCAGGAACTATCTGTGAGGCGGTGACAGATCAGTTCCCAGCGGGGATGGCTGCCGGGGTCAGGACACGCTGCAGGAGATGGCCATGTCCTCTCTCCTCATAGCACAACACTGTCACACTCTGACACACACTATACTGAGGCTGCAGTGCCGGGTTAGAGAGGGGTCATTCGCGAACGACGTGGATCTTTTGGACGGATCCCATAAAAGAGCGAGTGAGCCGCCGATCCCAAAAAGGTGACCCGTCTTTTACTTTCAGTTTCGTTTATCATTAAAATATGGCAGCTGAGATGTACTAACTCTGGAGACTGAGTACAGTGCTGCGACTGCAAATGAAAGAATAACAAGGCTGCTGCTGCTAGGGATGGCCATCGGAGCAGACGCCATTCATGGTTGCCATCGATGGCGATTCTGCACCCAGCCATCGATCAGTGTTTTACTCGGTCATGTATGTTCTTATTTGTTCAGCTCACTGTTTAAAAAAAAAAGTAAAAAAAAAATGGCAATAAATGATTGTAAAACAAATTATGCTTTGTTATTATCAAATTACCCCTTTTTTCAAAGTGAGTCGATGACCCGTCTGAAAGACCCGGGTCTTTTCACGGATTGATCACTCTTCTTAGTGACAGTTTTGCCCATCTCTGTGGACACACAGTAAAGGCGTGCTAACTGCTTACGGGCTGAGCATTCCGTCACTCAAATGTAACAGCGCTGGGGAGCCGCCTACTGCTGGATGGGAAGCACAAGGGGACATTTAGCCTGTGGGCTGTGGGGACAGGAGCAGAGCGCACCATACTAACAATCACCAGGGTTGGACTGGCCCACAGGGGTATGTGGAAAACCCCAAGTAGGCCCCACTGTTCAAGGGCTGACCTTCTCCTCTAGGGATCATGTTCCAGACTCTGAATATTAATTATGCATTATACTAATATTATAATAAATTGCACAGGACAGTTGTTTATGTTCTACAGTGCATTACTGTTATCAATCAGTCACATTATCATGCTTGCATTAACAATATTTACTATGTGTATTTATTAAGGGTCCAGACCATGCCCTCTCCTATGGCTAGCCAAGTTTATATGGTGGCTTGCCACTCCCACTCTGGAGACTGGCCACACCCCTCAGCATGGGCACCTACCACTGAGCATTCATGGAGTCCAACAGTGCATATCCCCAGTAGCAGTCCTATCATGCCATAGTATATGTACTGTAGCTCTAGCTCAGCGATTCTCAGCCTCAGAGACCCCCAACAGTGCACATATTCCAGGTCTCCACACAGAATCACAGGTGAAATAATTAGCGCCACCTGTGGATCTTTTAAAATGTGTCAGTGAATAATGAGTGCACCTGTGCACCTGCCTGCAGTAAGAACAGGGTATTACACTGCGGTGTGTTCCTTTCAATTTGCCCTTTCCGATTATCATCATTAACATGCTATCAGTTATTATTTTGTATACAATACTAATGTCCTCGGCCATTACCCAGTTTGTGTTATAGTGATAATCATACAATCAGCATCTGCATTTTTTTTTATTTTTTCAGGTTCAGCCAAAATATTTATTGTGTTTTATATGGGAAATAATTCTTGTGCACAGGAAACAAATGTATCCAGTGGACAAACATTGCCCCAATGTATCTGACTGGGGAGGTCACATGACCTGATCTACAGATGTTAATGATGGACTGGTGCTGAAACCTGACAATTCTGGCCACACCGCTGTGATCTGTTTATTTCTGCCGCTGGTGAGTCCATACACACAGACTTATTGATGTGCAGAAGCCTGTCTTTAATACCCAGTGGCAAGTCATTGCATTCTTTGTATTGCTGCGATTGGCAGGAGAGGAGGGTTAGATGTAGAAGAAGGACGTGGGGTCTTTACTTTCATCCCTCTGCAAGATTACATCTGACTTCACATCTGCCTCTCCCTGGCCCAGTGGTCCTGCAGTCAGTAATCCTCTGCGCTTTCAATTAGCCGTGATGCAGTCGCTAAGCAACTGACCTGTGGTGAGGAATACATAATATCTTCTCTCCCCCTCCACCCACCTTGCAGTGTCAGGGTAGAATGTGAGGAGATTGCATTGATTTCTACGCAGGTTCACATTTGTCTTATCTGCTGTCCTTGGGCAATACTGATTTAAATACTACCTCTACTAAACCAGATTATGTTTCTCTCATAAATCCTGTGTTATTTTATGTTGTTTATTTAGCAATAAGATGTTTTTTTTTTCCCTGCTGCAGCATGTCTGATTTCTGGTCTGACCTGGCAACGTACAGAGACAGTAGGAGGTTATTAAAGCCTCACACCCCCACAATCAGCGGCACCCCAGGCTGTGACCTTTTCTGGCCTTTAATGTGGATCAGATTCTTAGTAGCATCCATGTGGCGCTGAGGAAACTGCATCTTGTCTCCGTATCGCTATAATTCTGACTACATCTATAACATTCATGTTGTCTTCTAATACAGAGATATATTATTATGATTTATAAATGAGTTTCATCCTATTCTAGAATCCATATCCTTATATAGAGGCATGATAAGTATTGTGAGGTGGTAACGTTACCCTAAGAATGACTGGAACACTGAGTAATTCTATAATCTATGTAGGATGTATCTTTATTGGGGAGCCTGCGACTGAGATTCCAGGTGTGTTCTTTTTGGGTGCTGCGGCCAACTATGGGCTTTTGTTCCCTGCCTGGGGGCAGCTGTGTCTTATTCATTACTCCTGGGAGTATAGATATTTGTCAGCTTGCTGTAGCCTTTAAATAAAGACAAAAAATAAAATAATGACTGTGGCTGTATAACAAGCAGCTGAGAACAGGTCATTTTGCTTTTGATATTCACCTGTTACAATTAGCGGCTTGTCTGTTCATTTGAAATGTTTGTCATTAACTGTTTATTGGTTATATCCACATTTACAGGTTAGCAAAGCTGGAAAACATTTTAAAAGGTGGTGAAGTAGCAGTATTGCCAGCTTTGGTAATTTTAACAGGGAAATACATCCAATGACCTTTATTCAAAGTGTTATTAAACAATTCTGCAGCCAAATGAGTGGCGCACCCACAAGGGGTGCTGGACGGGTCCCGACAGTCGGGATCCTGGCACGCATTTACCCGACGTCAGGATCCCGACTGTCAAAACACTGACAGCCGGGTTCCCGACGGCCACCTGCTATTTTCCCTCGTGGCGCTCACCATGCTGTCTGGGTCCGGCCAGTCGGGATCCCGACGTCGGGCTAATGAATCACCCACAAGTAGGTGTTCTTATCAGTTACCTAGCTCGCCACAGGTGCTGGCAATCATACATTATCCATACCTCCCAGCATGCCCCTCTCCAGGAAGACACAATGATCTGTTCCTGGGCTTCCCTGGTAATGTAGGATTGCCAGCACCTGTGGTGACACCTTTGTATCAGTTACCTAGCTCACCACAGGTGCTGGCAATCATACATTATCCATACCTCCCAGCATGCCCCTCTCCAGGAGGACACAATGCTCTGTACCTGGGCTTCCCTGATAATGTATGATTGCCAGCACCTGTGGTGACACCTTTCTTATCAGTTACCCAGCTCCCCACAGGTGCTGACAATCATACATTATCCATACCTCCCAGCATGCCCCTCTCCAGGAGGACACAATGCTCTGTTCCTGGGCTTCCCTGGTAATGTATGATTGCCAGCACCTGTGGTGACACCTTTCTTATTAGTTACCTAGCTCCCCACAAGTGCTGGCAATCATACATTACCCATACCTCCCAGCATGCCCCTCTCCAGGAGGACACAATGCTCTGTTCCTGGGCTTCCCTGGTAATGTATGATTGCCAGCACCTGTGGTGACACCTTTCTTATCAGTTACCCAGCTCCCCACAGGTGCTGACAATCATACATTATCCATACCTCCCAGCATGCCCCTCTCCAGGAGGACACAATGCTCTTCTCCTGGGCTTCCCTGGTAATGTATGATTGCCAGCACCTGTGGTGACACCTTTCTTATCAGTTACCTAGCTCCCCACAGGTGCTGGCAATCATGCATTATCCATACCTCCCAGCATGCCCCTCTTCAGAAGGATACAATGCTCTGCTCCTGGACTTCCCTGGTAATGTATGCAATGCTAATTTTTTTTTGCCATTATCCAGTTTGTGTTCTATAATGACAGCGTAATCATACATTACCAGGGAAGGCCAGGAACAGAGCATTGTGTCCTCCTGGAGAGGGGCATGCTGGGAGGTATATGTATGATTGCCAGCACCTGTGGGGAGCTAGGTAACTGATAAGGAAGGTGTCACCACAGATGCTGGCAATCATACATTACCAGGGAAGGCCAGGAACAGAGCATTGTGTCCTCCTGGAGAGGGGCATGCTGGGAGGTATGGATAATGTATGATTGCCAGCACCTGTGGGGAGCTAGGTAACTGATAAGGAAGGTGTCACCACAGATGCTGGCAATCATACATTACCAGGGAAGTCCAGGAACAGAGCATTTTCTTCTTGAAGGAGAGGGGCAGGTTATGCAACCCTGGTTTTCCCCAAATACATTTGTAACTATGGTCCCATATGCAAATGACACAGGTGTCTTCTATTGGCCATGGGAAATGTGACACTGGGGTAATGTTTCTGCATGCGGGATCACAAGTGTAGGCTGAGACACACCTCAAAAACGGTTGTGAAACGTCTGTGTTTTTGCTGCCAGTCCCAGTTACCACCCCAAAACCGTCCTGGACTGTCAATCACTTTGCAAAGGAATCCTCACTGTGAGTGGCATTGCTAAGGTACTTTGGTATGTGCAAAGTGCAATGATGTCAACAGAGATGAATGACAACAGCTCAAATCCATAAATATTTTTGTTGGAGACTAGGAACTCAAATGTAATAATTATGCCACTGTACAAAGCATTGGTTAGACCACATCTAGAATATGGAGTACAATTCTTGGCACTGCACAATAAAAAATACATCATAGAACTGTAAAAAGTCCAGAAAAGAGCGACAAAGCTCATTAAGGGAATGGAGAATTTAAGCTATAAAGATAGATTGAACCATTTAGGACTGTTTACGCTAGAAAAGAGACGTTTAAGGGGGACATGCTTAACATGTACAAATATATCAGGGGCCAATATAAGGAACTGTCAGACACCCTTTTACTGTAAGGAAGGACTCAAGGACACAAGGTCATGAGTTTAGGTTAGAGGAAAGAAGATTTCGTTCCATTCGAAAAAAAAAATTTTTTACAGTCAGGGCAGCCAAACTATAGAACTCTCTTCCTGGAGATGTGGTGTCAGCAGACACAATAAATACATTTAAAATAAGATTGGACAAACATCTATGGGATAAAACATACAGGCAGGGCCCTCGCCACCACTAGGCAGCCCTAAGCATTTGCTTAGGGCGCCAGCCATTAGAGGGCGGCAGTTTAAAGCAGGTCACCCCCTGAATGGGGGGGGTGAATGCAACCCCCCCCCCCCCGCACCTCCGGAGCCGCATCCCCCCTTCCCCTGGAGTTACTTAGCGCATCACCCACCCGACAACCCCCGCCCGACAACCCCCTCAACCTGGCACCCCCCCTGTGGAACGACGCGGTGGCCTGCGATGCACGGCACCCCCCCCCCCCGTGTGGACCGGCCGGTCTGCCGCCGCAATAGCCGGCACCCGGGGTACAAGCAATAATCATAATCTGTCCTTAATTATATCAGTATACACTACGTATAACAAGGGATGAAGCTAATACACCAAGGTGGAACTGGATGGACGTGAGTCGTTATTCAGCCTTATCTACTATGTAACTATGGGCCTTATTCTAGGTCACTGTTTCTGACAAAATCCTTCTTAGATGGCCAAAACCATGTGCACTGCAGGGGGGCAGATGTAAAATGTGCAGAGAGAATTAGATTTGGGTGTTTTATTTTGTTTCTGTGCAGAGTAAATACTGGCTGCTTTATTTTTACACTGCAATATAGATCTCACTTTGCATTACAAACCCCACCCAAATCTAATTCTCTCTGCACAAGTAACATCTGCCCCACCTGGAGTGCACATGGTTTTGTCCATCTAAGAAGGATTTTGTGAACTAAAATAAGGCCCTATGTAACTACGTATATGTATGCATACAACTCTGAATCAGGCCCATAGACCATATAGATGTGATAAGCTACAGCCTTGCTGGAATGTCATGTTGATGCTACTATACGTATGGTCCGTGTATAGTAGCATCGTAGTGTATGGTATCCCCTCGCATGGCGCAGTGTGCTCACCATGCTTCAGGCAAGTCATTTAAAAAAAAAAAGAAACCTAATGTCGACTTTTTTCACATCAACCCTTTGACTTTGTCAACATTTTGTTTGTGTCAGCATTTGACCATGTCGACCTAGACCCTGCCCAATGTCCAGCTGCACACTGAGCATTGCTGTAGTCGCTTTTGCCATCTCTATTGACCCACTGATCTCGTTTTTCAACATCGTTGGCCTTGTGTAAAGTCTAATCTAAGAATGGTACTCTATATATACCCCAGCCAGGAGGCAGTAGTCTCCAACCCTGCACAAATTGGATCAACCTTTACTCTCCATTCTCATTACCTCCTGTAGCTAAACCACATCCTACTAACACATCTCTGACAATATTCCAATATACAGTTACTGAATTTACCTTCTCATGCATGCAGCTTGCAACCCTGCTCACCACTGTCACTGGGCGGTATTCAATGTGAATACCCTGCGAGGTGCAGCGAATCCTGTTTAGGATTCGCTGCACATTCGCCACGTTCCGGAGCCAGCGGGCTCCGGTATTCAACGTGTCAGGGGCTCGCTGCCCCTGACAGGCGAATATGAGCTCCTGCGGCGATTGCCGCAGGGAGCCTCAGGACGGTGCCAGGCAGAGAGATGGTAGTCTCTCTGCCTAGCCCAGACCTTTGTGGGGGGTTAGGTGTGCTCCCCGGGTGCCAGGCAGCACAGGCTGCCCCCCCGGGGGTCCCAGCAGGCAAGCGTATATTCACTACACAGGATCGTAATGATCGTGCAGTGAATATATGAATATGTAATGAGCGGCTCCGCTCTGGCGCCACCTGCTGGCTGCTGTGTAAAAAAAAAAAAAAAAAATAAATAAATATTATTTTTAAAATTAAATATATATTCATGTGCTTACAGCACATGAATAAAAATAGCATGCCCCTCCTCAGAAGAAAATTCCTGATTTTTTGACACCAAATGTAAAAAACAGAACACTTTATTTTAAAAGTTCACATTCCACTTCACCATAAAAAGATAGCGATTGCTGCTCGGTGAATCATGGTGACCAAAACCTTCAAATGTATTCGCCAACTGGTCATTGAATAGGGTGATTCACCGTTTTAGTCAGAAATTCGCCAAACAGCACAAATTCACCATAAAAACCTGGCGAATCAGGCTCATTGAATACCGCCCACTGTCTGCACTCCTTGTTCCTTTCCTAGATGTTCTATCCAGTTCATGCTTCCATCTCTCCATTCGTGTCCACATATTTACATTAAACTCCCTTCCCTTTCATGTGAACTTTGAACTCTTTTACTACCCGCATCCATTCATCTTTTCATTTCAAACTTATTCAGACTCATCACAATTACGGAACCACTGAGAGTGAATTCCTTGTAAATTTCTTCATACTGCAATTTGTCAGTCTTACACTGGAACCTTCCTCTTTCACTTTCTTTTATATCAACAAAAATCCTCTACGTCCATGTGATACTATCATTTTTTTGTCAATTAGATCCAGTTTTTCATTTTGTTGAAAACTGTTCTTAAATGTCTAAATGCTTCAAACTGTCTCTTAACTGAGTGTGATATGTCTGTGTTATTGTGCATGTCTCATCACTCACAGCAACAGTACATGTCCAAAGGTCAGGCTGTATAGACAGCTGGTGCAATTTGATTACTTGGCTTGATAAAAGGGTTTGCGTATGCCCAAGTCTGACTCTCTGTTACTGGAGCATCACAGTGCTGTACAGTATTTTGACCAGGAGGGGGTTCTATTTTATTATATTAACTGTTGTTTATCTTCTATTGCCTTTATACTTTTATCTTTAATGAAACCTTTTCTTGTTTATGATCAACATGTGGACTAACATTCTTGCTCAAAACCATCCATTTACCATCTTGCAGGGATCTACCAATAGCATTACTGCCGTATGACTTATATATTTGCTATCATTTGACCTGACTAGTATCATACTAGTTGATTTTAACATTTCTATTACACATTCCATTATCTCTGCTTCCACAAAACCTAATTACCTTACAATAGTCTCCAACACTGAATGACATTACAACTCACATCTGTCCTGTCATTATCAAAGGCAGTGCACCAAACCTGTGTCTGTGGCAAGACGTTATCACCAAACACCTCAACAAATTTGCAATGGATTTCAGTAGCAGAAATGAGAAAGAATCAGAAAACATTCCAAATGTGAGAGGTATTTAAACCAAACTTTTTGAACCACAACCGTATATTGTTTTTTTTTTCTAATTCTGGGGCAAATTCATTAAGCCCGGCGTATTCATAAAGTGTCCGGTGATAACAAACCAGCCAATCTGTTCCTACCTGTTAAGTTACAGGCTGGGTTTGAATAATAACACTTAGGAGCTGATTGGATGCTGCATTATCACCAACCGCTTTATCACTTCATCTATCCGCTGTCTGATTTTTTTAAATTTTTGAATTTTTATTTTCCCATCTATAACATTAGAAATTGAAAGCGCCGCAGCATAATCCATGGATTACCACTGGGGGTGGTAAAAATTCTGACATACTTCAGCACAAAACCCATTTACATATGCAGTTTTAAGCTAACAAGCATTCAAGTTAAAAGAATGGCCGCCGTACCCTGTAGCTTGGCAGTTAAAATGGCATCTTGAGCTCTGAAAGAGAAGGATGGATTGCGTCTCAGTTTTCAATTTGCATCAGGCATATTAATTGCAGTGCGCAGCACAGCCATAAAACAGCAATGTGCTGGAACAAACATTTAATGTCCTGCGCTATGAACGAATGCTCGCATGAATTTTCAGAGACAGGCATTTCCCTCCCTCTTGCAGACCGATACAGCTACATCTTCTATTGCTGCTACGTGAGATATGTAGGTAGGAACCGATACAAATGAAGGAGACGAAATGAATCGTTCAGTGGAGGAGAATCTCCTGCTGTACGCCGTACACCTCCTCAGCACCGTCTTTATTATCGCAGGCTACAGTTTAAACCTTCACATTTTAAACTAAGTAATGAAAAAATGCACTGAAATGTGAAATATTCTGCGTATTAAATATGATATTCAAACTTTTAAGATTTCTATTACTTGTTACAATTCATGAAACTATAAAATAGTATAAAGTATTAATAGTTGCCATTTACGGTAACAACTTCAAGCTTTGCAAAGCAGGGATATAATATCTGGGGGGATAACAATCGGCGGGATACTTTATGAGATATTGGGGGAGAGGTATGAAGTAGTGAGATTTGATAAACCTCCGCTAAGGGTGGGATTGCCACATCAGAATGATAAATCATTGCATATAGTCTTTTGTGTACACTCACTTGCGCGCTCCCTCCGGTTCCATTCGCCATGCTGCACGGTCAACTGAATGATGCTGCATTTAGCGCTGAACATATTAAAAATGGTGGAACATAACATTACATTGTTAATTAAATTGTCTGATATGTATGGCCAATCAGGGTAGGTCTGGGATGAAGGATAGTCGTTCCGACCATCAGTCTGATTGGCCTGATATGGAATAACCTTTATACTGGGCCCAATTTCATCTGGCTCAGATCGGGCCAATAAATCGGATTAAATCGGCCCAACTTGCACGTGTGACAATTTGATGCATGGTTCCTTGTGCATGGGATCGGAGCCGGAGATCATACTTACTGCACGTAAGATCTCGGAGTTGTAACCCCTCCGGGCGGCAGGCAATGGGATGGAATGCAAGATGTCACATACACGAGTACCATATGCAAATTATTGTATGTGATCCTGCCACCCGGGAAAGTCCCGGGTGGCTCAAAGGGGATTTGATGCGACTTATTCGAGGGGAGAAGTCGCATAATAGAGTATGGTGGCCATAAGAGTGCACACAAGATGAAGTTTAATATAAATACACTATATGGACAAATGTATTCAGATGCCTGACATTACACTAGCATTACACCATCTGTAGTAACATTGTAGTCAAATACGTTAACATGGAAGTGGCCTCCCTTATGCAGCTAGAACAGTGCAGACTACTTAGAGATTCAGCACGCCGAGTCTGCCCATTGGACTTGCCATTAGATCATCCTTCCACAAATGCAACACTTTGGGACCTGCTGAGCCAGGGTTTAAAGGGACTTCTACCTTTAAAATGCATGCGTTGCTTCTATGGGCATGAGTATGGGAATGAGTAATCCCCATGTACTATGCAGATGCAGGAGCTACCGCGGCACTGAGCCTGCATAGATAATGCGGTGTGTATAAGAGCTCCTAACTTTCATGTGTCTGAGAAATGGTAGTTGGGAGCTGATTGGTTTGCTCACCATTTATCATATACAACAAGTTTTATCACTCACAATAGACATTGTGGGTGAGGAGTGCGTCCCGTCCAAACTGATTTCTTTTCTTTCTCTTTGTTTCCAATGTGTTAATATTAAATCAGGGGGCTGCACCCTAGCAGGTCAGGAATTGTATTTGGATAAAACTCCTGGCAGGCTGACAGTTCTTCCACCCACAAAACAATACAAACTATTACCACTAAACTTATGGTGCGGGTCTCCCAATCCCTTTCTCTCCATAAATGAGTATCTGTTGATTGGACATTTTGAAACATTACCTAAAATTATACACAAAATGTATCTGTTTTTTACAGGAGGAAGAAAGAAGTGGACAGAGTTGGGTGGGACAGCTAGCATATCCAGATATGCGCCGACCCGAGGTTTTGGATCTGTATTATTTTGGTATTTTGGTTCTAATTTTGAAACACCAACCTCGTGTGTTTTTTTGGATTGTTTTTTTAATACTAAAAACAATTAATCATGTAATTTGGCCTGTTTTTATTTCTGCGGTATTAATATCCAGTCAATTTTGGACACATCATAGCTCATAATATTGTTTTCATCAATTGGCCCAATGTTGCAGCAAAGGGCTGGTTACTAAGCAACAGAAAAGCAGCACAACCACACAGCAATTTATAGAATATCTATAAAACATTTCCACAGCAGTGGCAAAAAAGGTAAGTGATGCGAGATCAAATTGTCCTTTGGCCTTCTTATTTACCTCTATGTTGGGTTTTAAAAAGAACATGTGCAGTTTAACAAACCAAGCACTTCAGCAAAAGGAACTGCTGCATTTGTGGCTGAAGTGCTTGCTTTGTTTGGGTCCTCACTAACAAGCTTAACATAGTTTGAACTGTTTTTTGTTAATAATCTCTACAGTGGGAAGATGTTACCTTTTTCATCCTCATCAGTGTTAACATCATTATTACACAATATTATCTCATCTTCGCTGGGATCCACCATTACAGTAGTCTCTCTACTTTGATTTGTTATGATTGCCATCAGATGGTACTACGGTAGGAGGTGCTGTTACACTTGCACAGTCTACAGTATACTGTATCAAGCTTTGTTCCCCAACATTGCACATAATCTATACCCAGCCTCCTTCCCCAACACTGCACATAATCTATACCCATCCTCCTTCCCCAACACTGCACATTATCTATACCCAGCAATTGGTGCATCTACCAGCCTCCTTTCACCTACCCCTGCTATGGCACATACCCAATGAGCCTCCTCCCCCCCATCATAATAAATAATAATAATGATATTTATATAGCACTTTTCTCCCAATAGGACTCAAAGTGCTTCACACATTGTCTTTACAGCTCAGAATACACAACAAGCTTATCAGTAGATGTCAGTGAAATGCTTGAGTAAATAAGTATGTCTTTAGTCTATTTTTAAAGGATTCTATAGTGGGCGCTTCTCGCACTGTGCGAGGAAGAGAGTTCCACAGAGTTGGAGCAGCAAAGTTGAAAGCTCGACCCCCAGATGAATTCAGGGAGATTCTGGGTACTGTTAGTAGTCCTTCTTCAGTGGATCGTAGTAATCGAGTAGGACAGTAAGGGATCAGCAGCTGTTGCAGGTACCTTGGGCCCTGGTCATGTAGGGCCTTGAAAGTGAGTAAGCCAATCTTGAAAACGATTCGCCATTTTACAGGTAGCCAGTGAAGGGCGTAGAGAATGGGAGTTATGTGGCAGGAGCGGGGCTGGTTAGTTAATAGTCTGGCGGCTGCATTTTGTACCAGCTGCAAGCGGTGCAATTCTTTTGCTGGAAGACCCAGGTAGAGAGCATTGCAGTAGTCTAGTCGTGATGATATAAATGCATGTATGACTTTAGGAAGGTCTTCTGAGGGAATTAAATGCTTGATTCTGGCTATGTTTCTCAGATGAAAGAATGAGGATTTGATTGTGGCTGACACCTGATGTTTAAGTGTCAGGCCATTATCCAGGACAACACCAAGATTCCGCACATGATCAGAGTTTTTTAGTGCTGTGCCCCCCAGCGTAAGACCTGTCAGTTGGCTATGCTGCCGTCTTGTCATGGCACATTATACAGCAGCTTCCTACTCTGCTCCCCCACCCCCCCAGTATGGAACATACCCTAAGCTCCCCCCAGCATGGCACATACAGCAGCCACCTCCCCCCCCACATGGGGCACATTAAGCAGCAGCTTCCTGCCCCACAAATGGCACATACCCTATGTCCCCCTCCCCCCCCCCACACACAGCATGACTTGGACATACAGCACCCTCCACCACACATGGCATGATAGCCTGAGCCCCCCCCCCCCCCCCTCTAATGTTCAGCAAAAAATTATGTGGCACAGCATCTACTGAGCCCTATTTTAACACACTTCCACTGATTGACCCTGAACACACACACAAGTTTTTTATATTCTTTTTTTTTTTTTGCATCACCAACTACTTGTGCAGGCACCAGTGTGCACCAATAAAGGGTTAATGCTGCCCTCTATAATTAGGAGCTCTAGGCTGCACTGTGGGCAGTAACAGAAAGCAACACAACTGGGACACAACGTCACATCTGATGCACAGCCTTCTGGTTCCAGCTGTTACTATGCATCTGGCAGCCAGGCTACAGTGTGGCCATGGTGTAGTCTGCCCCCAAGTATTACTAATCAGATGGATTGCCACGCTTGTATGTGCAGCCATTTGATTGCTACATATTTAATTGCAAAAAAGCCTATCTATGTGGTTAAAAGGGATTGGCTCTTGTATCTGTAAAAAGGCATAGGTGGCTTAGCCTCACAGCCAGTTATAGCGTCTGTCTGCCAGAAGACACATGCTTTGCTGCAGTTTGTTGTTGTCTTTCCATGTCACACTTTGCCATCATCACTGATCTTTGGAACCCCTGCCCGCACCTAGCCTTGTCCTGTCCTGGGAAATTTCACCTCTTCTGGACCTAAGTTTTAAAGTTGCTGGACTCTGGACTTGTTTTTGTCTATTCTCACATAGTAATTACATTGACTCCCTTATATACATTATATACAGTACCTAAGACCTGGTGGCATCCTAGTACCATGGGAACTTACTTCTTGTGGGAATGGCTGTTGCTATAGAAGTCCTACATACAGTAGCCTGCCTTGGAGAGTCATGTCGTTGTCTGTGTGTTCTCTAACAAAATGAGAATTAAAATGGGAAAACTAAAAACGCATTGAACAAATATAAGGAGATTGTCCTACTGTAAAATGTGAATCAAGGTAAAAAAAAAACAAAAAAAAACAGAAACATAAAAAAACCCGGATTGCTAGAGAATAATCTAATTCTGAAACATGTACGTAAATAGGAAAATATGAAATTAAAACAAAACTTTTGAGCCATTAAAAGATAAAGTGGTGAATTATTTGGCGGAGATAAAAAAAAAAAAATATTTAATAGGTCATCTTTCTTTTTATCATTTTAATAGCATTCGAAGAGGAGGAGAGAAACGCTCAGAAATATGTTGTGTAGCAATAACTAGGCACACCATTAATTATTACTTGTTTATCTCAGGGTGATTTGTTTAAACAAGATTAGGGTAGATAAATTACCTGCCCAGGTGGCTTCCACCCACACTTTCTAAATACATTTAATTTAGTCATTAATAGAAGAACCCTGTTTCTTATATTTATGAATTGCATCCTAACGAAGTTAGAATCAAAGCACTCGCAGAGAACGTCAAGACCATGGCTGGGAAATTACAGCGGTGCAGCCCTAATATCCGCCGTGGCTATGATATTGGAAGGACCCTAAGGAATCCTTTCTGTAATATGAAAGGGATCATAAATTAAATAAATACAGTTATAATATTGCAGAAGTGGATAAGAATAGATAAGTACATTCATTTTATAAATTAAACATCTAGCGCAATGGTTGTATATACTGTACCAACATGTGCCATCCTACTTAACAAAGCAATGATGGTACCAATGGTGTATGTATGACATTGATAACCCAGATTACATTTAAGCCGTGAACTAGGGTACAAGTAGAGGTTTTTGTCCATAGCATCAGAATGGATTATGAAAAATTACAATTTATTTTGCATTCACTCTTCGGGCTCATTCCTATGGGGCGACTTGGTGCGTTTAGCAATGTAAGATAGTCAGATCGCTCAGCACACATGGCTTGCTAGAACGTCCATACACACGTAGCCAGTGTCGTATTTAGGGGGAGGTGGGCCACACGGGCTCGCCCCCCCCCCCGGCATGCAAGGCCGCTCGTGGTAATGGGGGGACTGCCGCCGCTGGGAAGAACTGTAAGCATTGATAGCTACAGCTAGTAGACACCACTGCCACTCCTAAAACCTGGCAGGTGGCAGCACAAGATTTTAAATAGCCGGGGCGTGCAGTGCTCGGAATACAGCTGGGCAGCCCCTGGCTCTCTGCCTGGCTGTCAATGCTTAAAATTCTTCCAGGCGGTGCTCCTGCAAAATTTTTTGTCAGAAATGACAGGGGGGGGGGGGGGTCAATGGCTGTCACTTCTGCCCAGCGGTGGCTGTCCCCCATTTACCTGGAGCATATATTCCCCCTTGGCAATGAGCATGTATTCCCACATGGCAATGACCATGTAACCCCCATGGCAACGAGCATGTAATCCCACATGGCAACGATCATGTAATCCCACATGGAAACGAGCATGTAATCCCACATGGCAATGAGCATGTATTCACCCATGGCAATGGGCATGTATTCCCACATGGCGATGACTATGTAACCCCCATGGCAATGTAACCCCAGGGCAACAAGCATGTATTCCCACATGGAAATAACCATGTTTTAACATGTAATGGGTATTAGACTTATTGACGCGTGCCTTCAGTGTGCAATGTACCTGTTTATGCAATTTATTATGAATTTTGCCTCAATTCATGTGGCATTATGTGAATTTTGGCTCATTCCGTTTGGCATCATGTGCAGGGGGCAAGTATAATGGGGTCTACTATTTTGTTACATAATGTGTAGAAGTGGTACACGCAAGGACACGTCCCCTTTTGAGTGGCCACACCCTCCTTTGTCACGCAGAACTACATCCTTCTATTTTGACACCAAGGTGGGGCTGTGTACTTTAAATGCCAGGGCCTATTTATAATCCCATTCCTGCCCTCTCTCTCTCTCTACCTCTCTCTGCACTCTGAGCGGGCAGACTGGCACCACTATCACCCCCCCCTCCCCCGCCCATCCTATCCCATCCTCTCCCCGATAATGGTGTCCTCCCTGTCAATTTCTCCTGGATCCGCCCCTGCACATAGTGATGTGTGTATGGGCAATCTGTGATAACCAGTGTTCCCTGGTTAGAGCACCAGTGAACTGACTACATTTTGACTACATGTACTCAAGATCTCAGCCAGCAATGGCGACTTGTGGTCCCTTGCTCAGGGGCATACACACGGTGCAATCCGTGCTTAAGTTTTAAATCAGATCGCTAAGAAAACGGGCTTTTATTTCCCCGGGAGCATGCCCCTTACTACTGAGATTATGTTCCTTATTCTGGTCCACACGCAACACTGCAAATTTTGCAGCATTGCGTTTGGATTAAACGCCACCGGCCACTCGCACAGCCACCCACCCCCTCCCCGCATGGCTGCGAAGGGATGTTAACATTAACATCCACCCACATCTTTGGGTGCAGGGGCCAAATCATTCGATGGTCAGCGACCATCGAATGATTTGGAAGGTGCGCGCCAAACAGTCGCCCATGGGCACGCCCTCCCCCCCACCCGCACTGGTAGGTGTGAACAGGATGCCGTGCCCGTTCACACCCAGCGTATGCACGTGCACAGAAGGGAAACATCGCTCCCCCTTGCGAACGCGCAGGGAGCGAACAAACTAAAATAAGGCCGTACTGTATATATCTGATTCATACAGCTCAGACTTTCCATTTAAATGCACAGAAAGAATAAAGAAATCAGCTAACAGCAGAAGAACTTCTACCTTATATACAATTATTCATGATCTCCGATTGTTTTCTACCTTTGTTATTATGGTATGTTTATTATCTATATGTATGATTCCTTTAAGGCGCCTAGAGAATTATGCTGTTTTATCTTCTATCTATTACTTAACACTTAAGCCTAGCAATAACTCACACTGACACCTTAACTAATAAATAAGACACGGACACCAACTGCGTAAGTTTAAAGGTCATCTAGGATATTTATTTAAAGATGGTATGACCCTAAATTGTTTAGGGATGGCAAGAAGAAGCACTTGAGACCAGCACCCTCAAAAAACGCAGATGCCCCTCATGGCGGCGACCAGGTCGCCCCACTCGCTGGCATCACTCAAATAACTTGTGTGTACAGCCCGCTCCGCAGCGGCATGCCACGCCCCTCCTAGGGCCAGACGCGGTCACTTCCAGGAAGTGTCCAGCGCCCCACCGCGTTGAGTCGGGACTCGCCTACCTTCTTGGCAGAGGGGCGGGCCATACCCCACGGAGACCACCTGACACCACACTTGAGTGCTGGTCGAGAGCGCTCAACCGCCACTGCCTTGGCACTCTTACCCCGCCGGGTTAAACTGTGCCACAAGGCCCGCCACCCTAAAACAACAACCTACGCCCTAACTACACTAAACTAGCGAGAATGTCCTGCAGAAAAATGGCCATACCGGGGTCCGATAGGTGAACCCCGTCCGGCCTATACAACTTGGGGTTGGTTTTCACAATGGTGGGATGCCTGACTGCTTTACCACCCTTCGCCACTATGTATCTGGACACTGCGTGGTTCACTTTCTTTCTGGCCTTCTCAACAGCCTCTATGCTCCGACACCCCCGCCATGTGAAACGGGGCACTATGTCTGACCACACCAGTAATACACCTGGCCAACGCTCCTGTATCCTCGCCATGTCCTTCTCGATTTGTATGGTTAATGCGATGCCTGTCCGCTTGACCAGGTCATTGCCTCCCAGGTGTATTACTAAAACATCAGGTATGCCTAATCTCCTAGCTTTGGAGACTAGCAGGTCCCACAGGCCATACCACTGAAAACCCCTAATGCCCAGCCAGTGCACCTCCCGTGCCTGAGACAGCACCGGGGCCGCGGCTGCCAATGGGTGCCTAGCAGCCCAATATATGTATGAGTGCCCCACTAACCAAACCCTGCCCAGAGTCCGTGAGGAAGGGGGAGGGGCTGAAAAAGAGAAAACCTAAGTTTAGCATATAACATTATACTGTAAGACACAACTGGAATGCATTGACTATAGACCCGAGTGAAGGGGAAAAATCTTAAAAAACCTCTGGTGGACTGTTGGGGGAAGCCAATTGTAATTAAGTCCCCTGCAGAGGAAAAAGTAAAAAAATTCCCTTCACACCGTCGATTCCGGAACGCTAAAGTTCCAAAACCGATTGTAAACAGTATGTTTTCGGGTCAGCGCAACAGGCGCTATCTACAACTTATCTAACCTTATATATTTCTTATAAGCGGCTGACTTCCACTTGAACTGAGGATGGTGGAAGCCCCGCTGCGGCTGCACAAGTTGCCGCTCCGATTCTGAACGAATGCGTTCCATACTCTCGCTCGGGGAGACCCAATGCCGCGACACACCTCCGAAACACAGCCGCAAACTGGAATCGGGTAAGTGGCCCCACCTCTTTGTGTGCCAGGAACTGTGCCGCGGTGCCTGGTCCGCCCGAGACATACTCCTCAGCCAGGGATACAGGACATATCGCCTTATTGCAGTGCGCTCTCAATGTAATCCAGGCGCCCTTACCCGCTTGGTCTGTCTTAGACCTCCCTATCTTGCAGAGTATCTTCCCCTCACGGAAAACTACATCTTCTTTGAGGAGCCCAGAAAGCGCTTGCTTGTTAGCTGCCACTAACTCGCTTACCCTAAAGGCCCCAAAAAATGCAAAGGAAAAAGCCACCTTGAAGAGCGCCACCTCATATCTATTCTCTGCCACTCCATTCAGACACTGCATAAGGTCCCCCAGCATGCCCTCATCCACAGGGCGACGTGAGTCTGGAACCCCTGGCTGTGCCCTAGCCCACCCCTTTAGAGCTTTGGACAGTACAAAAGACCTGGTAGGATCTGGCTCACCTAGCAACTTGGAATGGAAAGCTATCCCAGCCAAAGCCGCCGCCATAGCCGACTTTGACCTGCCGTTTTTATAATGCTCCCAGACGAAGGCTAGTAACCGGTCCTCGACCGACTTACCCTCTGCCTCCGGTGAAACCTGAAAGGCTGACCAATCCCTCCAAGCCGCCCCATAAGCTCTACGTGTGGACGGTGCCAAAGATAGCAGGGCCAGTGACTTCATGCCGACTCTATGACCTGCCATACAGGAGGGGGACATCTGAGCCCCGTGATAGCAGCCTCTGGAGCCAGCTCGCGAAATCTCTCGAACTGGAACCTCGAGAGTGCGTCTGCTATGCTGTTATCGACACCCGGGACGTGACGGGCCCTAAAGTGGATATTGTGCTGCAGACAATGTAAGACTAGGTGTCTTAGCAAGCGCAATGCTTCTGGCGATGTGGCCCTCTGGTTGTTAATCGCATGAACAACTCCCATGTTGTCGCACCAGAACACTATGTTCCTGTCCGCTAAATGGCTGGCCCACAACTCGACCGCTACAATTATGGGAAAGAGCTCCAGCAGTAACAGATTGACCGTGAAACCACGGTCGATCCATGACTGTGGCCACGGCGCGCAGCACCATTCTCCTTGCAAGTAGGCCCCAAATCCCGTAGATCCCGCAGCGTCCGTGTAGAGCTGTAGCTCCACACTGGAGGCTGTGTCCGCCGGCCACAGCAGCTCCCTGTTAAACTGCTCCAGGAAAATGGACCAGACCGCTAGGTCACCCTTTATCTCCTGCCCTAGCCTGACTGTATGGTGTGGGTCTCTCGCCCCCGCTGTGGCCCTCTCCAGTTTCCTGCAGAACACCCTCCCCATAGGCATGATGCGGCAAGCGAAATTGAAAGATCCCAGCAGCGACTGAATCAGTCGCAACCGAACCCTCCCCTTCCGCCGGCACTCCTCGATCAGCGCCTGCAGCTTTGTCACCTTATCCTCCGGCAGCCTGCAACATCCACCCTCAGAGTCTATTTCGATACCCAAATATGATATCCCCTGGTGGGACCCTCTGTTTTGTCAGCTGCTATGGGAACCCCCATGGCCGTCAATATGTCTTTGGCCCTTTCCAGAATGCGCATACATGTGTCGTCATCTCCTGGTCCCACAAAAAGGAAATCATCCAAATAATGAGCCACCCCTTTGCAGCTCGCACCCTCCTGTATGCACCAATGCAGGAAGGTGCTGAATCTCTCAAAGTAGGAACAGGAGACCGAGCATCCCATGGGCAGGCATTTGTCTATATATATGCCCCCTTCTAACCTGAAACCCATAAAGCGGAATGACTTGGGGTGCAAGGGGAGCAGCCGGAAAGCGGACTCTATGTCCAGTTTCGCCATTAGTGCCCCATGACCGAAACCCTTCACTATCTCCAGAACTTCATCGAAGAGCTGGTAATGCACACTACACTGTGATTCCGGTATGGCGTCGTTGATCGACCTTCCGGGGGGGTAAGACAAGTGTTGTATCAACCTGTACTTCCCTGGCGTCTTCTTAGGGACTACGCCTAAAGGGGAGAAGCACATGCTGGGCAAGGGTTCGGCCGCAAAGGGGCCTGCCATCCTTCCCAGTTCTATCTCTGCATACACTTTCTGCCTCACGACCCCTGGAAAATCCCTTGCCGATTTGAGGTTTTTATGTGATCTCACTAAGACTGACTCGGGTATGGGTAACTGAAAACCAAACTTAAAACCATTAAATAAGAACTGTGCCGCCTCCCTATCGGGGTAAGAGGCTAGGCGGCGAGCTAACTCGTCCAGGACTATGAGGGAGTGTGCCTTACTTGTTGCTAGGCCCTGCCTCACCCTGCTCCTGGGCCCTTCCAGACTTGCAGGCCTTTCCTGAGTGTCCTGCCCCGCACCAACGGCACTCGTGCCTGTAGCGGCACTTTGCCCCTCTCTCACATTTGCCGTCGTTAAAGGCAAAACATCTACCTTCGCCCCGGGTTTCCCCCCGAGAAAGGGCTTCCTGCCTGCTTGCTCAGTGGATGGCTGACCTTTCCCAATGACCTCCAGCCATATTTCTACATGCTTGCACCCCATGGGCATGTTTGTGGACCCCTCGTGAGCCCTACGAAACTTCTCGTCATAGTCCCGCCATGCCCCGTTCCTGTAGCTGATGAATGTCTCGTTTACCAAAAATAGGTAGCGGAGAACATTCAAGTGCTCATCTGGCCTGGTGCTCAGGTAGCACGAGGAAAAGATGAGGAAACCCCTGAGCCAATTGTGGAAGCTCTTAAATGCGAGCTCCCCGTTGGCTGAGGATTTCTTGGCCTTGTCGAATTCCTTTTTCATATCGGCCGTCAAAGTGAAGAAATCCACAAACTTCCCCTTCTTAATCCTCTCTTTAACTCCCCTACGGAGCCCCCTGGCTATGGCTGTATTGGAGCAGTGGACCTTATCCCCAGCCGTATCTGTAACGGGGGGGGGGGGGTGGCGCGTCCCTTTGTTTGCGCTTTGTGCCTTTGACCCTCCTAGCCACGGCTCGCGCAACCAACTTTGCAAGCTTGCGCGGGCGCCCAGACTGACCCTCATCCCCGCTACTAGCAGTGGAGTGATAAGATGAGGATTCACACAATGAATTGTCCGTGTTCTCACCATCCGTGGATTCGGCCCCGTCCTCAGGTTCTGGCCCAGCCTCTTGCATCCCGGGCTGTTCTGAAGGCCTGGGCCTCACCGACCCGCCAGACTGCCCTTCATCCCCGGAGGCGCCCCCGGGGTCCCTGTCGCTTGTGACCGCCATGGCGGCCGGAGTAGATGACCTCTGACCCGGCCCGGAAGCTTGCAGGGTTCGTTGCGTGGCACTCTGTGCCGAGCTCATGGCCCTCCCGGCCCGGTCCGAACCTGTAGACGTTTCAGGAGACAAATGCAAGGTATTACCCGTGGAGCCTGACGTCGCAGAAAAAGCAGCCTCCCCCCTGGGTGCCCTACCCCTTTCTGCACTCCCTGTGGGCGTATAGTGCGGACGCGTAGGGGTGAAGTTTGGCTGCTGCCCATATGGGTGTTGCTGAACCCCGCTCTGATAGGGATGCTGCAACCCTGACGCCCAGCTAGGCGTGGGCTGCTGCTGGAACAATGGCCAAGCCGACCCGCAAGGCCCCTGCGTCGTCCCACCGTGTTGGTGGAAGTATGGGAAAGATGGCTGTTGTCCCCAGGTAGGCTGGTGGGACATGGGCTGCTGCGCTGGTGTGTACCCTGTGTGGCCGGTTGATACCGCCGTCGGAAAAGGCCAGACCCCCTGCTGGTGTGGGGTGCCGGTGGGCTGCTGATATTGCTGGAAACCCGGGTAGAATGCTGCCTGACCCAAACCCTGGTGTCCTTGCTGTAAGGGAGCTGCGTGAGGGAACATCCCCTGTGGTGCCTGGTACCGCCCAGGGCCCTGTTGCCACGCTGCTTGCTGCCCCGGATAAAACTGCGCTGTGGTAGGCCCCGTGCCATCCCCGCTGCCGCGGGTTAAGGCCGGTGGCCCCCCAGAAAACGCCCCCGTCTGCGGGGCAAAACTGCCTGGCAGTAGAGGCTCCCCAGTGTGTGCCAGGGAGGCCTGCAGCGTGACCAGTGGCGGCCCCCTTAGTATCGCAGGAAGCCTTGCAGGGCCTCCTGTAATCACCTGCATGGGGCTGGAGCTAGTTGTGTGCGGGGTGGATGCCCCCCCTCTGGCCTCATAAGGCAGCGTGTAAACGGGGGCCCCAGGAGCTGGAGGAGGTGTACTCATCTCCCCTTGCTCCTCCTCGCGATGCACCTGCACTTTGTGTACCCCTGCCCTGGTGCCTGGTGACCTAGTGTGGGCAGCCAGCGCCTCGGCCGAGGTGCCTGGCATGTCCCCGCGTGTTGGTGTGCTGACCTCCCCAGCCACGCTAGACGCGGTCTGGTGTTGTGATCTGGCAGCCGCCGGAGACCGCGTGATCCCCGCGACGTGAGCTCCGCCGCTGCTGGGACTGACTGCTGACAGGGGAACAATTCCGCGCTGCAGCGCCGGGGAGAGAGGGCGTACAGCCTCGCGCTGGCGCTCTGTGGCCTCTGTGTACTGGGCCGTGGCTGGCGTTTTGCCACCTCCACGCCCTGCTACAGTGATCAGGGGGCGGGCGGCATCTGCCAGCCAACGGGGGGGGGGAGCGCTGCGCTTGGGACACCCTGACATCTTTGAGATGAAATAACTAGCTGAAGAACCAGATAAGTAGAAATACTTAGCTTCGTTTGTCCTTGCGCTTGGTCACACAGGATTGTCTCAGCAGAAATCCAGACTCAAAGAGGAAGTCCTTCCTGCCTGTTTGCCTATAAGTACCCCTCTCTAAGCTGACGCCCCCCAGCTACCCGATAGGGCAGATCTAACTGCCACTCAATATTTGCCTCCGGCCTTATCTTGATGTTTACAACTTTATTTAACTTCTGCAAATTCACAGGCTCTTAATTACACTCGGGCCTATGCAGCCCTCGTTACATCTTTTGGTTTGTTTTTTTAATAAATGTCTCTTCCTTATTGGGGGAGGGGGGCTGCCTCTGGCCACAGTGGGGGGTACCGCGATTTAGGCATCCCCTCCCATTGTCACCGCCACCGCAGTTTAGCGCCGCCGCCGCTGCCTCCTCTCCTGGGTCCACGCCGCCTGTGCTTTGATGACAGGCGCCGGGACTGGTGCATGCGCAGTACAAACATCTGTACTGTGCATGCGGCCAGCTTCTACGGGCTACTTCGGCAACAGCTCATAGAAGCAATCTTGGTCCCGGCGCCTGTACAATACAAATGAAAGGCACCGGGACCAGCGCGTGCGCAGTACCCACATAGATACTGCACATGCGCAAGCACCGTTTCTACACCACAGCCCACAGAAAGGCGTTCCAGAGGGAGGGAACACCTCCCAATGGGACTGCCTTTGTGACTGGCAGGTCGGACTTCCAATAGGAAGTCACTGCCAGTCACAGTGAAGCCAGAGCAGTGTCACAGATTGCATCTAGCTTCACTACAGTGGCGGATTTTACCGGGGGGGGGGCTGCAGCCCATAGGTAAAAACTGCCACTGGCTAAACAACTGAATTCACAACTTGGTATAACGTGTAATACCTTCAGCTTAGTTTACACATCTAGTACTGCTTTTTTCCGTCTTATTTTATTTTGAGGACACGACCTCTAACATATTTATATATATATATATATACTTCTGCAGTAGAGCTGGCACTCTTCCAATAACGATAACTTGGCCCCGGTGCCTACAGATCACAGCAGCGCTGCGACCAAATATACAATACCAACACCAGTGGCACTCGGGTATATCCAATAATGACAACACACAGCGGTGTTTAACGACGTTTCATTTCTCTAAACGGAAATTTCATCAGGTTACAAACAATGTGCATACAGGTGCTTACCTTATACCCCTCCGGTGGTCACACAGGCAGCGTCATTGGGGGCGTCATCCAGCCTCTCCGGTAACATGCGTCGCCAGTATGACGTCACCGCGTTCCCTGCACGCAGCGGGGCTAGTCACAGACCTCCGCTAGGCTCTGGGTCCTTTACTAATGACGTCAT
Source organism: Crinia signifera (assembly GCF_055691185.1). Classification (NCBI taxonomy): domain Eukaryota; kingdom Metazoa; phylum Chordata; class Amphibia; order Anura; family Myobatrachidae; genus Crinia; species Crinia signifera. The sequence goes on along the minus strand of NC_139228.1, from coordinate 79,523,856 downwards.
CACGCTTCCTTCACGCACCCTGGAGTTGATTGGATCCTGCACCCAATGTGCTGTTTATCCTGTCGCCATGGAGACAAAAATACATACAATAAACATACAATACAACACAAACAATGATGCAGTGCTATAAATTAATATAATGCATAAAGAAAAACACACTTAAGGAGAATATATTACGCAACATGCATAAAGATAAATTACGTTGACAACGCAACATCACATCCCACTGCAATGAGATGCGATGATGCCGCTGAGTTTCTGGAGCTGTACTAATATGATAAACCACCAATGTAAAATCTTATTTAAATAGGTATTGTCTTTAACAAAAAAGACATATATTCTATAATTCCCTTGTCAAAGGCACAACAAATTGATGTTTAAATAGATCAGAAAAAACAAGATAATGGAACCATATCATTTAAACCCTTTGGATGTAGCACGTTAAGGCGATGGATCCAACGTGCCTCACATCTCAAAAGGGCCGCACCTCTATCGCCACCTCGAATTGATCGTTCGACATGGTCGATCATGCGGTACCTAAGGCTGGTTAGGTTGTGTCTCTCCTGGGCAAAGTGGCGGGCAACAGGTTGCTCACTACTGCCCGATAGGAGAGCAGCCTTAATGGCAGAGCGATGCCCTGCCATACGCTCTTTGAACTGGGTTGTTTCAAGTGTGCATGTACTACATGCAAATTTCTGATCACTGGGGACAAATTTCATCATCCTCATGATGGGAATGTCTACCAGATTAGACACCACTTGACTTGCGAAAGCAGCCACGTGGTGTATCAAATCATTTGTCCTTGTGGTCTTACCTATATAGGGTAAGATTAAAGCTTCACCAACTACTATGCTGTATTGAGTCCCTGAGTGCCGCCAGCCACAAGGAGAGTATTGAGTGGAATTCATCCCACACAGGAGGGCACCAGGGCAGGACACCCTGAACTCGGGGCAACAGAGTGCCGGGGATCACCAGTGAATATATATATATATATATATATATATATATATATATATATACAGTATATGTAAAGATAGATAGATATTTGCTGTTACATTTGTTTGTTCTCCTCTGTTTTAATTACCCCAATGCCGCAATGTACGGAGAAAATCTGTGCAGCACAAGAGCAGAATGAACTTCCTCCTGCTGCAGTCTCTGGCCGCCAACATCACTCGTGCCCCAGGGTTCCAAGCAAGCGGCATTCCAGGGAGCAAGCGCTGATACTAAACGTGCTGTAAGGGAACTTGTCTATTCTGATCTCTCCACAGCAGGGGGCTGATGATAAGATATCTCTGCAACAAGGTGAGTGTCAGGGCTATACAGGGGGTCTCACTTCACATGTAAGTGGGGCCAGATTATACATAAAAATTGCACATATATTGACACTTGGGTGATGGGGCTCTGCCACTGGGATATATTGCCATTGTTTTCTGATGGGGGGGGGGGGGTATTTTACAATGGGGTCATATGGACACGGGAAGGGGGATAAAACACCCCCTAGGGGTACAATACATACTTTTTTATTTTATAAAATATTTCAAAATTTTATTAAAAGGCTTTTTTAAACCGTTGTAAATAAAAAAAAAAGAACTTTCAGAGGGTTTTTCGCAACAAGAATCATCAATTAGGTAGTTACATTTCTGTTACTAAGGGCCTTATTCTGGTTAGGTCGGTGCAACGTACGTACGGTCCGTACGTTTCCCGTACGCAAGCGGTGAGCGAAAGTCCGCCCACAGAACAGCCGCACACGGACGATCACAAACACCGACAATGGGGAGTGGCGTACACTTGAGCGTACGCCACCGTATACGGACGGATCGCCCTCTTAGCCACCGATACCTGGCGTACAACAGAGCGTACGCCACCGTGCACGGACAGATCTCCCTCTTAGCCACCGATATCTGGCGTACATCAGAGCGTACGCCACAGTGCACGGACGGATCTCGTCCATTTTCACACCGACACCTTCCGTATATCTGAGCGTACGCCACATTGCAAGTAGAAATTGAGTCCAAAAACATCCTTGTTGCTCTTAGATGTGGTTTATGTGTATTTTTCCTAAGAAAAAACTGGCATGTTTGTGTTACAGTGAAAAAGTTGACACATGTCGACTTCTGTGAATTGAGTGTCCTGCTTTTTAAAGTAGAAAAAAAACACTTCCTGAATGGGTGTAGATGGTTATAAAATAACTACCTTGACATATATAAGCAGGTCTTAGAATGAATCTTACCTAAAATTAAACCAACCTTTACATGTAGAGAAGTGTAGAAAGATAAGGTTCCAATGTGTTTAAGGGCTGTGTGTGGCTTGCAGGTAGTGAAATCATGGTTTTCCCTTAATAGACTGCAGCATTGCTTATTACATTCAGGTGTCTGTGTTTGACTAGTAATCAGCGTTAATTAGCAGACCCAGGCGTCCGCTCTCATGCGGTATCTCTAGGGGTGGTCTGGAGCTATCTTTGTCGTCCGCCTGTTTTTGGTCCAAAATGCACGGCGCGTTCGCCGATCAAGGCGGTTGTGGCACCGTGCATTTTGTGTGCACACCCCCGTGTACGCCCATGTTTACGCCAAGTTTTCATCATTATTCCGGCCGCTCCCATAGAAACGCCCCCATGCCGCCCACAATGACCGTACTCTTGCGGGCAGGTTTTTTCGCACGGAGAGACCCGTCCGTGAGCGGTGTGAGGTCGCCGCACCTGCGCATTGCGAAAGCTACGCATACGCAGATGAAAAAAACCCCGATCCGCCCGTATACGGTCCCACCATAGCAGAATAAACCCCATAATGTCAATCATTTCACTTTTCTCTCCCTTACGAAATGTGATTTGAATTGTGTGCCGCCGCAGGGAGTGTGAGCAGAGGAATCTTCACTATACTACACTATAGGGCTAATTCAGCTCTGGTCGCTGATTAGCAAAAGACGTGGTAGCGCACATGTGTGAGCCCTGAAACCAAGGTCGCATTCTGGAAAATTGGACTGCAGTCTAGAGGGGGGGCGGGGGCAATGATTTCTTTGGGGGTTGTCAACATGACAATGGGAGCTCTGATGCAGCCAATGTAGATGTATCTGTAGCATTTTCTGGGTGGACAGTAAGTGATCTCCTGCACCCCATCAGCTTCCTAGTGAAGTGGGCAAGAGGAGGAGATTATTCATTGAATTGCAGTGCCCCTGTCCATGGACCCACCAAACGCAACATTTTGGGTTGCAGGGATTAATGATGTGTAGCCCAGCCCTGCCCCAGCACTGGTAGGAAGTGTATCCTCTCTGGGCATCTCCTGGAAAATAGATTATTATTGTAGGCAATTATGATTCTGATTGCCTGGCTGCCATAGCTGGAACAGAGTGATATCTCCCAATAATATGCTTTTAATGTATACAGTAGCTTAGACATTTTTATATTGATCCAATTTGTTAAATACAGACATAATGGGGGTGGGGGGCTGGGACTGGCTGAGAGGTACAAAGGGAGAGGCTGAGAGATCCTGAGAGACACAGGGGGAGGCTAATAGAGGCTAAAAGTCACAGAGAGGGAGGCAGAGAAACACAGAGAGGCTGAGACACACAGAGGAGGCTGATGGACACCGGATGAGTGGGAGGCTAAAAGACACATTGATGAAGGCTGAAGACAGAAACGGAGGATTCTTATGCTATATCCTAATGGGCTAAAGGACCTCTAATGTCCATACCACATGACACACAATAGGCGGGGCTAGACACACTAAAGGCAAATGTAAAGTACATTGGGTGAAATGTAATATGGTGAGAGAATCAGAAAGTGAGAGTTTTGGTAAGAAAAAAACCAGTGTGATTTTGCAGTGTAAATGATTGCCACTTTAAAAAAAATAGAGATTTCTTACCAAATCTCCCACTTTCTGATTCTCTCATCATATTGTATTTCACCCAATGGGCTTTACATTTGCATTTACAGCACAAAATACAAAACAAGTTAACCAGTGAATATTATTGGAATGCATGAGAGAACAGGAAAGTCTTGATTCTATATTTGAAGTAATCCAGAGTTGGGTGCCTCACGCACTGTGAGGGAAGACAATTCCACAGAGTTGAAGCCACAAAGCTGAAAGCTCAACCCCGAGACGAGTTCGGGCAGATTCTAGATCACATTAATCGAGATGGGCAGTAAGGAATCAGAAATGGCTAGTACTTTGCCATACGATTCATATATTTTCATAAGTGGCGTCATAAGGTGGGTGTGAAGGAGGTGTGATCCACCCCTGGGTGTTACCCTTGGAGAGGAAAACTCCAAAGTCCTAACTCTACAGTGACAGAAGCTGGGTGCTGCAAGGTGATTTTCTCCTGCAGCACTTAGCTCCTGTCATGGAGGAAAAGCTATTGCTACAGAAAGCACAGCCTCTGGGAGCAGCCAGCATCTTCAGGGATGCACGCCCCCGGAGTAAGAGAACAAAGATCACAAAAGACCACACCCCCTCTATATTAGGTCACACCCTAATGAGGTGGCCATGCCTACGGTGCAGCGGGGGATATCGCAGAGTGTCACCACAGGAAATGAGATTAAATGTTAAAAATATTTATCTATAATGGATTATTTTTATCTTCATCACAATATTATTATATTACTTATAAGTAAAGATAATCTGGTAAAGTGCATACGTTTATAACATCCAAGATAAGCTAAACAGAATACAGGGACTGATTCAGACTTTATTGCAGCATCCATTATTGATAATTGTCCAGCCTTTGAATTTGTAGCCATTCGATCAGGTCTGAATCACAGTTACATAGTAGTTACATAGTAGTTACATAGTAGTGAAGGCTGAATAAAGACTTGCGTCCATCTAGTTCAACCTTGGTTTATTAGCTTAACCCTTGTTTTATTTAGTGAATACTGATATTTTATTTTAAAGACAGATTGTTATTTTTATTTGTACCCATGGATGTTTTTAGCCAATAAAATGTTTTTTTTTAACCTTATTTTAAACGTATTTATTGTGTCTGCCGACACCACCGCTCGGTTTGGTTGCCCTGACCGTGAAATTTGTTTTTCCTTCTAAGGGAACAAAATCTTTTCTCTTCTAATCTAAACTTGCCCATGTGTCCTAGAGTCCTTCCTTGTAGTAAAAAGTGCACTTGACAGTTCCATATATTGGCCCCTGATATATTTGTACATGTAGAGCATGTCCCCCCTTAAACATCTCTGTTCTAGCATAAATAATCCCAATTTGTTCAATCTGTTTAAATTCTCCATTCCCTTAATTAGCTTTGTTGCTCTTCTTTTTCTTTTTCCAGTTCTATGATGTCCTTTTTATAGTGCGGGGCCCAGAATTGTTCTCCGTATTCTAGATGTGGTCTAACCAATGCTTTGTACAGAGGCATAATTACATTTGAGTCACTAGTTTCCATGCCCCTTTCTATACATGCTAGTATTCTGTTGGGTGTGGTATGATTCACCGACAGTCGGGATCCCGACAGTCATTATCCCAACGTCGGGATCCTGGTCTCAGACAGCGTGGCCAGCGCAACAAAGCCCCTTGCGGGCTCGGTGGCAAGCTATGCTTACCACCTATTCTTTTCTCCCTCTATGGGGGTCGTGGACCCCCACGAGGGAAAATAGCCGACGGCATCCGGGAACCTGGCCGATGGTGTTTTAACAGTCGAGATCCCGACGTCGGGTTAATGACTGTCGGGATCCCGACTGTCGGGACCCCGTCCGGCACCCATTCTGTTTTCCTTGTTTGTTGCTATATGACATTGAGCACTGCATCCCAGTTTATCTATTTGGACTCTACAGAAGATCTTTTTCAAGTACTGAAATACCCAATTCCTCCCCGCTTAGGTTATAACTAGCACACTGGTTATGTCTCCCAAGGTGCATGACCTTGCATTTATCCACATTGAACCTCATTTTCCACTTTTGTGCTCATTCATCTAGTTTGTTAAGATCACTTTGAAGTGTGGAGACATCCTCGGTTGAATTAATAACTCTTCTCAGGTTTGTGTCATCAGCAAATATGGAAACATTGCTGAGTATTCCCACCCCAATATCAATAATAAAAATGTTAAATAAATGGGCCATAGTACCGATCCTTGTGGCACTCCACTTAGTATTGTTATCATGTTCGATACTGCACCATTCATAACCACTTTCTGTTCTCTATTACACAGCCAGTTCCCTACCCATCTACAAATTCTTACCCCTAGTCCCAATTCCTCCATTTTGTTTATCAACCTCTTGTGTGGCACTGTATCATAGGCCTTAGCAAAATCTAAGAAGACCACGTCTACATAATTTCCATTATCAAGATTTTTGCTGACATCCTCATAGAAGCCTAATAAATTTGTTTGTCACAAACGATTTTTCACAAAGCCATGTTGGTTGATACTAATTAAACTATGAAGATCTAAATATTCCTGGATATCATCCCTTAAAAATCCCTCAAATAATTTACCCATTATTGATGTTAACCCCTTCCTGACGGAGCCTGTTTTTGCCTTCCTGACAGAGCCCTTTTTTTCAAATCTGGCATGTATCACTTAAGTGGGGATAACTTTTTTTTGCTTTTACTTATCCCAGTGATTTTGAGATTGTTTTCTCGTGACACATTGTACTTCAAGTTAGTGGTAAATTTTGGTCGATACAGTCTGTGGTTTTTTGTGAAAAATACCAAAATGTCGTAAAAAAATGGAAAATTTTGCGATTTGCAAAATGTTAAATTTTCTGCTTGTGAGACAAATAATCTTACCACTCAAAATAGTTAATAACTAACATAGACCATATGTATACTTTATGTTGCCATCATTATTTCAACCTCATTTTCATTTTTTTGGACACTAGGAGGCTTAAAATATGAATAGCAAATTCTCAAATTTTCAAGAAAATTTCAAACACTGATTTTTTTAGGGACCAGTTCAGTTCTGATGTGACTTTGAGGGACTTGTATGTGAGACACCCCCATAAATGATGCCATTTCAAAAACTGCACCCCTCACAGTATTCAAAACAGCATTTTGGAAGTTTGTTAACCCTTTAGGTGTTTCACAGGAATTAAAACAAAGTTTAGGTGAAATTTCAAAATTTCATTTTTTTTGCAGATTTTCAATTTTAATACATTTTTCTAAGGAACACAGCAGATTTTACTAGAAAAATGTGACTAAAAATTGATTCCCCCAATTCTTTGGTTTTCATAAATATCCTATATGTGGCCCTAGTGTGCACGGTGACCAAACCACAGGCTTCATAATAGAAGGAGCACCTACTTGATTTTGGAGCCTCCTTTTTATGAGATTATTTTTTAGGCACCATGTAGGTTTCTAGGCACCATAAGATGCTAAAAGTTAGGAACCCCCCCACAAGTGACCCCATTTTGCAAACTACACCCTTCAGGGAATTCATCTAGGGGTATAGTGTACATTTCAAACCCCCAGGGGTTTCACCAATTGTGGTACAACTGGGCAGTGAAAATGAAAAAAATTAATTTTTCATTTTCACAGCTCAGTTGTATCAAAATTGGTGAAACCCCTGGGGGTTTGAAATGTACACTATACCCCTTGATGAATTCCCTGAAGGGTGTAGTTTGCAAAATGGGGTCACTTGTGGGGGGGTTCCACTGTATGGGTGTTTCGGGGGTCATTCAACCAGAATCTGTGCTGCAAAATCCAAATATCACTCCTTCCCTTCTGAGTCCTGCCATGCACCCAACTGGTATTTTTTGGTCACATGTGAGGCATTGCCGTACTCGGGAGAAATTGGGGCACAGATTTTGGGGTGCTTTGTCTCCTTCATTCCTTGTGAAAATGAAAAATTTTGAGCCAGATCTGCATTTTTGTGTAAAAAAATGTAATTTTTTACAGAAAAATGCAGTTCTGGCTCAAAATTTTTCATGTTCACAATTTGGTGGTGGAATGAATGGTGGGTGCTATGTCGCATTAGCAAGACCCCCGAAGCACCAATACAGTGGAACCCCCCCACAAGTGACCCCATTTTGGTCACCAGCTTTGGGAGGGGGGCTGGCGCTGCGGCTGGCGGGGGGGTGGGAGGGGTGCTGGCGCTGCGGCAGCCGGGTGGGTGGGAGGGAGGGGGGCTGCCGGGTGGGAGGGGGGGGGGCTGGCGATCGGTGGTGATCGGTGCTGTACTTAACAGCACCGATCACCACCGATCACTGTGTTACCGAGCGGCTTAGCCGCCGGTAACACAGAAAACGCTGCAATTGGCTGTTCACATTTGAACAGCCAATCGCAGCGATCGCCGCGAGGGGGGATGTCTGCTGTCAGGGACAGCAGACATCTCCAAACTGTCACCGCGTCTATAGACGCGGTGACAGTTTAAAACCATGACGTATATATACGTCTTCGGTCGGGAAGTACCTCCCGACCATGACGTATATATACGTCATATGTCGGGAATATCTTTATATATATATATATATATATATATATATGTATGTGTGTGTGCATATATATATATATATATATATATATATATGTATGTATATATATATATATATATATATATATATATATATATATATATATATATATATATAATTCAGTTCATTATCATTCTTTTTTTTAACTTTTTATGCAGCTCATGCTGCTGCTGCGGCTGGCAGGGGGGGGGGAGGGGGGTGCGTGCGCTCCTGCCGCTGCCCTTTTTTGAATATTGGCACTACCTCAGCTAATCTCAAGGCTTTTGGTACCTTACCCGATGTAAGTGAGTTATAAATAATGTAATACAGAGGGGTTGCTAATTCCTTCCTTAGTTCCATTAGTGCCCTAGGATGAATCCCATTTGGTCCTGGTGATTTGTTTGTTTTGATTTTGCTGAGACGCAATTTTATCTCGTCTGTTGTGAAAGCAATATTAAGATCTGGCTTGCTCGTTCCATTTGTGGTACTGTAAGTTCTACTGTCTGTTCTCCCCTGGTAAACACTGATGAGAATTCATTTAACAGTTCTGCATTTTCCTTATCCTCTGTAAAGCTTTTACCATCAATACTGGTTTATGTGCCTATGTTCTCTAATTATTTGTTTACTATTGATGTGTTTGAAAAACTTCTTGGGGTTGGTTTTACTCTCAGAGGCTATGCGCTCCTCATTTTCCCTTTTAGCTATTTTGATTACCCTTTTACAAATTTTATTTATTTCTTTGTATTTGCTGAATGGCTCATCATTCACGTTATCCTTATAAAATGTAAAAGCTCTTGTCTTATTATTGATTGCTGTCCTTGCTTATTATTGATTGCTGTCCTTACTTTTTATTGATTGCTGTCCTTACTTTTTAATCCAACCATGATGGCTTTTTCTTATTGAATTTACCTTTATTGCTTTTTAGGATGTATTTAGTAGTTAGTGTTTCGAGCGCATTTTTAGTGTTTCCCATATTTACTCTGCATTCTTCCCCTCAAATAACGCTTCCCACTCAATTTCTTTTAAAGATTCGCTGAATAATTTGAAGTTAGCTTTTCTAAAATTTAATATTTTAGCCGGTCCTGTATGTTGTAGTTTGCAAAAGTTGATTTCCAGTGAGTCTGCCATTTTTTTTATATTTGGTTTAACAGTAGAGACTCATCCCCTTCTATTTTCTCTGTCTTTTTTGAAGAGGGTATATCCCTTCATGTTTGGAGCCCAATCATGCAACTCATTGCACCAAGTTTCTGTTATACCAATCATATCATAATTGGCCCTTGTGGCCACAGTTTCCAGTTCCCCAATTTTTCCTGTCAAGCTTCTTGCATTAACCAGCAAGCATTTCAGTTTACTTTTACTATTTTTTCTTTTCGTTAAGGTGTGATTTTGTTCTAAATGTGCTACAGATTTCTTATTAAATCTAGTTTTTCTCCCCGACCCCCCTTCTCCAACCTCCAGGCTCTTGTTTACCCGTTCCTCACTGCTCTGGCTTTCATGGCCATAGTTTCTATTTGTTCCCCCCCCCCCATGCCCAGTTTAAAGACTCCTACAACCTTCTAACCATCCTGCCTCCCAGCACTGCCGCCCCCTTTCAATTCAGGTGCAATCCATCTATGCTGTATACATAACGCCTGTTTGAAAAGTCCGACCAGTGCTCTAGGAACCGGAACCCCGCTTTCCTGCACCATCCCTTTAGCCACGTATTAAGCTCTATGAGTTCCCTCTGTCTCCCTAGACTAGCGTGCGGGACACATAATATTTCTGAGGCAATTACCTTGGATGTCCTTGCTTTTAACTTACATCCTATTTCCCTGAAATTATTTTTGAGGACACCCCACCTGCCACTAACTTGGTCATTTGTGCCAACATGCACCATGACCACTGGGTCTTTCCCAGACACCCCCCCCCCCCCCGTAATCTGCCCACCCGGTTCACGATGTGCCGTACCTGAGCACCCAGAAGACAACAGAGTGTACAACTATCGCGGTCCCAGTAGCAGATTGCCCTATCTGTGTTACCGATGATAGAATCTCCTACCACCACCATCTGTCTTGTGGTCCCTGATTCCCTAGCCCCCACTAAGCCCGATGTGCCAGTCCCCTGGATGCTAGAGGTACTGGTCACATCCGGCCCCACCAGTTTTGAAGTAACATTCACAGTAGTTTCTTCCAGTCTGGGGAATCTACTGGGATTTGTTAAGTCAGCACTGGTTTGCCTCTTCCTCCCCCTACTACCCCTTCTGACTGTTACCCAGCTGGCTCACGCTCCTCTATTGCTAATACCCCCTGATCCTCCAAAGTTTCCACCGTGAGGTGGAAGCTTTCTTCTAATTTGGCAATGTCCCTCAGAGTTTCGACGATCTGCTTTAGATCAGAAATCTGAGCTTCCAAAGCAGCCATCTCTACGCATCTCACAGAGGTATTCACCCGGAATCTTGTGATCCAAGTGCGCATACATCTGGAAAGATAAGCGATGAGTGAGATTGCCGACCCCACTCATGGTCTTTTTAGGGTGAGTACTACAGTCAATTAAAATGAGGCTACAATCCCAAAAGGGAACAATGTCTTACAGCAACATCTGAGGGTCACTTTACCATACTTCCTGAATAGTTGTGCTGTTTCAACACTTTTGATTACACTCTTGCCCAACACACACTTACCTCTCTCTGCCTTTGTGGGACAGTTTTATTCCTTTTTCACTTCCTAATTTTATTATTGTTCCCACAGTTTCGCTGCCACTGTCGCATTCTCCATTCCATTTCTATTATCTGATGGGGTCCCACAGGGCTGCTTTGTGTGTCCCTCTGTATTCCTCCCCATCCTGCTCTTCTTACAGAGAAGTAATTTGCTTGTTTAGCCACCAGTATCACCTCTGCACTGACAACATCCAAACAGATTTAAACTTGAATTGGCTGAATGTCTTGAAAGAAATGGCATCTACAGGAAATGCATTTTTGCAGTGATTGATGCAGGGAATACATCTGATTGGCATTTCAGGAAAAAATTTGTTTCCTACTGTGTGGAAAAAATTGTCAACTGTCTCACTGGGGAAGCTTTATACCTTCCTCCAGATCATCACTGCTAGCACATACAAGAATAGGCTGAACTTAATGGCCTCTTTACGTTATTCAGCCTTGCTATCTGTGGGAGTATGTACTCTGAAATCAGTTTGTTAAAATACATTTGTATTGCTTTGGGTGACTTGTGACCCGTATAAAATACTGAAGTGTTCTACATTTAGGCTTAGTTTGAAGCATGGGAACAAAGTGCTTGTTTGAATGAAATGATGATGTAAACAATAGTATACTTTTTTAAACTTTGACATTATCACAGGCTTGCCTACCCTCCCAGAATTGCCGGGAGGCTCCCGTAGCGATCAGCAAATCCAAGGAAGTAATTGGAAGTAGTTGGAAGAAACCTTTTTTGGATATATAGGAAGACCTTACCCAAAAAGGGTCTGGATGGTACCTCGGACACACATTTTACAAGTTTACAGTAGACTTGATTTGTCCATAGAGGAACCAATGGAATCAGTAGGTGCATAAAGATAGGAAACTGCACCAGGGTCACTGAAAAATATAGAATCCATAGAAACTTACTAGATTACAGGTTCTCAAACTCTTCCTCAGGACCCCACACAATTCATGTTTTCCAGGTCACCTGTGGATTTTTAAAACATGAAAGCGGGCGATACACAGTGCACCTGCCGGAGTACTGTGTGGGGTCATGAGAACTGAGTTTGATAACCACTATACTAGAAGTATGTATCTAAGCTGTTGCCATGGCTGCCATTAGGGTGGTCACGGTATTCTTGTGCCGAGACAGAGGAGAGGGCCCGCCCATAACACAAAAACTAGTGAAGTGGTCATGATGCTGTAGCTCCAAACAGGAATAGATCACAGGACAGTGTTTTGATTAACAGCCAATAAGTTGAAACCAAAAGAGTCTATGTGGAAAAGATCAATATGTGTTTTTCACTTTTTTAGGTGTTAATATTGACACCTAAGCATGTGGATAAAGCTCTTCACTCTCCATGCTACAGACCAGGTTCTTTGCTGCCCTTGGCATACTTTCCCATTCCCAATCCAGGTGGATGTTAAAGTATAAAAAAGTCCAAAAACTGGGAAAAAAACCTTGAAAAACTCACGTTGTCCTTTTCAAGTGTCACCCCTTGCAGTGTCAACCTTTTGTTAATGGCGACCTAGTGTATTTTGACATTTTATCAATGCAGAACTTATGTATGTTGACCTTTTGGTGTTGAGCGCTTGACTCTTAACCTACAGTATATATTGTCAACCTGTCATCCAGATCCCCCTCCAGGCACAGGTACGAGCCCAGTATGCTGTTGCTGTGGCCACAATGAGCTCAGTAAACAGTCTACATAACTTAAAAAGCACAGAAATCCCTCAGGAATAACAAGTGTTATCGCAAGACCAGAACCACCATGTGAGATCTTGGAACCTGGAACTCAGAACTCTATCCAGCAGCACACTGAGACTTCTCAGACAATAGCTTATTACTGCACAAGGGGCACACAGCTTGGACTGCCACCTGACTGATATGAGCATTCAGTGGGGACCAAAACAACCTCCATTGTAACCGGCTAGAGAGGATCTATACCCCCAAAGGAACTGCTAGAGAGAACCCCATCACCATCATAGTGTACTGTTAAGAGGGTGTGTTCAATTTCGGTATGTTGACCCACCACTAGCTAATACTATTACAGGTTGCTTTATGTCTTGGATAAATGAGCTTATTTTTTGCTAGGGTGTTCAATATTATAAGCTGCCACATATGTATTATTGTGACTGAGGCACAGAACTAATTTTCAGATGATGTCTGGATTAGTTAGTGCCAGATCACAGAGAAGGAAGACAGCAGCACCCAGCACCAGGAGCCGTGGAACGGACTTCGCTCCTAGGCTTCACCAGACACCCCTCCTACCCCTGGTGGATTTTCACCACTGCTGCTCAGCATAGTAAACAATGCTGCAGCATCCACAATGGAAGACGTCCGGAGCCCTGCTGTGCACGCAGCCTGGCCTTGATACAGCGTACATGATTTTAGCGTGTTTTTATCAATTTTTTGGGAAATAATTCAGATCAAGATAAAAACCAAGACACCTGGAGGCTGTTTTGAAAAACCACGGTGATGATTTAGAACAAACAAAGGGGTTCTGCACACCTCCTTTATTGATAATAATAATATTAATAATAATAATAATAATAATAATAGCTAAGAAATGCTAGACACTGATCTAAAGGATTTAATGATCTTGCTATAATGATGGAGATCACTGGCATCTCCAAACCTCCTAAAAGGAGGGGACATGCCTTTGTTTTTCCAAATAGGACTGTAACTGCCCCACCCCACCCCAAAACATAATCAGACTGTCAATCAATGACAGTGTGATGCCGACCTGTGTACTATGCCGCAGGACCCATTCATGCAGAAGGGGTCCTACACATTCACAGACTACCAAGGGTTAGGGTTATTCACCACCTAGGGGAGGTTAGGGTTAGGTATGAAGGAGGGAGGTTTAAGCTTAGGCTGCGGGGAGGGAGGGTTAGGCTGCAGGAGGGTATGGTTAGGGGAGCGGGGAGCAGGGAATCTTACCTTCCAAGCCTCTGTCAGCGTTTGGGAAATCATACTGAACCACTATTATGGGGCATAAAATGAATAACTGCTCTGAAGAGGTTTATCTCAAGAAGCATTGGGACCGGGGTCCCTTAAATATGTTGCTATGGAGCCCACAAACTTCTGATTAGCCCCCTGACGGAAACCTTTCAGTTAATGCGTAACAAGTGCATAAAAAAATAGATTGTAATACACTCATATTCACGGATAGACTGGGCATCTTTGCAGGCCTGGCATTTCAGCATATGTGCAGTTGGCATGACAAGGGGGCATGACCATGGGTGCCAGGTGTGCCATGAGTTAGGGGGCCGGAGCGGACCAACATGTCATCAACCTTTCTGGTATTTGTCAGTAGTGGCAGATGGCCCATCTGGACCTGAGCAAACCTATGTCGTCGTCGTCCCCCCATGGAATATTATAGGATTAGGTTGGATAAAGTTTTACCTAAAGGGCATCCACTCTATTGCTAATAACGCAAAGGGGATTGGCATTTATATGGGATTTTGCTTGTAGGTTCCTAAATGTGATTGTGGTTTGGTTGGATAGTGTTCAGCACCTGAAGTTGGGGTCAGCTTTGTTACTCTATGTGTGCGCTACAGTATATAAATAACTGTTAATAAATAAATAAAAAATAAATGTCAATATGGAATGGTGATTGTTTACTCACCGGCGGTCACAGGAGCAGCAGGGATCATCTGCCCCTGACTAGGAGAGTGTCATCAGCTTCTGTGTCCATCGGGGACACAGCTGGAAGTACATCAGACTTTCCAGCATTCAGACACTTTCCAATCAAGCTGCGTACTCCAGATCAGTTCCACAGACAAAGCTGGTCATGACATACTGGGGGAAATTTACTAAGGTCCTAAAATACGACCGATGCCAGGTACGATCTCATATACATTACATAAGTCCGTTTAGTAAATTAGGAATCACCAATCGAATGAATGGTGATTCCTACTTGTATTCTGTTAATGGCGTATACATTTGTATTCGGAGATACGAATGTGCCATGAATACGAATATGCATGGTAAATGTAGGCAGTCGTATTTGCATACGACCAGGGGCGGCTCTTACCTCATCGGAGGAGAGGGGCTGCCGAGATGCGCCCCCTCCGGTGCTGCTGCTGGTCCCCTCCGCCACCACCTCCATCTTCTTGTCCCAATTACCATCGCCGGACCAGCACATGCGCAGTAACCTCTTCAGTACTGTACATGCGCTGGCCCCAGTCTCTATGGGGCTGCTTCGGGAACAGACCCGTAGAGTTGTATTGACTGTCCTGGGTCCAACGCATGCGCAGTATTGCCTGCAGTACTGTACATGTGCAGAACCCATTTTTAGGGGGGGCTGCAGCCCATAGGTAAAAACCACCACTGCATGCGACTGCCTATGAATACACCACATCCAGGCGTATTCAGCTTAGTAAATGTCACCACTGTATTTGTCGTAGCTCTGAATCAGCAACAACACCCGGTTCGCTTATTAAACACATACAGGGCAGTTATTATGAAAGGCCACTGATCTGCTCTCCATTATTTGCACTGCTGGAGTGTCTTCATATTCTCATTGAAACCTGCAGCTCACTCACGACCTGTGTCAGTCAATTATCCTTCCAGGACTTAACTATAAGTGTGCTAAGGGGATTTATCCCTGAAAGACTTTTTGAGTTTCACTGTTTTTATTTAGTTTATAAGCTATATATTCTATATTGCATTTTTCACTTAATTGCATGTATTATTGTATATTCTTATTTGCATGGGTCTGAAATATCTTCAATATCAATGATCCTTTTTGGCCCCGCCCTTGCTAACTTCTATATAAAGATGTATCCTCACACAGATTTACGGTAGTTGTGCCAAAAAATTCTCCTTCGCATGTCAGGTCCCAGGAGACTGCTAGTGTTGGGTGTCTTATTTGCATATTTGTGTGCCAAAAATTACATTTATTCATAAAGTAATCTCACTAGGACACACCGGGAGACTGTGCCGACACTTATATCTATGTGCGACTGGGGGAAGGAGCTTTGCAGGATGCGCTTACCAGCTTGCTGGGCTCCGAACCCTCGCAGCCCAGTGGGCAGGTCTCAATGAAGCCCACAGACTCAGTCGCACACAGATATACAAGTATTGTATGTCATATTAATCATTACAATCTCTTGAAGATGACGATGCATTTTATGAAAAAAAGTAACCACACCAGCCAATCAATACCCAACTGTCATTTTTCAAATGCAGTTGATTGGCTGGTGCTTTATCACCTTTCATTTTATCTCCACTGTATCTCTTCACCAGGCTTAGTACATCTGCCACATTGGGTGGTGTAATGAGGCTAGCTGTATGAGAACTGGTCCGTAGAACCCACTGATTTACCCCTGGGCAAGTAATAGACGTGTCTTCCCAGTAGCCTGTGACTCTTGCCATATGGGAGTTACCCCCCCCCCCCCATCCCAACAGTTGGGCTATGTCCTGTTGCCACCCCTGTCACATTGTGCACCCGTCACTTATTAAACTAGGGACACAATGTGACCGCAGTTTAAGTGCTTGTACATGTGCCCTCGCATCAGGCCCCTAGTTTATTCATGATAGTTTTAGGAATATCGGCCAATTGTATCCGCCACATCTGTTGTCCATGTGTTTATTTCTAGATAAGTGTTAGATAAATCATAATGCAGTTATGATTCACTATCTGTCGCTATGGCATTTCAAGGGATATATAAAGAACATGCAATATTAACAGCCCTGCGTCTACCCAAGGACACACTGTGCAGGTATATGGTGCTTTGATATGTTACGTTCTGCCTGTGGTTCACATTACTGCAATCAATAGACGATCTGTTATGTTCATCCTGTGGAGAGTGCTGCATGCTGGCTGCAACATCTAATACGGTACATGGGCGGGCTAACCGCAACAATGTACTGAGAGGGACACGGAGCCAGATCTATTATCTGATATACAACATGAGTACCCGTCAGTTATCTGGGGCTGGGACAGGGAGGTTCCCCTACAGCATTAAGAAACAAGATGAATCTTTCTTTAGCCTTCATTCGGCAGAGTACATTAATGAACATTTGGCCTTTAAACACCTTTTCTAATTATATCATGTGGATTTATTTTTTGCATGTCAGTTTAGCAGCTGTGCCATGCAATATTTGGCTTTCACAATTAAGTTTAAATACCCCCACAGATAGACAACAGTGGTATATAACTAGAGATAGGGTAACAATTGCCCCTCTACATTGCTGCATGGGGCGTACCCCATGTGATGCCCCGTTTCTCAGTGCCATGTTCCTTTTTCGAAGCATGCCCCCTTGTGACACCTTCTTCCCCGCACTGCAACAGTATGCATTTAACTAATAAAGTAACATCTGCTGAAGAACAGACAGCCTGAAAAAAGCCAGGGGGAGATGTTAGGTTTTAATTTCTAAAGTATTTCTGGGATCTTTGCCAAGACCCTTTACTGGTCATCTCCAAACTGGACTACTGTAGCCTCCTCCTATGTGGCATCCCTGCCAAATGTCTCTCTCTTTACTCAATTCTGCAGCTCAGCTTATCTTCCACGCCAATTGCACTACATCCTCCTCCCCTCTAATAAGCCCTTCACTGCAGTGGCGTAACTATAGCCCCGCAGCCCCCGCTGTGGCGGGGAGGCGCTGAGGGTCTGTGGGTGCCGATCTGCGGGGCTATAGTTACAACTTACTACTACCGTAGTATGCGTCTGTGGCCGGGAGCGGGGCAAATCGGCAGCGCCGCCCCCCACTCCCCCTAGACCTCCCACCTACTCAAGTAAACTTACACAACCCCCTTACCCCTCCGCATGCCGCCGCCGCATTCAGGGTCCCGGCCGCAGCGCAGATCTTGTCCTGGCTCCGTCTCCTCCTGCAGTTCTAATGAAAAATAACTATCAGAAAATGGCTGCCCTCATACAGCAGACAGTTTTTTGGGATGCTAGAGGAGGCGCCTCCTCTAGCATCCTTAAAAACTGTCTGCTGTTAGGGGGCAGCCATTTTGTGATGGTCATTATAGAACTGCAGGAGGAGACGGAGCCGGGAGAAGATCTGCTCTGCGGGACCCTGAATTCGGCGGCGGCATGCAGAGGGGTAAGGGGGGTGTTTAACTTCACTTGGGAAGATGGGTGGGAGGGCTAGGGGGAGGGGACGCGGCGCTGCCTATATCGGCAGGGGGGCGCAAAAATTGGAGTAACGCCACTACATCACTGGTTCCAAGTCCCTTTCAGAATCCAATGTGAGCTTCTCAAACTCACTTACAAAGCCCTCACCCACTCCTCACCCATTTACATATCTAACCCCTCTCTTTGCACTCCCTCCCGTCCTCTTCACTCCGTTAATGCAGGTTGCCTCCTGCCTTCTGATCACCCTCCTACTTTCAAGATTTTCCACATGCTGCTCCCTACCTCTGGAATTCTTTACCTCTCTACCTCAGACTCTCCTCTCTACAAAACTTAACCCAGCCATCTCTTATCCTAACGCTATTTTACATGCTCAGTGTACATCATCTGTGTCGCCTCTGTCTGTCTGCAGTTTTCTGCCACGCAGTGTCCTTTGCGGATGCAGCTATGGTTTTGTACCCAGTACTTGGCATGTATTGTACTCATCTATAAGTCTCTCTCTTGCATATTCATCAACTCTGTAATTGGGTGCTGCGGATCCCTTGTGGTATAAACGGTGCTGCTCTATTTGGCATTTACAACTAATCTCGGCATATATCTAAGCAGATACTGTAGAGAAAAGTCATATTTCTCTGTTATATCTGCATCAATATAGTGTCACCATACTATTGTAGTAACTCAGTGTTACATTCAGATGTATTTAAAAATGATAAGCGCACTTTTGTTGCTATTTTCACATATCGGCGGTATATGTGCTCACCTGCGGCAGCTGGGTATCCGGACTGATCATCGACAGTCATAGGGTTGATCACTAATGGTCACCAGTCAAAAGGTCCGCCATGAATTCACCCATTCATAGAGATCATCTTTTTCTTCACCGTTCCACAATGTATTTATAACTTCCTATTTTGCTGAAAGGCTGGTATAACGATGGTATAACAATAGTATAACAATGGTATAGCAATGGTAAATGTATTCTTCTGTTAGTTGTACATGGTCTAGTCCTGACAGCATTGCTGGTCCAGGGAAGAGAATACCTAATTCTCCGAGCCAAATGTACAGCAATACTGAAATAAATTGTACAAGAAATAGAAAAATAGTATTTATAATTCTGCTAATCAAAACCCCTGTCCATCTCGGTTCCAGCCAGGTTGCCAAAAATCTAAATATTGGCACCAGAATGTTGGCATGTTCTAAGTTTCAAAATTTAAGATGTCAACATATTTGGAACTGACGTACACAACAGACCTTGTTCTGGTCCACACGCAACGCTGCAAAATTCGCAGCATTGCGTGTGGATGTAACTCCGCCCACCACTCGCACGGCCGCCCGCCCCCTCCCCTCGCTCAGCGAGTTCCCCTGCACGGCTGAAAATGGATGTTTAGCTGCACCCATTCGTGGGATGCTCCTATGGGCGCAGCCCGTCATTGCCGCCCCACGCCTAGGTGCCCGCTCATGCCCTGCAACTGCATAAGCGCAGACGCAGATGCAAAACATCACTCCCCATGCAAACGTGCGGTGGAGCAATTGAATCAGAATAAGGCCGAATGCAAACATTAAAATAATGTAGACATTTCCAAAATGTCAACATTGTGACTGTAGAAAGTCACAATGTTGACATTTGCTCCAAGCGTTAAAATTATGCTTCAATTAAGGTTAGGGTTAGGCTGCAGTCAGGGATAAGGTAGTGAAAATGTGTCAGTATGTCAGTGTCAACATTGTGTCACTTGTAGACATACTGAACATGTGTAGATAATGAATGTTGACATTTATCACACCTGCCCATCTTCTCATCACTTAATATAATCGGCTCTGATAGGCGCTAGCTACTATCTATCACCCAGGTGCAAACTGGTAGAAATATCCTCATTCCGAGCAATCACTTTTTCCTTGCCGAAAATTATTTAAAATTTAGTATTAGATTCTGATTTCCCTTATTTATTCCATATTTTATACATTCTCTAGAAGGGGAGGTAGAGGGTGTGATTGTTCTAGACAGCTAAAAAAAAAATTGCACCATATCACGCACGTGACATGTGATTTGTTCACTAGGACTTCTCTCATCCAATCAGGGCTGACCTCCGGGGGAGTTCCCCACCTGATTGGATGAAGCTGTCTCCAAGGGCATGGCTACATCCAATCATGGCTCAGAAGATTTTTCGTAAATATGCGATTTGACCAAAATATCACACATTACTAAAAATTGCACCTTATTACATTTTGCCCAGAATTTATTGCATAAAACAAGTTTATCCTAAACCTTACACGGTCAGATGCAGTCACGCACCACTCATACCACTGATCTAAAAATAAAGACTACAGAAGTATGGCATGAAAGGGGTCGGCTTTTTATTGAGTAGGAAGGCCTATTTAAAATCTAACTAGAACATTATGCTAAACTAAAGGCGGGGAGAAGAACGGTCAAATAATGCAGTTATATAGAATAAAGAAAATAACAAAATATGGAAAATAACAAACATCAAAGCTGCCAGTATCCTTGCCAACTAAAACCAAATTAAATAAATAGCTATTGTGTCAACTGCCCCTATGGTCAGGGTTCAACCTTCTGCCACTACCCCTAACCACTCATATCAAACACAAAGCCAAAGCCAATCGCTTTACCCTTTCTTCAAATCTAAGGTCAAGCCCTGATCTATTGGTGAGGTTGTTGCCCCCTAAGTGAACAACTACAAACAGAGGAAAGCCAAATTGTCTGGCTGAAGACAATAAAAGCTCCCGCAAACTTGACCAAATAAAACCTCTATGCCCTATCCAATGAATGAGACACCTCAGGGAAGTGTACCTCATCCACAATCATGGGAGACACTGACAACTAATATATGTATGAGTGCTCCACAAGTCAGATCGAATTTGGATCTAGCCACATCCCTACAAAAAAAATTAAACAGTGACAAAATGTAAATACTGTGTATAATATAGGAATGACAAAAGGGGCCATAACCTAAAGTAGGTGACATTTTTTTGGTGAGCGGGTGTTGGGTCGCCCATTTTCACTTAAGGCAAAAACCGAAATTAAAGCTGGCAGTAACACAAAAAATTCCTCAAGGACCCCCCAAACGCGGGCAGCTGACATGCGGTGCGCAGCCTTGGGTGTGTGCACTCGGTGAACAGTCAGGCCACACGCACATGGTATATGCACAAGTGCAGAAATGCGGCTGCACATGCACTATCGCCAAACATCGGTCCCCGTGCGAATGAATGCCGGCTGTGAATGGACCAGAATAAGGTCCATAATTCCTATACATAAACCAATTAACGTGATAGATGACAGAACTTCCTGGCAGGGGCATGGAGTCTAACTGACCAATGGTATTCACCAGAGACCATGCAAGTAAGTTTGGGCTTAGCTGTGTCTGGCCAGCAAGTTGGGGCCCCTAGTTGGGAGTACTCATCATTAGACAGGAATATGGTGGCAGCTGTAGATGGGAAATTAGAACTGGAACCGGGAATGCCGGATTGATTCAGGATTGCTGACTTGATAAAAGGACTGGATCCGCAGACTCTGGAATAATTCATGATCACTGGCTTGATAACTGGATTCCGGGATGCCGGAATAATACAGGAGAGTGACTGGATACAGGTACACCTTCACAGCAGTACAACTGTAATCAGGGATACTTATAAATGCCTCATAGGCAATGTAACAGAATATGGGGATACCGTAGTAACTTAGAATGTTTCCTTGGCAAAACATAGGAAATGGGGGTACCGGAATAACTTAAATATGCCTGGCTTGGCAAATGAAACTGGATCCAGAGATGCTGGATTACACTGGCACACTGTGACTTGATGGTAGGTAGATAGCTACTGGATGCTGGATGGTGGTTGTCACTGGTAATGGCTGAAAAGCTGTTGTCACTGGATATCGGATAGCGACTGGGCAGCAAAACCAATGAGTTCCAGATAGCGCTTGGACAGCAGAATAATGTCAGACTCCCATAATACACTGTGGAAGTTGTGTCAGCGAGGGGGTAATCCGTTCAAAGAATCTTATACCATGGAATATTGTTATTGGACAGGACTAACCACCGGAGGTTAGAGCTAGCCCTTGTTACAGGGCATCATGCGAAAAACCAAGATGTCGCTATCAGTAACTGGGAGCCAGGAGCGAACTCCTGCCAGACCTGCCGGAGAGCGAGACATTTTCTGCTATCCATACCTGTCAGTCCTCACCAGCCTCATGCCAACTAGATGCAGGGACTGATGTGCTCGA
The DNA here is from genome assembly GCF_055691185.1 of Crinia signifera. Classification (NCBI taxonomy): domain Eukaryota; kingdom Metazoa; phylum Chordata; class Amphibia; order Anura; family Myobatrachidae; genus Crinia; species Crinia signifera. Next base: position 79,501,482 of record NC_139228.1, on the reverse strand, counting down.
ATGGGAGAGTAGCCATGTCTTGGGCGTAAACCTCGCTGGACCATGACAAGTATGATCTGGCCTAAGGATGCATCCAGCAGGTAACCAGTCACATAAAAGTGATCAGTTTCAGCACCTAATTGGAAGAATGAAGAAGCAAGAAGCCAACCAGATGCATCTTACGTGGTTCCTGCCATGGCCAAATCCCCATTTTGCTGCTATGCAGAACATGTTGACCAACCCAGAATCTCCTGCAGTAGCTACTAACATCTTTGAAGATATTAGTAGTAGTAGTAGTAGTAGTAGTAGTAGTAGTATTTATTTATATGGCACCACAAGGATTTCTCAGCACATACAATATACAAAATAAGAATGCAATGACTTACAGTACATGCCGATGTAGGACAAATACATGGTATATGAACATTGCTGCATCAGGGGACAGGAAAAAATCTTCATTAGGTTGGCGAAAACCAAGGATTATGTGCTGTTTGTCAGGGCTCAGGTCTCTGGTGTTCCCTGCTGTGGCAGCAGTGACCCAGTGGTGGATGCTGGGAACTGGAACATATGAAGTTCATATGAATATCATTGGCACTGCGGGCACAGCTAGGTGGGGGGAGTTACATAGAAACATAGAAACATAGAATTTGACGGCAGATAAGAACAACTTGGCCCATCTAGTCTGCCCCTTTTTTAAAACATGTTACCTCAAACCATATTTGATCCTTATTTTTAGGATATCAATATGCTTATCCCAAGCATGCTTAAATTGTACTACTGTATTTGCTTCTACCACCTCTGTTGGGAGGCTATTCCACTTATCTACTACTCTTTCTGTGAAAAAATTCTTCCTCACATTTCCCCTGAATCTTCCTCCCTCTAGTTTCAGTGCATGTCCTCGTGTTCTGTTGCTCCTCTTCCTGTGAAGAATGTCTCCCGCCTGTACCTTGTTAAAGCCCTTGATATATTTGAAAGTTTCTATCATGTCCCCCCTTTCCCTTCTCTGCTCTAAAGTATACATATTAAGATCTTTTAGTCTTTCCTGGTACGTTTTGTGATGTAGGCCATGCACCATTTTAGTTGCTCTTCTTTGTACAGTCTCTAATGTATTTATATCCTTCTGGAGATATGGCCTCCAGAACTGAACACAATACTCTAAGTGAGGTCGTACCAATGACCTATACAGTGGCATTATTACTTCTTTCTTTCTACTGCTGATACCTCTCCCTATGCAACCAAGCATCTGACTTGCCTTCTTCATTGCTTTGTTACATTGCCTACCTGCTTTTAAGTCCCCTGAAATAGTGACACCTAGATCCCTCTCTTCCTCTGTAGTTTCCATTATAGTGCCATTTATACTATATTGAGTCTTTGGATTTCTGAGACCCAAGTGCATGATTTTGCATTTTTTGGCATTAAACTGTAGTTGCCATTCTCTTGACCATTTCTCTAATCTGCCTAGATCCTCAATCATTTGTTTTACCCCTCCTGGTGTGTCTACCCTGTTGCATACCTTTGTGTCATCTGCAAAAAGGCACATTTTACCCTCAATTCCATTTGCAATATCACCAATAAAGATATTAAAAAGCACCGGTCCAAGTACAGATCCCTGGGGTACTCCACTTGTAACCTTTCCCTCCTTTGACTGTACTCCGTTTACTACAACTCTCTGTTTTCTGTCCTGCAACCACGCTCTTATCCATTCAACTATCTTAGAATCCAATCCCAAGCTTTCAAGTTTATTTAACAGTCTGCGATGTGGGACAGTGTCAAAAGCTTTACTAAAGTCTAGATAAGCTACATCTACAGCCCCACCTTGATCTATTACTTTAGTCACCCAGTCAAAAAAGTCAATAAGATTTGTTTGACATGATCTTCCCCCAGTAAACCCATGCTGTTTTGGATCCTGTAAATTGCTGGTTTTGAGATATTCTACAACTCTTTGTTTTAAGAGTGTTTCCATCAATTTCCCTACTACTGATGTAAGGCTCACTGGTCGATAGTTGCTTACCTCTTTCTTGCTTCCACTTTTGTGCAGTGGGACTACATTCGCTGTTTTCCAGTCCTCTGGGATTACTCCAGTAGCTAGTGACTGGTTTACTACAACTCTCTGTTTTCTGTCCTGCAACCACGCTCTTATCCATTCAACTATCTTAGAATCCAATCCCAAGCTTTCAAGTTTATTTAACAGTCTGCGATGTGGGACAGTGTCAAAAGCTTTACTAAAGTCTAGATAAGCTACATCTACAGCCCCACCTTGATCTATTACTTTAGTCACCCAGTCAAAAAAGTCAATAAGATTTGTTTGACATGATCTTCCCCCAGTAAACCCATGCTGTTTTGGATCCTGTAAATTGCTGGTTTTGAGATATTCTACAACTCTTTGTTTTAAGAGTGTTTCCATCAATTTCCCTACTACTGATGTAAGGCTCACTGGTCGATAGTTGCTTACCTCTTCCTTGCTTCCACTTTTGTGCAGTGGGACTACATTCGCTGTTTTCCAGTCCTCTGGGATTACTACAGTAGCTAGTGACTGGTTGAATAATTCTGTTATTGGTTTTACCAGCTCCTCTTTAAGCTCTTTTAGTATCCTTGGATGTATCCCATCTGGCCCCATTGATTTATCCACTTTCAGTTTTGAGAGTTCTGTGAGGACCTTCTCCTCTGTAAATGTACTTGTCTCTCCCTCAGTTTTCTTACTATACTTGCAACTTAACTGTGGCCCCTTCCCCTCTCTTTCAGCAGTGAATACTGAGCAGAAATAATTATTTATATTATCTGCTATTACATTGTCCCCCTCAAGAAAACTTCCACTCTCTGTCTTCAGTCTAATTATTCCACTTTTTGTTTTTCTCCTTTCACTTATATACCTAAAAAAAGTTTTCCCCCCTTTACCCACTGACTGGGCCATTTTCTCTTCAGCCTGTGCTTTTGCACATCTGATTACCTTCTTAGCCTCCTTCTGTCTAACAAGATACACCTCTTTGTCCTCATTCTTCTGCGTCTGCTTAAATTTCTTAAAGGCCAACTTTTTTGCTTGAGTTGACGAGACTCTGGTCTAACACCACCGACGATTTTTATCAGGGACCCCAGCAAGGAGGTTTGGACTCTGCTGCATTCGGTGCTGAGGTCGCAGCCCTCAGCTGTGGGGAACTCAGGTCAAACTGGCCAGTCGCAGGAGATGGATAGTGACTAGTGGCAGTGAGCTTGTAACTTGTAACTTTGGTCTGCGCTGGCCCGGGAGGCCATAGAGATGACAGTGTCTTGGGAGCTGATGAGTAGTCGACGACCTGGGAGCTGGCACGGAGTGTTGACGGCCTGGGAGCCGGAGGCCGTTTTGACAACCTGGGAGTTGACGCAGTACTGTAGACTGCCTTGGAGCCGGAGGGGTATTGACAACCTGGTAGTCGACACGGTACTGTAGAAGGCCTGGAAGCTGGAGTGAAGGGGGAGCCGTAGGGGTATTGACGACCTGTGAGTCGACAGGAGCTTGTTGACAACCTAGGAGTCGACACACCTGTTGATGACCTGGGAGTCAAGGGCTTGGAAACTGACAAGGGGAATACAGGGACTGTGTTGACTTGGGAGTCACAGATGGTATGGCCTTTTAATGGCAGTGGCAAACTCTGCTGAGGGATTCTGTGGTGCTCTATCCTCTTCTCTTGGGAGCTGGAGATGGTAGACAGCGGGGACGGTAACCTGGCAGGTGAGGAGAGCCAGGGAGCTTTAATATCAGCAGCAGATGACAGAGCAGATTGCTCAGGGTTTTACAAAGGGGCTCTGTACAGGATCCTGGAGCCTTGGAACACTGAGGACTGGATATACACAGGAATCAGACAAGTTTTTCAAGGCAAGGAAAATGGGCCAGAGGCCTCGGCTATATCCCACCTGCTGGTCTTTGATTGGCTGCAAGCTGCAGGAGCTATTAAGTCCAGAAAGTACCTGTGCACACCTTTGGTCACATGGGTCAGTGCACAGGTCAGAATATCAGGGTCACAGGGAAATCATTGGACAACATGATTACAGGTGTCATAGCGGGGCCCATGTGGCGTAGGCCCGGCCCTGGATGCTGGCAACAGTTCAGGATAATGCCACTAGATGCTGCCATGGAGAGTACCCGGAGATGGCACAGGACAGGGGCCTGCACCGCAAGATACACCAGTGAGGTGCGCATTCGCAGATGGGAACGCGCACTGCGGTTTCTGACACAGTTGAGGGAGTGCAAAAGAAAATAGACCCAGAGAGACACAAGCACACTAGGGGAGAGTTTGTGAGAGCCTACATTCTGAGAACAAAGAACGGGGCCGATGACCTCAATGTTATGCTTAGTGATGGTATGGTAGGGAGGTAGAGTATGTGATAGTTAGAGAAAGGGAAGGCAGAGTTGGAGAAGTGAGTGAAGACCAGATAAAGTGAGTTCCCATTCACATGGGAAGGTGAAGAGGTCCACTAGGAAAGACCAAGCGATTATGTAAGGTTAAGGAGTTTAGTGGCAGAGGATTCTGTGAAGACATCAATTGGGATGTTGAAATCACCTAAGATGGGGAAAGAATGTATGAAGAGAGGAAGTGAGTGAGCCACGAAGCAAATTAATTCAGGAATTTCATGGGAATGCCTTGGGGACAGTAAATTACAGTTACTCAAAGGTGAACAGGTAGGGGTATGTTCTGGTGGCATGAGTTGGTGGGATTAACCAGAGGAACGAAGCCCTACCATGTTGACCCCTGGACTGCAGTGTGTGTGTTTGAATATGAGGCCCCCAGTGGACAATGCATCGGAAGATGTGTCACAGTAAAAAAGAGGTGTCAGCATTTCACTATTAAGTTGGCAATTTGCTTCCAAGTTCCTAACCAATCAACTGAAACAATGCAAGAAAAAAAGATAACTAATGTAGAACAGACTAATACAATTATATAAACTTGCTGTTAACTGGATGGTAGTCAGCCTCACTAGCAAATATTTAAAACAGGGAGAAGAGCATGGAACTATGTTGGATAAGCATAAAAAATATCCCTCATCAACAAGGTTGTGACCCACTGTAATAAAATATTCAACACTTTAACTAAACATAAATCTAAAACAATTCCTTTTACAAAGCTGATCAAGTCAAAGAAACAGAGGTCATCTACTTTCAAGAGTGACACGTCTTAACTCACAACGCCTCAATCTGCCTTACACAGCAATTTCCATCATCTCCTCACAAGGGATGCAGTTACAATCCCGGCGGTCGGGATCCCGGCATTCAGAATCCCGACGCCGGAATCCCGACCGCCGAAATGCCGACACTTTCTCCCTCCTGGGGTGTCCACGACACCCCTGGAGGGAGAATAAATTAGTGTGCCGAGCGTAGCGAGGCACCGGGCCTGCTGCGTGGCGAGCGCAGCGAGCCCGCAAGGGGGGGCGATCCACGTCCCCCCCTTGTCGGCATTTCGGCTGTCGGGATTCCGGCGTCGGGATTCTGAACGCCGGGATCCCGACCGCCGGGATTCAATACTGAATCCCCTCACAAGTGTATACACCACCCCCTGCAGCTTGGTGCTCTCTGGGCCTGGATTCTGGCTGTGAACACTCACTGATCCAGCAGTTCCATGCTTTGATGCATAAGGGCAGAATAGGAGTTAAATTAAGCCATGATATTGTGTGCAAGGGCCATTTAAAGTCTATGTGTTTGTGTTTTTTGTGTGAAATTTTCCTTTTGGAAGTGGTCCCTTACTTCCTCCTGTTTGTTTTCATCCTTATTTTGGTGGCAGTAACCACCTTGTTTAGAAGGTGTAATGTCCTCAACCAATGATTTGTTGTACATGTTACATTTGCCCCACCTGCAGATTAAAATGGTTTTGCCTAGTCGTGTGCTTTTTTGCCAACAAAGCTATCATTTTCCCCTTAGATTCTGGAGTTCTACCACCTATATTTTGGGAATGATCCATTGAACATTTTTCCATGGAAGACTTATAGATGTATTTTTTCCATAAATTTAACTATGCCAAAATGCGAAAAGTGAGTTCTTTATTGTTCAAGACAAAAGATGATTGCAGTCATTATGGCAGCTTCTATCGGGTCATTTTTAATAACACTACTCCCTCCTGATTACTGAGCTGCTGGATTGTACAAAACATGCATTCGATTTAGATCTTCTGGGACATGAATGGCCAAACTGGTCCTCAAGGTCCACCAAAGGTTCATGTTTTCCAGACTACCCGTGGATCTGTAAAATTTGACAGTTAGTAATGACTACACCTGTGCATCAGCGAGGTGGTCTGGAAATTATCAAGCGTTGGTAGATCTCGAAGACCATTTTGGCCAGCCGTTGTTCTAGAACAGGGGTAGTCAACTCCGGTCCTCGAGAGCTACCAACAGTTAACATTTCCCATGACTCCTCACAGTATCACAAGTGAAGTATTTAGCTCCACCTGTGGATCTTTTAAAATGTGTTAGTCAGTAATGAGTGCACCTGTGCACCTGCAAGGTGAGCTGGAAAACGTGAACTGTTGGTAGCTCTCGAGGACTGGAGTTGGCTACCACTGTTCTAGAAGCTTACAACCTAATCTGTATACACAAGGGCAATGTGTTAAATACCAACTTTAATACTTGAAAATGCCACCATATCCTTCTGATGTCATTATAACTGTGTAATGCTCTAGCAGTATTTCAAAGATGTATCAAATCCAAAACAGACAAATTTACCTCATTATGTCATAATGGCACTTAGGAGGTATTCTAGCTGAAGTGGTATTTTATTGCAGCACACGTACATTGGAGACAGCCATTTTGTTTTATGAATCAGTATTTATCAGAATGTAATCTATCAGTTTACTTAGAGCTAGTGCCATCAATGAAGCCTGCGGCACTTCATTATACTAGGCATTGGCTCCTTAGACTATTGCTTCAGCCACAAAATGGCTTCTTTCTTTGCATGCAGGTGACAGATTTACCTTAATGGCCTATATGAAAGAAAAATCCTGTGTTGACCTCCAACAGAGAAGCAGAAAATCAAAACAAATTTGCAAATTGTCTCAACCTCTTTGTTTTTAAATGAGATTATGTAAAATGGCCGTGTGTAAGTGTATTACTGGGAAAGCCGCAGCTACTGTGTTGTTTTCATTTTAGCTTCATGATTATATAAACAGTATATCATTACGTTCCCAAGAAAACAGAGGGGGCCAAGAAGAGCTGTTAATGTTAGCTACTTTCAGCCATGTTAGGATGATGGTGGGATGTATTAGTAATCAGGACTAGTAGCCGCTGAATGCAGCCTCTGTAATGGAGGGGTTAATTGCCTTCCGAGCCAGACGCTGGCTCGTTAGCCCTGGTTGCTGAAGCAGCCCAAGCGTGGGAGGGGGAAGAGGGGGTGCTGCAGGGGGGATTTTAGTAGCTGAAAATGTTTCCTATGGCTCCCGTTACCATAGTAACCACGGCTCAGTGTGTACGTGTTCAGAATGGATGCTCGACGACCACATCTTTTCGGTCAATACCTGCAGTATCTAGACATACAGTACCAATCCTGAGCATTAACTATGAGTATGCTGGTTGGAAGCCTAGATATTTGTCACATTTACGCACCTGTGTGTCTATCTTCTGCCTCATGTACTATTTGTTACACTGAGTTCTGCTACATCACACATCATATAATCCGAGAGGTTCACCAATAGAAGCACGATTTTGGAGATTTCTGTCATTTTGCAGACAGCTTTGTTTGTATTAGTGCCGGATGATACACCTTTGGGTAAATGTACTGGGGTGTTCTACTGAAGATGGGACATTGCCCAGAGCAACAATCAGATTCTACTTCTTATTTATTTAGAACCTTCTAGAAGATAATACATAGAATCTCCCATTTTAGTAAATTGACCTCGTTATACCCCTTTCCCGCCAAATTAAAAATCCCGGGTTGAACGAGTCATGAAAACAACTGTTACCAGGGTTTTTGGACCCGGGCAGGGGAGGCTTCCATTGCGCAGACACCTCCTGCTGCCCAACCATCCGCCTCTGACAGACCACCCCCCTGCCGGTGCCTGCACCCACCACCGCTTGCCATTGCCTGCTCTTTGTTGAAGGGCCCGCCCCCCTGCTGATGCCCGCTCATTGCTGAACACCCCGCCAGTGCCCGTCCGCCGCTGCCCATCTGCCGCTGCCCCACCCTCCTCCCCCCACGGCCCTGCTTTCCCAGGTTTACCATTTCAGTGGAAAAGGGATGAACCTGGAAAAAAACTTGGGGAATTGGGGGACCATGGAGGAGATCCACCAAAATCCTAGGTCAAAATCTCGGGTGTGTGACCTGGTATTTTGTGGAAAAACAGTATTAAGGTGCTCATACACATGTGAGGGCCGCCCAGTTATCTACTTTTTTTTCTTCTGCCACCCTCTACCGGTTACCGCCACTAGTCTCCCGCCCCCGCCCTGTTCCAGCACCTGATCGTGCAGGGAAAAAAGCACTTTAGATTCGATGGGAAATTACACTTCAATGTTGCATTGCATCTGATCGCTCTAGTGTATGGGCACCTTTAGTCCATTGCATCTGATTGCTCTATTGCAGTGGTTCCCAACCCTGGTCCTCAAGTACCCCCAACAGAGCATGTTTTCCAGGTCACCCGGCAGGTGCACTCATTATTCAGGCACATTTGAAAAGGTCCACAGGTGGATCTAATTATAGCACTTGTGATTCTGTGTGGAGACCTGGAAAACGTGCACTGTTGGGGGTACTTGAGGACCAGGGTTGGGAACCACTGCTCTAGTGTATGGGCACCTTTAGTCCATTGCATCTGATCGCTCTAGTGTATGGGCACCTTTAGTCCATTACATCTGATTGCTCTATTGCAGTGGTTCCCAACCCTGGTCCTCAAGTACCCCCAACAGTGCATGTTTTCCAGGTCACCCGGCAGGTGCACTCATTATTCAGGCACATTTGAAAAGGTCCACAGGTGGATCTAAGTGTGATTCTGTGTGGAGACCTGGAAAACGTGCACTGTTGCAGGTACTTGAGGACCAGGGTTGGGAACCACTGCTCTAGTGTATGGGCACCTTTAGTCCATTACATCTGATTGCTCTAGTGTATGGGCACCTTTAGTCCCGCACCTTTAGTCTCATTTCAAATGAATCCATAACATAAGTAATTAATTTGCAACATATAGAGGTGCTCAGCCCTTATATATTGGGGCTGCAGGAGGATCAGTGTTTAGCCACAGATTATGTTGTGACTCTCGCAGATGCTGAATCACAGCTGCCACATAGGATGCCTGCAAACACTAATTCCGTCAGAATTAAACTGCAGTTCATTAGTGAGGCAGTAATGCATCTTTTGGGACCACAGGAAACGAGAAGTGTTTTAAGTGCCTGTTCCATGTACTGATTGTTCAAAAACATAGATGATGGATGACAGGCCACTGCAGGAGGATGCACTCTAATGTACAAATATTGATGCACAATCCTTTCCTGCAATTCATGAATTACTTTAATGTTCCAGCTACACTGCATTGGCTGTTCCCGTGTTGACGGAAATTGTTTTTATTTCTTTGCAAAGAGCCGGCTTAATCCTACGTAAATGCAGCAATGGCATTGTAATTCTGTCCAAATAAACGTATAATACTAGGAAATGTTTTACGGTCAGTTTTACAGTTAGAAATATCCTATCATAAAAAAGCAATCAACACAGAAGATTCCACTTTCTGCATAGATGCCATTAAGCCAGGCTAGAAAGTTTATATTAAATTGTCTATTAAAAATCTCCACATAGAGCAGGACCTACAAGAATGAAACACTATTAAAGTACATGCAATTTAAAAACTAATATTGCAGTTCCACACCGGGTAATGGACACAGCAGATATAAATGCATACTACACAGCAGTTACATGTATACCGTACACACGGGAAGCAGTAACATCTGACCTGAATTGAGTTTCGCAACAAACAGGCTGTTTTGCAGAGTTGGCAAAGTTCTGGCAATACATTCTATGTACTATTGCTGAATCGTATTGTCAAGGAATGCCATTCTGCAATGTATTCACATTCACACTTCACAGAATTTATAGAATACAGCTGACGCAATGGCTGTCACTTTATTCTCCTGCATTGTATATGGCCTTTGCAACAGGTCTTCAAAACCCATGTCTTAATCAAGGCCTTCTGGCTCTACTCCGAACTCAGCACTCTCGTTCCTGTACCCTGAATCATTTGACTGCTCCTAACCAGTGGTATATCTATAACGGGCTTGGGGTGTGTGGAACACATGGACCGCTGAATCATGTCAGGCCCATACTGGTCAACCTGTACGCATTGACTATAATTACCATGCAGCTGCCGTGCCAATTTCCCAAAGATGGCAGGAAAAATGATGGTAGTCTCTGGCACAAGGGTTTAGAGTCCTTATGAAGTCTGAATATGGGCTTGGTAAAACACCACTGTTCTTAAAATATAGATTGTAAGACCCAGGGCCCAATTTCCACTCACTCCGACATCCATGTTTTGGTTTTGGATCTTTGTTTTTGGTTTTGCCAAAAACGATAAAAAAAAATACAAACGACACTGCTAAAAATCACATAATTTGCATCGGTTTTTTTGGTGTTTACGGCGTTATTAACATCAATAATATTAATTTCCAGTCATCTCCACTCAATTTGAACCATCTCACAGCTCACAATATTGTTTTCATTCAGCTCAGGCCAAAAGATTGCTCTAAGCTAGCTGGTTGCTGAGCGACAGCAACGGGCAGCGCACATGTGGCGGTTCAACTTCAGATATGGTACATCTGGGAACCAGAGTGGAACGGCAGTTTCCATTAATCAAAAACTAGATCAAAGGCCTGCGGGAGGTACAGGAAATGGAGGCACTAAAAGAGGAATACAAATTGATTGATTACGGTAGGCAACTGTATGATCCGCTAGGGGCAAATGACTAAAAACTATTTTCTGTGAGGCCTAGAGGCCAAAATACAATAAAAGATGAATCAAAAAATGTTTATCCATGTTAAGCCATGGCAACTGTATGGTCCACTAGGACAGAGACTGATATGAATAAATGACTGAATACATATTTATTTTCTGTGAAATAGAGCCTAGCGTCAATTATGAAAATAAAAGAGCTCCAAGATGGAATTGTCCTACTTCCCAGGGCCAGATTAGCAATGGAGCGGATGGAGCTGCAGCTCCAGGCCCGCCGCCCCCCATATCAAATAGGCCCATCACCATGACAGAATGATGATCACCAGACAGACATCTGGCCATAAGGCTGGACATAAATCATAAGTGTTAAAATTGTATTCCTGTTTTACACATTTATGCAATTTTTTGCTTTTATGTATTTAGGGAGACATTAGGATGTACAGATGGAGCCATGCCTAAATATCCCAGCAATAAATCCTGCCAGCGGGGCTCTCTATTTGCCTCACAGGCACAAACATCCCAATCTCGGCAAGCCTCGGCGAACGACATGAGGAGACGGGATGTTTTGTGATGGATAAGCGCGGCTTCATCTGAATATTGTATAAACTACTTATTCCTATATGGCATTGGCCTCACCTCCTCCACTTCTCATAATAGTCCCTTAAACATTTCCAGCTCCAGGCCCACTGCACCCATGAACCGGCCCTGCTCCCACCCACTTTTATGTTACATTTAGAAACTAGGACATGCAAAGTTTCACTAACCAAGCACTTCAGCAATAGGGATTGCCACTTTTGTGGCTGAAGTGCCTGGTTTGTTTGGGCCCCCACATACCAATTTTTTTTTAAAGTGTACCTCCAATCACTAGTAAAGAGGTTTATAATTAGGGTATTAATTAGATTATAATCTTGTCAAATTAATTTCATGAATTTGTCAACATAATGTAACATAAAGGAGGTGCCTTGATGGTTAACATCCCTACCTCCACTAACTTTGGCCTCAAAGATGTTGTTAGGATTTGGGTGAAAATAATCCAATGGTAACTACAGTAGTTTACACAAACAACATCATCAAAATACTCATCCTCACTGTCAGACACTCATATTCCCTTCATTCTGTTCCACTTGTTTAACTTTTTATGTCCTCATCATTATCTTTATTTGTACTGCTCCCTACATACTGTATACAGATAGAGCATACATGCTGGAAGGAGGCAAAATAGGCTTCTCTATGAGGACCATGTGAGAAATGTGTGATGTTTCTAAACACACGGATTGTCGAAGGATTTACAGCATTATAACACCATTATAAGGGGCAGAAGAAGACTGTCTTACTAACAGTTGCAGAACCGCCACTCATAAATAAATCAAAGGCCAGATCCTTTCCTTGCCACTATGTGTGATTAAATCTACTACAGTATGTCTGGTTAATTGCATATTAGCAATTTTATGTCTTTTTGCAATAAACTTTCCCTTTATTAAAGTTTTTTTTTTATATCTTTACCAGTGTAAGATGTTTTTTTATTTTTATTTTATATACCATGACTTAATACTCTATTCTTTCTGGGTATTGGCTTTAGTAGATGATGTTGAAGGGCTACTTTCAGCTTCTTTAGGGCTGTTGGTAGAAGCTGCAGTGCTAGTATTTAGTTGCTGCTCCTGCTCTTCTCTCTACTGATCATTTTCCAGATCAACAAATAGACTGGTGTAGTACAAACAATAGAACAATATTTTTTTCTACTTATTTTCACTTCACAGCTGAGCTCACACTGTGTGGAGCAACAGCACACTGGGCAACAGCACACACACAGCACAAACAAAAGAACAATATATTTGTTTGCTACTTTTTCAATTTGCAGCTTAGCTCACACTGCGTGGTGCCACAACTGTTTTATATGTATGTTAACAAATGCACCGGTGTACAATACACAGAAGTAATGCAAACAATAGAACACTACAGTATATATGTTTTGGCAACTGTTTTCACAAATGACAGCTCCCATTGCGATGTATCACAGCGATTACATGTATGCAAACATATGTTTGCATACATGTAAAGCACAAACAATTTGTACAATCTTTTTGTATTTTTTAGCTTTTCCTTTAAACTTTATTTAGCAAATGACACTGCAGGGTCACACTGTTTAGATTTGGATATTTGGAGTCAGGGGCGGATCCAGGATAAAATGACAGGGGGGCACCATGATAAAAAAGGGTTTGGGTGGGTGAGGGGCGGTGTTAGTGGTGCCAGTGTACATGCTAAGAGAGCGTCATGAGAGGGTGGGAATGGAATTAAAAATAGGCCCTGGCATTTAAAGTACGCAGGCCCACCATGGCGACAAAAGTGAAGGATGTAGTTGTGCGCGCGCCAAAGGCGCGCTCCAGAAAAGGGTGTGTGGCCTCTCAACAGGGGGCGTGTCAACACCATATACAACTTCTACACATTATGCAACAAAATACTAGACCCCATTATACTTGCCCCTTACACATGATGCCAAATGGAATGAGCCAAAATTGACATAATGCCACATGGATTGAGCCAAAATTCAAATAATGCCACATGGATTGTGTCAAAATTCACATAATGCCACATGGATTGAGCCAAAATTTACATAATAACACACAAGGATTGAGCCAAAATTCAAATAATGCCAAATGGATTGTGTCAAAATTCACATAATGCCACACGGATTGAGCCAAATGCATAAAATGCCATACGGATTGAGCCAAAATTCACATAATGCCACATGGATTGAGCCAAAATTTACATAATGCTACACGGATTGGGAAAAAATTCACATAATGCCACACGGATTGAGACAAAATTCTCATAATGCCACATAGATTGAGCCAAAATTCACATAATGCCACACGGATTGAGACAAAATTCACATAATGCCACATGGATTGAGCCAGAATTCACATAATGCCACACAGATTAAGCCAAAATTCACAATACACTTCATAAACAGGGACATTGTCCACCAAAGGCGCGCATTAAACATTTACACCATAATGTCCATTACACGTTAAGTTACACGCCATTATGTCCATTATGTGTTATGCCAAACACCACAATGCCTATTAAAAATTATGCTACATAAGTGCTGCTTCTCTACATGCTCATTGCCAAGGGTTCCATGCTCATTGCCAGAGGTTCCATGCTCATTGCCATGTGGGATTACATGCTCATTGCCAAGGGGGAATACATGCTTGTGGTAAATGGGGGACAGCCGCCGCCAGGCAGAAGTGATAGCCACTGACAGTGGCAGAGCCTTGCTGTATTCAGAGCACTGCAGGTCCCGGCTATTTGAAATAATACCCCAATAACACCAGAAAATGCATTCCCAGGTTGGCCCCTTTTACACCAGCCTAGTCCCTGCATTTTCTGGTGTGAGGGGGAGAGAAAACCACCCCTCCCCCCTTTAACCAGTTATCTCATTTAACCGGCTACATCTTCGGAACCAACTGACCCATTTACATGAGACAAATATTATATTGAAGAACTTTTGAGTGGGCTTTGAATGAGTTTGGTCCAGTGAAACTGGAACGTTTGGTTCCAGAGTAATCTGCCCTCAAAATCATGAATAGCCATGAAATTACATTTCAAAAATAAAAAAATCGGTTTACACGCAATATCTCTGGAACCGATTGACAGATTTGGACCAGCCTGGTATCATATTGGAGGTTTGCCAGGCGATATCGCCGGTTCCCGGGGGGCTAGAGACACGGGGCTGGGCTCGTTGGGAAGCCCTGGTCCTCAACTACAAAATAAATGACAGGGGGGCACGTGCCCAGGTGCCCCCCCCCCCCCCTGAATCCGCCACTGTTTGGAGTGGAACCAGCACAATACATCAGCAGTCACTGACTGGAGTGTATGGAAGTCACAGCAATTGGGTAAAAGGTGATTGGTTATTATTATTGGAATTGTATCCACTTTTTTTAGAAGGCTTAAATACATCTTTTCCTAAGTACCCAAAATACCAAGGTTGCATTTCTACCGAGACGGAGGCATTACTAGCATGGGCTGGAGGAATAGTTTTTCTCATCACACATATATACAATGGCGCATTGTTAACTTAACATGACTTTCCTTGTATTAATCAGCGTTGTACTATAGAAATTTTGATATGGGGATAACCCTCAGATTTCGACAGACATTAGCACCCTTTGCTTTACTCTTGGCTTTTCTTCTTTCCAATTGTATACTTATTTTTTAGTATTTTAATTATTCTACCATTCTACCATTTTGTTGTACTGTAGTCTGAATTTTTTTTCTTTCCCAAAATATTTTTTATTCAGAATTGAGCATTAAAGTATTAAATTCAGTAAACATGTTTGCGTTTGTTACAACAAGAAAAAAAAGGGGGAATAATGTAAATCAGATTACAGTATTGTACGTTACAATTTTTTAATTCTGTTCCTTCTTACACAGGCGGTAGCTATGTGCGTGGACACGGTCTAGAGGCCCCCCCCCCCTGAGTTCAGGATGGCTATTGGCCTGTTGGAAGGTCCATAGGAGCATCTCCCAAGAGATTTCTAGTTTCATACCATTGTGTGGATCTAAAACATCTGTCGATTTGTATTTTAAGATTGTTTGATAAGGAATCAATAAAACCCTCCCATAAATGGAAGAAGTTCTCTGTGCGTTCTTCCTTCTGGAGGGATGTCTCTATCCATTCCATATGAAAGGCATGGAAAAGTTTAGCCCTGAATAGTTGGATGGATGGAGGCTCCGCATGAATCCACTGATGTAGAATACATTTGCGGGCAACAGCCGAGATTATCAGCATCATCTTTTTGCTGTCTGGTAATATCGGTGTATTGGGAGGAAACGCTCCCGGCAGAGCCCACTCCGCCATCAAGGGAAGGCTATTTAGTAGATAAGTTACAGAGAACCCCTGCACCTGTCTCCAAAAGTCTGCGTTTTTTAATGTGTTACCATTGCTGACCTTCACAGATTTTAAAATCAATAAACTAATTTATTAAAAAGTACACCTATGAACAAATAAACATTAATTGGCATTTTTCAATAACAACATAGATACAACCAGTAGGAGCGCATAATGATTGATGAGGCTTAAAACGAATGAAAAAAATAGAAATAGGTGACTCCCATCAGCATTTGTATTGTGTTTTAGCAACTATGTCATAAACAATGGAAGCACAGTCACATACAGGATAATATAAAGTGGAACTCCTTTCTCAGAGAATATTATCTTTCTGCCATTTTTTGGCCATTGTAAAGAACAACAGATAAACTATGGCCTGTGCATTGAATACAGTTGATTCTCCATAGAGTTATCTATCGAAAATATTATTTTATCTATTGTCAACAAAAATAATTCTGTCTAGATCAGGGGTCCTCAAACAATTTTGCTCTGGGACCCCATTAGACAATAAAAATAATTACAGGATTGCATCTGATGGGGACGCGCAAGGGTATCCTACACACGTGCGTCCCCTTCACACAGCGGCAGGTGGCGGAATCCCTGCCCATCTTCAGGGAGACTGGCAGGGTTGGGGGGGTGCAGGTAGTGGTGGAGGTCTCTGTGAGAATGGGGAACGCGAGCATCTTGTACATGCCTGCCCCCTTCTGGTGGATGGCGAGCAGCTCTAATGAGAGCTGCTCCAGCTATACATCTCATCCATTTCCTCCAGTTCTCTCCAACTCACATACAGTGACCCTGGTCCTTTCTGTACCCTCCTTCCCAGTGCATTGAATACTACTGCTAAATACTACTGTATGACTTACTTGACTTGTCTACTCCTCACTGTTTCCCCCTTAGCACAGTGTAATAATTATTTTGACGTTTGTATACATGCATGCCTACCAACTTTTTCTAATTGCGCTGCTGGACCCCAGCACATGCTCTTGAAAAGGGGGCGTGGCTTTGAGGCAAGGCTGCGATCAAGAGGCCACACGTGTTTTTTGGCACTGCCCCCTGTCACCCTGCCTCCATGCTTAGAAGCTGTG
Source organism: Crinia signifera (assembly GCF_055691185.1). Classification (NCBI taxonomy): domain Eukaryota; kingdom Metazoa; phylum Chordata; class Amphibia; order Anura; family Myobatrachidae; genus Crinia; species Crinia signifera. The sequence continues at coordinate 79,484,651 of NC_139228.1, read as the reverse complement.
CGCATAGCAACGCTCAGGGGGACACCCAACTGCGCCACTCCACACAGTGGGACAGGCCCAAAAAAACCTGAGCTTTGCCGCAAAAATTGGGGCAGTTGGGAGGTGTGTATATGGCTCATTGCAATATGCCCTGTAATGTGTTACAAACAATTGGTGGTGCGATATAGAACAAGATAATAATAATTATATCTATAAAATATAAAATATGCTCAAACTCTGCATAAATACTGTATAAGACACCAGGATGAATACAATCTATATAAAAGATATAGACCGTAGCTTTCTGTAGTTTAGCATTGCACATAGAGGAGGTGGATGACGCTTTTGCTGCAATCAATTATTTACAGCAGAGGTGCTGGTGTAATCCATCGGCTATAAATCAGGCAGTGATCCTGGCTGGAAGGCTTATAGATTAGAGCTGCTTACATGTACCGCTAGCGGCCCACCACAGTATCATCTAAAAACTGGACACTTTGGATATGAGAATTGCACCCAATATCCATCATGGGAATGTGTGACAAGGCCATGGCACACTGGGGAAACGAAGACAGACATAATGTATTTTCAGTGAAACCTCCAGTTTAGGTTATCTCCATTCCCTAAATGTAGTTCTTGTTCATGGTCCTCTCAATCTTTTAACGTAATTTACACTTTTTCCAAAAGCCCCCCCAAAAAAACCCATTGATTTTAATATTTTAGTTCATAAAAAAAAAGAAACTATACCTGGGGAGGCTTAGCACTCCCCTAGTGTTCATAGTACTGTATGTCCCCACCAGGGGAGGCTTGAGAGGAGGGGCTGCAGCGTCAACAAGATTCAAATAGAGGAGGTACAGCAACTGCCACCAACTGCCATTCCAGACTGACTCACTGGCAGTTGGTGTGGCTCTGGAGGCACTACTGGCCCCCACAGTCAAATTACCCCCCCTCCTCTGACATTGGCAATAGATTCCCAAGTGGCAATAGGTCCAATAGTAGCTATAGTCCCCCACACTGTGCTAATAGATTTTTCCGTGGCATGGTTTCTGGTCCATAGGTCAACAATGAAAATTGAAATTGCTAAGGTTGACAAAGATGAAAAATTGACACAATCGGGGACAGAGAGTGGTGGTAAATGGCAGCTGGGGTAAGGTCCAAAATGGAGTCCCGCAAGGTTCAATATTGGTACCCACCTTGTTTAATATATTATTTAATGATATAGAAATTGAGAATTGAGTAAGGAAATGAGCTCAGGAGAGGATGTCGTTACACTACAAAGTGACTTAATTAAACTGGAAAGGTGGGCGGAAAGGTGGAAAATGCAGTTTAACATTGATAAATGTAAAGTAATTCATTATGGAAACAAAATTGAACAAGCTACTTATAAGCTAAATGGAGGGTATTATAGGGAATTCTGCTGTAGAGAAGGACTTGGGGGTCATCATAGATGAAACATGGGGTAATAGTGTACACTGCTCAAGTGCAGCAGCAAAAGCAAACAGGACACTGGCATTAAAAGGGGTATGGATTAAAGGGATGCCAATGTGATAGTGCCTCTTTACAAGGCATTGGTGAGACCACACTTGGAGTACTGTGTTCAGTTCTGGGCACTGCACCTTAAAAAGGTAAAAGGTCTCGAATCACTAGAATACAAAGATAGGTTAACCACATCCACAGTCACATTTACACAGTGATCATACTAATGTGCAAGGCCGGATTTCATTCTAGCTCGGTGGCGTCTTAACTGAACCCTGGCAAATGCGAATTTGCGACCGTGCGACCAGGTCTGAATCGGGCCCTATGTGCATACACACGGCCCTGCTATGCATTAAATGTAATAGGGGAAGGCAGCGAGCGCACTGCGAACCTGCCATAAAATAGTATCATAGTAACATGGGGGGGTTATTCTGGTTCACTCTTTCTGTCAAATTCCTTCTTAGATGGACAAAACCATGTGCACTGCAGGGGGGCAGATGTAACATGTGCAGATAGAATTAGATTTGGGTGAGTTATTTTGTTTCTGTGCAGGGTAAATACTGGCTGCTTTATTTTTACACTGCAATATAGATCTCACTTTGAAGTAAAACCCCACCCAAATCTAATTCTCTCTGCACAAGTTACATCTGCCCCCCTGCAGTGCACATGGTTTTGTCAATCTAAGAAGGAATTTGTCAGAAAGAGTGAACTAGAATAAGGCTCATAGTAACATACAACAACAACATTGTAGTGGAGGTTGAAAAAAGTCGTATGTCCATCAAGTTCAATCTTTGATCTAGATTTGTCAACCCCGATATAAAAGGAATGCTTTGTTATAATGCTCTATACACAGCAACTACTGCATATGTAATATGAACCGAGGACACTACAATGTGGCATAATGTGAGCCAGGTGCCCTACAACGTGGCGCAATAGGAACTGTGACACTACAATGTAGCATAATATGAAATGTTGCATAATGTGAACTGGGGACATAAAATGTAGCATAAGATGAAGCAGGACAGTGGTATGGGGATAAAATGAACACCTTTTGCAGGAAGAGGTAGCTCTCTAGAATTATTGGGGCAGGCGCCACTTTAATACATTGGCCCTTATTCTGGTTGGTGCGGTATTATCCACGTGCGTTCGTGCCGCCGATGTTTTGTGTCTGCGCATGTGCAGAGGCGTCTCTGCGCATGTGCGAGCCAGACGCACGGCCACATTCCGCATGAAATGTGTACACTACGAACAGGGGGTGGAGAGGGGTGTGAAGGGCTGTTTGGGCTCATTACCATATGTTTACACCCCACGTTTCATGGGCGTTCCCATGCAAACACTGGGCGTACGTATGGTAATGCGGCCGTGACGCACGTGTAGGGGGCGGACATATGAGATTGCCGGATGTCAGCTGCCCGCCCAGATCCCTGCTTTTGCACGGAGAAATGCCCGTGTGGTCTTAGGTTGCGGGAGCTGGCGGACCACTCGGCCCTGCATTCGATGCTCTGCGACCATCGAATGATGGGGGAGGTTCCCTGAGATGGAGGAGGTGTATTCCTGAGAAATACACGTGCGGTCCGTTCGGACAGCTTCTTACCGCGTACGGACGGAGTTGGTGATCCATATGGAAGGCGGGGTTTAGGACGCACGGTGCTGGCCGCATATTCGGATCCAGCCGCACCGATCAGAATAAGGGCCATTGTTGTGGGGCCCAAAAAGCTGTAAGTACATCCATGTTGATGCATGTTAAACAAGAGCTAAATCTCTTCTGTAAAGAACTACAGTATGTTACCGTCCAGTTCAATATGTTATAGTATTACAAGTTTTTGAAATGTTGCAAAAGGACATACAGTATAAAGAGTATAGACTATGGGGGTGGTGGTGGGGGTCGGGTACCTATGTTAATTTAACTGGGGTAAAAAAGGAGGATCTATCTTATACTACTTTCAGACCGCAAATGCACAAAGGATTAGGACACGGGTCCCATCCCCAGAGCAACACGGCATATGCGGTCTGAAAGTTCTGACACGGCATATTGCCGAGTCGGTGATGTCACATGGGGAAGAGCTGGGCGGCGGCGCGTCATCGGGGGCTCGGGAGGAGGCAGTACTTGGAGCTGACAGTGCTGCCTCTTCCATACTGTGAAGGGGACACGGGTCGCACGACCCAGGCACCCGTTCACACTGCACTTGACACGGGTCATAGCCGTGTTCAACCCTGGTCAATACCAGGGTTGAACACCCGTGTTGCTCGACCCATGGTGGCCTTTTCAGACTGCGTTGGGGCCGCAAGAACACAGCAATAACCCTGGTCTAGAGTGCGGTCTGAAAGCGGTATAAAACACCTGGGGCTAATCATATCAGACTCCCATTTTTTAGCTAGATAAATTAACCTATTTTTGGACGTGAACACCAACACTCCGGGATAAGCTGACATTAAATCGACATGATCGTGGAATCCGAAAGCAGTTATCTAAGATTTCTTTTCAGGTTTGCTCAGATCTGAAAAGAAATCCCATTAAGTGCGCTTTTGGGGTAATTTAATTGTCCAGGGGATCAATTCGACTGCAGAAAATTACCACACCTAATTGATTTACCCCCAAAATATGAATAGAATTGTATTATTTATTTTTATTAATATTACTCTGTATTGTTTTTGTGTAAAGTCTATATATATATATATATATAGTAGACGACTCAAACAGAGGTGGCACTCGGCGGGCTTGGTGAAGAAATACTTTTAATTCACAGCAATCTGTGGTCCAACGTTTCGGAGCTAACAAGCTCCTTTTTCAAGGTGTACAAAAAATAAACTGTAAACTCTTACCTTAAATACCTCACCCAAGCGTGCATAGAAGTCTCGTCCCCGGGGCCGGAGTCAGCGTCTGACATCATTTCCGGCAGGCGCGGTGTACAATCGCGCTTCCGTCCGTCTGGTTGCTAGGAGACCTAAGCGGTTAGGCTGGTGTATCATGTTGCCTAGGTTACCGCTGTCAGAGATGGCGCCGGTCCCGTGAACGGGAGGAACTGTGTGAATAGAAGTGGGAAACACGTAAATATATGTTCAGTGACTGTTAAAAGCATACATGGAGACGACTGCCCGACTGGGCAGATGATTTAAAGTGCATGTGCCAGTGGAGAGAAAAAAACATATAAAACATTAAAAGAACTGCCGAACAACGGTCCCGTCTTGGAAAGCTGTGTTGTTAGTAAACTGGCTGGGAGCCATATTATATTAAAGCTGGTAGTCCCATACGCCCACCGTTCACGGGGACTTCTGCAGAAAGTGGACAAGTATCCTGAATAAATGCAGCTTTGATCTGCTAGTACTTGTCATAGAGGAGTCAGGTAAAGAGCTCACCAAAACCAGGGAGAACATCATGCAGTATGAGGCGGAACATCTGGGCACCCTCTCTGCAGACAATTCCCAAGACTGGATGGCGAGACTCAAACAACAATGCGATAGCTATCGCAACGACCTGATTAAGTTCAAACGTAATAAGCTGCAGACAGTGAAGGAAGATTACGAGCGCAATCAGGTATACCGCTGGTTAAACGGGGGAGGTGAAAGATCCCGTCCACCTCAAGCCAGATCAGGACAAGGATGGCGGAGGCGCAGAGAAGCGCGCACTGGGCCCCAGGCATCTTCCAACAGCGACACGGATCCAGCGTACATGGACTCAGAGGGAGCAGCCATAGTGAATGACATCCCTTTAGGGCCCAACTCTCGTTCCAGAAAAGCAAAAAACGCAGGTCGGCCACCCGTCGGGGAGGCCAGAACCAGAGGGTTCACAAAAAGAAACCCCCCTCAGGATCCCTAGTGTTCAACTTGTCCCAACGTTACCTCACCGATTCTGAAACCAGCGTGCTTGAAAAAGGACTTTCTTTCGTTCCCACAACAGATTTTAATGAACTCAATTGGAAAATTGAACTCCACCGCTTCTCTAGGAAACTACGCCTGGGTGAATTTTTTCAAAATAAACCAGATCTCCGACCCCCAGTTGCACACCAGAGCTTTATTAATAAACGATCAACATCACAATTCGATCCCCCATCCCAAAACGCATCCATCAAGTCGTTCACCCGCCTAGTGGACGAATCAGTCGATAAATATACTAAGGCAGCGAAATTGAAACACTATAACCTCACCAAAACGGAGTGGGCAGCCCTTAAGAAACTGAGTGGATACCAGGACATTGTCATCCGCCCCGCCGACAAAGGCGGGGGCATTGTGGTCCTTGACCTTGATTACTACAGAACTGAGAGTCTACAACAGTTGGGAGACACCAGCACATACGCGAAACTTGGCAGCAATCCAACAGCAGCGTATAAACTAGAGCTGGATGAGATCTTAGAAGCGGCGGTCAACGAAGGGACCATTTCCGATCGACTTAGGAAGGCGTTGACACAGCAGCACCCGAGGGTACCGTTATTCTTCACGGTACCCAAAATACATAAGAATTTGACAACACCACCGGGCAGACCAATAATTTCGGCCCAGGATGGCATTTACCAGCCAGTCTCCCAGTTTCTGGACTCTATCCTGCAGCCCTTGATCCTCAAACAGGAGGGCTTTATTAAAGACACCACCAGCTTTCTGCTAAAACTCAGCGAGATAGAGACAGTACCTAAAGGTACGATTCTGTGTGTCATCGACATATGCAGTCTCTACACCAGCATTCCCCAGGACAGGGGCCTGGAGGTGGTACGGGACTTTCTTGTCAAAGAGAACTATGACGGGTTAAATATAGATCTATTTATACTATTGCTGTCCCTCACTCTGAAGAGGAATTACTTCCTATTTGATAATGGCTTCTACCAGCAACTGAACGGCTGTTCTATGGGGAGCAACGTGTCACCCTCCTTCGCGAACATTTTCATGTTCCATGAGGAGAGGGCCATGTTTTTCGATGATGCCGATACAGCAGCCAAGGTCCTCCTGTACACCCGTTACATCGATGACCTCTTCCTCCTCTGGACGGGTGGTGAGGAGGCACTGGTGGCACTGTTTGAAAAGATCAACACCAGAGACTCCCCGATTAGAATAACTCACCAACATTCCGTACATAAGGTCAACTATCTAGATGTGGAGGTCACTATAAGGGAAGATCGTCTGATTACCAACATCTTTAATAAACCGACAGATAAGAACACTCTGCTGAGGGCAAATAGCCACCACCCGAGGGCCCTAATGAAGGGCTTGCCGAGATCCCAAATGATACGGGTAGCAAGAATCACCAGCGAACCAGCCAAACTCCCGGCAGAACTAGACCGGATGGTGGAGAAGTTCGTGGCTAGGGGTTACAACCCTAAGGCCTTGGAGGCTCAAAAACAGGAGGTCTTATGCATTCCAAGAAACGAGTTACTATCTTCTAAAATCAAAGAAAAGACCCATATAATCCCCTGGGTTTCTAGATACAATACCAGCAGCCCAGTGATCCCACGAGCCACAAGGGCACTGTGGCCCATAGTATCCACAGACAAAGATCTCCACTGCTTCAAGAAAACACGCCCCATGGTCTGCTACAATAGAGGGAAGAACCTCAAGGACCATTTGGTGCATTCGGATATCTCCAACTTCAACAAGATGGAGGCCCCAAAGAACTTTCTATCCCGGCAGCCCGGTTGCTACCGCTGTGTGAAATGCACTACATGTGACCACATGATGGCAGGGAACACCTTCTCAAATGCAGACGGCAGCAGGACATTCACCATCAGGCATATCTTGCATTGCCGCTCGTCCTTTGTGGTCTATCTAATCACGTGCCCATGCCAGCTCCAATATGTGGGCAAAACAGTAAGGACGGTACGAGAGAGAATGGCGCTACATCGCTCCGCCATTAACAAGGCACTATCATCTAAAGCATCGGACCAGCCGGTAGCACGGCATTTCTTGGAGGCCAACCACAAGCTCAAGGACCTGAAGTGCATCGTAATAGACCACGTCCCAGCCTCAAACAGGGGTGGGGACAGAGAAGGGGCACTATTGCGGTGCGAAGCCAGATGGATATTTATGCTGAATTCGGGCAAACCCAGAGGCCTCAACGAGAGGCAGTCCCTCAATGTATTTCTCTAACAAATGCAGCTTCATAACGTTATCTAGCATACCACCTAAACGAGAGGCAATCCCTCAATGTATCCCTCCAACAGCCACAGCTTTATAGTGTTATCTACCACACCACCTCAATGGGGCCAACAGCTTTAGACTCTATCTGTGACCCCACATCGATCGAGAGCCCCAACAACCCTGTCCTTTATGTAACCTCCTTAGTACTGGCATCCACTGCACCCTAGTTATATTAGTACCCACCATGGACATCATCGACTGAGGGATAACCCCAGGGAGTGGAACCGACAGAATGAAATAAGAGAGCCTTTCCTCACAGAATCCCCCACATTGGCTAATCACGGGACCCGTGGCAGGGGCCCCATGAACGGTGGGCGTATGGGACTACCAGCTTTAATATAATATGGCTCCCAGCCAGTTTACTAACAACACAGCTTTCCAAGACGGGACCGTTGTTCGGCAGTTCTTTTAATGTTTTATATGTTTTTTTCTCTCCACTGGCACATGCACTTTAAATCATCTGCCCAGTCGGGCAGTCGTCTCCATGTATGCTTTTAACAGTCACTGAACATATATTTACGTGTTTCCCACTTCTATTCACACAGTTCCTCCCGTTCACGGGACCGGCGCCATCTCTGACAGCGGTAACCTAGGCAACATGATACACCAGCCTAACCGCTTAGGTCTCCTAGCAACCAGACGGACGGAAGCGCGATTGTACACCGCGCCTGCCGGAAATGATGTCAGACGCTGACTCCGGCCCCGGGGACGAGACTTCTATGCACGCTTGGGTGAGGTATTTAAGGTAAGAGTTTACAGTTTATTTTTTGTACACCTTGAAAAAGGAGCTCGTTAGCTCCGAAACGTTGGACCACAGATTGCTGTGAATTAAAAGTATTTCTTCACCAAGCCCGCCGAGTGCCACCTCTGTTTGAGTCGTCTACTACAAATCCCCCCAGGAAGGCACCAGCGGCAGCTGTATACATTTGGACGAGAGTGCCGGGCTGACCCCGCAAACTATATATATATATATATATATATATATATATATATATATATATATATATATATATGATACGAGGTCCGGCACTCCTCACTTGTCCCTGCTCCACTGGGTATCTTGGCCTGGGTGCCCGCTGTTCGCTGGCTGAACCAGCGCTTGTAGATAGTGGTGAAATAAAGCGTCACTCCAGGTACTAGTATAATAACAGTTTACTGTTCGTCTAACAGTAAACTGTTATTATACTAGTACCTGGAGTGACGCTTTATTTCACCACTATATATATATATATATATATATATATATATATATATATATATATATATATATATCCTACAGTATATTTTGTAACAGATCACTGCAATAAAATATGTTCCACCAGTTTTTCTAGGTCCCTGTAAAAAACAACAACTGAGAATCTCTGTATTGTTAATTTCTCCTGTAACCTCTGGAAGTGTAGATTTATGAAGCTGCACTCACTATTATTGTCTCTAGAGTGAGTCTGTAGAGGATTGAGAATGAGTACTCATCATTCTTGTCTAATTGCCTTCAGGACACCTACTGGATCTGTTGCAGACAGTCCTGGAATGCAGATCAGGAGTAAACGGAAAGAAATAGTCCGACAGATCTCTTTGTATGGAAGCAAATTGCGAGTTCTAGCATACGAGCAGAAGTTCATTTATAGGTTTTTGCATATCTCCATCAAATCGGTCTTTCCATGAAATGTGCATTCAGGAGCACTTGACAAACAGCACGCGTGACTGAAGGTGTGAAGCTCATGTTCTGGATGTATGGAAAAAGGAAATCCAATTTAGATGGACCTATTGTATCTAATGTGATGATGGTGGCAGGTAGCGCAGATTTTCACATAAGGGGAAACTAACAGTAGTGTAAGGCAGTAAATTTGGCTTCTGTTGCACCATGAAAACACAGCCCCTTTGTATCCAACTCCTCTACAGTTATTGCCATGCCACTGAGCAAGTGTGCCAGTGACTATGCCGCATGAACCTAGTTGCAGATTGGCATACTAGGAAACGCCCTGGCTTGGCTCAGCTTGTTTGCCTGTGAGGCCATGCCACTGGTAAGATGAGCATGGCTACAGCTGTATGTGAGCACATACTATATCGCCTTTCCTAAATCAGGGGGAACCTGGGGCTGTGAGCCTCCTACCAAATCATCAGACACACGTTTTTCATCTATTAGCGCCTACACATTGAGATCATTTTATACTCCAGCATCCCAACAGGGACCAGTTGACCATAAGAAATCTTCATAAGGAGAGCAATGCTCCCTGAAATATATTACGGTACTCTTTACCTAGAAGGGTGCCCATCGCGAGTATTGCATGCACAAAAAAATCGGTGCGATGCGACCGACGCGATGCCCGCGATTTCCCATAGGGAACAATGTTAAATGTCCCAATTGTCCCGATTTTTCTGTTCAATGTCTCAATTGACCCGATTTTTCCATAGGAAACAATGTTAACCCCTTCCCGACATTTGACGTACATTTACGTCATGGCCGGGATGTACTTCCCGACACATGGCATAAATGTACGTCATGACTTTAAACTGTCACTGCGTCTCGAGACGCAGTGACAGAGGGACGATGTCTGCTGTCCCTGACAGCAGACATGTCCCTGCATGCCCAGGGGGGGCTGCGATGTCGCCCCCCCGTCGGCGATCGCTGTGATTGGCTGTTCAGTGTGAACAGCCAATTACAGCGTTTTCCTGTGTTACCAGCGAATCAGACGCTCGGTAACACAGGTGTCAATCACCGCCGGGCGTCAGGGGGCATGAGGGGGTCATCGGTGACGATGACACCTCACCCCACCCTCACCCCACCTGCCCCCAAGGCTGTGATTGGTCCGTGGGACCCACGGACCAATCACAGCCAAGGCGCGACATTTAAACTAACGGTGACTGCGCTGCAGACGCCATTCCGGTCTGGAATAGCGTGCAGAACGGTCACCGTGCCTGTCTGCCGTGAATACCGACCTGATCCTTGCTAATACTTACCTGATCCTTGCAAATACCTTACCTGATCACTTGATCACTGCTTGTAGCGTGCTGGACGCTTCCTGGATCTGACTTCCTGAGACTTCCTGCTGCTGCTGCAGTGTGATAGAGAGATAGAGAGATAGAGAGAGAGAGATAGAGAGAGATAGAGAGATAGTGACAGAGAGAGCTATATTTTGTGTCTGCTACCCCCCCTTTTTGGGGGTGCAGGGGTTTTTTATATATAAATAACTGTCGCTGCTGCTGCAGTGTCATAGTGATAGATAGTGATAGATAGTGAGAGATAGTGATAGATAGTGAGAGATAGAGAGATTTGTGTCTGCTACCCCCCCTTTTTGGGGGTGCAGGTTTTTTTTTTTATATATATAACTGTCAGTGCTGCTGCTGCAGTGTCATAGTGATAGATAGTGATAGATAGTGAGAGATAGAGAGATAGAGAGAGATAGTGACAGAGAGTGATAGAGAGTGTATATTTTGTGTCTGCTACCCCCCCTTTTTGGGGGTGCAGGTTTTTTTTTATACATATAACTGTCAGTGCTGCTGCTGCAGTGTGATAGATAGTGATAGATAGTGATAGATAGTGAGAGATAGAGAGAGATAGTGACAGAGAGTGATAGAGAGTGTATATTTTGTGTCTGCTACCCCCGCCTTTTGTGCTGATCACCATATCTGAGGTGATCAGCAACTTTTTGGGGGCGCAGAGGTTTTTTTTTTTATATATACCTGTCAGTTGCACCAAAGGTTGTGCACCTGCTGCCCCTCACTGGTAATCAGTGTCGCATCACTGATCACCTTTTTTTTTTTTTTGTGAGTGCTGTGGGGTCTTTTTTTAATTTTTTTTTTACACACACTGTGATTTTGTGGGTGTCCTGTGGCCACTGTGCGCTGATCAGTGACGTACATCACTGATCAGCTTTTTCGGCACAGGGTTGATCTATTTTTTTTTTTTTTTTGATCAAATTCCTGTTGCCTTTGAGCGCTGTTCAGTGACAGACGTTACTGACCAACATCTGTGCTCAATTTTTGGCGCAGGACCTTTTTTTTTTTTAACCCCTTCAATTTTTTTTTTTAACCCCTTCAATTTTTTTTTTTTAACCCCTTCAATTTTTTTTTTTGGTATAAAGTATTTTTTTTTTCTGCACTACATACACATTACACACTACATTCCCCCCAGGTTGAAATAAAGTTTGTACCCCCCCCTACACTATACACGTGTTGAAACATTTCACTACCAGTAACACAAAAATAAAAATGGCATCCCAAATGTCCTCCCAAATGTCCTCCCAAATGTCCTCCCAGTCATCCAGGAGAATGTATTCAGTGGAGGAGGCATATGCCATGCTTGCCTCTGACTCTGACACAGCCAGTGATGCAAGCGGGGAATTTGAAGGATTCGTCTTAAGCTCCTCTTCCTCCTCTGGTGATGAGGGACCCCCTCAAAGACGCCCCCGTAGAGCAGCTGAGACCCCCCCCCCAACAATTGATCTCGTATGGACCCCACCACCAGACAATTTTGAGCCCCAGGTTCCTGAGTTTTTGGCCATGCCAGGAATCCAATTTGATTCCACAGGTCTCAGAGAAATTGACTTTTTCAAATTATTTTTCTCTGATGATTTTATAAATTTAATGGTGGACCAAACTAATTTATATGCCCAGCAGTTTATTGCTCAAAACCCCACGTCATCATTTGCTAGGTGGACCCCTGTAGATGCAGTAGAGATGATGACGTTTTGGGGTCTGGTGTTTCATATGGGCATAGTAAAAAAGCCAGAAATTAGGCAATATTGGAGTACAGATGTTCTGTACAGTACTCCATTTTACCGTATGGCCATGACCCGGACTCGATTTGAGACAATTCTTAAATTTATACATTACACCGATAATGCACAGTGCCCACCCAGAGATGATCCCACCTTTGACCGGCTATTCAAAGTCAGGCCGGTCATTGATCATTTCAGTGCCAAATTTGAAGAGGTGTACATCCCTGAAAAATTTATTTGTATCGACGAGTCCCTTATACATTTTAAAGGAAGGGTTAAATTCCGCCAGTACCTTCCCAGTAAGAGGGCAAGGTATGGCATAAAAATGTATAAACTGTGTGAAAGCACCTCAGGGTACACCCACAGGTTTAGGGTTTATGAAGGGAAGGATTCAAGAATTGAACCGCCAGAATGCCCCCCCTCCCTCGTAGGTGTTAGTGGGAAAATTGTCTGGGATTTAGTGCACCCCTTCCTGGATAAAGGTTATCACCTCTATGTGGATAACTTTTACACTAGCATCCCCCTGTTTAAGGCCCTTGGTTCAAGAGGTACAGCAGCTTGCGGTACTGTGCGCAAGAACCAAAGAGGCCTCCCAAAAACGCACATTGCCCAAGTAATGAGAAGGGGTGAAAGCAGGGGAATATGCAACGAAAATATGTTGTTGGTCAAATATAAGGACAAGAGGGATGTCCTTATACTGACAACAATTCACGGAGACAGTACCACCTCCGTCCCTGTACGAGGTACCAGTACCCACACCTCAAAACCTAATTGTATCCTGGATTACAATAGGTACATGGGCGGAGTGGATCTTTCAGATCAGGTACTGAAGCCGTACAGTGCCCTGCGGAAAACAAAAATCTGGTACAAGAAGATGGCCGTGTATATCATCCAGATGGCACTGTATAACGCTTACGTGCTATTCCGTTCTACCGGCCAGAGGGGGACATTTATGCACTTTCAAGAGGAAGTCATAAAGGGCCTAATATTTGGGAACCAGCAGGCAGAGGGCCCCAGTACTTCTAGTACTGGCCCCCGTATTGTACCAGGGCAGCATTTTCCTGATGAAATCCCCTCCACTGGAAAAAAGGGCAGGACACAAAAAAGGTGCAAAGTTTGCTATAAAAAGGGAATAAGAAAGCAAACTATTTTCCAGTGTGACACTTGCCCCGACAAACCCGGCCTATGTATAAAGGAGTGTTTTAAAATATACCACACATCTATGGAATATTAGGTTCATAATTTCACCGTGCTTCGGGGGTCTTGCTAATGCCACATAGCACCCACCATTCATTCCACCAGAATCTGAGCCGCAAAATCCAAAAATCACTCCTTCCCTTCTGAGTCCTGCCATGCACCCAACTGGTATTTTTTGGTCACATGTGAGGCATTGCCGTAGTTGGGAGATATTGGGGCACAGATTTTGGGGTGCTTTTTCTCCTTCATTCCTTGTGAAAATGAAAAATTTTGAGCCAGAACTGCATTTTTGTGTAAAAAAATGTAATTTTTCATGTTCACTGCCCAGTTTTATCAAAATTGGTGAAACCCCTGGGGGTTTGAAATGTACACTATACCCCTAGATGAATTCCCTGAGGGGTGTAGTTTGCAAAATGGGGTCACTTGTGGGGGGGTTCCACTGTATTGGTGCTTTGGGGGTCTTGCTAATGCGACATAGCACCCACCATCATTCCACCAGAATTTGTGCTGCAAACTCCAAATATCACTCCTTCCCTTCTGAGTCCTGCCACTTTTTGGTCACACATGAGGCATTGCCGTACTCGGGAGAAATTGGGGCACAGATTTTGGGGTGCTTTGTCTCCTTCATTCCTTCTGAAAATGAAAAATTTTGAGCCAGAACTGCATTTTTGTGTAAAAAAATGTAATTTTTCATTTTCACTGCCCACTTGTATCAAAATTGGTGAAACCCCTGGGGGTTTGAAATGTGCACTATACCCCTAGATGAATTCCCTGAGGGGTGTACTTCGCAAAATGGGGTGACTTGTGGGGGGGTTCCACTGTATTGGTGCAACATAGCACCCACCATTCATTCCACCAAAATCTGTGCTGCAAAATCCAAAAATCACTCCTTCCCTTCTGAGTCCTGCCATGCACCCAACTGGTATTTTTTGTTCACATGTGAGGCATTGCCGTACTCTGGAGAAATTGGGGCACAGATTTTGGGGTGCTTTTTCTCCTTCATACCTTCTGAAAATGAAAAATTTTGAGCCAGAACTGCATTTTTGTGTAAAAAAATGTAATTTTTCATGTTCACTGCCCACTTGTATCAAAATTGGTGAAACCCCTGGGGGTTTGAAATGTACACTATACCCCTAGATGAATTCCCTGAGGGGTGTAGTTTGCAAAATGGGGTCACTTGTGGGGGGGTTCCACTGTATTGGTGCAACATAGCACCCACCATTCATTCCACCAAAATCTGTGCTGCAAAATCCAAAAATCACTCCTTCCATTCTGAGTCCTGCCATGCACCCAACTGGTATTTTTTGTTCACATGTGAGGCATTGCCGTACTCGGGAGAAATTGGGGCACAGATTTTGGGGTGCTTTTTCTCCTTCATACCTTCTGAAAATGAAAAATTTTGAGCCAGAACTGCATTTTTGTGTAAAAAAATGTAATTTTTCATGTTCACTGCCCACTTGTATCAAAATTGGTGAAACCCCTGGGGGTTTGAAATGTACACTATACCCCTAGATGAATTCCCTGAGGGGTGTAGTTTGCAAAATGGGGTCACTTGTGGGGGGGTTCCACTGTATTGGTGCTTTGGGGGTCTTGCTAATGCGACATAGCACCCACCAAAATTCCAACAGAATCTGAGCTGCAAAATCCAAAAATCACTCCTTCCCTTCTGAGTCCTGCCATGCACCCAACTGGTATTTTTTGGTCACATGTGAGGCATTGCCGTACTCGGGAGAAATTGGGGCACAGATTTTGGGGTGCTTTTTCTCCTTCATACCTTCTGAAAATGAAAAATTTTGAGCCAGAACTGCATTTTTGTGTAAAAAAATGTAATTTTTCATGTTCACTGCCCACTTGTATCAAAATTGGTGAAACCCCTGGGGGTTTGAAATGTACACTATACCCCTAGATGAATTCCCTGAGGGGTGTAGTTTGCAAAATGGGGTCACTTGTGGGGGGGTTCCACTGTATTGGTGCTTTGGGGGTCTTGCTAATGCGACATAGCACCCACCAAAATTCCACCAGAATCTGAGCTGCAAAATCCAAAAATCACTCCTTCCCTTCTGAGTCCTGCCATGCACCCAACTGGTATTTTTTGGTCACATGTGAGGCATTGCCGTACTCGGGAGAAATTGGGGCACAGATTTTGGGGTGCTTTTTCTCCTTCATACCTTCTGAAAATGAAAAATTTTGAGCCATAACTGCATTTTTGTGTAAAAAAATTTAATTTTTCATTTTCACTGCCCACTTGTATCAAAATTGGTGAAACCCCTGGGGGTTTGTAATGTACACTATACCCCTAGATGAATTCCCTGAGGGGTGTACTTTGCAAAATGGGGTGACTTGTGGGGGGGTTCCACTGTATTGGTGCAACATAGCACCCACCATTCATTCCACCAAAATCTGTGCTGCAAAATCCAAAAATCACTCCTTCCCTTCTGAGTCCTGCCATGCACCCAACTGGTATTTTTTGTTCACATGTGAGGCATTGCCGTACTCGGGAGAAATTGGGGCACAGATTTTGGGGTGCTTTTTCTCCTTCATACCTTCTGAAAATGAAAAATTTTGAGCCAGAACTGCATTTTTGTGTAAAAAAATTTAATTTTTCATGTTCACTGCCCACTTGTATCAAAATTGGTGAAACCCCTGGGGGTTTGAAATGTACACTATACCCCTAGATGAATTCCCTGAGGGTTGTAGTTTGCAAAATGGGGTCACTTGTGGGGGGGTTCCACTGTATTGGTGCTTTGGGGGTCTTGCTAATGCGACATAGCACCCACCAAAATTCCACCAGAATCTGAGCTGCAAAATCCAAAAATCACTCCTTCCCTTCTGAGTCCTGCCATGCACCCAACTGGTATTTTTTGGTCACATGTGAGGCATTGCCGTACTCGGGAGAAATTGGGGCACAGATTTTGGGGTGCTTTTTCTCCTTCATACCTTCTGAAAATGAAAAATTTTGAGCCAGAACTGCATTTTTGTGTAAAAAAATGTAATTTTTCATTTTCACTGCCCACTTGTATCAAAATTGGTGAAACCCCTGGGGGTTTGAAATGTACACTATACCCCTAGATGAATTCCCTGAGGGGTGTACTTTGCAAAATGGGGTGACTTGTGGGGGGGTTCCACTGTATTGGTGCAACATAGCACCCACCATTCATTCCACCAAAATCTGTGCTGCAAAATCCAAAAATCACTCCTTCCCTTCTGAGTCCTGCCATGCACCCAACTGGTATTGTTTGTTCACATGTGAGGCATTGCCGTACTCGGGAGAAATTGGGGCACAGATTTTGGGGTGCTTTTTCTCCTTCATACCTTCTGAAAATGAAAAATTTTGAGCCAGAACTGCATTTTTGTGTAAAAAAATGTAATTTTTCATTT
This sequence comes from Crinia signifera, assembly GCF_055691185.1. Lineage (NCBI taxonomy): Eukaryota > Metazoa > Chordata > Amphibia > Anura > Myobatrachidae > Crinia > Crinia signifera. Next base: position 79,467,783 of record NC_139228.1, on the reverse strand, counting down.
TCACTGCCCACTTGTATCAAAATTGGTGAAACCCCTGGGGGTTTGAAATGTACACTATACCCCTAGATGAATTCCCTGAGGGGTGTAGTTTGCAAAATGGGGTCACTTGTGGGGGGGTTCCACTGTATTGGTGCTTTGGGGGTCTTGCTAATGCGACATAGCACCCACCAAAATTCCACCAGAATCTGAGCTGCAAAATCCAAAAATCACTCCTTCCCTTCTGAGTCCTGCCATGCACCCAACTGGTATTTTTTGGTCACATGTGAGGCATTGCGGTACTCGGGAGAAATTGGGGCACAGATTTTGGGGTGCTTTGTCTCCTTCATTCCTTGTGAAAATGACAAATTTGGAGCCAGAACTGCATTTTTGTGTAAAAAAATTAATTTTTCATTTTCACTGCCCAGTTGTACCACAATTGGTGAAACCCCTGGGGGTTTGAAATGTACACTATACCCCTAGATGAATTCCCTGAGGGGTGTAGTTTGCAAAATGGGGTCACTTGTGGGGGGGTTCCTAACTTTTAGCATCTTATGGTGCCTAGAAACCTACATGGTGCCTAAAAAATAATCTCATAAAAAGGAGGCTCCAAAATCAAGTAGGTGCTCCTTCTATTATGAAGCCTGTGGTTTGGTCAACGTGCACACTAGGGCCACATATAGGATATTTATGAAAACAAAAGAATTGGGGGAATCAATTTTTAGTCACATTTCTCTAGTAAAATGTACTGTGTTCCTTAGAAAAATGTATTAAAATTGCAAATCTGCAAAAAAAATGAAATTTTGAAATTTCACCTACACTTTGTTTTAATTCCTGTGAAACACCTAAAGGGTTAACAAACTTCCAAAATGCTGTTTTGAATACTGTGAGGGGTGCAGTTTTTGAAATGGCATCATTTATGGGGGTGTCTCACATACAAGTCCCTCAAAGTCACATCAGAACTGAACTGGTCCCTAAAAAAATCAGTGTTTGAAATTTTCTTGAAAATTTGAGAATTTGCTATTCATATTGTAAGCCTCCTAGTGTCCAAAAAAATTAAAAGGAAGTTGAAATAATGATGGCAACATAAAGTAGACATATGGTCTATGTTAGTTATTAACTATTTTGAGTGGTATGATTATTTGTCTCACAAGCAGAAAATTTAACATTTTGCAAATCGCTAAATTTTCCATTTTTTCACGACATTTTGGTATTTTTCACAAAAAAACACAGACTGTATCGACCCAAATTTACCACTAATTTGAAGTACAATGTGTCACGAAAAAACAATCTCAAAATCACTGGGATAAGTAAAAGCAAAAAAAAGTTATCCCCACTTAAGTGAGACATGTCAGATTTGAAAAAAATGGCTCTGTCAGGAACGCAAAAACTAGCTCTGTCAGGAAGGGGTTAAATGGCCCACAGAGGCCAAATAGGCACCCTGAAGTGTGAAATGGCCCCCACAATTGTTAACGCCACCCCACGATCAACGTCAACCCGAAGCGTGGCGAGCGTAGCGAGCCCGCGAGGGGCGGCGGTACACGTCCTACGACCTTTTCCTACCCCCACTATCCACGTCGGCGTGGAGTTGAGAATAGAAAGCCTGAAGCGTGGCGAGCGCAGCGAGCCCCGCGAGGGGACGCGGATACCTTCACAGGTATCCGCGTCCCCTCGCGGGCTTCACAGCTGTCCGCGTTCCCTCGCGGGGCTCGCTGCGCTCGCCACGCTTCGGGCTCGGTGGCTCGCTGCGCTCGCCACACTTTCTATTCTCAACTCCACGCCGACGTGGATAGTGGGGGTATGAAAAGGTCGTAGGACGCGTACCGCCGCCCCTCGCGGGCTCACCACGCTTCGGGTTGATGTTGATCGTGGGGTGGCGTTAACAATTGTGGGGGCCATTTCACACTTCAGGGTGCCTATTTGGCCTCTGTGGGCCATTTAACATTGTTTCCTATGGAAAAATCGGGTCAATTGAGACATTGAACAGCAAAATCGGGACAATTGGGACATTTAACATTGTTCCCTATGAGAAATCACGGGCATCGCGTCGGTCGCATCGCATGCGATTTTTTGGTCGCATGCGATGCGACCGACCCGATTTTTTTTTACTAACGATGCCCTAGTAGGTAAAGAGTACCTATATTACATATGCTGGATACTGCTACCGAAGGACATACACCTGGAAGGCACAGTCATGCTATCCTACACACATGCTTGACCATGTTCCAATTAGCATATACCATCCCACAGGTCTTCCATCTACACTGTACAATGCAACTAACTGTTACCACTCCAGTGCAACTACAGTGTTCCGCACTATCCTATCTAAGTTTCTCAGCACAATCAAGTAAAGAGGTAGATACAAGATGGTACAAACTCTGTCCTGAGCCAATGGAAACCAGACTAGAAGATCTGTAATTGCAAGGAGGAATTTATACAGTTTCAACCAAGGTCTCAATTGGAAAAAAAAAACATATACAACTCCTAGAATGGATTTAAGCTACTGGCATTGGTCATGACCAGTTGGATAAGGTCAACAAAGTGATGAGGATGGAAATCCTACTACGCAGACTTAATATTTGTTCCTCCAGGGAGGCTTCATTCACTTACCATGATGGCCACTGACCTTAGTGTTGCCCTTTTGCAGAGCCAACATGTCATTGTGCTGGAACGCCACACTTGGAGACACAATCTTCCGCTTAGCACCGAAAGATCCTGAAATGACAGTGATTTCACACCATCAGGGACATTAAGCCACTAACTGATACCTACATACAGTCATGCAAAACCACTCCGCTCAAGCTCCGCTCCATGATCAGTGTTTGTACAGCCCAGAGCTCGGCTGTACTATCACAATACCATCTAATAAATGATTCCACGGTTTTAGTTTTTGGGTTGTTCATTGTCTCAGGATATCCACTGGTGTGTGTAGAAGTTGGTGATGGAGTGGCAGATGCCACACCATCATCCAACTTCTACACATATATTACAAGACAATGCCCCCAAAAACATAATGAACCTAATGTGTGGTAAAAAGACTAAGGGCCTTATTTTGGTTCATTCTTTCTGACAAAATCCTTCTTAGATGGACAAAACCATGTGCACTGCAGGGGGGCAGATGTAACATGTGCAGAGAGAATTAGATTTGTGTGAGTAATTTTGTTTCTGTGCAGGAAAAATACTGACTGCTTTATTTTTACACTGCAATATAGATCTCACTTTGAAGTAAAACCCCACCCAAATCTAATTCTCTCTGCACATGTGACATCTGCCCCACCTGCAGTGCACATGGTTTTGCCCATCTAAGAAGGATTTTGTCAGAAAGAATGAACCAAAATAAGGCCCTAAATGAGGTCCACTCTTCTACAGTAGCTGCCAGTATTGTATCATATCCATCAACATCATTGACGTCATCATCATCATCATCATCATCATCATCATCATCATCTTTATAGACTACATCATTGGTCTTCAAACTGCGGCCCTCCAGATGTTGTGAAACTACAAATCCCAGCATGCCTTGCCACAGTTTTGCTATAAGGGAGTGTTAAAACTCAAGGCAAGGCATGCTGGGATTTGTAGTTTCACAACATATGGAGTGCGGCAGTTTGAAGACCCATGGACTACATCATCAATGACAAGGCTCTTACATCTATAGATCTCATTACATACTTACCTACTTTTTGGGATTGTTTGGGAAACTCATGAAAATTAGCAAGCCCCATTGGTATCCCAGAAGATCTGGGTTCACCTCTTACATGTTGTGGTTTTCCCTGGTGAGAATGATAGGGGGGTCTTTGAAACTATTTGCCGTAAATCTTATCACCATTGCCCCAGTCCTGCTATGCAATGCTGCAAATCACAAATAAAATTGCTATACCTATTTCTCATGCAATATGAATCTTCAGATATATTACTTTAATGTCCATTTGGTGTTGGTGCACATGTGGTTTACATTGAAGTAGCATATTCAGATTTTTAGCCGAGATGAGCTCATGTCCAGTAACTACAAACAATTAATACCCCAATATTACATATTTTGCAGGCACACACACATACTCCTTATGATTTGGGCGTAGCTTGAATTATCATTTCTAAGTATATAGTGCAGTCTTTAGTAACGCAACTAGTGGAACCTATCAATGTTTGCCTTAAAGTGTTCATTTGTGACTCTTCCTATGAATGCTGCAATTCTTTGCTGGAGGTCTCCAGTGTCAACTGTCAATATCCTCCACTTATCTTACTTGTGGCACCAAGACAGAGGGATTCCCAATTCTAAATGCTGCAGCTCGACAGGTACCATCCGTACTCTCACCCAGGGCTTTTCTGTTGTTTTCCCATCAATCCCAAAGGATAGAGCTGCCAGGAGATGTAGTTCCCCAGCAGCCAATAGCTGGGTAACACCTCAGACTCCAGAGACTGTACAGGAATACTATATGCCTGCCCCTTTATTCCGGATACTAAAGGACACACAGGGCTGTATGTGTTACACTTACAACTACAAGATTCTATAAAATGAGCCATTTAAATGCAGACAATTGATCTTCCTTTCTTTATAGAAGTATGGTAGAACTACATATATTATATTACAACAGTATAGAGTATACAGATGAGATCTGTATTTACTCAACTTTTTTATGTAGTCGTCAAAAGGTATTCTCCCTGTGAGGGGGGGGGAAGGGGAAGGTGGCGCTATGATGTGAGATGGTTCATTAGCAGCTGCTAAAATTTCAGGTTAAGCCCCCCATACACGGTCCGTTAATCGTATCGGATCGCATCCCTTGTGCATGCTTTGTGCATGCACTGCGATCCAATACGATGTGTACCTAGTACAAAAAGTATGTGCAGCACATACTTTTTGTACCATACTATGTGATGCGCGGGAGCGCGCATCGCATAGTACAGAACAGAGCCGTACACAACGGAGTGTCTATGGGCTCCTTTAGTCATACTAAAAAAGATAAAGAAGATTGGGGATAGCAGCGCTGGTGGCTTATGACACCGGTGGCTAATGTTTTCCGGGTACTTGTTTCCAAGCACGGCACCACCGATTTTAATTGTATGCAATCGGGTTGCAAAAATCGGGTCAATCGCATCGCATGCAACATTGGCCCCAATGTTAAATTCCCCCCAGACCCCATTTTTCATTGTATGCCCCCCCATTGTTAATGTCACACCACGATCAACATGAACCCGAAGCGTGGCGAGCGCAGCGAGCCCGCAAGGGGCGGCGATACGCGTCCTCCGACCTTTTCATACCCCCACTATCCACGTCGACGTGGAGTTGATTTTATATAGTGTGGCGAGCGCAGCGTGCCACCGAGCCCGAAGCGTGGCGAGCGCAGCGAGCCCCGCAAGGGGACGCACATTACTTCAGACATATTACGCGTCCCCTCGCGGGGCTCGCTGCGCTCGCCACACTTCGGGCTCGGTGGCTCGCTGCGCTCACCACACCATATAAACATATAAAATCAACTCCACGCTGACGTGGATAGTGGGGGTATGAAAAGGTCGGAGGACGCGTACCGCCGCCCCTCGCGGGCTCGCTGCGCTCGCAGCCCTTCGGGTTGGCGTTCATCGTGGGGTGACGTTAACAACGGGGGGGGGGGGGGGCATTTGACATAGAAATTACCCATCAGGGTGGGTATACAATCAAAAATTGGGTATGGGGGGCCATTTAACATTGGTTCCTATGTAATATCGGGTCCATCGTATTGGTCGCATTGTATGCCATTATAATGGCATACAATGGACCCGGTTTTACATATAAATTTAACATTACATAAAATGCTTACAATGTAAAATTGGGTCGGTCGCGTCGGTCGCATCGCATGCCATTATAATGGCATGCGATGGACCCGATTTTACATTTGTCGGGAAACCTAAAAAAAAAAAGCCCGAAATCGGGTCCGTCGGGTCCCATCGCATACCTTAAGTTAAGGTATGCGATGGGACCCGATGGGTGCCGTGCTAGGAAACAAGTACCGTTTTCCGATATGAAAATGAATAAATATAGAAAATAAAAAAGATTGGACTGATTTCACATTAAAATCATGTAATTTAATATAATAAAACAAAAGATGACCATTTAATGGAAAACATACAATGCTGGTATAAATAAATGGTGCAAATTGGGGCCTCACGCATGGGGGGTATATTGTGTCTGTCTGTCTGAGGCTGGTCTGGATCAATCCAAACATGCAAGTGAGCAAGGCAAGGTACCTGACGTGTTTCACTGTCTCAGCAACTTTTTCAACGGACCATCGGCCAGTGTGTACCATCATCCCCATTGGCTATGTTTATCTAAAGTTATATTGGTGCATCGTTCTGTGTGTATGGGCGATCCACCAACCGCCGTACAACCACTGCAGGAGCCACCGGTGACTGTCAGCTCAATGGGCGGGCATCTGCACATGTTACATCTGCCCCACCTGCAGTGCACATGGTTTTGCCCGTTTTCCAAACAAATTTGTACTGTGATCACATCTGAATAAGGGCAAGTGTGTATGGAGAACACGCTGCCCAATCCGTCTGCAGTAAGGATGACAATCCTGGTTTATTTTTGAAATCCTGGGCTTCGTGAATGAAAAAATATCAACACTGAGATTCCCGGGATTGAGTTGGTCAATAAAAATAGGGCTTGTCTTCAACTCAATGCAGTGCAGACAGGGTCCCTCATACACTGGCAGCAGGGCTCCACGCACCAGTCCTCCAGGCTCCAGGCTCCTTTCCTGTGGTAAATTCAGTGGTGGCTCCATGGTGACAATGCTGCCCCTCAGGCCTCAGCCCACTCGGCAGCCCTCTCAGTCTCTAGGCTCCAGTCCCATCCTCAGTGGTGGCTCCATGGTGGCACCCCTGCCTATCATGCCTCAGCCTGCTCAGTCCCCACCTGGCAGACCCCACCTGGCAGTCCTGGTTTGGCAGGCGGCAGACCTTCAATCTCTTAGCAGCAGTCAGCCCACTCACCTTCACATGCCGCGGCTGCAGGAGTTCTCCCCCACACTTAGAATTGCTGTCGGAGCTGAGGGGGAGGACCGGCATGGGGCTGCGCTGCATGACCTCTGACATCGTACAGCGTAGGGCACAGCCTCACAGATGGAAGATGAGCGCTGCATACACAGCATGAAAAAAAGATTACGGCACCAGATGCAGATCCCAAATTCCCGGAATGGGTGCATTCAATCCTGGCATTCAAATCCCGATACTTTGGCCTTAAATCCCAGTATATACAGTAGTCTGCAGATATAACTACCAGTGTGTCCCCAGCTTTAGTGAAATGTTTATTACTCTCCATAATTGTCTGCGTAATGTCTGTACAACCAGAACGTGAGCACACAAACAGTATATATTACAGTGTATACACACATTATATAACGTATACCAATAACGGCGCTTGATGCTGTCCAAGCGCACACACTCACAGTTTGCATACCGCTCTGTCGACATCAGCATATTATGATTATTCTATTTAGAATGCTGCATTCCTGCCATAAATTCCGCCATTGACCTATTTGCTTCATTAGTCAATGTAGCAAGTGGCCATGTGGAACAAAAGGAAAGGTCATTGACGAATTCACCTGGCATAATAATTGAAATCATTAATATCATCATCACGTGCTTCAGCTTCCTTCATTTATTTAGTGGCAAATTAATCTCCATGTCCTAAACTGTTAGAAAATAGGCCGCTCAGCAGATCTGGATATAACACATTACGCTAATAAGGGCTGGTAAGCGATGTGTTTTTAATGCGGTTGTGTCTAATCCCCTGGTGCCTTTGCAGTATATTAGTGCAAGATGTTTATTGTGTCTTAGAAGCTGCACCACAAATACCCAATTTCATACTTTTGTGTATTGTGGGCCCTAGGCAAAGCAATGCACTGGGGCCCCTACTTCCTGCGGTGTCTCTTTACCTGCTCTCAGCCATCCAGCAGTTATCTTGCTTACAGTCATTAACCGTTCAGCTGCAGTCTGGTAGAGAATGTTTCTAGCCGCGTGAGATACTCATGGCTTCCTGAAGGCCCCTAGAATTGTTGGGGCCCAAGGCCACTGCCCAGTAAGCCCCTGCGATAAGGTTGTCCTGTGTACAGCGTATTTTCCAGAGCTTATCTCGTAATCCTTCCAGTGTAAATTTGTACAATTCTGCATGGGGGGGGGGGGGGGGGGGATGCATAGCATGGGTCATATCAGCCCCGGTGTACTTGCTCCTATAGCAGACAATTCTTATACCGGGGTGTCAGGCTGCGGGAGGGGAGAGTCACGCTGCGAGGCTGAGACGTGTTGTGGAGGCTTGGATCCCTTGCAAGCAGGATACAAACTGCGGGGGGTTAGGGAGGGGGGAATCAAACTGAGAGGGTCATGCTACAAGGGCGCTGCGAGACACCATCGAAAATCCGGCAAAATCGGTAATCCGCCTCAGTGCTGGAACCAACGGTGCCGGATAAACGGTTTTCTTCCTGTTTAGGATTAAAATAAGACTGTTAAACGTCATATCGCGAGAACCGCTCCAACACAAAAACCCCAAAACATTAACTGTTTACATTGGGCAGTTCTTCAGGACTATGGGCACGGACATGCTACAATCCACAAATTACCTGCTGCAGTATCATACAATGACAAGTAATGTCCAGATATTTAACCAGGACCAGGGAAACGGCTGCACTGCAATCCACAAATTTCCCGCTGCAGTTACATTTAGTGGCAAGTATTTGTCAAACTGCTATTTTTACCTTGAGGCTATGACCATGTCACGCTACAGTAGATGCTACAATTATTTCATGTGCATGTTTCTGTTGTGATGTCTGCCAATACATTCCAGCCTGGCCCTGGTGCTGCCTGCCTGCGATATAACAAACCCTTTGGTTTTTCTTTCAGAACCCAGAGTTGGGTTATGAAAATGAACTGTTGGCTTTAATCTTCCTTTGTCCAGTGCTGGTTACAGACCACCAACCCCTGATTACCATTCTATGTAAACTCCAGCATGCTGCCTCAATTCACATTCAATGTTTCATGCTCAACTTCAACATTTTCAATCTGTGTGGTGTACAAGAATGGAAAAGACCTCCATATCGCTGATGCCTTATCACGTTCACATCTCCCATACTCAGGTGACCTGGATGTCATGCAGTACAATGACACATCCCATAGGAGCATGGTAGAACACTTGTCTCTTTTTGTTAAGCATTCTGTAGCTGCCCTTCTTCCTCAGAAACTGTATTGTGTCCTCAAGACATTCTTAGTGTTAAGCAATTAATTGACTCTCTCAGATATAGGGGATTATTCTGGTTCGGGCGGCTGGGCCGTAAGCGTACGTTCCGTTTTTTTTTTTTTATCTGCGCATGCGTACCTTCCGCCATGCGCAGGCGCGATGACTCCACAACGCTCACGGACGGTTCTTTCCGTGCGAAAAAACCTGTCCGCAAGAGTAAGGTCATTGTGGGCGGCATAGGGGCGTGTTGAGGGGAGCGGCCGAAATAATGAGGAAAACTGGGCGTAAACATGGGCGTACACGGTGGTGTGCACAAAAAATGTACAGTGCTACAACCGCTCGATTGGCGAAAGCAACGTGCATTTCGGACACAAAACAGGCGGCCACCACCTCCAGACCACCCCTACAGATACCGCATGAGAGCGGACGCCTAGGTCTGCTAATTAACGCTGATTACTACTCAAACACATACACCTGAATGTAATAAGCAATGCTGCAGCCTATTAAGTCCAAACCATTATTTCACTACCTGCAAGCCACACACAGCACTCAAACACATTGGAAGCTTATCTTTCTACACTTCTCTACATGTAAAGGTTGGTTTCATTTAAGGTAAGAATCATTTTAAGACCTGCTTATATATGCCAAGGTAGTTATTTTATAACCATCTACGCCCATTCAGAAAGTGTTTTCATATACTTTAAACAGCAGCACACTCAATCTACACAAGTCGACATGTGTCAACGTTTACACTCGAATACAAACATTTTTTTTTTCATTTTGATAAAAATACATAAAACAATAATTGAATAACAATTAGAATAAATCATTTAATTGTCTTAATCATAGTTGAAAGGTTAGATTATGAGGGCCATATATGTGAAGGGTATGCCAGCGTGCACGGACGTACGCTAACTCTCACGATCGGTGACATACGCTGAGTTTTCCAGTGAAAACAGGCGAGACCCGTCTGTACAAGGTGGCGAACGCTCAGATAGCCGTAAGATGTCGGTGTGAAAACGGTCCCGTCCGTAAACGGTGGCGTACGCTCTGTTGTACGCCAGTTGTCGGTGTATAAGCGGTGATCCGTCCGTGTACGGTGGCGTACGCTCAAGTGTACGCCACTCCCCTTTGTCGGTGTTTGTGGCCGTCCGTATGCGGATGTTTTGTGGGTGGACTTTCGCTCAACGTCCGCGTACGGTAAACGTACGCTGATACGGAACGTACGTACGTTTGCCCGCCGCAACCAGAATAAGGCCCATAGTTACTTTGGGGCAGATGTATTAAGCCTGGAGAAGAGATAAACTGGAGATAAAGTGAAAGGAGATAAAGCACCAGCCAATGAACGGTGTTCGAAAATTACAGTTGGGAGTTGATTGGCTGGTGCGTTATCTCCTTATTTAATTATTTTATTTATTTACAGCGTCTTATATAGCGCAGAAGATTCTGTTGCGCTTTACAATTGTAGACAGTAATAGAACAAACTGGGTAACAACAGACAGACTTGGAGGTAGGAGGGCCCTGCTGCAAGCTTACAATCTCCTTCCACTTTTCGCTTTTCCAGGCTTAAGTCATCTGCCCCATAGTTTGTGAGTTTGAAAAAAGACAATTGTCCATTAAGTTCAACCTACTGTATATGAAACATATAACTTAACTGTGTAATTTTAAGCTAGACCACCACTTATTTAGTTGCCAATGTTTCAATGACTTGTCCCCTAAATGCACATTACCCTGGGGGTGTAAAACTAAGGGGGAAATTTACTAAAGGAAATTTGTATAAAAAAATAGGTGTATTTGTATCCAGAAATACACTTATTTTTGACATTTACTATCACGAAAATACAGCAATTCGTATTCGTATTGATAGCACATCAATACGAATACGAATTGTCGTATTTTCGGGATAGTAAGGGGGAAATTTACTAATATGAATTCGTAAAAAATAGGTGTATTCGTAGGCAGAAATACACCTATTTTTTACACATTTGTATTTTCGGGATTTACTATCCCAAAAATACAGCAATTCGTATTCCTAAAGATGGGACATTCGTATTTGTATTTACAAATACGAATGTCTACACCATCGATAGGATACGACAGGAATCACCATTCAAAAGAATGGTGGTTCCTGATTTACTAAGCAGCCGTATTGATAATACGGCTGCTAATTGGTGTAAAACAGGCACGAAAATACGACAGGAAAATACACCTTGATTGTCCTGTCGTATTTGCTTTAAGCCTGCACGGATCAGTCAGATCCGTGCAGGCTGCAAGGTGTAAAAAAAAAAAGAAAAAATAAATAAATAAAAAAACAGCGTGGGGTCCCACCCACAGCTGTAACCAGCACCAGGCTGAAAGAGCCGGGGCCGGTAATTAAAAATCAAGGAACCCGACAAATAGGGGTTCCCCGATTTTTAACAACCAGCCCCAGGCTCCAAGTCCGGGGCTGGTTCCCAAAATACGGGGGACAAAATGACTAGGGGTCCCCCGTATTTTAAGAACCAGCCCCAGGCACAACCAGCCAGAAGGGTAATGTCACAGCCGGGGGACACTTATTATATAAGGTCCCGCGGCCAAAACATTAACCCCCTGACCGGTCAGCCTGGCCAGGGGCCCTGGGGGAGTGGGGACCCCTCAATAAAGGGGTCCCCCCCCTCCAGGACTTACCTGACCAGGCTGAAGCCTGGTGCTGTCCCCGGTGGCCCTGTGCGGTGGCCACCGGGCTGATTCTGTGTAAAAGAATAGATGAAAAACTATTGTTTAAAACTGTGGAACTATGAGTCCCAGCAAGCCTCCCCCGCAAGCTGGGACTTGGAGAACCACAAGTTCCAGCCTGCGGGGCATTAAAGGGCCCATTGGGTCTTGTAGTTCCACAGTTAAAATAATAGTTAAATAAACACACACTGACACATAAGAAAAATAGAACTTTAATACATACATTACACACATACTGATACTTACCTATCTTGATCCCGTAGGTAGCCCTCTGTCCTGGTGTCCGGTGTCCTGTGTCGTCCTCCAGGTCCATGTCGGCGGTCCCGTGTCGTGCTCCAGGTCCATGGCGGTGTCCGGGTCCGAAGTAATCCATGGTGGAGCTGTGGAAGGAAATCCTATTCACCTGGTCCTGTGCTGAAGATGTCTTCTCTTGGTCCGCCGTAGTCCAGGTAATCTTCATGCTGCCGGCGCTCCCCGCACTCTCCACATCGCACTGAGGAGAGATGCTGAGATATTTCATACTCGGCGTCTCTTAGAATGATTCTATTGGCCGCCTAGCGGCCAATCAGGAGCCAAGAAAGTCGTATATGACTGCTTTGTAAATTCCCCTCCGGAACACGACTGTGCATACGACTGAAACAGTCGTATGCAGTCGTAGGGAAAATACTAATACGAAAAACTAGGTTTTTCATATTAGTAAATTTCCCCCTAAATGTCAAAAATAAGTGTATTTCTGGATACAAATACACCTAATTTTTTTACAAATTGCCTTTAGTAAATTTCCCCCTAAATGTTTTTCTCCGCTAAAAATTTGTCTAGCACTCTCTTAAATGTTTTTATACAGTCTGTCAACGCTACTTCTTCTGGCAGAGAATTCCAAACTTTAACTGCCCTAACCGCAAAGAATCTCTTCATTCGGAGGTTATGAAATCTCCTCTCCTCTTACTGTATCTCGGGTGTGGTACAGGGGTCCGACAGTCAGGATCCTGACAGTCATAATCCCAATGTTGGGATCCCGACTGGCCGGACCCAGACAGCATGGTGAGCACAACTAAGCCCCTTGTGGGCTCGCTGAGCTCGCCACACTGCGGGCACGGTGGCTTGCTACGCGAGCCACCTACTCTATTCTCCCTCTATGGGGGTCGTGGACCCCCACGAGGGAAAATAGCAGGTGGCCATCAGGAACCCGACTCTCGGTGTTTTGACAGCCGGGATCCCAACGTCGGGTAAATGCCTGTCGGGATCCCGACTGTCGGGACCCCGTCCAGCACCCTCTTATCTCAACGGGTGGCCATGTGTCCTATGCATAGTCCTCAACATAAACAGGACTCCTGACAGTCCCCTATTTTGGCCCCTGATATATTTGTAGATATATTACATGGCCTCTCTGAAATGCTTTTTCTCCAGCGTAAACATGTTGTCAATTTGTACCCCTAGATTCTTTTCAGGGATCTTGCAACAGGCCAAACAGTTGCAAGATCCCTGAGGGCATCAGAACACTCATCATCATGGGAAGCACCTACTGCAATGCAGGATAGTACCAGGCCCTTGCACAATAGTAAGAAATCACATACAAAGTCTCATTGTATGTGAGTGGTATATCAAATTGCTTTGGTTCTCCCTTTCTTTAACACCAGGTCTTAGAGATTTTTTTTTGTGTTGGAAAAGGATATTATAAGAAGCAGTATAAATTTAGATTGATATGGGGACATCTTTCAGCACTCCAGGGACCTCCTTAATTGCAAAGACAGCATAGACACCTGCAATAAGTAATCCAATGATCACATGGATGTAATACATAGTAAGGATCCCACCCATATGGTGTCAGTTGAGTTGATGACTCTCAGTCTAGATCAACCGATACCTGTATCCAATCACTTTATGACCTAAATGTAATTAATTCACCCCTTAAGGTTATATCATGCACCCCTCCAGTCAATAAATATTCCCATGGAACTAATTTCTACCCATCGCCATCACAAACAATTAATTCACGTATTTTTTGCTACTTCTCGTCATTGGAGCCAACTTTGTAAATGTATTGGGAAGGCTTTCTTTGCAGAACATCAGCATTTTTATTTATCATAGAGTCACGGATGTTCTGTACTGTGATACTGCAGTATGGAGGTGCACTCAGACATAAAGAGGTGAATTTACTAAAATTGGAGTTCTATTGAAGATGGGATATTGGCCATAGCAACCAATCAGAATGTACTTCTTATTCAGCACCTTCTAGATGATTATAGATTGAATCTGATTGGTTACCCATAGCAACATCCATTAATAGATCTACCATTCTAGTTAATTTACCCCAAGGAGTTCTGTAAAGATATGAACATTTGTTGATGCAGTTAGTCCTGCCCCTTGTGTGACAGCACTGCGAGCTTTCCGATCCAATCATACCATTCGAAACAACATAAAGGCAACAAACAGAAATTAACTCTGATTTACTGTACTCGAGATTAACTTAAGTGGAAATGTTTTGACTCATCTCTACAAAAGGCTGAACACTAAACACTAATACACAATTACTACTGTCAAAGTAACATAAATAAAAACTACGGAATTACAAATCAGTTAATTAAATTAAATTTACCCTCGCTGGAAGTTTGTATTCTGTGTGTAAATTTCACCCGTCTCCTTTCATCCTTAATAAATCAAGGATCATTTCCACCTGCCTATTCCATGTGCCAAATGACTGTGTCCGGGGCAGCTGTCCAACACTCCATACTGAAAATACATTGCCAATAAGGAAACTGGATCCACATCTTTCTAAGGTTTGGAAGCATCTCTAGAGATGAATTGCCAAGCGCATGTCACATTGACTGATCAAGGAACCTAGGATCTGTTCTTTTTAGGTAATAAGCTTCTTGAATAAGACATAATGCTTATACCATTGTATGGGCTTCATAGCATAGGTGCCGATTCTGTGGGTTCTGGAGGGCCCGAGCACCCACGGAAATTGATGAGCACCCACCCGCGCGTGTCCCACTGCACTCCCCTCCCTTTTCGCTGGCACAGGTACTGTGTGGGCATTTAGGTACCTGCACTGTGGTAACATTTATGTATTTGGCACTGTAGGGGCATTTAAGTATTTGGCACTGAGGGGGCATTTATGTATTTGGCACTGAGGGGACATTTATGTATTTGGCACTGTGGGGGCATTTATGTATTTGGCACTGTTGCCATAATTTGAATATTGGAGACAACTGTGCTGCGTAATATAAATCAGTATTATTTTGAGGCCACGCCCCTTTCCCATGAAGCCACTCCCCTATATTTTTGGCTTGAGCACGCACCAGCAAAAACATAAATCGGCACCTGTGCTTCATAGTAAGGCACAGGGTCTTTGGATTATGAATACAAAAATTTTAGTTTGTTTAGGTTTATATTACCGGTATGTCAATTCTGGAGTCATGCTGAAGCCGTTCCAGCTTTCCTGGCTATGTAGCTATTTATATGGTGTTTACAGTTACACATTTTCTCTTTATTAATATAAGAAATTAAATACACTATAATAATGTCCCAGTTAAGTATGTCACTATGCATTCTGAGTAGACATGGACATGAGTCCAACTCCTAGTGCCGAAACAGGGCGGCAGTGCATATAGTTACGGCAACTCCTAGTGCCGTAACAGGGCGGCAGTGCATATAGTTACAGCAATTCCTAGTGCCAAAACAGGGCGGCAGTGCATATAGTTACGGCAACTCCTAGTGCCGAAACGGTGGCAGTGCATATAGTTACGGCAACTCCTAGTGCCGTAACAGGGCGGCAGTGCATATAGTTACAGCAACTCCTAGTGCCGTAACAGGGCGGCAGTGCATATAGTTACAGCAACTCCTAGTGCCGTAACAGGGCGGCAGTGCATATGGTTACAGCAACTCCTAGTGCCGTAACAGGGCGGCAGTGCATATAGTTACAGCAACTCCTAGTGCCGTAACAGGGCGGCAGTGCATATAGGTACGGGAACTCCTAGTGCCGTAACAGGGCGGCAGTGCATATAGTTACGGCAACTCCTAGTGCCGTAACAGGGCGGCAGTGCATATAGTTACAGCAATTCCTAGTGCCAAAACAGGGCGGCAGTGCATATAGTTACGGCAACTCCTAGTGCCGAAACGGTGGCAGTGCATATAGTTACAGCAACTCCTAGTGCCGTAACAGGGCGGCAGTGCATAAAGTTACAGCAACTCCTAGTGCCGTAACAGGGCGGCAGTGCATATAGTTACAGCAACTCCTAGTGCCGTAACAGGGCGGCAGTGCATATGGTTACAGCAACTCCTAGTGCCGTAACAGGGCGGCAGTGCATATAGTTACAGCAACTCCTAGTGCCGTAACAGGGCGGCAGTGCATATAGGTACGGGAACTCCTAGTGCCGTAACAGGGCGGCAGTGCATATAGTTACGGCAACTCCTAGTGCCGTAAAAGGGCGGCAGTGCATATAGTTACAGCAACTCCTAGTGCCGTAACAGGGCGGCAGTGCATATAGTTACAGCAACTCCTAGTGCCGTAACAGGGCGGCAGTGCATATAGTTACAGCAACTCCTAGTGCCGTAACAGGGCGGCAGTGCATATAGTTACAGCAACTCCTAGTGCCGTAACAGGGCGGCAGTGCATATAGTTACAGCAACTCCTAGTGCCGTAACAGGGCGGCAGTGCATATAGTTACGGGAACTCCTAGTGCCGTAACAGGGCGGCAGTGCATATAGTTACGGCAACTCCTAGTGCCGTAAAAGGGCGGCAGTGCATATAGTTACAGCAACTCCTAGTGCCGTAACAGGGCGGCAGTGCATATAGTTACAGCAACTCCTAGTGCCGTAACAGGACGGCAGTGCATATAGTTACAGCAACTCCTAGTGCCGTAACAGGGCGGCAGTGCATATAGTTACAGCAACTTCTTGTGCCGTAACAGGGCGGCAGTGCATATATATAGTTACAGCAACTCCTAGTGCCGTAACAGGGCGGCAGTGCATATAGTTACAGCAACTCCTAGTGCCGTAACAGGGCGGCAGTGCATATAGTTACAGCAACTCCTACTGCCGTTACAGGGCGGCAGTGCATATAGTTACAGCAACTCCTACTGCCGTAACAGGGCGGCAGTGCATATAGTTACAGCAACTCCTAGTGCCGTAACAGGGCGGCAGTGCATGTAGTTACAGCAACTCCTAGTGCCGTAACAGTGCGGCAGTGCATATAGTTACAGCAACTCCTAGTGCCGTAACAGGGCGGCAGTGCATATAGTTACAGCAACTCCTAGTGCCGTAACAGGGCGGCAGTGCATATAGTTACAGCAACTCCTAGTGCCGTAACAGGGCGGCAGTGCATATGGTTACAGCAACTCCTAGTGCCGTAACAGGGCGGCAGTGCATGTAGTTACAGCAACTCCTAGTGCCGTAACAGGGCGGCAGTGCATATAGTTACAGCAACTCCTAGTGCCGTAACAGGGCGGCAGTGCATATACTACTGTAGTTACAGCAACTCCTAGTGCCGTAACAGGGCGGCAGTGCATATAGTTACAGCAACTCCTAGTGCCGTAACAGGGCGGCAGTGCATATAGTTACAGCAACTCCTAGTGCCGTAACAGGGCGGCAGTGCATATAGTTACAGCAACTCCTAGTGCCGTAACAGGGCCGCAGTGCATATAGTTACAGCAACTCCTAGTGCCGTAACAGGGCGGCAGTGCATACAGTTATGGGAACTCCTAGTGCCGTAACAGGGCGGCAGTGCATATAGTTACAGCAACTCCTAGTGCCGTAACAGGGCGGCATAGTTACAGCAACTCCTAGTGCCGTAACAGGGCGGCAGTGCATATAGTTACAGCAACTCCTAGTGCCGTAACAGGGCGGCAGTGCATATAGTTACAGCAACTCCTAGTGCCGTAACAGGGCGGCAGTGCATACAGTTATGGGAACTCCTAGTGCCGTAACAGGGTGGCAGTGCATGTAGTTACGGGAACTCCTAGTGCCGTAACAGGGCGGCAGTGCATATAGTTACGGCAACTCCTAGTGCCGTAAAAGGGCGGCAGTGCATATAGTTACAGCAACTCCTAGTGCCGTAACAGGGCGGCAGTGCATATAGTTACAGCAACTCCTAGTGCCGTAACAGGGCGGCAGTGCATATAGTTACAGCAACTCCTAGTGCCGTAACAGGGCGGCAGTGCATATAGTTACAGCAACTTCTTGTGCCGTAACAGGGCGGCAGTGCATATATATAGTTACAGCAACTCCTAGTGCCGTAACAGGGCGGAAGTGCATATAGTTACAGCAACTCCTAGTGCCGTAACAGGGCGGCAGTGCATATAGTTACAGCAACTCCTACTGCCGTTACAGGGCGGCAGTGCATATAGTTACAGCAACTCCTACTGCCGTAACAGGGCGGCAGTGCATATAGTTACAGCAACTCCTAGTGCCGTAACAGGGCGGCAGTGCATGTAGTTACAGCAACTCCTAGTGCCGTAACAGGGCGGCAGTGCATATAGTTACAGCAACTCCTAGTGCCGTAACAGGGCGGCAGTGCATATAGTTACAGCAACTCCTAGTGCCGTAACAGGGCGGCAGTGCATATAGTTACAGCAACTCCTAGTGCCGTAACAGGGTGGCAGTGCATATGGTTACAGCAACTCCTAGTGCCGTAACAGGGCGGCAGTGCATGTAGTTACAGCAACTCCTAGTGCCGTAACAGGGCGGCAGTGCATATAGTTACAGCAACTCCTAGTGCCGTAACAGGGCGGCAATGCATATACTACTGTAGTTACAGCAACTCCTAGTGCCGTAACAGGGCGGCAGTGCATATAGTTACAGCAACTCCTAGTGCCGTAACAGGGCGGCAGTGCATATAGTTACAGCAACTCCTAGTGCCATAACAGGGCCGCAGTGCATATAGTTACAGCAACTCCTAGTGCCGTAACAGGGCGGCAGTGCATACAGTTATGGGAACTCCTAGTGCCGTAACAGGGCGGCAGTGCATATAGTTACAGCAACTCCTAGTGCCGTAACAGGGCGGCATAGTTACAGCAACTCCTAGTGCCGTAACAGGGCGGCAGTGCATATAGTTACAGCAACTCCTAGTGCCGTAACAGGGCGGCAGTGCATATAGTTACAGCAACTCCTAGTGCCGTAACAGGGCGGCAGTGCATACAGTTATGGGAACTCCTAGTGCCGTAACAGGGCGGCAGTGCATGTAGTTACGGCAACTCCTAGTGCCGTAACAGGGCGGCAGTGCATATAGTTGCAGCAACTCCTAGTGCCGTAACAGGGCGGCAGTGCATGTAGTTAGGCAATTCCTAGTGCCGTAACAGGACAGAATAGATAAAATTCAGGGTTGCCTACTTCGTGGCTGCCAGCGGGTGATGAATGAGTGGCGGCCAGCGGGTGATGTATGCGGGTAATGAATGTGTTCCCCCCGCCGGGCAGGGCTGGCAACAGAAATCTTGGGGCCCGGAACACTGATATCTCGGGGGGCCCCCCCAACACCGCATGTGGATTTTTATTAAATTGCATATTGAATGTATTTTTTTTTTATTATTAGACATAAACAGATAATTAATATTTCAAATGCAATATAATAGGGAAGGGCAGATTGGAGGGCACAGCATTGTGTGTTATGTGGTTTGGTGCATTGCATAATGTCAATAAACTCATTAGAACGGGTAGCCAGACAGGTGATTAGTCAGCCATGCTTACAGCCCCTGAGTCCCTCAAAGCCTTGGGGCCCCTCAACTGGTTGAGGCCCGGTACGAGTGTCCCCTTTGACCCCCCCTGTCGCCTGCCCTGCCGCCGGGCAATGCGGGAATGGAACCCATGACCTCAGTGCTGTGAGGCAGTAATGCTAACCATTACACCATGTGTACTGCCCCAACTGAGCCCCAACTGATCCCCAACCTTATCACCATATTCTAATCATTTTTACTTACTTTTCAGTATTTTTTTTTGTAGAAATTGTTGCACCTTTACTTAGTTACATTTCCCCTAAACTGTACAGATTTTTGAATGCTAGTTATTTCCAACATAGAGAAAAATAAGAAATGATAGGAGGTAGGGTCAGGAGTAGTTTCTTATTTTTAAACGGTTAAACTGATAATCTGCTGAGCGCTGATGAGCTATATGACAGGGGAGGAATGAAACAGCGCTGGGCTGATAAATGCTGTCTTTCATGTAGCAAGGTTATGGCTGGTCCTTGGGGAGAGACAGGCAAGCCACCAGGAGAACAGCATCAGGACTGGCTACTAATAGGCAGCCAGAGACGGTCCTGATGTGCCCTGGCCACAACAAGGAGACAGCCGCTGACTCCGGAGTCATCATCCTAATGGGAAAAGTCATGGATAAACTGTTCCTAATCTGCCTGTTTAGTAACAGATGTATACACCCGTGCCCCTTAGTAATAAAAATATATGTCCCCAAGTCATCAAAATATGTAACAGAAATACAGTATATAAATGTGGATATATTATTATTTAAAATATGACTGTGACCACAATTTTAGTGGATGCCTGTGTTTTGTTTTTGTATCTGGATTTAAAAAAAAACGTCTAAAATTAAATAATTCCTGTTTTTATTCCTGTAGTATTATTACCCTCAATTGGCCTAACTCATTTTTGTTTGCAATGCCACCACGGAGCAATTATCAGCAGGCGGCGCATGTGTCATGTTCGCACAGTGCACACACCACGGAGCCGCTGTGCTCCACCCACACTAAGCGCCTGTTTCAGAATTATACAGAATTGCTCTCGCTAGTGGTGCTGCCGCCCAGAAAAGATTTCCACTCAATTTTGACCACATTACCATATTTTCCACCAATATTAGCCAAAGGCTGGTTGTCTAAACTAAGCAACGAAGCAGAGGCACAGACACATGGCACTTTTAAAGAATACGCTGTATAACATCTATGAAACCTTACAACACAAAAGCGGCAGACAGGACGGCAGTTTAAGAACCTATGGACCTTATTCTGATTAATTCACAAGGCTGCGAAATTCACAGCCTTGCAAGTTTATCAGATGCTCCCGCAGTGCCGCCCCCCTCGCACTCGAGACACCCCCCACCCCCCGCACGCCTGTGAATGAATGAATTATTTACATAATCATCCATTCGCAGGCATGGAGAAAACATTCGATGGATGGCGACCATTGATTGGTTTCTCCAGCGCTCGCAGTTCAGAGACACCTATACGGTGTCTCTAAACAACAGATGCCCTGTAATGAGGCCATCCCACGCACCTGCATCATGGCCTCATTACAATGAGAATGCCCAGCGTTCTCATGGGAACGCCCATGAAACATTGGGTGTTCCCATATGGTGATGAGACTGCCCGGCGCTCCCCGCCCTTCTCCACCCCACACCTGCTGTGTAGGGTGCATGCAGAATGTTCGCCGTGGGTGCACGCACCCTGCATCTGCACATGCGCAGAAATGCGCAGACGCACACCATCGGTCCTCTGTGCGACCTAATTCATTAGAATAAGGTCCAATACGATTCCATAAAAATAAAAGTTTAAATTTATCAAAAAAGAGGGCACAGGGTAGTCTAGGCAAATGGAGGTAGAGTATGAAGTGTAATGTAGTAAATCACTGGCTGATTGAGTAATTGACTAAGTAATTGATTGATTTATCAAATTAAATTTGAGTCAAGAGACTGTGTTCTTACATCCACTGAGAAGAGAAAAGGCCATAAAAGAATGTAATGTTAATAAAAGCGATGCCAAGAACATATATGGCTGCAACTGCAGAACTGCAAACTAAACCAAACAATCTTACACTAAAAAGATATTGGTAGACTGAACATACTACCCCCCCCTCCTCCTATCTAATTGAGTAACAGACCTCTGTAGTACATTTAAGAGGTGCACCAGAGAGTCTGAATGCAGGAGATTATACCATGATAACGCTCTAGGCGTGTCCAGAGAGAAAGAGTTGTTGTTTCACTCACTGCCAACAGATGGCAGTGTTTCGGAGACACACAAATGGACACTAGACATACTGTATATTCAGATGATTGACAACTGACTTCGATTATCATTAACAATGGCTTACATTAGTTCATGGAAGCCGGTATACAGTAGCCTTCTGTTACCATCTGAAATGCTAGTTTGCTAAATTTTACTGCCACTGCTGAAAAGGTTAAAGGGTTTTCACCCTAAAAGCACAACTGACACACAAAGATCAATGCATTATTGATAGAGGTAAACAGATTTTCATGCTTGGATCCCAATTATTGGATAAGGAAAAACACTGTGTTGACAGAGAGGAAGAACTTGCAGACTTGAATACTAACATTAATGCATCTGATAAAACAGTTCGTACTGATGATGTTATCAGTGATGCAGATAGAGGATCATAAACATGCAATCATACATAACCAGGGCTTAAAGTGATCATGCAGAGGTGGTGGAACTCAGTTCCACCCCATTCCCCCTCACTCTCACCCCTATACATAACTGTCCAACACTTCAGTACGTCGGTCTGTGCCCCATAGGCGTGCGCAGCACATTTTATTAGGGGGTGCACTGTCAAAGGGGTGTGCCTAGCACCACCTATTGGGCATGTCTAACACCTACCATTGGGTGTGTCTAACACCGCCAATCAGGTGTGTTTACCACATCTATTGGCACTCACTACAATATAAAGCATCTCTCTTACTCTGTGTAACAGTACAGTACATGCAAATAAAGTGAAAAACTTATATGGATGACAGAGGTATGTAGCGATATAACAATGGTCTAGTACAATTACCAATGCAAAACACACATAATTAAATGTAAATTCTTTTAATGAAAAACAGTTCTAAAAGGCAAAATTATTTGGTAAAAGGTATTGCTAGTGGCATGGAGATGTTCATAAGATTGAGTGGACACAGCATTAGGGGGTGCCTGTGCACCCCTAACACTCAATGTGCGCACACCTATACCGTGCCCTCATATCTGGTATAAATATGGGATGATGACACCTCCAGCTCTGTCCAGCTGCTTCTCATTGGCTGTTTCATTCATTAAGATTAGGACAAATCAAGGTCAGTGATTACCTATTTATTTGAGATTTCTATTCCTTGGAAAAAGAAGCTAATGCAGGGGTATGTCAGTACATGTCAGTATATGTCAGTATATTTTAAGACAAGTTTAATTTTTGACCAACCCCATCATCTGTGTATGAACAGATGGCGAAGTGGATTGTTAATAACCCCCCAAATGCTCTTCACCGCCATGCATGCGCGCTTGCCGATGCCGCTTCGCTGTATCTATCCAAGGGGCAGATGTATTATTATTCAATTTAAGAATAATGGGTCCTGCTTCCACCGCATAAAGAGGAGAAGCGGGCATTGGTATCACCACAATGTATGATGCAGGGGGCGGCCGATAAGGAGAGCTTTTATGCCCTGCACCCACGGCTCTACTTATGGACGGCTTATATCCATGTCGGATATGTGGAAACAGGGTTTTTACCGCCTTATGCTTTTTTGGTTACAAAATGTTGCAATTTTCGCATGCAGAATGTTTCCCCATTTACCAGCATGGATCGGCCCTATTCATATATTTCAACAGGTACAAATAGTGTGACATGCATGACCCTCTACAGCAGGATGGAGGGAACTAGAGATGTGCAGGCTCGGATTGCCCAGATCCGGGTATTCAAGCCTGGATCCAAGCGCCGTTCGGCTTTTCCCACCTGACTCGGATTCGTGCTCCCGGGCAAAACGGCATTGCCCGGCGCTGGATTCTTGCAATATCTGGATCTCTAAATAAATCGTAAGAATCTGGCACCATCATCACTCCGTGAGTTGTTAGGAGTAGGGATAGGACTGTGTGCTGTGTGTGGAGCTTTGTTGGGTTAGGTAGCTTAGGAAGGAACTGTCTCTCTTTTGCTGCCTGGGCCACTGCCAGTGTCTAATGCCACTGTCTGCTGGTGCCTGCTCTGCCAGTGGCTGCCAGTCCAGTACCTGGCCACTTCCCTATGTAACTGACTGATTGTATACCGGTCTGATGGTGCATCTTCTGTTTTATTAATACCTCTCTGCTGGTGCATCTACTGCCGTATATATAATACCTGTCTGCTGGTGCATCTAATGCCATATATATATATATATATATATATATATATATATATATATATATATATATATATATGGTACTTATGTAGTATCTGGGCTGCCGATTTCTAAATCGGGTCGGATCGGGAGATCGCATCGCATCGCATGCGACCATGCGATTCGATGCGATGCGATGCGATGCGATGACCCGATTTTTCCATAGGAATCAATGTTAAAATGGACTGAGTCCATTTTAACATGGAATTCAATGGGAAAAATGGGTCCTTTTCATACCCCTACTATCCAAGTGGGCATGGAGTTGGATATAAACCTGTGGCGAGCGTAGCGAGCCACCGAGCCCGAAGCGTGGCGAGCGAAGCGAGCCCCGCGAGGGGACGAATACCGTCCCCTCGCGGGGCTCGCTTCGCTCGCCACGCTTCGGGCTCGGTGGCTCGCTACGCTCGCCACAGGTTTATATCCAACTCCATGCCCACTTGGATAGTAGGGGTATGAAAAGGACCCATTTTTCCATAGGAATCATTTTAACATTGATTCCTATGGAAAAATCGGGTCATCGCATCCGATATCGGATGCGATGCGATGCGATGCGATGCGATATCGCATCGCATCGCATCTGATTGTATGCCTTAACTTAAGGCATACAATCAAAAAATCGGCAGCCCAGATACTACATAAGTACCATATATATATATATATTACCAGTCTGCTGGTGCATCTACTGCCCTATATATATATATATATATATATATATATATATATATATATATATATATATATATATATATATATATATATATTACCAGTCTGCTGGTGGATCTACTACCATATATATAATATCAGTCTGCTTGTGCATCTACTGTACTGTCCTATAAATAATACCAGTATGCTGGTGCATCTACTGCTGTATATATAATACCTGTCTGCTGGTGCATCTACTTTCCTATGTATATAGTACCACTCTGCTGGTGCATCTACTGTACTGCCGTATAAATAATACCTGTCTGCTGGTGCATCTACTGCCGTATATATAATACCAGTCTGCTGGTGCATCTATTGCCATATATATATAATACCTGTCTGCTGGTGCATCTATTGCTATATATATCTTAACATGTATAGTTTGGAGCATAAAGATCTTAACATGTATAGTTTGGAGCAGAGAAGGGAAAGGGGGGACATGATAGAAATCTTCAAATATATCAAGGGTTTTAACATAGTACAGGTGGGAAATTTTCTTCAAAGGAAAACAAGTAATAAAACACGAGGACATGCACTGAAACTGGAGGGAGGTAGGTTCAGGGGAAATGTTAGAAAGAATTACTTCACAGAAAGGGTAGTGGATAAGTGGGATAGCCTCCCATCAGAGGTGGTAGAAGCTAAGACAGTAGAACAATTTAAACATGCTTGGGATAGGCATATGAATATCCTTACAAAGAAATAAGGATTAAAAAGGGTTGAGTTTACCTGAAGGGTAAAAAAAGGGGCAGACTAGATGGGCCAAATGGTTCTTATCTGCCGTCAAATTCTATGTTTCTATATACGTGTATATAATACCAGTTTGCTGGTGCATCTACTGCCGTATAAATAATACCTGTCTGCTGGTGCATCTACTGCCGTATATATAATACCAGTCTGCTGGTTTGTTATAGTGTGAATGTCCTATTTACACATCATAAGGTTGGGTGGGAGAGCTCAAGGACAATTCCATCTTGCACCTATTTTTTTGGCATTATGTGCTCTTTGTTGCATAGTTTTTCAAACTGTTTCAAACTGCCATCCTGTCTGCCGCTGCAGTGCCACTCCTAGATGGGCCACGTGTTTGTACCGCACCCTTGTGTGACTTTGCATAGCCATCCAGCTACCTCGGTGAGTGTAAATGAATGTTATTGACGTTAATAAAAGCGTAGGAGCAATTACGTTCTTATGCTTTTTTTAAAAATATCAGAACCCAAAATTCAGAAAGGGTGTTTTGGCAAAACACATTAGAACCCAAAACCTCCAGGGAATCAGAACCCAAAACCCGAAAAGTGGCAGATGCACATCCCCAACATTTTGTGATTTTAGCTATTCTTATGCTTTTAAAAAAAAAAATCAGAACCCAAAACCTTTACTCAGAACCCAAAACTCTGAAGGGGTGTTTTGGCAAAACACATTAGAACCCAAAACCTCAAGGGAATCCGAACCCTAAACCAAAAAATCAGAAAAGTGTTAGGTGCACATCCCTAGAGAGAACATTGCTCAGCCTTTTACGTTGTAAAACAGTGTATTATAAATGTGGCTGTTATGTTTAGGAGGGGGACACGTGCATTGTGTCTGTGTATTAAAAATGTGGCTGTTATATCTAGGAGGGGGACACGTGCATTGTGTCTTTGTGTATTATAAATGTGGCTGTTATGTCTAGGAGGGGAACACGTGCATTGTGTCTGTGTATTATAAATGTGGCTGTTATATCTAGGAGGGGGACACGTGCATTGTGCCTGTGTATTATAAATGTGGCTTTTATGTATAGGAGGGGGACACGTGCATTGTGTCTGTGTATTATAAATGTGGCTCTCATGTCTAGGAGGGGGACACGTGCATTGTGTCTGTGTATTATAAATGTGGCTCTCATGTCTAGGAGGGGGACACGTGCATTCTGTCTGTGTATTATAAATGTGGCTCTTATGTCTAGGAGGGGGACACGTGCATTGTGTCTGTATTATAAATGTGGCTCTCATGTCTAGGAGGGGGACACATGCTTTGTGTCTGTGTATTATAAATGTGGCTCTTATGTATAGGAGGGGGACACGTGCATTGTGTCTGTATTATAAATGTGGCTCTTATGTCTAGGAGGGGGACACATGCTTTGTGTCTGTGTATTATAAATGTGGCTGTTATGTCTAGGAGGGGGACACGTGCTTTGTGTCTGTGTATTATAAATGTGGCTGTTATGTCTAGGAGGGGGACACGTGCATTGTGTCTGTGTATTATAAATGTGGCTCTTATGTCTAGGAGGGGGACACGTGCATTGTGTCTGTGTATTATAAATGTGGCTCTTATGTCTAGGAGAGGGACACGTGCATTGTGTCTGTGTATTATAAATGTGGCTCTTATGTATAGGAGGGGGACACGTGCTTTGTGTCTGTGTATTATAAATGTGGCTCTTATGTCTAGGAGGGGGACACGTGCTTTGTGTCTGTGTATTATAAATGTGGCTCTTATGTCTAGGAGGGGGACACGTGCATTGTGTCTGTGTATTATAAATGTGGCTCCTATGTCTAGGAGGGGGACACGTGCTTTGTGTCTGTGTATTATAAATGTGGCTGTTATGTCTAGGAGGGGGACACGTGCTTTGTGTCTGTGTATTATAAATGTGGCTCTTATGTCTAGGAGGGGGACACGTGCATTGTGTCTGTGTATTATAAATGTGGCTCTTATGTATAGGAGGGGGACACGTGCATTGTGTCTGTGTATTATAAATGTGGCTCTTATGTCTAGGAGGGGGACACGTGCATTCTGTCTGTGTATTATAAATGTGGCTTTTATGTCTAGGAGGGGGACACGTGCTTTGTGTCTGTGTATTATAAATGTGGCTCTTATGTCTAGGAGGGGGACACGTGCTTTGTGTCTGTGTATTATAAATGTGGCTCTTATGTATAGGAGGGGGACACGTGCTTCGTGTCTTTGTGTATTATAAATGTGGTTCTTATGTCTAGGAGGGGGACACATGCTTTGTGTCTTTGTGTATCATAAATGTGGCTCTTATGTATAGGAGGGGGACACGTGCTTTGTGTCTTTGTGCATTATAAATGTGGCTCTTATGTATAGGAGGGGGACACTTGCTTTGTATCTGTGTATTATAAATGTGGCTCTTATGACTAGGAGGGGGACACGTGCATTGTGTCTTTGTGTATTATAAATGTGGCTCTTATGTCTAGGAGGGGGACACGTGCATTGTGTCTGTGTATTATAAATGTGGCTTTCATGTCTAGGAGGGGGACACGTGCATTGTGTCTGTGTATTTTAAATGTGGCTCTCATGTCTAGGAGGGGGACACGTGCATTGTGTCTGTGTATTATAAATGTGGCTCTCATGTCTAGGAGGGGGACACGTGCATTGTGTCTTTGTCTTGATAAATGGTTCTGAATATTTTCCGTGTAGCTGAACAATAACAATGCGGAAACATGGCTGCCTTGTTAGCCTGTGTATACCAATAAAAGTTCATCTTTATGTGTTCTTTATATCCTACCGCACACAGGCGACATTTTGTGGTTCTATTGATGACCGTGGCTACAGGGAGCAGTTACCGGATGGACTCCTGAGTTCCATTTCTGCTTTGACGTAGTATAATATGTTTAATCTGAACTCATCTTGGCATCTTGTCTCAGAGATTTGTTTTGTTTCCATCTCTTAACTGCAGCAACATTAAAAGTATGTGCTCGCTGAGAATTTCCACTAACAAACAGACTAAGCGCAAATAACTGTGCCATAAACCCGCTCCTGTACGTGTTCTTACTCCCAATCTCTGCATCTTCTCCGCATCGCTCCCAATTCTTCACTGGCTTTTCTATCTCCTGATGCTCAGAGTGCCATAACCCCCATCCCCCGCCCTTCATGCGCCCACAAACTGGCGTGCACAGATGCTGGGAGCTTTCAGGAGTCGGCTGCACGATTACAAATCTCCAAGTCCCTGTGTAACTGGTAAGGAACGTGAGGAGCATGGACAAAATCACCACTGCAGAGCTTGTCTGGCTGATGGGGTGTTCATCATCACACCTTCCGCCTCTCTCCATCCCATTATTATACAGGGCTCCGTGCGTTACTCCTTGGGCAGAGCATACAGATGAGACATTACTGGAGCTCAGCAGATGAGTGCGGAATCATACATAGCCATTGCTCTTTCTATAGCGATGTACTATAATAATTCTAATAATACAAACGGTGGATCTACTGTATTCTGTATTGTGCCAACAACGGGAAACACAGAGCAACAAATCCCGGCACAAAGAATTACACATAATAGGACACACAAATAGTGACTGCACAATAATACAACAATGTCAGATTATTTCATGTTACATGGGGGGGGGGGTTCTACTGTGTTTTTTTGACAATACAAAACCCTGTTTTATCCGTCTTTGCTAGTCTGCGGTATAATAAGTGTCAGATGATGGCAGTGATTAAGTGGTATTATATGTGTTATTTGCATTCAGTCACTTTGTATGCAATCTCCATATACAGATGAATGCACTGTTATAAGGACATAACGGACACTGCAATGATGTTAGACAGGAATACAGCAGCAGCCAGGGTTCCCCTGTAGAACTTAGATTGGTCAGTGACAGGAAACTCTCATATTCTAGGACTGAATTACATTGTATTCACAAAGATTTATTGACAGACTCTATGAAAAAACAAACAGGGTTTTACTGTTTGTGGTCTCTGCTGGTACCTTTGTGATATGCCTTTATTACATGGTTTATTGGGATCTTCCCGCATCCCTCCCGCGGCCGGCAGTCTCCCTAGGCGGGGGGACAGTTGGGAGTCCCCCCTGTTGTTCTTAAATATATGCTGTACGCACAGCGTCTGTTCTTGCAGGCAGAGGGGCTGGGGCTGGCCAGCAGCTTACAGAGCTGCTGGGCATGCCCCCACAGTAGTGAAAACCGCGTGCGGGGGGTGGGAGTGGCCTCGTGGCAGCACCACAAGTATAGACCACGCCCCCTTTTCATCAGGTCACACGCCCAAAAGATAGCCCTGTCCCGCTTTGATAACCTGAAATGTGGGGAGGTATGGTGTTATATTGTTTGAATTTAATCATTTCAAAGTCAAATGTTAATGCAACACCGCTAGACTATATTAAGTAGGGGTGAGGAGGTTCAGATTTAGGAAATCCGAATACAATTGAACACCCCCAATCCAAGTACAGACCCAAGCACTGTTTGGGGATTGCCATCAGGCTCGGGTCTCAGGAGGCGCCAAAATGTAATCATCCCACCGTCGGATCTCTCGAGATACGGACTCGATATAAGTCCCATGCTGACGGCACTGTCTTCACTCCAGCATTGGAGAGGATAGCCGGTGGACGTGCTCTGGTGCTGTGGTGGTCTGTGGTGGTCTGTGGGGGTGGTGACCTGGTGTATATAAGTCCTGTGCTGCCTAGTGCTGCTGGCGTCCTGTGCTGCCTAGTGCTGCTGGCGTCCTGTGCTGCCTAGTGCTGCTGGCGTCCTGTGCTGCCTAGTGCTGCTGGCGTCCTGTGCTGCCTAGTGATGCTGGCATCCTGTGCTGCCTAGTGATGCTGGCGTCCTGTGCTGCCTAGTGCTGCTGGCGTCCTGTGCTGCCTAGTGCTGCTGGCGTCCTGTGCTGCCTAGTGCTGCTGGCGTCCTGTGCTGCCTAGTGCTGCTGGCGTCCTGTGCTGCCTAGTGCTGCTGGCATCCTGTGCTGCCTAGTGCTGCTGGTGTCCTGTGTTGCGATAAGTCCATTGGTGCTTCTGTAAAGGTCCAGTGATACTGCTGCAATAGTTAAGTCCAGTGGTAGTGCCATTAAAGTCCAGCGGAACAGCTGTATCACTATAATTCCAGTCCAGTGATACTGCTGCATAAGTTCAGTCCAGTGGTACTGCCGATAATCGACCTTATTCTGGTTGACTCGCAAAGATGCATATTTTGCAGCTTTGCGAGTCATTGAAATGCCTTCCGCCACCTGCACGGCCGCACCCCCCCCCCCATTGCACGCCAAGTTCCCCCACACGCATGCAAATGAATGTTTTGCATAAACATCCAATCGCAGCCTTGAGCAGCCTTGCACTCACTGACCATCGAATAATTTTGCAAGCATTCGCAGACCTAAGACATCTCTGTGGTGTCTTAGATCTGCGGACGCTATGGGAAGTGGGCGGACAGATAACATTCACTGAGCTGCCCGCCCCCCGCATGAGCAGGACGCATTAGCTTGGAAATGTTCAGCGTTAACATGGGACAGCCCATGAAACACAGGTCCTCATGCTCGAATACGCAGGGGAGTGTGAGGACCTGAATAAAGTCCATAGTCAAGTGATACAGCTGTAATTCCAGTCCATTGATACTATTGTATAATTCCAGTCTAGTGGTACTGCCGATAAAGTCCAGTGATACAGCTGTATACACCCAGTCCAGAGATACTCCATAAAAAGATAATGGAGAACCAATATTTGGAGGATAAAATACTGAAAGAACAAGACCCACTTCCCCCTAGTGTTGAAGCTGCTACCACTAGCCATGACATAGAACATGAAATGCCATCAATGCCATTTATGACACGGAGTAGCAAGGAGCGGCTGAGGCCCTGGCCCAAGTTCATGACTAGTGATTCAGCTTCACATGATGATCTAAGCCCTCCTCCTCCTCCCTCTGCTCGAAAATTTAAGAGAGTTAAGCTGTCATCAAAAACACAGCAAACAACTCTGCCTTCTATAAACAAACAAATCCCCAAGGAGAGTGCAAGGGTGTTGGTGGTTGCGATGCCTGATCTTCCCATCACTGTACGGGAAGAGGTGGCTTCTTCCACCATTTGCACACCCTCTACATATGCTGGAAGGATCACCCACAGTCCAGTTTCTGAGTTTGAGATTGAAGGTGTCACTGTTGAAGTACACCAGGAGGAGGATATTGATGTAGCTTTTGCTGAGTAGTAAGTTGCTGTGGTTTGCTTAAACGAGGCCCTGGACGAGACAGTTGTTGTCTGTGGGATGAAAAAGTTCATCGCCATGCCTGGGCAGAAGACCAAAAATTCTACCTTTTTGTTCTGGAATTATTTTAATCTAGATCTGGACAACACTTGTCTTGCCATATGTAGCTTATGTAAAGCTGCAATAAGCAGGGGTAAGGCATGTAGGTGATGTGGATGAAGACCTTCATACACTTTGCCAGGATATGCGGGTGGTCAGTCTATTAAAGTCAGTTGAATAAATTTTGACCGCTATGCTCGATCCTCGGTTTAAAGCGTATGTTGTGTCTCTGTTTCCAGCGGACAAAAGTCTACCTTGGTGCAAAGACCTGCTGGTCAGGAGATTGTCATCTGAAGGGGACCATGACACGGCCCCAGCTCCTCCTTCATTTTCTCCCACACCTGTGGCTGCTAGGAAACAGCTGAGATTTCCTATCCGACCCACTGGCGTTGATGCAGGGCAGGCAGGAGAGAGTTTGGACATCCAACAATTGCTGACATGTCTACTGTAGCTGCATATGATGATGTCACCATTGAAAAAATGGCGGAGGATTACTTTGATGACAGCATCCAAGTAGACATGTCAGACAGTCCTTACCTGTACTGGCAGGAAAAAGAGGCAGTTTGGAGGCCTCTGTACAAACTGGCTCTATTTTACCTGAGTTGTCCCCCCTCCAGTGTATTCTCCAAAAGAGTTTTTAGTGCAGCCGGGAACCTGATCAGTGAGCAGTGTAAGAGGTTGCTTCCGCAAAATGTGGAGAAGTTGTGCCTCAAAATGAATGATCAATTCTACCACGAAGACCAGTAATAGCCTCCAGAGACTACAGAGAGACCTGTGATTGTGGATTCCAGCGGGGAGGAATTGATAATCAGTGAGGATGTACACACTGAGGGATAGATTTATTATAGCGGCGCTAAATGCGCCGCTATAACAGTTCCTGCTTCACCTCACGAGGTGAAGCAGGAGAGGACACCGACAAGATCTACTAACATCTTGCCGGCCGAAGCGGGGAGCGCTAACTCCCCCCTCCAGCGACGTCCCCTCCTGGAGACAGCGCATCAGTTAATACTGATGCGCCGTCTCCTCCCCCCCAGCCAGCTCACTGCGCATGCGCGGGATCTCACTAGTCCATCAGCGCAGCTCAGCACAGCTCAGAGCCAGCAGCAGGGACAGCGCTGTCCCTGCTGTGGGCATAGGGCATCGCCGCCTGCAGCTGTCGAAGTCAATATGTGCATGCGGCGGAACGGTCAGCTGACCGTTCATAAATAAGGCAGGAGGCAGGCGTGCAGTATGAAATATCGTAGCTGTGCTATGCCTCCTGCCCCACACCGCCGCATGCTAGACACCCGCTCGGTGGGTGTTATAGATTAGTGGAAGTGATATCCCCTGCTTTAGCATATGGGGACAGCGCATATGCCCCTGATCACCAGTTAATAAATCTACCCCCTAAAGGGGGTGAGGAATCAGAGGATGAGGACGACATCTTGCCTATGTAAAGCTGGTTTGTACAGGGAGAGATGAATTGCTTCTTTTTTTTTTGTGGGGGGGGGGCAACAAACCAATCATTTTAGCCACAGTCATGTGGCAGACCCTGTCACTGAAATGATTGGTTTGTTAAAGACAGTGTGCATGCCCTATTTCAGGGGTGGCCAACCAATCAGAGACGAAGAGCCGAAAAATCTGTTCTGGTAAGACAAAGAGCCGATACGCCAGTTTCATCTATCCGGCCAGCACGCCATATCTTTAAGTCTCACGCACTGTTTACCAAGAATGGGATACGTATACATGTGAGACAATTGCGCATCCCTGCACGGAAGATATGGCATGCTGGCCAGATAGATGAAACTGATTAAATCTGCAAAAAAACATGCCCCTCTGTGCCCATATCCCACATGCCCCTCTGTGCCCATTTCCCACATGCCCCTCTGTGCTCATTTCCCACATGCCCCTCTGTGCCCATATCCCACATGCCCCTCTGTGCCCATATCCCACATGCCCCTCTGTGCCCATTTCCCACATGCCCCTCTGTGCCCATATCCCACATGCCCCTCTGTGCCCATATCACACATGCCCCTCTGTGCCCATTTCACACATGCCCCTCTGTGCCCATATCCCACATGCCCCTCTGTGCCCATATCCCACATGCCCCTCTGTGCCCATTTCCCACATATCCCTCTCTTCCCATTTCCCACATGCCCCTCTGTGTCCATATCCCACATGTCCCTCTGTGCCCGTATCACACATGCCCCTCTGTGTCCATATCCCACATGCCCCTCTGTGCCCATATCACACATGCCCCTCTGTGCCCATATCCCACATGCCCCTCTGTGCCCATATTCCACATGCCCCTCTGTGCCCATATCACACATGCCCCTCTGTGCCCATATTACACATGCCCTCTGTGCCCATATTACACATGCCCTTCTGTGTCCATATTACACATAACCCCTCTAACCTGTGGGCGGCAGGTTGGTGGTGGAGCAGGCAGCTGACAACAGGGAGCATGATGGTGGTGGGGCAGGCCGGCAGACACACAACTCAGCGGGTATCTGAAGCATCGGCGGTTGCCACAGAGGGGGGACTTGAGCGTACGTACGACGTAGCTGCCACGAAGGGGGGGCCGCACAGTATTACTGTGGGAGGGGACGCGGTCACACGGCGGCCGCACCAACCAATGGAGGGGAGGGAAGCTTCTTCCCCTCCTGTCCCAGCCTGCCCCCGCCCACCTATCCTGTGCACAAAGCCAATAGGCTTTGTGTACAGTGCTAGTCGCTGCCGGGCATCTCCTGACCTGGCTGCAGCATAGCTGTCAGCACAGGTAAATGTCAGTACGCTGGCGGCCGCCACAGACCCCCCAGCGGCGCTGGGTTGATCTGAATGGTGAGCCGCACATTGTGAAGGGGAGAGCCGCATGCAGCTTGCGAGCCGCAGGTTGGCCACCCCTGTCCTATTTACTATACAACATAAGGGTGGGTGGGAGGGCCCAAGGACAATTCCATCTTGCACCTCTTTTTTTGGCAATATGTCCCCTTGGGGCCTAGTTTTTCAAACTGCCATCCTGTCTGCCGCTGCAGTGCCACTCCTAGATGAGCCACGTGTCTGTGCCGCCCACTTATGTCGCTTAGCATAGTCATCCAGCTACCTTGGTGCAACCTTTTGGCCTAAAAACAACATTGTGAGGTGTGAGGTGTTCAGGATAGACTGGAAATGAGTGAAAATTAATGTTATAAAGGTTAATAATAGGGGTGTGGTACAGGGGTCCAACAGTCGGCATCCCAACAGTCATTAGCCCGCCGTCGGGATCCCGACTGGCCGGACCCAGACAGCATGGTGAGCGCAACTAAGCCCCTTGCGGGCATGGTGGCTTGCTACGTATCAGCAGTAGAAAGAAAGAAGTAATAATGCCACTGTATAGGTCATTGGTAGGACCTCACCTAGAGTATTGTGTTCAGTTCTGGAGGCCATATCTCCAGAAGGATATAAATACATTAGAGACTGTACAATGAAGAGCAACTAAAATGGTGCATGGCCTACATCACAAAACTTACCAGGAAAGACTAAAAGATCTTAATATGTATACTTTAGAGCAGAGAAGTGAAAGGGGGGACATGATAGAAACTTTCAAATATATCAAGGGCTTTAATAAGGTACAGGTGGGAGACATTCTTCACAGGAAGAGGAGCAACAGCACACAAGGACATGCACTGAAACTAGAGGGAGGAAGATTCAGGGGAAATGTGAGGAAGAATTTTTTCACAGAAAGAGTAGTAGATAAGTGGAATAGCCTACCATCATCATACCACGAGGGAGTGCACTAATTCTGGTAGGCGTGCATTCGGACTGAACACCGACTGCAAACGAACCAAAAGGCAAGAAATATGCGGTGTCCATAAGCAAGTATTTCTTTGCAGACACCACTCGGTCATGCGCTAGGCAATCGGATCGCCCAATTAGTACTCCCGCACCTGAACCAATGTCACCTGAACACAATACAATCCACTCCTCTACTCATTACTCATTAATTACACTCTTTTCATTGCTTCAATTGGAAACCTTGCAGCTTAAATGGACCATTACTAAACACACAAATCTATGCTGAAAGCACGGCTGCATTTGTTACACACATTTACACTGCAAGCAATGGACAGAACTTGCTATCACTAATATAAATATACATGTCACTTTTACATTTACCAATAACAGCACACATTTGGGGATCAAAAGATAGTGGTCGAGATCCAAAACACTGTCAGAGATATAGATCCAAAACAGATCCACGAAACACTAAAAGTGGCCGGTGCACATCCCTACTGTAAGTACACAGTCTATTGTATCACTGTCTCCTATTGTAAAGCGCATCAGAATATGCTGCGCTATATAAGAAACTGTAAAAAAATTAGTATGCAAAAAGGAGGAAATTTACTAAGTGGTACCACTACTATACGTGTTAAGCTGGATTTGTTAAAAAAAAACACAGAAAACATATAAAAACACAGTTCTAAGCGAAACGTGGCATGTGTTGCTATTGACAGTATTGTGGTTTCAATTTTCCTGCTTAAAAACATCAAGAGGCAGAAACTTTCGCAAACGGCTGCCTAGTAAATTTGCCGTCCCTGTCATTTGTGATATAAAAGGCAACTATGAAACCCTTATCCAAAAACAGATTTGTTGGTGTAGAGTTTTATTTTTCAGCAATTTCAGAAAAACAAATAAGCTCTCAGGAACTGGAAACCCATTTCACTAGTCTTCATCGTTGCTTTCTCCTGTATAATCTTAGACCTCGCGTCACCACAACAGGCATGCAGGCCGCGCTGTGAAATCAACTGTAAAGATATTAATACTCCTCTTTTAGTAATGAGGTGATTCCAGCAAAAACCTCATTTAGTTCAATCATTTCAGACATGTTTTGCCAAGTGGCGGTAACGCCTATTACCTGCAATATGTCTGTCTGTAAGCAACAGAAACATTCTCTGGTATGCAGCGAGGTGAGAAAGAATTGCTGAGTGGAAATTACCACGAGAATGAATCGGGAAATGCAGATTATTTTACACATTTGCTGTCGCACACACCGATGGATATTTTTGAATTGCTAACAATTCCACCACCAAAGGTTTTCGCCTAAATCAGGAATGGTGGTGTAATTGCTGAGACGCATTTCTTAATGCACAACATTTTGTCACCATTTTGTATTATAAATGTACTTTGCACGTTCTAGGAAGCCAAATGAGGCGCCTATAGAGATGCGCACCTTTGTATATAAATGGTGCCGTAGCTCCGTTGATTGGAGATTTTCTATCATCGCTGTAATCTTTTGAATACATAGTCATTTAAACAAAATCCAGAGTAGGATTTAAAAAAAAAAAAAAAATTTCCAAAGAGATCTGGCCTATATATAATCAGCGGCAGCCTCAGCACAGGAAGGGGGGCTGCCACTGGCTGTGCGGCCGGGTCTCTCCAGCTGAATCCCCGCCATCAGCCAGGGTCCTGTCACCTTTACAATGCAGTTGACAGGTGCTGGGCACGGAGCTTGCACAGTATTGGTGGCGGTAATGCACATGCCCAAACCCTGGCTTCCATGGGCTGCATTGGCTCAAACCCAAATAAGCTGGCTAACGATAAGGCAGTTCTCTGCCTGTTGCAGCCTGGACAGGCAGATCCAGAGGGAGAGAACACTGAGAGAACACTGCTTAGTGGGACTGCAGTAGTTATGCTGGTGATGGTAGGACTCCCAATAGGGAGCTACTGCCAGTCATAGTGCAGCCAGTGCAGTGTCACAGACGGCATCTGGCTTTGCAGACACTGAGGGGGTTGGCAGATATTACTGGGGGGCTGCAGTTCTGCCCCGTATAAAATATAAAATGTACATGTGATAATAATAAATGATCATTTGCCCAGAAAGAAGATCTACCTTATATGAAAGCCTGCAAGGAACTCTTTTTACAAGAACAATGGGTCCTACTCCTCCCCCCCCCCCCCCCCCCGGAAATGTGAGCAATCCTCACGGATTCCTGCATCTCCTTGGCCGCAGTGTGAAAATTTAAATTACCTCAATTGGCGGCTTTTCGACCCCCTCCTCGAGGACCCGCGAATAGCGGGATTTGCATGGGTTGTGGACAGGGCTTGAGGACATCTACATCAGGGACCCCCCCCCCTCAAATTGCTGCTGACAAGTAGACAAGTATGATACTAACAGTGGAGATAAGAGGAAATACTGTATTTAGTATATGACTAGCTCAGGTCAGGTTAGGTTCTGACCACTAATGCTTGACCCATTTAGTGCTGCTTTTTGTTATATTATTAGTTCATTTGCATTTCTGTGAGCATTCATGGCATCAGTATTTCATTGATTTATTACGGAATACCGGCTGTATATGTGTTTATGCATAATGTATGCTTGTATTGAATATCCACATCAACTCGGATCCCACAGCGCTGTACTGTGCCCCTCTTCTCACATGTTTTATTAAGGGCTGAGTATCCCAGTCCCTTATATTAGATCTGATTGGTGGATCTGCGCTTAGTCGGCTGTTTTCAGTTTTCTTTTGTTAGTGATAAATAAACTCAACTTCATCTTTTACTCTCGGTTCTGTGCCCGATTCAGATTTCTATGGTAA
Source organism: Crinia signifera (assembly GCF_055691185.1). NCBI lineage: Eukaryota > Metazoa > Chordata > Amphibia > Anura > Myobatrachidae > Crinia > Crinia signifera. Next base: position 79,429,556 of record NC_139228.1, on the reverse strand, counting down.
TGCCACCACAGCTGTGAATATGTCTGCAGTGACTGTGCAAAATTCTGCAAATGGCACAGCCGCATTGGCATGTCCAGGGGGTGTGGTCTAATCATGGGGGCATGGCCATGCACCCTTAGAATAAAATACAGGAGAAAATAGCAGCTTCCTGTCCACTCTGCAGCCCAGCACTCAGCAATATGTGCTGGTATGAGAAGAGATGCTGCCAAGTAAAGGGGGCCCCACTGGGCACCTCCATTAGACATTGGCCCAGGTAATTACTACCCCCTCCCCCCCTCTCTGACCACCACTGGGCATATCTATAATGAGTGCCAGATGTGTGGTGCTCATGGGCCTGCAGGCATTTAATTGTAATAACCACAATAAAAGTGCCACAGTAGCATGTGCTGTAGACAGGTTTCACAGGGAAATTGGCATGGTGGCCATATTTCCACTGATTTGTGCATGTCCATGGGAATGGGGTGTGGTTGCCATGTACCTGGAGACCTGAACATATGAAGTAGAGAGATCCCAGTGAATGAGATGCGGTTTCCATGTTCTCGGAGACCTGTGCTAATGCCCTAGAGATGTCCCTGTTAATGAGATGCAGTTGCCATGTACTCGGGGACCTACACACATGCAGTAGAGTGATTGAGAGGAGGTCTCCTTGTTCCCAGAGACCTGTGACACACAGTAGAGTTGTCCTCATTAATGAGATGTGGTTGCCATGTTCCTAGAGACCGGCGCTTGCTCAGTATACCAAAGCAAGAGTAAACAGCATCATGGCAACTACCAAAGAGGAGGGTGCCGGCATGGACAATGCACACGGGTCACCTCCTCTGTTAATCCGCCCCTGCGTTGCCACCTTGATGTGTACTGAGAAGCCCATAGGTGCCTTGGCAAGTCCCAGCGTCTATGTACAAAGATGCAGCTTTGATCGCAGTTGATTATCAAATTTTTAATTAGCCCTACGGACATTCAACAAGACCGCAAGAAGTGAAATGCTGGGGCCGCTGTTACTGAGTCCTGGATTGCAGATGCAGGCTCAGACATGGTTTAAAAAATACACCTCATTTGTTGCCACTCCCCGTTACCTCTCCAAAAGCAGCTTTTGACTGTCTCTCAAAGGCAGAAATAACATTGGTCTAGCACCAGGGCCCCTGAGGACTAAGATGCCCACTGCTGCCCCGTCATCCTCTTCCTGTCACTCACTGCTATTCTCTGTCACCCTCTGCCTCTCCCTGGCACCCACTGTCTCGCCATGGCACCCACTGCTGCCCCATCATCCTCTTCCTGTCACTGTTATTCTCTGTCACCCTCTGCCTCTCCCTGGCACCCACTGCCTTCCCATGGCACCCACTGCTGCCCCGTCATCCTCTTCCCGCCACTCACTGTTATTCTCTGTCACCCTCTGCCTCTCCCTGGTACCCACTGCCTCCCCATGGCACCCACTGCTGCCCTGTCATCCTCTTCCTGTCACTCACTGTTATTATCTGTCAACCTCTGCTTTTTCCCTGGCACCCACTGCCTCCCCATGGCACCCACTGCTGACCTATAATCATCTTCCTGTCATCCCCTGTTATTCTCTGTCCCTCTCTGCCTCTCCCTGGCATCCACTGCCTTCCCATGGCACCCACTGCTGACCCATAATCCTCTTCCTGTCAGCTACTGCTATTCTCTGTCCCTCTCTGCCTCTCCCTGGCATCCACTAGCCCCCCATTGGCACCCACTGCTGACCCATAATCCTGTTCCTGTCATCCACTGTTATTCTCTGTCACCCTCTGCCTCTCCCTGGCACCTACTGCTGTATTACAGTTGGTACCGCAATATAGCAATATCTAGCTGGCCGGCTCGCACATCGCAGTCTCTGTGAACAGCGTGCCGAGATGGGGACGTGCGAGTGTCTCACTCGCCACTGTTGCAAGACCATGATGGCAAATGCGCAGTGACACTCAGACAAATGCACATGAATGTCTAATGATAATTGCTCAACTTGTTCGCACAAAGTGTTTGCACTTTAAATAAATAGTGGGATTATTGTTGATAACGATTGATAGTTCTATTCCCTGATGTCGTTTTATTTATTTTGCTCTGTTCATGCTGCTGTTTACATTGGAATTGTGTTAATTGTGCATATTTTATGTGAACAATAAAGATTACTATTATTATATTATTATTAAAAAAAAAAAGTTGGCATACATCTCTGAATCAGGCCCATTTTCGCTAATACGAAATGATAAAGCTATTCCGGATTTCACCCTATACTAATACTAGTCAAATGCCCAAATAAAAACTTAAGACATTATTGATGTTGCATCATATTCTAAAAATACAATATCCCTCCTGCACAGCACAATTTGTATTGTACTCTGCCTAGGACTGAAGGCGTTTAAACATCAGAGTTGAGAGGAGATTTCTAATGGTGCTGTAATCATTAATGTCATAAAAACAAAAAGAGTGAATAAATGGCACTTTCTCTAATAGTGTATAGAAACATGCCATACTATACACAATGTGAATATAATGGATACAACATCCCTTAGTCGACCGTGGTAAGAATCATCAAGATCCCCAGGGAAGTCCAGAGGCAGATCCAGGAAAAAAATGTAATGCCTACACATTATGCCACAAACTGTAATGCCCATTACACATTATACCACACACCATTTTATACCCATTACACATTATACCACACGCTGTAATGCCCATTACAGATTATGCCCCACACCATAATAATTATTATTATTAACAATTTCGTATATACCGCACACATATTATGCTTTACAGAGAATATTTGAACAGTCACATCTGTCCCTGCCCCATTGGAGCTTACAATCTATATTCCCTTCCACATGTAATGGGTTTACATGCTTGTTGCCCAAGAGGGGATTAGATGCTTATTGGAGAGGGTTACATGCTCATTTCCAAGGGGGATAGCCAGCGAGCAAGCTGGATACGGAGGACAGGTCCCATTCTCTGGCGACAATGAAACAGCAGAATGGTTTTTTTTTTTGGTGTAAATTAAGAATAAATAAACTGTTGGGTTTAGTTGTGGAAGTCAAGCCCAGCAAGCCTCACCCGCATGCAGAGACTGGGAGAACCACTACAAGTCCCAGCATGCGGGGCATTAAAGGGCCCACTGGCACTTGTAGATCTACAACAAAACCAATAGTGAAATAAAACACAGACACCTAAGCAAAATACAACGTTATTTCATAATACAGTCACTCATACATACTTACATATGGATTCCACCATAGGATCATCCTCTTGTCCAGTAGAATCCATTAGGGTACCTGTGGAAGGAAATAATGCTCACCATCTAATCCAGCATAGATTGAATTCTCTACTGTCCATGTAGGCATCCAGGTGTTAAAATTTCAAGCCGAAAATCCTGTACAACCGAATTGGATAAGCCCCAAGTGTTTATTTACACTTACTGCTCCTCCCCCGAACTGGGGCATTGGCCGTGACACCACACACCCGGTCCTCCCTCAGCCAATCAGCCGCGGGCTCTGGGGGAGCTCTGCAGCTGATTGGCTTGTCGCGGCTCCATAGAAATCCCATGTTCAAGATTAACATTGGCTCCTATGGGCGGTTCCCATCATAGACACCTACTGTATGGTAATTATATAACATAGCCCTTTGACTAAGCTCTCTCCTCCCATGTCTGCTGCGTGAGTGCCTTCTGTATGCTGGGCATGATTCAGGCCTGATCGTTAGGCTGCAAAGGTGCAGATTACTGCAAGTAGATAGTCGTCCCACAGAAAGACAGGAATGGATCCCTAACTGACATTGACTCACAAAGTAGTTTGCAAACCATCTAAAGGTTTTTGCAGTCTGTGCAAATGTGAGTACCTCTGAACCATCCTCTAATCTGGGACGGCTGATCGAGGCCGGCACTGACGTTATAGAAAGTGCTATTGTTAGAACACATGTATATGTAGTTATATACAGTATAAAAATGAAGGTGTGCTCATCACTGCTGCACTAATTGCCATGTGCAACATCTGTGGTGATTGGCATGCTCCCCAAAAACAATAACAGAAATATTAAAAGTTAAAATAAAAAAAAGTTTTCTATTTTTCCTGTCTTCACCCCCACTGTTATACGGTACTGGGACTGCTGTGTGTACCCAATCTGATAATACGGTACTGGGACTGCTGTCTGTACCCAATCTGATAATTTGGTCCTGGGACTGCTGTGTGTACCCAATCTGATAATACGGTACTGGGATTGCTGTTCGTACCACATTTGTTTACGCAAGTAAAAAAAAGTACACAAAAGTGTACATCCAACCAAGAGAAGCCTGGAAGCTGCAAGTAAATGCTAGAGCTCCAGATGCTGCAATCAATCATGATGAGGGTACAAGTCCATCACTGTTATCCAAAGCTGATGCTCAAGGAGGTACTGTAGAATCTTTAGAAAATCAGGGCATCTGAAATAAAAAAAAATCATGTTTTACAGGGGTAAAGACAAAAATATCTCTAAAGGTTAGTGCTGAAATACAGAATTGGCAACATACTGTACTGTACAATTCACCACACCAAGTGGCAAGGAAAAGCTTGGGACTTGGCCTTTCTTTCTGAGTGGTTCTGCAGCAATCAGTAAGGCGTCTTCTGCCTCTCAAAACAATGAAATACTTTTTCGATCAGACTTCACAAGAAGTTAAACAACTGAAAGCCACTAAGTTAGCAGAACACACTGGGCGTTCAGAAACAGAAAAAAATCCCTGACGAGCGTTCAAGTATGTCCTTGAGTTCTATGTGTGAGTTTGACCATTCAGAGAAGCCGCCTTCCATTGCTTCTGTTCCCTCTGTATACTGGATGTGTGGATGACCAGCATCGGTATTGCTGATGACATAGATATTGAGGATGCCACCATGGAATTGCAAGATGAAGGGGATATTTGTGCATCTGATGCTGGCTCTAATAAGGATGCTGAGGATGAGAATGTTGTTTGATTGAGAGGCACCGGCGGAAGCATCTCTTGGCCAAGATAAGAAAGATGAGGCCCTTGTTATGCCTGGGGTTGGACCAACAAATCCACCTCTTGTGTGTGGAATTATATTTACCCAAATCATGACATTTGTCATGCCATGTGTAGCCTTTGTGGAACCACAGTAAGTAGAGCTATGGACGTAAAGTATCTAGGGACCTCCACCCCATTACGTAATTTGCAGGAAGCTCATGACAAGCATTTAATAAGATCAGTAACTAGTACTAATAACACAACAACAGCAAGAAGTCGATCATCAGCTTCCTCCCTTCTCCCTACAAGACCCCAGCATCTGCAATCTCCACCACCAACACCTTCATCCTCATTATCATCAGTAATTATAAGAGATAGTACTTTAACTAATAGGTTATTATTATTATTATTATTATTATTATTATTTTATTTATAAGGCGCCACAAGTGTTTCACAGCGCCATACAAAGGAACAGTACAGGGAGTCAAAACTTGGCATTACATTGAATAAATAACAAAAAATAGAGAACAGGTAAAGAGCGCCACAGTTCAATACACATTACAGCTTAAATATAAGTAGTGAGGACTCAATCAACATACTATAAGAGACTTGAGGCCAATGATGGAGTATGCGGATGAAGATGGTCACTGAGTGAGTATAGGAGAGCTGTGAGTGACATGTGAAGAGAAGTGGGCTTTGACAAGAGGAGGGAAGAGGGCCCTGCTCAGAGGAGCTTACAATCTAGTAGGAAGGGGAGACAGACAGATTACAAGAGGTGCAAGCAGGTGGCTGGTGGCTAGATAGCAGGATGTAACAGGCAGGGGATCGGAGAACCAGCCTCAGGACTAGTTTATGCAGTGGAAGGGTACGCTTTGATGAATAGGTGAGTTTTCAGTGCCTGTTTGAAGCTTTGCAAGGTCGGGGAGAGTCTAATGGTGCGAGGGAGTCGTTAACGCTAAGTGACTCCTCACATTTCCAGGATTCTTCAAATAAATCCTTGCTAGGCATGAAACTTACAAGGCATATACCAAAAAGAGTACTAGTAGTAGTGTGACAATAGAGTTGACTGTTAAACAATCTTTTTCAAGGGGAAGCAAGTACAACAGCACTCATCCAGTTGCACAGCGGATCACAGACGCCATGACTGCTATGCTAGTCTTAGATCTTCGACCAATATCTGGCATTAATTCGGTGGGTTATACAGAGGTTGTGAGTCCCTGGTACAAAATTCTATCTGGGGGGTAGATTTTTCATTGGTGGCGTGGCGTTCGTTATGGGCACAGGTTCGCTTCACCACTATATTGTGGTGAAGTGAACCTGATTTGCACCCGAATGTATTAACACTTGCCTGCACGTTATGGAAGTGTGTTATCCCCTCCTGCCAGGGATACGCTTCCTCCTATAACGAATGGTGCTTCGGCAGCGTCTTCTGCGCATGCGCCGGATACCTTTGTCTCGCGATGTGTACCCGGTGCATGCGCAGTTTTCCGCAGGCTGGTCTCCAGCGTCTTCAAATTCAAACTGCGCATGCATCGGGTAATGTTCGCCGGGGTATGTTGTGTATCCCGGCGCATGCTCAGTTTGAATTTGAAGACGCCAGAGACCAGCAAGCGGCGCTGACTATGAAGCAGGAGACCCACATCGCCAGAAGAAGATGACGATCCGGGACGGGGCTCCATAAAGAACAAAGCCCCACATCGCCGGATCATACATCAGGTAAGGCGCAGGCGCTCTTTTTAAAATAACGTCGCTGCGCTATCCCCCCTGCCCCGCATCGCCGCCTGTTTAACACCTGCATCGCGGGTGTGATAGATCAGGGGAAGCGCTATCCCCTGCCATAACGCATGGGGATAGAGCATATTCCCCTGATCGAAGTTTAATAAATCTACCCCTCAGTCCCATTTCACGCGAAAAGCCATTTTTCAGCTGTACCAGGACGTTAAACAAAACCTAATTATTAGCTTACATAATGCTATTTTATTCACTGTCGACTTAACGACAGATATGTGGACAAGAGGTAGTGGGCAAACAAAACACTACATGACTGTGACAGTCCACTGGGCGGGTGAATCGCCTTCAGCATCAGAAGCAGCATCTATTAAACACCAGCTCATTCAGAGGCAGGCTACTCTCTGTACCACCGGCTTCACTAAGAGGCATACTGCTGATAACCTCTTAGAAAAACTAAGAGATGTCATAGCAACATGGCTTACAGACAGGGACAGAGTTTTTAAATGACAGGGGCGTGCAGAAAATGCTGTCTGTAGCTAAAAAATTTCAGGACATTTTCGTCATTTAACGACAGCATGCTGGAGATTGCAGCACCTGCAATAACAGTACAATTTGCCCTGTCTGATGCTAGAGGTGGGAACAAGGTGGAACTCCACCCTTTATACAGTATGCTTCAGCAGATGGTGGAACATCAAAAAGCTATCCATTGTGTAACAACAAGCCATGACATTGGGAGAGGAGAGGGGAATACGCCTTAGCCCAGCACAGTGGAAAGTAACTTTCCATCTTGTGAAAGGTGCTCAAACCCTTCGAAGTAGCCACATAGGGAGTGAGTTCTGCCACTGCTGGATTTAGTCAGGTGATTCCCCTATTTAAGCTTTTGGGAAATCAGTTGGAGAAAATAGAGGAGTTGAAATAAATCCTTAAAGTATGCCGGACTTGTAGATCAAGTCCTTAATTCGCTTTGCAAGGACCCAACGGTTGCCAATATCTTAAAATCAGATCACTACATTTGGCAACCATGCTTGATCCTATGTTTAAGTTGTATGCTTTCTCTATTTTGTCCAATTGACCTAGATCTTAAGAGGTGCAAAGAGCTCCTGGTGAGCAAGTTGGTAGCTCAAGTGACACTTGGCACTACAATGTCTCCTTCAGTTTCTTTGTCAACAGCCAGAAAAAAATCAGGGCAACTGGTTCTACAGATAAGTCACCACATTTTGACATCTGGTCGGGTCTAAAAGAATTGGCCAGCATTAGTGACACCTCTACCATAACTCTGTCTAATAGTTTCAGCATAAAAAAATGGTGGAGGACTATTTTCATGACACGTAATAGGAATGTCCGACAATCCCTTCCATTATTAGAAGGGAAAAAAAGGGAATTTGAAGGCCCTTGTATAAACTGGCTTTGCGTTACTTAAGCTGCCCACCCTCCAGTGTGTACACGGAGAGAGTGTTCAGCACAGCCGGGAACCTTGTGAGCAAACGGCGTAGGAGGCTACTTCCTCAAAATGTGGAAAAGATGATGTTCATCAAAATGAACTGGACATTCCACAAGGAAGGCCTTTCCGTGCAATTATGTCCCAGTACAGAGGATTCTGTAAAGGTGGATTCCAGCGGGGACGAAATTCATTTTGTATGAGGAGGTGGTGTCTTAAGCCGATCGGTACTTTGTTTTGTAGGGGCCCAAACAAACCTAGCACTTTAGCCACAAAAGCTGCAGTCCCTGTCGCTGTCGGGCTTGGTTTGTTAAAATGTCAAAATTGTAAGCAAATTACTGGAAATTAATATTAATGAGATTAACAAAAAAAAAAAAAACACCCAAATTATGTGATTTTAGCTTTTTTCTGTCAATTTAAAAAAGAATCCAAATACAAAGCCAACAACCGTTGTTTGGCAAATCCGAATACAAAACGTCCAACTATTCAAAATCCAAATCCAGAACAAATGGTCCAGCGCATATCTCTAGTGAGTATAAGTATGTTTGGGCTACGTATGGAATAAAGTTTTACTTTTCAGGTTTGTGTCTCTTATTGGGCTATTGGTTCTGCTGTGGAACTAAGAGTCCCAGCATGCTGGGACTTGTGGTTCTCCAAGTCTCAGTATGCAGGGAAGGCTAGATGGGACCCATAGTTCCATAGCAGAACCCAATGTTATTAATGCTATTTTTTACACTAATCAGCCTGTTGCCCACCGCCCTGGGGCACTGGGGACAGCCCTTGGCTTCAGGTTGGGCAAGGTTAATTCAGGAGTGGGGACCCCTTCATTGGAGAGTCCCCACTACCCCAGGGTTCCTGACTGGCCTGACCAGCCACAGGTTAACACTTCGGCCACAGGACCTTATATAATAAGTGTCCCCCAGCTGTGTCATTACCCTGCTTGCTATTTGTGCCTGGTGCTGGTTCCCAAAATATGAATATGAATTGCCACAAATACAGCCGCCTATGGAAAATAGAAATCCAGCAAATACGATTTGTAAATCTGCCCTATTTACGAATTTTATTTTCCCTAAAATACGGCTAATGCCATTCATATGAATTCCTCCCCAGCATTGGCCGTATTCATATTTCTTAGTAAATTTCCCCCATTGTCTATCATCTATACCGTAACCGTATTGACCTAATATACTGTCTTTTTATGTGAGACCTTGGTCTTGTGAAGGTTTTATTCAAAAGGATTTATATATTCATCAATATTCAAGTACTCTTGAAAAGTGTCCAGAATGAATAGACCTTTAGAACAGAAACGAGCATGATATGGGATTTGGAGCGTGTATGTGAAAGGAAATAGACCTTTCAGACTGTTGCGGCTTCAAACATTTCACCACCACGTCCTCATGCAGCAATTCCCACAAACTGCTTGAGACTAGAAATTACACCTGACAGGCTGATTGTTATGGATAGATGGAGCCAAAATGCTAGTGAAAGGAGACGGATCAATGCTGTTGGCTCTCCAGAAAGGTAATTAGGGAGACCAGTTCATTAGTTTCCCAAGGCTGCACTGTGTATAAAGGCTGTCCATTTAGATTCTTTTTCTAGATAAGAAAGTGCTTGGGCATCATTTCCTTCTGTCATACGCTGTTAAGTTCCTTCCTTCACATGAAGGATGTTTGGCCTTTTGGGAGCTGTTTGTACCCACACAGGCTATGCCTCTAGAATGATAACTGCAAAGACATTAAGTGAATTATTTTGTTTTCAGACATAGGTTGTGTGCTGTGTGAACAGTTGCAAACAAGTTGCAAACTGCTACAGTACTGTATATGGTGTTTATGGAAAATATGACCTATCGTACAGTCACTTCAGCAACCATGTGGGGAAAAGGGCTGTAGAATGGCTGTTGCAGGTTCCCACAGTGGACCTAGTTATATGGCTGTTGGGGAACCATTACATCACAAGTTATTTGTTTTGTGATGTCACTGTACCCTCAACTGAAAAGTACACTATGGCCCTTATTCTGATCTGTGCGGAAATTCCCGCATTCTTACGGAGCGGTCCGCACGCCACGGCGTTTTGCCGCATGCGGCCATCGTCCGTCGAAACGCCCACGTGTCCTCCGCATTCGGACGGACTCACTCTTTAAGAACAGGGCGTGTTTACGGACGACATACAAAGCATGCGTGTGCGGGAGAAACACTCCGATTCGGCACGGTATTACAGAGTATTACAGGTATGCTCGGGAATACCGCATCCGAACGGGAGCCAAGCGGTGCTACCGCACGTAAGCGGAGTATTTACGCCAAACAACCCACTATGAAGTATCTTCTGCAATACATCACATGACCCACTTATTCAATTACCTATCCTCATAAAAAACTGCTTATTTGGAACATGTCGAATACACATGTGTATTGCTAGTATTAATATTCTGTCATGTCCATTGTTAGCAGTTTGAAAGTGTCTGACAAGTACAGCATATGTGGGTGTTTAGTACGGGTTCCTTGAAGCAGCAATGGTTTCAATTAAAGCACTGACAAGCGTCCTATTAGTGAGTAATGAGTAAAGGAGTAGATTCTATTGGGTTCAGGTGTTAATGGTTGTAGTCATTAGGCGTACGTTCGCCTAGCGCATGAACGAGTGGTGTCCGCAAAGCAATAGTACACTTGTGGACACCGCACATTTCTGCCCTTTTTGATCGCGTGCATTCGGAGTGGTTTCCGAATGTACGCCCCCCAACATAAGTGTACTCCCCCGTGTCCGCCCATGTTTCCGCCCCGTTTTGCCCACTTTGAAACTACGCCCATGTGTCATTCCGCATGACGCCCATAATACGCCCCTATTTCCCGACAGATAGCGGTGAACAGTTTTGGACGGGATTTGGCCGAACTGGTACCGAGTCAAGGCGTGGCACATGCGCGTAGCGTTCTCCACGCATGCGCAGACGCCATAAAGACGCGATCCGTAAGTACGCGGTAAAGTCCGCGTCAATCAGAATAAGGGCCTTGGTATGGAGCCTAGGTTTAAGTCCTTTAGAGGAATATATTACATAGGCCACTCCTGGGGGGATTAAAATTGCCCAGAATCTACTATCTTTTTAATATATTGTGACATTTTAATATTTTTTTTGCAATTTTCAGCGTTAGTTATTTTTTTTTCAATATACACAGTTGGGGGTTAATCAATTAGCTCAGGTTATAGCACAACCAACTTTTTCTGACCCCTGATTATTCAGTTGCGTCCGTTTTCACCACTCTTGAAGGCATTTTTTTGCCAATACCTTTTCACTTTTTTTTCATTGAGTGAAAAAGCACTGGCGAAAAATGTCTCAAAGTGATTAAATAAGCCACAATTTTTGCCAGCACAGGGGCAAAAAACATGTAGATCGGCGGTTGAATAGCTGATCCAGGTGTTTTTCGCCACTAATCGGCTCTCCAATTGAATATGGCAAAGCCCTAAAAAAGGGACAACGGTGCAGATTTGAATACCTTTCTGCGTGTTTTCAGTAGTTATAAATGATAAACTGTATGACATGATCCTGTTCTGGCAGATGTAAAGGGTAGTCATAATGTCAGCATTTATGATGTCCACATGGATAAAATGTTAATGTTAAAATGTGGATATTAAAAATAACAACACCTGGAAAAGTCGATGTTGACATATTCATCGACATAGTGACATTTTTTCTCATCATGGAGATATGGTTTGGTGTAGTGGTAAGGGTTATCAGTAGGGTTATTGAATAGGATTAGAGTCAAAAAGATATTTGATGTAGAGTACTTGGTTTGTTTGGGCCTCCACAAAACAAGCTACTAATGGTCTTCAGGTCGCTAACAGGGTTATTTTGTTAACGATCTCCACTCTACAGTGGGACTATATTAATGAATGCTGCTCTGTAAATTCAGAAGAGCTCAAGGATAATATGCACCAGTAAAAAGAATATAATGTTGCCTTGGCAGTCCAGTATTCTAGTGATCTCTATCAATCACCAAATGTGAAATTGCACCTGAATCACAAGTAACTTACAATTAATTCAAAACAAAGGACATCTGACTCGGGGAAGAAGATGTTTTGACTTGTGTTGGAATCCAAGCGTTGCAGGATTCAGGAGTTTGTCTATCTTAAAATTCAGCCTGTACATCCCTAATCTTAACCTCACCCCTAACCCTCCTTTCCTGCATCTTAACCCTAACCCTCTCGCAGCCTAACCCAAACTGTCCCTCCATACCCTAATCCTAACCATCCTTTAGTTCCTAACCCTAAACCTATCCATAGTCCCAATGTTTGCCTCCCAGATCCGACGGTATTATGACCATCGGGATGCCGTTGTCTGCATTCTGACTGTGAGGATCTCGACTGCAGGAATCATGATCCTGAGGAACATGTCAACTTGTTTGCTGTTGACATCATGACCATGTGGACAATCTTATGTTCTCATGACATGGTCCCTCTTGACATAATGGAACGAACAATGTACATAAATTGTAATGAGTATATTAGAGCGAGATCGAGCCCATCCACCATGCTATATGGGTGGCATCAATATGTATTATGTTGAAATATGTGATATTGGTTGCCAGCTGGTAAAATACTGTGCTGGCACCTGATACCCTTCAATATCCAGGCACATTAGAGACACTCTATTGAGCCAAATGTACATCCATCAAACTTTGACAAGTTGGACATTTTACATTAAACCAATGAAAGGCGTAGGGTTAATCAGCATTCGGCATAATGCATAACATTAGTGTAGCCAGCATTACTGTGTTCAGCATTCCCTTAATTAGTCAATTCATTTGTGTGGGTTATAGAAAACATTCATTTGTGGTAGAAGGAGGATACTCAGGAGAAATTAAAGAGCTAAAATATCCTCTTCTGATTGGACGCTTTTTTTTAGAAATGTAAAGGAAGATTGACCTGTGAAAGATTACTTATGGTTGGACAGCTTAATTGTCTCAGTCCAGATAATAAGACTAAACACCCTTCCTACTAATAAGCAGCTTGGGAAATGTGAATATAAATGAATAGCGCAGGTTTGGCAGCTCTCTCTGTGGGTGCCCCACGACTCTATTGTTTAAATTAGCATTTGCATAATATGGCCATATATTACTGTATCTGCAAGTTACACGTACGATGCAGAAAGCATTTCGTTTTACAGGTGGGCAGAGCAATCCCTAAGTACCGTAGATAGGGAAATAATGCAATGTGCTGTTCTCAGTAGAAGGTTTTTATACAATAGGCCAAGACATAATTGCTAATCTATGACTCACATTGGCAATGGAAATAAACCCAGTATCTACCTGTTTCTCAGTAACTCAGTTTAAATCTTTATATAGTTTTGATTATTATTCATTGTTTTACCAGAGTTTGATAAGGGATAACAAATTATTGACCTACTTACATGGGTGTTGCAGTTGCTGGACCCAAATGATACATTATGTGAGGCTTCACATACAATGGTTGTCACCAGAGGAGGCTCCAAGGGGGGAGGGGGGGGGGGGCACTGCAGCTCAGTTCAAAATTCAAATCGGGGAGCCACACCAGCTGCCATTCCAAACTGACTTGCTGGTGTATCTATTTGAATTTTGATCTGTGCTACAGCCCCACCCATGAAGCCGCCAATAGTGGAATAGTATAGAAAGGGTATCCATTGGTTAGGCTAACATTCAGATTGCCAGGCCCCCAAACTAGTGATGGCCAGGAACCATGAACAGATTCAAATGTTCAATGGCTTGCATCCAATGGTGATGGTTTCACCAGACATGGCGGATGCCCAATGGAGGAAGTTACTTCAGTTTCCGCATGAGTTCCTGAGGCTCTTGCCATCTGAGCAAGAGTAAAAACATTTATTGTTTCTGCCCGATGGTGCCGAACCACTGACCACTGACATTGTCAAAGGCCAACCTTACCCCAATCTGGTGCTGCTGCTCCTGAGATAATTCCACAACTGCAACCTTGATTGGTAATTAATCCAGAATTATATAGTTCATTCTAGAGGAACCAGTGCAGTACTCTTGCTCCCTTATATTAAATGTTGCAAACTTACATATAGGAAATTGATCTGCAACTCATCATTATAACTGAACCTATTGCAGTTAGTTCTTAAATTATGTACAATATACCTGCTTTAATGATAGTGAAGATTGCTTTAGTAAAACCGACTGTGTTGGAATGCCGAAGGAAAGTCATGTCAGCTTCCTGCAGGCACAGAAGTAGTGACCTTTTGAAAGCCTCAGAGGTCTTGCATTATCAAAACCCCAGTCACCAGGAAAATGTCAATAATCCATTGGTACTCGACACTAGAGCAAGGTATTTCTGAAAATCCATTAAAAAAGAAAATAAAAAAACTACAACTGATAGTACAGCCAGGGCAATCATCTTCTGTAATTGTAATACTTAATTTCATCACAAATAACATTCATGAGACAATGACACATAAAACAGTGTCATCTTATAGACAAATACTGTATTAATGCAGGTACTGCGAGCTTACTTGCAGACTCTCTCACAAAACTAATTTCCCTGACTGTTTAGCAATGTCTCTGAAGGTGGTCTGGGTGTGCATCATCACTCTTTGCCCACCCCGGGGAAAAACTGGGGAGAAGAGTAAGAACGAGATATGCCACAAGAAAATGGCTGCCGCTTTCCAGTACACTAGTGCCAAATGGTGGTTTCAAGTATATGTCAATGCAATCACCCTCATAACACTTCTTATCTGTCCACTACAATTGGCCACTGTATAGCAGTGCAGTCGAAGTCACAAATTGTGCAATGAGATAGAGGAGCAGCCTCCCAAACCCCTTCACATGGAGGAGGGACGCTGCTATGGTTGAGCAGCAATAGTCTCTTCTCTCCACCTGCATGATACAACCTGGGGTGCCCAATCAGCTGGCAGCTGATTTTCCCGCTTCCTGCTGTTTCTGGCCAGAGGTGTTTCACCCTGACATGGTGACATCATGTTGTTTACACTAAGAGCTGGCAGGGTCAACAAAAGTTCATCCATGTGTCCCTATGTATTACAGCTATAAATGCAGGCAGGGTGAAAATCTGACCCTATGGGGTTCCCCTATTAAAAAAAAAAAAAAAAAAAAAAAACATGTGGGTATTACATTTACCTGTGGAATGAAATTATACTCACCAACTAATCCCGCATACATCGCATCCTTTTCTTTCCATGTAGGCACCCACGGGGTTAAAACAAGATAATGCACACCGGTAGCATTGTACTGATGTTTACACTTGCGACTCCTCCTCCGAACTAGGGGATTGGCCGGTGATGTCAGACACCGGCTTACTCGCCCAGCCAATCAGCAGTGGAGCTCCCGAGGAGGTCAATCCACCGGAGGCAGTTTTTATCTATGGCCTGTAGGACTGCGCTGACTGTGCCCAGCCCAAGTGAAGCCAGATGCAGTGTATGAGTCTGCAATAGCTTCCCTGTAACTGGAAGTGACTTCCCGTTGGAAGTCCAATTGGAAGTCTGACCTGGCAGACCCATTGGGAGGTGACCCCTACCTCCGGGGCTACCTCTTTGGCTTCTATAGGCTGAAGCAGCCCATAGAACCAGGGGCATTCGCAATACCTAGGTTGGTACTGCTCATGTGCCGGTCTTGTATGGGCTGCTGCTGCTATAGGGTAGAAGTCACCACTGCATCTCTTAGTAAAGTAAGACAGAAGAATAAAACACAAACTTAAAGATAGAGAAAGAATGTTTTCAACCTTCGATGGTCCCTGAAGAAATAAAGAAACATTTCCAAATTTATGGCCTCTGTCGTTCCTGTTTTTTTTTTATTTTAAAGGAGTTTAAAGGATGAAGCATCCCCAGTTCCTGTATAGCATTTCATACTGATATAGCCGCAGTCAGATTTGTGAAATAAGTACTAAACGCCTCACCAGCTCCAAATTACATCTCTGCAGCTGTAATCTGTACCAATATAAAATACATATTCCCCTCTTGCCGCAAACCTCAGTAGCTTTTATATTAGTTATTTACTGATTGTTATGCAGCTGCAGTATTGAGTAATCTACGTGGCCATCACACAATGGTTTATTAAGAGGAAGGAATCCTGCTCTGTGGAAAAACTGTGGTGGTTGCCTTCGATAGCGTTCTAAAATACTTGGTGCTGAATTGGGATATATATTTCTTTTTTATGTACCTTAAGGTACCAATATGTGATCCAAGGTGAATCAGGCCTGATGCTTAGACGGATATGGGTCAACAGTATCAAGGTCCATTGGTCAACATGTTAAGCGTTGGCACATCAAAAAAGGTCGACATCTAATAGGTTGTCATCGACGAAAGGTCAACACAAGCAAAAAAAAATGACGTGTAAAAAGGTCAACATGAGATGTGTGCCGCATCTGCTCGCCATGTTTCGGGCATGGTTGGAATTGTTCTATTAACCCCACGTGAGGGACATTGCTAAGGGGTGTGGAGGAATCAATTCATTTTATTATGCCACCTCACCTCATCAAGTACATGATGAATCCGAGTAAGGGCCACCGAGTAAGAGCCACCGAGTTAGTGCAACCGAATAAGAGACACTGAGTAAGAGCCACCGAGTAAGAGGCAACGAGTAAGGGCCACCGAGTAAGTGCCACCAAATAAGGGCCACTGAGTAAGAGCCACCGAGAAAGAGCCACCGAGTAAGGGACACCGAGTAAGAGCCACCGAGTAAGGGCCACCGAGTAAGTGCCACCGAATAAGTGCCAATGAGTAAGGGCCACCAAGTAAGGGCCACCAAGTAAGGGCCACCGAGTAAGTGCCACCGAATAAGAGCCACTGAGTAAGAGCCACCAAGTAAGTGCCACCGAATAAGTGCCACTGAGTAAGGGCCACCTAGTAAGAGCCACCGCGTAAGAGCCACAGAGTAAGTGTCATCGAATAAGAGCAACTGAGTAAGGGCCACCGAGTAATTGCCACCGAATAAGAGCCACTGAGTAGGACCACCGAGTAAGTGCCACCAAATAAGGGCCACTGAGTAAGGCCAACGAGTAAGCTTAAAGAAAAAAAAATATTTATGTAACTTTTTTCTGTAGTAGCTGGACAATATAACATTGATGTATAGTAAGAGGCTCGGATTAGTATGTTTCCTTAGCAACCAATTCCCCTGCCCAACACCAAACAACATCGGCCTAAACTCATTGATAATGGCAAAAAAAAATAAAAAAATAGATATAGATATATATACTGTGCTAGTTTCTACAATAATTGTAAAAAAAAAAAAATACAAATATAATTGGCAACACCTCAAAAGATAATCTTTAGTCAGCACAAGATCTAAAAAAAAAAAACACGCACATAATACATTATTAGAAATCATGTTTATCTGAACTCTTTGGTGGTTCAAACCTTCTCTGATTGGGTCAATAGGATTATTAGCTGGAAAACACCTTTACTTGATCCTGAAATGTTACCCTCATACCGAATGCACTCAAAAAATGTTTCCATAGGCCACGCAATGTGTAATAGTAAAAGAAATGATGGTGTCATGTACTGCAATACAGTAATTGGGACTTCTTTAGTGGTGAGTTTTGTTTCGAGTATATGTGCCAAGCCTTCCACTGAAGGAAGCAGCCCAAGATCTGTGATATGTGTTGAATCTAAATTGAAGAACCGGATAGCATTGCTTGCTAATTTTATCTTACAATCAAATTATACAACTATAAAGCTTCATTGCATGTTCTATAAAAGCTGGGTACACATCTATACAATCCCTGTTTTGTTGTGACCATTCGACCGACCATAGACACGTTGGACTGTCCACAAACAACAGCCGATACGTGCGAACACACCTGTACAATTTTACTTGCGACGTCCGATGTACTCCTGTCCAAACAGTCGCAAGAAAAAGATTGTACCACTGTACACACTCTCTCGATTGCTGCACAGGTACTTATAGTGCCACATAAAAAGTTAAGTCCGGCAAACCGCTCTGAAGAACGGTGTATCTGGCCGTCTAGATGTAGTCAGCCGGCAGGGTGACTAGAGACAGACATACGGCAAATAGCTGGGGTGTGCGTATAGATGTAGTCAGCCGGCTATGGAACATATAGTCACAAGAACGTCCAGCATATCGATCGAACGTGCGTACACACTGCCCTTTTGTTCCAATATGGACCCGGCTGGTCGGATGAAAATGAAACAGCAATGAACCTTCGACCGACCGAGTATGGACAACCAAGACCGTTTTTGCCCGTTTATCGCTCGTACGGGACAGCGTACACACCTATAAAATTGAACGGCTGTCCGACCCAGAACGGAAGAACAGCCCGACGATTGTATGTATGTGTACCCAGCTAGTCAGTGCTCCAACTAATCAGCTCCTAACTGTTAAAAAAATACCAGGATCAGATTGGTTGAAGCATCATTTAAGATAAGTAACAAGTAATAATAACAAGTTAATCACTTATTGTTAAATCAGCCTCTTATGGCCCAAAACAAACAAACATCTGACAAAGGGTTGAGCATTGATCAAGAAATCCTTATCTGGTGTGTCCATACTTTACACAAGTCCATTACCCACTGAGGACAACAGCAGCTGGATTTCCAGGAGACAGCATTGCAAACCGTGTAATTTTACCTACTCTATAAATACAAAGGTGGGAGAAGCGCTGGAGCTACGCACATTCAGATTGTCAACATCATTCTGTCGACATAATCCTAATTTTAGAATGTACAGAATGTCTACCGTATATACAGTATTAGCAGATGTGCTATATATACTATATTTGCAGCACCTGCCCATTATTGCTGATTGATTATTAATTTTATTCAATGAAGTCTAGTGAATATTATTTTTATTCAATGATACAATTTTCTTCTTTCCCATTTCTTTAATTTATTTGGGTTTTTTAATATCTTCTATAGTAAAAACGTATTTTAATTATCGTATTATTTACCAATTCCTTCAGTCTCTAAAAACAGCCCCTGGGTCTCCCAGCATCCCGGCCCCTGCCTAATGGGAAGATGGAGGGAAGACCACCAAACAGGTGATGATCATTTTGTATTTAGATTTTTTTCATGCCCTCCAAAAATACTAACCTACATTTCAGTGAGTGCTCGTCTCCAGCGGAGACCCGGAGAGAAGACACTGAGGGGGGTGGAGCAGATGCTGCTCTCTTTAAGCCCCACCCCTGATAAACTCCATGAGTCACAGCTGTATGCAGAGGGTGTGGGGCTAAAATGGCACAAAATGATGCTATATGCCTCATTTTACCCTGCCCCCTCCCTGAAATGCCATGATGAACACTGGCATGCAACACTGTGGTGCTTCCCAGCAATTCTGGGAGGGCAGGCTTGTTACAGCTAATTCGATATGAAGACCATGACTTTTTTCTGAAGAAAACCTCACGCCCATTAGAATTCCTCCTCTGTGTCTCTAATTTGTACCCATTTTACATTAGCACGTGAGGGGAAGTGTATTTGACCACATCCCCTCGCATGCAGCTGAAGGGGAGAGAAATCATTGGATGTTTTCTCTCCCCTTTGGTAAACAGACTTTTATTTCCACCGCTGATTGCTGAATAGGCCGTGTGCGCTGACATCATGTGACATCCCCCACCTACCCTGAGCAGGCAATGCCACGCCTACGTTCCCATGGGAACATCCAGAGTTTTATGTGGAAACCCATAAAATGCAGGGCATTACCCTGCTCCAGCCCCCTGTCCGCCCACGCGTGTCCCCTCTGGAGCGAACACCCTGGGAGTTTGAATCTCCCCAAAGCCATTCACTTCCACACAAACGCGCATGCGCAAATCTCATACATCTGGGAAGGAACTGAATTTGGCCCACTAGGAGCCTGCCTGAATCGGTTCCTCGGTAACTTGTAACACATATTAGGCAGAAGACAAGGGGGAATGCTTGTACCTGTATCCTGCCGAAACCTGTAAAATGTGACTCCACCAGCAAGTAAATATTAATTATTCATACATACTGTACTTTATGTCTCATCCTCTGGTTAGCTCATGCTGAAGTCTTATTAACCCCTTCGCTGGCACTCCTGAGAATTTTCCGGGCTATGCGCCAGTGCCCAGACTAACAAACCTGGAAAATCTTCGGGAGTGCCACTGTCTGCACTCCCTTCATCCGGGCTGAGCGCTGCGCTCAGCTTCAGACGCTGCCTGGCTCCTACTGTCTGGCCCAGACCTCCTCCCCCCCAGCTATGTGTGGCGTGACCTTGCTAACGTCTCGCCACACACATCCGGGTTGCCGGGGGCAGGGCCAGGCAGAGGCTGATCTAGTGCACGGCGCTGCTCGGCCCCTTGGAAACACAGTAAGGGAAACACAGTAATGGGGAGCGCTTCCTAAAAAAAATGCCATCTCATACGTTTTCAGTTGAGTTGTATTAAAATCAAAACTCAATAGTTTATGGCGTCTATAACCATCGATTATCATTACTATTTAAACAATACACTTTGGTTAGCGAAAACACTGAGGGGAGATTTACTAAAGCTTCTAAAACTGAACAGAGGTGATGTTTCCCATAGCAACCAGTCAGATTCTGTCTATCATTTTCTAGGAAGCAATAGAGTAATGATCTGATTGGTTGATATTGGCAACATCACCTCTTGTCACTTTTCAATGCTTTAGTGAATATCACCCTGAGTACATTGTTCTCATATATTACAATCTATATAGTATATAAAATGTCTACCTTTGGCCACACGTACTTTATAATGCAATGGCTGTGGTTTTCCCTTCATGTTCCCAGGCCATCCCGCATTGATATTTTAGTTTGCTTGTTGCTGCCTGAATGTATTGGTATCCCTGAGGTTTCGATCTCATTATAAGCAGCTCCCTTTTGCTGCACCTGGTTTGAGCCCTATAAGATGATTATGTTGCCATAGAAGTCTGTATCACAGTGGTTAAGAAGAGCCCAGTGTGCTAAGACGATATGTCGTGCTGTGATGCGTTGGCGGCATCAGTGCAGTACAGAGTGATATGTACTATTGGTAGTGAAACTATTTACCTACCGAACAGGTTCAAAGAGTTCCTGCGCCATCTTCTCGTAAGTCAACTGCGTGGTATTTACCACTATTCTAATAGAAAATATCAAATAAAAACTCTGCAAATTAAATAAAGGTTATATAAAAAACTTTTTTTTTGTCTGAAAAACAATTTCAAATACATCTTGGAATAAAAACCCTGGCTGCTGAGGAGGCAAAACCAGACATTTTAAAAGCATTCCATCTCCAAAGAATCCATGTGCCATCTTAAATCTCTCAGGACTCCACGACGTTCGAAGCAACCCAACTACCACCTAATAACGTTTCAGACAGTGGCGGACGAATAACCCGGCAATTACATGCAATTAGACCCGGTAATTTGCTCTATTACACAGGGTTTTCAACTCTAGGAAATGGTCAACCCGGATCTTAAACTCTGAGTCTTCAACAATGGTCATTTGCAGGGTCAGAGACCCGGAGTTCAATATCCGGATTGGCCCTTTCACACAGAAAAAGGACCCGCGTATTTCATGAAATTCCCGGGTAGATTTGCCTCAACCGGGAATTTAATTTTCTGTGTGAAAGGGGTATAAGCTTCTCCAAAAGCAATTATTTGTGGCACCTGGAGAATCCAGGGTCTTTTGTGCTATACAGGAAATCCTAAACGGCAATATTGAATAATTGAGGCTCATGCTCAAGTCAGGTTCTACCAAATCCATCTGACAATCTCGCCTTCAAACTAGAGATGAGCGGGTTCGGATCTTAGAGATTCGAACCCCCACGAACTTACCTTATCCGAGGACAGATCCGAGGAGTTCGCCGGGTCCCGCCATTTTCAGGAGTCCAAATCGAGGCCAAAACGTCATCATCCTGCGTCGGATTTGGATCTCTATAAAAGGTCCGGCTCCGGCGCCATCTTCATTCTGCATGTAGAAGTCAGACAGCACGGATGTTGCCGTGCTGTCTGCACAGAAGAAAAACCTATGGGGGACAAAAAAAAAACACTGTGGGGGATATACTAAGGAGGGGCAACTAATGGGGGACCAAATAGAGGCTGCATAAACTGAGTGGGGCTGCTCAAGGGGGACAACTGTAAAAGTCGGGAATCAAAAGGTACATTTACTAAGGGGGAACTAATGGTGCAGGAACTTTTGTACATCTACTAAAGGGGAACTACTAAGTGGAAAACTATTCAGGTTACAGCTACTAAGGGGGCATTACTAAGGCTACTACTAAAGGGGGGCTGTTATATGGGACTACTGTGGGGGACATTTAAGGGGGGCTCTCTGAAAAAAAAAGTTTTTTGTTTTTTATTTAAATAAAAAAAGTTGTTTTTTTCCCTTAACCTGCAAGGGGTGTTAAGTGTGCCATATCAGTCCAGCTGTGCTGCCCAGTGTCCCGTATCAGTCCAGGGGTGCCCCCATGTGTGCCTTATAATTATATGGGTGCCCCCATGTGTCCCGTATCAGTCCAGGGGTGCCCCCATGTGTCCTGTATCAGACCAGGGGAGCTGCCCTTTTTTTATGAAAAGAAAAAAAAGGTGTTTTTTTTTTTTTACTCCAAGGGCTGTTAAATGTGCTGTATCAGTCCAGGGGTGAGCCAAGAGAGCCGTATAATTCAAGTGGTGTTACTAAAGTCTGCCGTATTATTCCAGGTGTGCTGCTCTTTTTTTTTATTAAAATAATAAAAGTTTTCCTTTTTTTTTACAACAGGAGTGTCGCCATGTCTGCCGTATAATTCCATGCCTGCCACCATGTGTGCCGTATCAGTCCAGGGGTGCCGCCATCTGTGCCGTATAATTCCATATGTGCTGTATCAGGTCAGGGTGCCTGCATGTGTGATGCATAATTCCTGGGGTGAGCCAAATGTGTCATATAATTCATGGGTTGCTGCCAAGTCTTCTGTATAATTCATGGGGTGCTGCCAAGTGTGCTGTATTAGTCCAGGGGTGATGCTGTGTGCCATATCAGTCCAGGGGTGATGCTGTGTGCCGTATCAGTCCAGGGGTGCTATTAAGTGTGCCGTATCAATCCAGAGGTGATGCTAAATGTGCTGTATCAGTCCAGGGGTGATGCTACCTGTGCCATATCAGTCCAGGGGTAATTCTAGGTGTGCAGTATCAGCCTAGAGGGGATGCTAAGTGTGCCATATCAGTCTAGTGTTTGTGCCGCACACTTGTTTGGCTTATCATAGATATCCAGCTACCTCGGTGCAACCTTTTGCCCTAAAAACAATATTGTGAGGTGTGAGCTGTTCAGAATAGACTGGAAATGAGTGGAAATGAATGTTATTGAGGTTAATATAGCGTAGGAGCAAAAAATAAAAACCAAAATTCTGCGATTTTAGCAGTTTTTATGCTTTTTTAACAAAAAATCAGAACCCAAAACCCCAAAAATCCAAACACAAAACACTTAGGAGGTGTTTTGCCAAAACCCATTAGAACCCAAAACCTCAAGGTAATCAGAACCCAAAACCCAAAACCCGAAAAGTGGGCGGTGCACATCCTTACTTCAAACCGAAGTGCACTACAGTATAGAAGACAGACCTGAATTACAGTACAACTGAGTTATATCCATCCATGGTCCCATATGAGCAGTTGGCTCTATGGAGTCCTATCTCAGGCCTCAAAAATCTTACCTCAGGTTCGGTCTAATGGTCTTCCAGCTACTCAAGTTCCATGCTAAGTTCAAAATGGTAACAGTTATCATAGTACCTTCAAATGACTCAAAAAGCAATGATATAGTTATATGCACAATATTGTTCTAAGAAATACAATGTATCACAAATAGTAAACTGGTGAATGGGAACTTACCCCAATTAGAGGAACGGTTTTATTTATTAAGATTAAAAGAGATGAAGGAAACAAGATTCAGCCATACTCAGAAGTACTAAAAGACATTTAATTTCTAAAAGCGGAAATAATAATCAGTATCATCAATTGAACAACCTCTTTATCGCACATTTCTTTTGTGATAGATATGTTAGACACCGGATTTGTTTGGGGGCAAATGGCTCCTTAAAGTAAAATTGGTAGCTGTATTGTTTCGCCATGCCCGCTTGCACCAGCATCTGCACTTCCACATAAATGCGCAGGTGCTAAACATCGCTCTCCCGTGCGAAGGAGCGGGGGATCGATGAAATCAGAATCACCCCCCATAATCTGTTACAGATCCTGTCCCTAATAATCTTAAATGTTATTTGTACACCAGAAATGATTAGATCTTTTATCGCAGCCAACTACAGTACTTTTGATTGGCAGGAGGGCAAATTGGTGTCAAACCAAGTATCCATGTTCATTAATGTTTCTGCTCTACCAGGTAACTGGTCCTCTAATAGGGTAACAATGTATAATTTAAGTGCATTGTTTATAACCTGACATTAGAGGAATGGTTGGTGGTGCCCACAGGGGTATATTAACTAAAGGTCAATTTACATTGAATTAAATCTATCTGAGCTGATTTGGGGTTTCAGGAGCTAAAACACATTTACAAACACACAATTTTTTTAAAACTAATTCTTATATGTTATCAAATATGTGTCTTAGACCCGAATCACACAGCAAAGCAATAGTGTCGGAGATAATCTCTTCCCTTTCACATCTCAAATACTGGGTTGCATCTGGGATTTGGACACGGGTTCATCCTGAGAACAAACGTCATCTGGGGGTAGGGCGGAGCGGCATCGGGTGGCAGGGGGAGGAGGCCACTACCTTCTCCATATAGTGTGAACGGGACCCCGGTCACTCGACCAGGGTTACCCGTTCACACTGTCCAGCAACCCGGGTCTGACCTAGGTAAAACCCTTCTTTTAATCCGGGTTGCTGGACCCGGGATTTTTCAAAAGGTCCTTTCACACCGCACAGTGACCCGGGTCGACATGGCAACACTACGGGTCGGACCTGGGTTTTTTGTGTGGTGTGAAAGGGGTTTCCCATGTGTCTTCAGTGGGTTCTGATTGTTTCACACTGGTATAGAGGTTCCATGCATTTACTGCAGTGTGCATCCTGCAGACACCGGTCCAGACAAGTGAATTACATGAACACTAATAAAGATTGCTTGATATATGAACCTTCTCATGTTATGCAGCAAGTAAACGGGAATGAGTAATATTCCCGCTGCCAGGATAAGCTGCTGCAAAGGACAAGAAGCTCCCTAGGCGATGGCCTCCCTGGATCCTCCTCTTCCTTTGAGAAAAATGCCAGGGCAAAGCTGTCTCCTTCACGGCTCACTCACGGCTCACTCATGGCTGACCACTCTCAGCCTACAATCTTATTCAGGTATATAAGAGGTCACATGCTGGGTTACTAACACTCATGCAATCTGTGTAATTCTCTGTCCATATAAAGTCCTGCTTCTTTATACATAAACCAACCCACCCCCTCATGACATTACTGCTCCTGACTACAGAGTCCGCATATTAGAGGTTAACAGCTGTGCACGGGGACAGATTGCAGTGCATGCTCCGTAAGTCCCGGTATATCTGGGTGTTAGATCCTGCTCACTGAACAGTATCTAGATGGTGTTTGGACAGCTCTGTGTGTTGTGATCAGCATTAATTATTGTTAATTAAGCTGGGAGCGGCAGAGATATGTATCACCCAAACACCTACATTACTATTTATAGTGGCATTGTGGCCATTATTATGTTTTCTTATCCTGAATAGAGTAATAGACTTGAAATGGAACCAGCCTCAGTAA
The DNA here is from genome assembly GCF_055691185.1 of Crinia signifera. NCBI lineage: Eukaryota > Metazoa > Chordata > Amphibia > Anura > Myobatrachidae > Crinia > Crinia signifera. The sequence continues at coordinate 79,403,801 of NC_139228.1, read as the reverse complement.
TTAGGCGTCTGCGGTAACAGATAAAATGTGTACTAGTGTAAAATAATGTGCTAATTGTGAGAACTGGGTAAGAGCCTCGCCGATCCTCCCAATGGGAACGTCTGATGACAAATATTACCGAAACCCAATCTGACTTTCCCCTAGAGCAGTACAAGATGTGTTACTTGATGTGTCTCCTTGTATTATAGTGCTCCGGGACATATCGGTATATACTGTAAATGTTACTTTTACCCTCTATTGCGCTTATCGGATACTGATATTCAGGAAGGAGAACCGTAATGTGATGTATTTTGATGAGTAGACAATGGCCTCTCTTCATCACTTAACAGGACATTGCAGTGACAGAGTAGAAGTGTTACAAACATAAAATGTCAGAGCTATACATCAAGGCCGCCCCTCGCTGCTGGAGACCTGCTGCGTGACAATGAGTTTTATCGCTCACTTCTAAAAGCTTAACCCTGTTAGTGCTGAGATGTCCTGCAATGCTCCGCTGTACAACAGCTTGTGCTTATCACTGCAGCACCATGGGACTTCCTGGGCAATGCATGGATACAGGGTCTAATTCAGGCCTGATCGGAAGGGGATGAATTCAGCCCTGTTCCGATGTTGGGGAGGGGGGGGGGTACGCGCATGTGCATGAAGGTATTTGTGTGCAGACATCTTCGGCGAGTATCACACTTGCCATGGTATCTGTTTGCATGTCTAGGGGAGGGATGGGGGCGGGGGGGGGGGTCCCGTGAAAATGCTGGGGGTTCCCCTGGGAATGCTTGGGGCAAGTGACTGGCGTCCCTTCGCCCATCTAATGATTTCTGTCCCCTTACGCCGCATGCTAGGGAAGGGATGCGGGCGGTGCTGGTTGCAGGGAGGGGGGGCGTTTGGTGCAGCCTATTGCACAGGTCTGTATTATGCCCAGGGCCTCAAACATTGATGGAGTTGCAGGGAATACATAGAGTAAGGTGAAAAAAGCTGAGTGATGGTTTCTGCAAGACCTAGCAACTGGGATGATCTAAGGTTTCCAAGGGCTCAGTGTGAATAAAGGCAGTGGGATCTCAGATGTGTAAATATTACGAGACACAAAGATGTGCTTGTGTTTCTATCCACTATCCGCAAATCCCCCCCCATCCAAAAAAAAATGTCTGAAAGAAGATATGGTACTTGTGTACTTTCACGGCTCCCACGATGTGCATCGTACAGGGAAAAATCGCATCGCATCGCATGAGATCGCATGCGATCTCATGCGATGCAATGTCATTTTTCACTGAAATTATGGACATGAGTTGGCATCATGTAAAATGCACCCCAAATGTCATTTTTCACACTGTACCACCCCCACTATCAACGCCAACCCGAAGCGTTGCGAGCGCAGCGGTATGCATCCTATGATCTTTTCATACCCCCACTATCCACGTCGGCGTGGAGTTGAGAATAGAAAGTGTGGCGTTGTCGCAGGGCTCGCTGCGCTCGCCACGCTTCGAGCTCGGTGGCTCGCTGCGCTCGCCACACTTTCTATTCTCAACTCCACGCCGACGTGGATAGTGGGGGTATGAAAAGGTAGTAGGACGCGTACCGCCGCCCCTCGCGGGCTCGCTGCGCTCGCCACGCTTCGGGTTGGCGTTGATAGTGGGGGTGGTACAGTGTGAAAAATTTGGGGTGCATTTTACATGATGTCAACTCATGTCCATAATATCAGTGAAAAATGACATCGCATCAGATCGCATGCGATTTTATAAAAAATGCACAAAAACACGGGAAAATCAAATCGCATCGCATGCCATCGCATGCCACTACATATGGCATGCGATGGCATGCGATGGGAGCCGTGAAAGTCCACAAGTACAGAAGATATTGCTCAAGTTTGCCAGAAAGATGAAAAGAAAACAAAGAGGCAGAAGACTATTCACGAATGAGAAAACTGTTGATCTGTAGCTTGGAGTTTATCACCATAATTAGATCCTTGTGAAATGAGATGTGAAAACCAGTTTTTTAAAGCGGCAATCATTTACACTGCAAAATCAAACACTGGTTTTGCAGTGTAAATGATTGCCGCTTCAAAAAATTGAGATTTGGTAAGAAATTGTAGATTTCTTACCAAATCTCTCACTTTCTGAATCTCTCATCCTATTACATTTCACCCCCTTTGTCAGGACTGTTAGAATGGTGCCCTCGGCACCTGTCCCTGGGGAAGCATCAGCCCCATAGGGTATTTTTCCACTGCATTTCCACAATCTGCCAGTAGGCGGTCCCGGTCCCCTGCGACCTGTTCTTATGGTTTGTGCGTCTTTTACGGTGAGTAACAAGCGCACCTTAAGTTACCTGAGAGTGGTGTCCCGCGCTGTCTGTGCGTGTAGCCAGTGCTGCTGAGGAGACAGAGATTCCGTGATGTGCAGCGTACTAGAGAGCTGACAAGATGGCGCTACTATAACCCTCCAGCGCATCCTGAGCCCCACTGTCAGTCACCACCTGAGAGTTCCCCCGCACTCAGCACTGCCAGTGCTAGCCCTGCTGTCATCACAGACCAAATCTTCAAGTCTGAAGTGCTGTGCAGACTTCTACTGAATAGAACCATCTATCATCCTTCCGCTACAGGATACGATAAGTACCATACTTACTCCAATACACCTGTGTACACCTGCCTATGATATATATATATATATATATATATATATATATAACTGCTATATTCTGCATATATACCTTAGAGTTAACCCTTTGATGACTATTAACTCTGTGCTCACTACAAATAAACCACAATCCTGGTTAAGCTACCAAGTGTGTAGTCTAACAACACCACAAGCACCGCTATATACTCTGACAACACCACAAGCACCGCTATATACTCTGACAACACCACAAGCACCGCTATATACTCTGCCAACAAGGACAACTTCTGCTGAAATGCACCTGTTTTGGAAGTGCATGGATTGGTACACAAAGGCTCAGTGGGTGGAGATCTGGGCCATTCCTGAGAACACATTGTATTTTTCTCCAATGTCAAAGATGCTCCTGGCATATTGGGAGACATTCTGGACTTTGAGGAAGGTCTGCTAAGCTTCCAGACATAAGTGATCAAAGGAAGAAGAGTTTGTTAAACAAAAGACATGTAAAAGACATACAGTAAGTAGCCATGGCATTTTCAAACCTCTACAGAATATTTGTGAAACATCTGCAGCGAAAAAACAAGTTTTTCCTAAATGTTTCTGATTTTTTTTCAGATATGGTCACCCGAAAAAGAAATACCTTTTCTACTAAAAACACACAGGTTCAATGAATCCTCTGGGTGTTCACTAGAAAAAAAATGGTTTTCAGCTAAAATCAGGGCTGTTTTCAGGGATTTTACTTCACCTGTCTAAAGCAAATGCAACACAATCCCTGATAAGCTGCAGCTCATGATGGTTTATTGTGGCTGAACTAAATTCCCTGTGCCACCTAAATTCCCCCCCTCTCCCCCATTAGGCAGGGGCCAGTGGTAGGGTTTTCAGCACCCCCTGCACATTAAAATGCTTTTCTGTTAGAATTACTGTGCAGGGCTAAGATGGAGATTGAACTAGATCCATCTCACAATTACAGGTGGTAGAACTCAGTTCCATCTGGTTTTCCCTAACTTTAACCACTGGATCTAAGGAAAATAGATGATGCTTAGAGAGGGGAAATTGTGTAGTCAGAAGTATCATGATGTACAATGACAACCAGATAAACTGTGTGATTGCTTGAGTGAACTTTCAAGGAGGTCCATTACGAGGTCTATCATTATATTTTCTTCTGACCATATGCTTAACATCTCGGTGATCACCTTGAAAGGAAAGCCACCATGAATCTATATATATCATAACAGTACAATCCTGTGAGGGAGGTAGAGAAGCGGAGACGATTACTCCCTATAAGGGGCATACGCAGGGGCGGATCCAGGATAAAATGACAGGGGGGGCACCAATGATAAAAAAAGGGTTTGGGTGGGGGAGGGGCGGTGTTAGTGGTACCAGTGTACATGCTAAGAGAGCGGCAGGAGAGGGTGGGAATGGAATTAAAAATAGGCTCTGGCATTTAAAGTACGCAGGCCCACCATGGCGACAAAAGTGAAGGATGTAGTTGTGTGCGCGCCGAAGGCGCGCTCCGGAAAAGGGTGTGTGGCCACTCAACAGGGGGCGTGTCAAAACACCATATACAACTTCTACACATTATGCAACAAAATACTAGACCCCATTATACTTGCCCCTTACACATGATGCCAAATGGAATGAGCCAAAATTCAAATAATGCCACATGGATTGTGTCAAAATTCACATAATGCCAAATGGATTGTGTCAAAATTCACATAATGCCACACGGATTGAGCCAAATGCATAAAATGCCACACGGATTGAGCCAGAATTCACATAATGCCACACAGATTAAGCCAAAACTCACAATACACTTCATAAACAGGGACATTGTCCACCAAAGGCTCGCATTAAACATTTACACCATAATGTCCATTACACGTTGAGTTACACGCCATTATGTCTATTATGTGTTATGCCAAACACCATAATGCCTATTAAAAATTATGCTACATAAGTGCTGTTTCTCTACATGCTCATTGCCAAGGGTTCCATGCTCATTGCCAGAGGTTCCATGCTCGTTGCCATGTGGGATTACATGCTCATTGCCAAGGGGGAATACATGCTCGTGGTAAATGGGGGACAGCAGAAGTGATAGCCACTGACAGTGGCAGAGCCTGGCTGTATTCAGAGCACTGCAGGTCCCGGCTATTTGAAATAATACCCCTTTCACACCAGAAAATGCATTCCCAGGTTGGCCCCTTTTACACCAGCCTAGTCCCTGCATTTTCTGGTGTGAGGGGAAGAGAAAACCACCCCTCCCCCCTTTAACCAGTTATCTCATTTAACCGCCTTTATCTTCGGAACCAACTGACCCATTTACATGAGACAAGTATTATATTGAAGAACTTTTGAGTGGGCTTTGAATGATTTTGGTCCAGTGAAACTGGAACGTTTGGTTCCAGAGTAATCTGCCCTCAAAGAACATGAACAGCCATGAAATTACATTTCAAAAATAAAAAATCGGTTTACACGCAATATCTCTGGAACCGATTGACCTATTTGGACCAGCCTGGTATCATATTGAAGGCCCAGCGATTTGGATGAATTGAATGAAATCAACCACAAGCTTCTGTGATACCAGGGTGGGAACTGGCAGCCGTCGGAACCGGGTGGGGGTCGGAATTGATGGGTCCCATATTATCCTATGGGAAAAAAAACGTTACAGGTTTGCCAGGCGATATCTCCGGTTCCCGGGGGGCTAGAGACACGGGGCTGGGCTCGTTGGAAAGCCCTGGTCCTCAGCTACAAAATAAATGACAGGGGGGGGCACGTGCCCGGGTGCCCCCCCCCCCCCCCTGAATCCGCCCCTGGGCATACTGTAGTACCCTACAGTTGAGCGTCGGGGAGTTTTAATACTCACCACAGCAGAAGAGAATATTCTTTCTTTGGAGTTTATTTACTGAGAAGGGAGATCTATTGAAGATAGGATGGAATCTGATTGGTTGCCAAAAGCAACATTCTGGGTGACATTTAATAGGATGCGCTAGTTGAATTTGTGAGATATTTAGGCAACCAAATGGCGTTTTTGCACATTTTGGCGAAACTGCTTACTTAATAGAGTGCGCTAAGTCACGTAAATCACACATTTTGTGCGATAAATCGCACTTTTTACTTATCGGTTTCAATTCGCATTTTTTTCACATCCAGATGTTTTCGCATTGAAAAGTATACAAATCGCTTATTGAATGGACTGTGCTAACGGAGTTCACTTTTCAAAAGTGTCAAAAAATCGCCACTGATGCAGACCAGGTCCTGGTGGGCGAATTGACCCAAAAGCAACTTTGTACAAATGCAGAAATGGTTCATTTTCACACAGGTGTCCACAATTTTATTCATAAACTCCCCTACATATACCCAAACATCATTAAGGACACCTGTCAGGGGTTTGAGAGATGGAGATTGTTCAGAGTGGTGTGGAGCTGGCTGTTTGTGACTTTGGTCATTTGGAGGAGCTGCGCAGGAGAAGGGAGGCTGCTGCCGCCATATCCAGGTACCCCGCGTGCTTCACGTAGGTATTGTGCTAGGCTGTACCTGGACTCCCTCTCTGGTCAAACGGTTGTGGGGATGTTTCGGCTGAACCGCACTAACCTTTTGAACTTATATGAGCAGATGAGAGATGATTTGGACCCTTACGCGGGTGACAACTATGCAGTGTCTGGGCTGCAGAAATTAATGTGGGCCCTCTACTTCTTGGCCACAAGCTCCACTCAGGCTGTGACCTCATGGTCGTTGGGGGTCTCACAAGCCACTTTCTCTAAGCATTTAAGTAAAATGTTACTTGCTTTCAAGAAGTTGTGTCGCACATACATCAGATTCCCACGTTCTGAGTGCTGGGAGCCATAGATTGCACCCACATTGGGCTTTGGGCACCGCACGAGAGGGGACACGTCTACGTCAATAGGCTTGGGCGTCACTCTCTTCACGTGCAGGTGGTATGTGATGCCAACCTCAAAATACTCAGTGTGGTTTCAGGTTACCCAGGGAACTGCCATGATGCCTATATTCTGCGTCACTCAGCCCTCTGGGACCGATTCAAGGACCATCAAAAGCCAGAGGGCTGGCTACTTGGTAAGTACATTTTAATTTATGTCAATGATTGGGCACTATGTATAGTGCTATTATGTGTTCATTTACATATTAAACAATCATTACACTGCTGTGTTGGCAGTGTTGTAATTCGCATTCCGGTTGGTTAAAAAATCGCACATGACCTGCACCGGAAATCTCACATTACTGTGTCACAAATTCGCACCACATCGCATTTTTTGTGCAATACGGTGCTATTTTGAAATGTTACTAAAACTCGCATCCTATTAAATGTCACACTCCATCTTCAATAGAACTCCAATCTTAGTAAATAAACACCTTAAAGTAATATTCTTGTTCTTTTCACAGTAATATACTTGTATTCATTATTTGGATGATATGTCCCACATTCTTTATAAATAAATATAGTACATATACTGTATTCATTTACTTGAGAGATATTCTGTGATTTAAAGCTCATCATTGAATAATAAGTATAGTATGCTACAAACCTTTATTCTTCATTGGCATTAAATTGTAGTTCTAGATTGTTTCTGAATTCAAATTAAACCAAAAGGTTAATTCATATTTATGTTAGCACCAAATAATATTGAATTTATGAGTATTTACTTTTACTAAATGATTTTCTCCATTTAAATTCCATACATAAATGTTTTTTTGTCTGATTTTTAACTACCAATGTTTAGAGTGCAAATCTATCCAGCTCTAAATGTGCCTAATAACCAGTGGTGCCTGCGGTTCATGGCCTGCAGTACCAACCATGAACTGTAGGAGGACCGCTTAGCACATATAAACATACATGTTATCTTGTATGTTATAAATGTGCTGGAAACATGGCTGTCAATTTCCAAGGGAAAGATTGAATACCCCCTATACCTTTTTAGCGCACTTGATTATTTTCTAGTATATTTAATTCATATATAGTACTACATTCCTGTATGAAAATATTATATAGGAGGCATCTATTTGGCTAGATCAGGCATGTCCAAACTGTGGCCCTCCAGCTGTTGTGAAACTACACATCCCAGCATGCCTTGCCATAGTTTTAGCATTCCCTAATAGCAAATCGGTGGCAAGGCATGATGGGACTTGTAGTTTCACAACAGCTGGAGGACCATAGTTTGGACATGCCTGGGCTAGATCATCAATTTACGCACCATCAGCCAACATTTATTAAAAAGCTCATCCCTTTTTTATAAAAATATAATATTGAATTTCAGGAATATACTGTACTAAGAATTCATAAGTGCAATGTAATGTGCATAATTCCCAACATCAGCAAAATGAAATAGTGACATTTAAAAGCCAATCAAATATAAAGTCTACTAAATATGAAGCCAACATTATCAAGGTAAAGGACAAGTCAGGACAAACGACATATGGCTCTTAGAATATGGGACACTTTTTGCTCATGATGCTAACTAAGTTGGGCGTATATCCTATTTGCATAGTACAACATTTGTAATGTGCATGCTCAGCTAAAACTGACCATATGTGGTAGAGGTAAGTCCGAGAACATTGAGGGCATATTCTCAATATTCGAAACCTGGGTAACGCCATCAGCTGTCCTCACATCCTAGGCATTTTACCCATCTGATAACATACAGAACTAATTTGATTTCACAAATTAGCCAATGAGTAATATTAAAGATTCTCCTGTTTTTGGATGTGTCAATTATTCATCGGCTTGGAAAAACTGTCAATTAAAACAAGCCAAAAAGTTAAATACATACAGTTTGAGAGATAACCAGCTCTGGGTTAATGACGGACCATAAAATCATCATATATCCTTAAAATTCAATCTGCGTTAGTAGTAGATATGTAGGTGATTTCCAAAATTTGTAGTACAAAATTGGGTCAGAGTAGTATCGCTCAAACATAGATATTCTTAAAACCTGGAATGGCAGAGTTTGGAAATGTCTGTTTTAGAGACAATGGAAATGTTATTAGTGTACTTAATATTTTAAGAACCTTGTGTAAAACAAATTATGGAAGGTATCCAATTACCAACGGTTATTGTTTCGTCGGGGGCTATCCAATTAGCCCCAAAAAGCTTTGGGTTATCTAGAATTTTATTTTGCCTGCCTCAGGCAATCAAAACCCAATCTCCAAAAGCAGTTCCATTTTGGAGCGAAAACTTGGTATGGACACCTCTAGTGGTCTGGGATTCCCATGAGAATATGCTGCTAGTATTGATTGCATTGCAACCAATCGCCATTGTTTCCACATTCTTATTTACTGCTGGAATGAAGTTTGGGATGCAAAGTGGTGTCTTCCGATTTTGAGTGTGGTAATGTCCAGGGGCTGGCTGGCAACTTCTAGCCTGGGGGGCAAATACAGAGCACCGGCCCATAACTAAAGGCCAAAATGGAGGTTCTTAGTAAAAAAAATTGTATGTATCTATACACACATACATACATACATACATACATACATACATACATACATACATACATGTGTGTGTATATTTATATATATATATATAACTTTACTAAACGTAATACATGGTGGCGCTGACACAGGAGGGTGGCGTGGACACAGTACTTTAGTTCCGTACCATAATCAGTGGCTGCAAAGATGTTGAAGTACTGGGTAGAGACACAGGGCACTAGGGAGACCTAGGGTGCTAGGAAGGGCAGAAATATGCAGGTTGCGGTAGAATCTGGGGAAAGGAGGAACTACTTTATTAGGACAAGGAGTGATGTGTATTAGAGGAGAGCCTAGGTGGGAGATGGGTACAGCAGGAATAGGCTGGCACAGGACATAAGGAAGTTGGGTACTTCATCACTCATTAAAGAGAGTGAGGGGTCTGTCACTGCTGGGCCAGGGCAGGTGTGCTACGATGCTGACACATCCCTACTAACAGCAGGGAAGGTGGAAGGGGAGGAAAGTACAAAAGAGGGGGCGGGGCCATGTGTTTACCTTTGTCTTGCAGGGGCTGGGGTGGCTGTCATAGATGTTGCCACCGCTCAGCACTCTCCCGGGTCTCCCCCAGCCGACTGACGCTGCAGTCGCCGCTGCTAACCCCTCCGGCAGCCATTTCAAATATGGCTCCAGTTTGTGAGCCAATTCAAGCTCGCATCCCGGCAATCACCGCGGCTGCCGGAACACGAGTTATGATTGGCTGGCGGCCGTTGCCGCATAACAAATAGGCGCTTCCAAATAGCCGGAGGAAGCCTGCGCTGCACAGTCAGTGGTGCGCTCTGTATAGTAGTGAGCGCAGGGGGAGGATGGAGGTGATTGCAGTGACTTGAATTAAGTCGATGTCGCAGCGGCCCAAGACACTAGGTAACAGAGTGGCCTGGGGGGCACATGGCACCCTGCCTCCTGGCCCAGCCCGCCCCTGGTAATGTCCAATTCCAGCGGCAACAGAACTGTGGTTATAGTTTCCACCAAACCATTCGGCTTTGTCAGGGGTGAACCTCGTAGATAAAAAATGCTTAATATAGTTGATAGTCTGATTGTTACGTAGTGACATAACAATCAGAGGGATGCGGTTACTTTCCCGGCGGTCGGGATCCCGGCGGTCGGAATCCCGACACTGGAATCCCGACCGCCGAAATCCCGAAACTTTCTCCCTCCGTGGGTGTCCACGACACCCATAGAGGGAGAATATAATAGCGTGCCGAGCGTAGCGAGGCACCGGGCCCGCTGCGTGGCGAGCGCAGCGAGCCCGCAAGGGGGGCCGATCCATGTCCCCCCCTTGTCGGGATTTCGGCGGTCGGGATTCCAGTGTCGGGATTCCGACCGCCGGGATCCCGACCGCCGGGATATCATATCGGATCCCAATCAGACTATTAAGTGTTATTGTATCTGAGGAAAACTGTGTGTATGCACACATTAAACATTTTTCTGTTGTGTTGAGCACATTTAAAAAAAAAAAAAAGGAGGCGAACCAGTTAAGGGGATATATATGGGCTGTTGTCCCTAGCAACCCACCAGATTCTATCTATTATCTTCTAAAAGGCGCAAAATAAATAGAGTAGAATCTGACCTTTAATATCTTCAATAGAGATAAATCTTAGTAAATTTACCCTTTTGTGTTTCTATCTTGTTCCTTATATTGCGCACATGTTCTGCAGTTCTACATTTTAGAGATCTATAGTCCGTCCCAGGGCCGGTGCTAGGGTGTCCGGCGCCCTCCTGCAAAGCATACATTTTGCGCCCTTTCACATTGCCATTGCAACAAGCTGCAGCTCGATTGTATGCATAAGCCATCTCAGTGCTGTGTCCGCAAAATGTTGCAGGCACTAAAGGTGCCCATACACGCTGCGAGAATTGCATACGTTATGGGCTAGATCGCATTGCATCGCACGGCATGCATGCAATCTGAAAGCAGTACAAAAAGTATGTGCAGCACTCGTGACTGAGAGGGAAAGGAGGGGAGAGAAGGAGGAGATAGAAGAAGAGGGGAGGAGATAGAGGGGGCGGAGTGTTGAGGACTGGCAGTTGCACTGGCACAGCACACTGAGAAGAGGGAAGGAAGGGGAGGCGGCGCTGCTGCCTGTTTGTCATTTGATTGACAGCTGACAGGCGCAGGGAGCAATGGGTAAGGGGCGGATCCAGACATGACATCCAGGTATTCGCAGACAGCACTACATGCCTCAGCGCAAGTGTCCGTGAATAAGAGGGGTCAGGTTGCAGGAGGAGGACAGTGTGTGCGCGGTGCAGGGAGCAGCACTTTATACTGCCGTCCGCCCGCTGTCAGACAGGCGCTGCGGGCAGCGTGCAGGAGGCAGTGACAGTGAGGGCTGAGGCAGCTTTAGCAGAGCAGGGAGAGAGACAGCACCTTTTAAGCATGGCACCACCCTTTGCAGGAGCTGCTGAGTGGGTAGCGCCGGCCCTGGTCCGTCCTACAGCTTTTTGTATTATAAGATAGTTATCTGCTGTAATAGGGACTCATTCAAATTTGACTGCAAAGTACATTTTTTCTTAAATGGACAAAACCATGTGCACTACAGGGGGGGGGGGGGGGGGGCAGATGTAACATGTGCAGAGAGAGTTAGATCTGTGTGAGTTATTTTGTTTCTGTGCAGGGTAAATACTGGCTGCTTTATTTTTTACACTGGGATTTAGATTTCAGTTTGAACACACCTCACTCAAATCTAACTCTCTCTGCACATGTTACATCTGCCCCACCTGCAGTGCACATGGTTTTGTTCATTTAAGTCTGAATAAGGCCCAAAGCCATATGCAATGGTTTTACTGGTGCTGGGTTGCTGGGGAAAACTGATCTAAGTGCATTTGAATTTACATTAAATTAACCTAATTTTTATTCCCTAGTGATGAGAGGACCATATATGAAACTAATCAGGTAATGGTGTCCAGCAATAAATAACAGGCCAGAGGTGCTAAATATATTACAGAAGTTCAAGTTAATAATTTTTGATAGAATTGAAAGCCTATGTTGTAAAGGATCCCAAAAATGTCACTTATTCACCATAGCTTACTGGATCTCTGCTTGATCCAGTATCCCTTCTCCGTCTCTTCTCTTTAGCGCCCACATGCAGCCCCTCTCTTCTATCTTTTGATCCTTCCCCTTAAATCCACTCTCAATTGATTCTAGCTATATCTACAGTGGTAATTATGTATCATTTATGTATATTGTATTTATGCTATTCTGTTATATTAACTACCCTTTATTCCTATTGGTGCTGCAAATGTCTGAGTGGCATCATAAATATGATAATAATTAAAATAGTAATAATAGAAGTATGTATAAACAGAATTTATTTAGCATGCCAGCGACTGGGATGCAGGCAGTCGGAAAACCCGTTGTCGGAATCCCAACCTGTGACCACAACACCGGCGATGGAATCCTAAAGCCAGCATCCCGATCGTAAGTATGTTGTGGTCGCTTGACATAAGGCCATTCAGGGGGGGGGGGGGGGGTAGCAGACTGTTGGCGTTAGGTTTTGGCACTAGGCGGAGGATGGAAAGGGAGGGTTAGGGTTAGGCTACCGAGAGGGGTGGTGGCGGTCTAGGCACTAAAAGGGGGGGGGGGTTAGGGTTAGACATTAAGAGGGATGGTTAATAATGGGGACAAGGGATATGATAAGATATTAACTGAGAGGGTTAGGGTAAGGCTGCGAGGGATAAGTTTAGTGTTAGGCATTAGATAGGGAGGGTTAGAGGGGCAGAAATATTTAATAACATTTTAGTTTTTCATTGGTGTGCTGCTCTGGGCTTTCTGGCTTGTGTGATCTTTTGGGGTGCCACACCCTGCACCTAGATATAGCAACAGGGACCCCTGTACACAGAGAAGCCGTGACGATGGCTTGGGGGCTTATTCATACAATTGCATAAATATACGTAACAAAGATCTCTAATTTTTATTACCATATATTATATAAATCTGGTTACTGATAGCAATCAGTGTGTTGGGGGAAACAATGCATTTTTCTCTTACGATGTTGTGAGGGTCTATAAGCCACCTATTGTGCAAATCCAAATGGGTTTTCAAACAGTTCTTGTAAATGGATAAGACTGATTCACCATTTCGATCCAGAGTTGTAAAGACAGTGTATGCTGTGAAAATACTCAACTTCATCTCCCAACAAATTTTGGGAAGCAGATGGAATTGGGTTTGTTAAATATTTTGATTGTGGAGACATTATAACAGGTGATTACTCTAAACAACTGATTCCAAAGGTTTGCAAGGCCATCAACTAGAAGATGGAGGGGAAACTGCAATGTAGGGTCCTGTTCCACCAAGACAATCTGCCAGCTCGTAAGAATCACATTGCAATGGCTGCCATTGATGCTGCAGGGTCCGAATTGGGTGGCCACCCCCCCTATTCACCGGACTTGGCCCATAAATACTTATTTTTCTTTAACCCCTTCAGGTCCAACGTCTAGTCAGGCTCAACCGCCCTAGCGCTAGTAGCAGACCAGATGGGGAGCCACTTTAACATAAGAACATTAACATCGTTCAACGTTCAATGTAAACCATTTTGGAATTTAAAATAAAATGACAATTAATTTAAACATTTATTACCAGACTGTTTGAATTGCAGAAGAAAATGGACTGTAATGGGTTAATAAGCTTAAGGAACGCATTTGTGGGAAGACTTTTGCATCTGATGATGATGTCATATCTCTTCTGTACAGAGCTGTTTTGAGGACCAATCCCTGGACTTTTTCCTAAACGGAATCAGGAGGTTGAAGTGTATATGGAGACTATATTAAAGAATAAATTCCGTTTAAACTTACATTTTTCTGCTATTTATGGTCAGGACACAACTTTTGATTCCAAACTCATATACCCATCAATAAAGAACCTCTATGTCACTGTTACCCACACATGTAAAAGACTTCAATGATAAGCAAATCTGAATTTTAATACCATTCATAGGGATCAATGATTTCATGTCAACCTTCTGTCATCACACTGTAATTCCTCTGATCCTTAGTCAATATTCATGGCTGTGAGCAGTTACATTATTAATAATCAGACCGTCTATATATTCAGTTCTGAATGTAGCAAATATAGAATGGATTATAAGAATGTTATATCATTTTCTACATCGCTTATATTTTATTACTCAATTGACACTGCAGATACTGTATGTTGCCTTTTGTACAGTAACGAAAAAGTGTGATTTCAGTTAAAGTGGGTTATTCAATATGGCATTCCGACTGTCGTAACGTCCCGGTAGTCAGAATTCCAGGCCATTTTCATTCCTCTCGACTGTAACTCGACAGTCAGAAACACGTCCAGATCTGTTTTATCAGAAACTGCCTCCAATGGTGTCGAAAACAGCAGCATTGAATAAGCGAAGGCCACTATTTCCACAGGCGGAAAAAGCGGCCAGGATTGAATACCTCTCTAAGTCATTTCTAATTTTGGGCCTTATTCTAGTTTACTCTTTAGGATGCGCGTTTGTTTGGAAATGACTGAACGCAACGCACGTTGGACCTTCAAAGAACACACGCCTACATGTCGTCCGTATCCGTCCGGACGGACTTTCAAAGAAGAGGGCGTGTCTTCGGACTGCATCCACACGTCCATGTGCGGTCAGAACACAAAGATTCAGCACGGTCCTACTGCGTCCGAATGGACGGGAATCTGACCGTTCGCACCGAGTTGGTGTTTTTGCTCCCACCTCACAAATCTATTCGGAAATCATGCTTCACCCATATTACACACTTATCCAATTATGGTACCTACTAAACGTATATATTATTTATATGTGTAATCAATTACTTCCTAATTGACACTTAAACACATTACTTCCTATTGAGATTAACCCTTACATCATGTTAAGTTTTATTAGTTCATTGTTGCACCTTTACCTGTCTTAGTGGTTCCAATTGAACCTGTGGAATGTGTTTAATTAATCACTGGATTGTATTGTGCTCAGCTGCGAGTGTTTAAGGTGCGGGCGTACTAATTGGGCGATCCGAATGCCTAGCGCATGAACCATTGCCTTCCGAGAAGTAAAAGCTGCTTGTTGTCACCGAAGATTTCTGCCGTGTTGGTTCACTTGCGCTCGGTGTCTGGTCCAAATGCACGCCTACCCCAGTTCATGCACTCCCACATCTTCACCCACTTTAAAACCGCGTCCTTATACACGCCCACATGACGCCCATATTACGCCCATCTTTCCCGAGAGTGTTCGGTGGACATTTGTAGACTGTATTGTTGAGAACAAGTGCGGAGACACAGCGTTGCACATGCGCATTGCGTTGCTTACGCATGCGCAGTTAGCTAAAAGTCGCCGTCCGAAAGAATTCAGAATGGACCACCTCAACCAGAATAAGGCCCTTTGTCTTCCAAAAAAAACACATACTTTACATTGAATTACCAGCAAAATGAACCAAATGGGTTATTCCATGGAACAGAACATATTTGTCAGGGTTTTTTTTACAGATGAAATTCCATCCTATCATTTTAATGTCTCAGTCTGTGAGTTGGAACCTGTGCAAAATTATGCCCAATGCGTGCTGGTATCTTGGCATCACACACACAAACAAAAAGCAATTATCAAGATGTTCTCTGTTGCCGGCTTGGCATTTTACTATCTTATTTTCAGGATTAAACAGCAAACATTTTGTTGTGCTGCATTCAACAAGAGACGAGGCAGTGCGTAAGCGAGCCGTGGTCTGTAAACTGTGGAGCGAGAGGAAATCATTGTGGGTGGAGGGAGGGCAGAGGAAGTGCTGTAGTCAGCTTGATGATATTTGTGTAATCAAAGAGGGAGGACTTTATCATCGCCCATTATTAATATTCATTTTACACCAGCAATAAATGCCAAGTTTTATAATACAGTTATGCGGGGAAATTGAATGGAGTGAAATTGCGCAGGTCACGGAGAGGAGCAAGAGCCATTAACTGCTGGATTTTAACTAATTCTCTGACTAATAATTCATCAACGATTCGCAGCTAGCTCTCTCCAGTAATAAAATGAGAACTGTTGTAATTAAAGTTAAACCATAAACAGTTATTATTATTTTCTTTCTAATCCATTAATCATACATTAATTATCCATACATGAGAACAAGTCATATTCTTGGCTGTTTCGCACCTCGATGACCATTTCACATCATTGGTATGAGTCGCTACACTTATTTCTTTATATTTCTTTATAACATATTTTTATTTTTACATGCAAAATATAAAAAAAAAAAAAAACTAAAGGTGCCCATACACGTTACAGTTATTGTATACAATATTGTATACAATATCGCATCTCATTGCATCTTGGGTTTGCAATGAGATGAGATCTAAAGATGGGGCAGGCCTATTCCTTGCTGGCGATCCGCCAGTGGCCTGCCTCACCATCTGACTGAGACGCGCGTGCGTCTCATGCGCACGCGCGTCTCAATCTCCGTCGGCGGCCCGGGGGAAGCGCTGGAAGCGGGACGCGCGCGCCTCTCGTGCGCGCGCGTCCCCTTCTCGCTATGCAGATGGCGCTGGCGGGGGATGGCGGCTGGCGTCGCCATCGCCATCCCCTGCCAAGATGGGACCTGCCCCATCTGTAGTACAGCACATACTAAGATGCGATGAGACACAAAACCAAGATGCGATGAGATGCGATGAGATGCGATATTGTATACAATATTGCATACAATAATTGTAACGTGTATGGGCACCTTAAGGTGCCCTCAGTCTCCACTAAAATATTCTTTAGTGATTTAACTCATGATTATTGTCATCCAACTCTAGAAAGATAAATTCTTAACATATTAATTTGCCTTTCTTAATTATGGGGCATACACATAGCCCCATTTCTAACTGACCAGCTTGTTTAGAAATGAAGCGCAAATCGCCGTGTGTCTATGCTCCATAGCGATAGCGATGCACGGCCCGTTAGTCGATAACGCCGGGCTAGATATTATCGCCCGCGTTCACTTTTTTGACCACCTGATTTCAGTCAAACTCCGGCCACATTGTGTTGGTGTGGGTTTATATGTGTAAATATTGGTGAGCTGTTTGTGCTGGGTTCTGTCACATAGCGTTCTATCTCCGAGCAGCTCCATTGCCTACGACGTTTCTGCCATCTGCCATCGTCCCTATGTGACTGTTCATTCATGTATTTTTCAAAGTCACCGTGATTTCTTGTGGCACTTGTCTAGGCACATCTCATGACATGTGGATGCCGGGACCTGGTGATTTGTTGCATTGTCCTCTGTTCACTGGGGAAAAAAATGGTTAATCTAATTGAAATAAAGTCAGATCTACTATTCCAGCACCCCAAGGTCCTTCTCTATGTGTACGAATGATGCATGTAGAGGCCTCTGTCTAGCAGCAAAGTGTTTCTGGAAATTACATAACATTTATGGTATAGGTACAACGAGAGAGTTATAATTTTTTGTTTTATTGTGCTATTAGTTTTATAATTTACTTTAGTATAGAACTGTACAGTACTTGAAGTTAAGATCAGGCTATCATGAGTCTAAATTGTTCTCCTGTCATTTCAGAACCTTTTTCCACAGCTGAAAAGGAATTTAAGTAACTACTGAATGGATTCAGCATACGTGAACGGTGGATGGGATATCGGCGGTCAGAAGACTGACAATGGCATCCTAATCCTTACAAGGGCAAGGGTAGTCTACTTATCCTCTCCCCCTATCCCCTTAACTCTACTCCTCCCCCAACAAACCTTTGCCCACCTAGTGCCTAACCCCCCCGCCCCAACCCTAGCCTAACACTGGGACACCCAAGAATACTTAAGATTGGATTTACAGCTGACAGGATTATGGTACAGCACCCACTCTGATTATTCGATTCCAGTGCTGATGTTTTGGCTGTCTTTTAGGATTTTGGTGCCAAGATTTGGACCACTGGCATCCTGATTGTCAGCATTGTAACCGCATTGCCAAGAAAGACTGATAACCAAAGCAATTATACAACATGATCAGTGGAAATCGGAAGAGGGGACATTTCCCTTCATGCCACCACAATAATAGCCCCAATAACATGTACTGTAGTACATAATAAAGGACAGTGGAAAATATTATTTCAGCAGCTACTAAGACAGACAATGTTACAGTAATTCTACTAGTCTACAATGCTAGCGTTTACACAATGGACATGCTGATGGGCTAAGATGCTGGTTACTGAAGAACAGAAGGAATGTTATATGTCTATCATGGATTACACCCTAAAGGGTAGATGTTCTAAAGCTTCAAAAAAAGCCATGTGATCTGTTGCCCACAACAACCAATCAGATTCAGTATTTTGGTATTTTTTAGAAAGTAATAGAGAAATGACAGCTACAGTCTACTGTGATTGGTCGCTGCTGTATGTTATGTTAAGCAGGAATTAAAACATTGTTGGGAGGGTTTTTAATATACTGTAAGCCTGTCAAGTGATTTAGGGGCGTGACAACGTATCGGCTAAACAGTCCCTAACTGCCATGTTGCAGGCTGTGTTTGATAAATGACAACTAGGAGCTGATTGGCTGGTCATTTCTGATGGCAGCCATGCAAATATCAGATGATATGAAATATATACTATTTACAAAATATTTGAAAAGTCCCTGTGCTGTAATAATATAATGAGACAAGACTAATATTGTATTAATTAAAGGTAAATAGATATGTATTTTCTTAAAATATCAGGTTTCTTTAACAAGATATATAATGAAGACTATATACACTCTAATGTATCAATATGGCATCATATACACATACATTAAACTTCTAATACACTGTATAAGTGGATCAGATGAAAAATCTCATCAAATAAAAAATACAAATTAAAATGTTCTGGCAAAGTACTTTTTTATAAATGATATTCCCATTTAAGCCATCTCTGGCGTGATTTGCTACTTCTCCTGTGGTGGAGATTGTATCTGCATATGTTACCTCTCCTGGATCAGAGTGGATGTGCCGCTGCGTTTCAGCAAACCTCCTCAGATGGCGTATGCGGCTGAGGGATGGCTGCCTCTTGAATACTCACCGGAGATGTGATGGTAAGTATGTGCGTTCTTTACTCTGCACTGACTGGTGGCAGATAGTCCACAAGCAAACTGGGTCCTGGCTGTAGTCCATGTGCTCCTCAGGAGGGACTTGACCATGACAGTACGTAACAGTCGGAGGTTCTACGGGATTATACGATTTACCTGAAACTACTGTAGTGTTTAAAATGGCTCTGAAGAAGGCTGTATACAGTGGAGGGGTGAGGTGATTAATATAAATCAATAGACCAGGTTGGGCTGGAGCCAGCAATTATGATTATGTTGTACTTGTAATACAGAGAATAGACCCCGCCCATAAATTATATGGATAGTACAGTAGAAACCATTTAACAGTTCTGTCACCATAATAAAGCTTTGGTCCATGTGCTTATATACAGGTCACAGTTCAAGGTGACATTTAATAACTGTAATAATATATTGTACTGGTGGGTGCATTATTTGTTTCTTATAACACATACATTTGATGACTTACTTCTTATTTGACTTTATACCATACCTACCAACATTATAATAATGGAATTGGGACAGTTTGCAAGCCTTCGGGAACGGGGCTTGGCGTATACTTGCTGCTGTGGGAGCATGTCCAGCGGCTCTAATATATTTCCCTAATCTGTGTTTTACATACTGTAGATATTATTGCGTCAACCCTGAAATACAGAAAGGAAAATTATCATTATTGCATTAGACAACCAAATTCACCCTATGTGACAATAGCTGAGAAATTGAAGGTTAATACAAAGTAGCAGAAAATAGAAATAAATGAAAGAAAGAGTCATACAGTCTGTTGTCTTCCGGGTGCTCGGGTACGGCACCTCGCGGACTGGGTAGACAAATTACTGGGTGGGGCTGGGAAAGACCCAGCAGTCATGGTGCATGGGGGCACAAATGACCAAGTTAGTGGAAGGTGGGTTAAAAATGATTTCAGGTCTGGATTGGATTCATCCTAGGGTTCTAATAGAATTAAGAGAGGATTTAGCAAGCCCTCTGTATTTTTGTGAAATCAGAATAGCAGGGGTAGTACCATTATTCAAAAAAGGAAAAATGGATAACCCAGCAATCTATATACCTATGAGCTTAACATCAAAAGTGGGTAAATTATTCAAGGGAATTTTAAGGGATGGTTTCCAAAAACTTTTAGAGCTGCACAGTATAATCAGAAAAAAAGCCTGTGCCAAACAAATTTAATAAGCTTTTATGAGGAAGTTAGCAACAATCTAGACAATGGAAACGCTGTAGTCATGGTCTTCCTGGATTTACTAAGGCTTTTGATACTGTGTCACATAAGAGGTTAATAAATAAATTGGTAGAACTGGGTCTTGGGGTAAAAATTTGTAGATGGGTAGGAAACTGGCTTTGGAATAGAGAACAGAGTGTGGTTGTAAACGGTGCAGTTTCTAAAACGATGCCGGTAGTAAGTGGAGTGACAAAGGTTTTAGTGCTAGGGCCTCTTTAATTTATCATATTCATTAACGATATTGGGGTGTGTATACTCAGTACTGTCTCAATCTTTGCTGATGACACAAAACCGAGCAGGGTAATTAGACAGACATGAATGTAACTACGCTTTAGAGTGATCTAAATAATCTAGATGAGTGGGCAAAAAACTGGAAAATGAGGTTCAATGGGGATAAATGCAATCTTGGGAGAAATAACCAGTGTGCTAGTTATATCCTAAATGGAGTGGCATTGGGTAATCAGAACTGGAAAAGGATCTAGGAGTCCAAATAGACAACAAACTACAAATGAAAACATGATAGAACTGGAAAAGTCCAAGAAAGAGCAACAAAGCTAATAAAAGGGTTGGAGAAATTGAATAATGAAGACAGACTGGACAATTTTGGATTGTTTGCTATAGAAAAGAGACTTTTAAGGGGAGACCATTTACAAATATATCGGGGGCCAATATAATGAACTGTCAGGCACCCTCGAGGAAGGACTATAAGACAGGAGTTTAGACCTGAGGAGAGAAGATTTTGTACCCTAAAAGAAAAATACTTTTTTTACGGACAGGGCAGTAAAATTGTGGAACTCTCTTCCTGGAGATGTGGTGTGATCAGAGACAATACATTCATTTAAAATAAGGTTGGACAATCATCTATTGGGCAGAAACATCCAGGGGTACAAATCACAATCATAATCTGTATATAATTAAATCAGATTTAATTTATATAAGGGATGTAGCAAATAGATTATGCACTTTAACAGTGAATGTTGAACTTGATGGACTCACGTCTTTATTCAGCCTCAACTACTATGTAACTATGTAACTATTGTTAAGACTACCGCAGTTCATCACACACACATGTGCCAAAGTGCAATTACTATTCTGGAATTCACAGTAGAACTATTTGTACTGCTAAGCTGGCCCGGTACAGGGATATTCAGCTTCTATACATTCGCAACTGCCATTGTTTTTTTATGGCTCCCAAAGTTTTTTTTGTTTTCGTCAATGTCATGCTTTAATAAAACATTGCTTACTCAAGGTCACGCAGCTGCTTTAATGGGGATTATGCTTTAAATCACAGTAGATAATTAAATGGGATAGGAGAAATAATAGCAGAGGGCTTTGTGTGAGAGACAGAGGAGTAAAGACAATATAAAAAGGCAGTTGCTGGTAAGTGAGACGGATGAGGTTAATGAAGGACAGTCGTCTTCTACCCATATGTCAGAACACACAAGCCCACACGTATGTGTTCTACTAAGTGAAAGCGATGCACAAAATATGTTTCCCTGTAAATGCCTGGCATTCCTTATTTCTATAAGGCTTTCCATTCTGTTCATCACACATCATTGACTTGAATAATGTAAAAGTGGAGTTTTCTCATCTTGCACAAATCTCAACAGTATTGATTGTTTTATTTGTGACATTGGTGACCTACATAAAAGTTAACATAGAGGATCCTCCACTTGCCTTGTAGCCCTAGTATGCATCTACAGAAACAAGCCCTCTGTTAGGGGACCATAGCAGTTTCTGACTATTATTTATTGTATCAGAACCTGATTGGTTGCTATGGGAAACATCACCTCTTTTCACTTACGTAGATATATCAGAGAAAACCGAAGGACAACATCTATCTTCTCCAAAAGGACAGCAATTAACATACAACTATGAATGAACTAACTTTAAAGCTGTGTATGCACTATATTATATAATTAACGAACAATATCGTTAATTATATCATTGGAACTCCTAGCCAAATGATATAGGGGTACTTCAAACCTAGTCACTGCTCTGCAAAACTGAGATCAGATATCTGCCACTCATCAGAGTTACCTAATTACTGTCTATCTAATAACCCACACCCAGTTTTCTCACCCACTTAATTTTTTAATTATTCCTTTGAACAGCACTACTGTACTGGAGATATGGCTCCTAAACCCTGTCCCAAACCAATCCACTCTGAATGCTCTCATTCCCCCCCCCTGGTTCCAGACCACCCTCCCTCCCTTGAACCTACAATGCAACCACCTGATCCACAACTTATCTGCCTCATCCCTTTCTTTCTCCTGTACACTCTGGAAACACAGATCCATTTACAACAAGCTGCCATCTACCCATTATCTCTTCATCTCCCAGTCTCTTAACCTTCTCACCATCACCAAAGCCTGGCTCTCCTCCATTAACTCCACCTCCCCTCCTGCTCTCTCCGATGGGGGCATTTCCTTCATTTAGTCTGTCAAGCTTGATGAAGCCAAAGGTAACAGAGTGGGAATCCTACTCTCCCCAAATTGCACCATCTGCATTATCCCACTGTAGCCCTTCCTCACTTTCTCCACCTTTGAGGTCCACTTTATCTCGACAACTTAGTTGCCTGGCTTCCCCATTTCCTCTCCTCTGACCTCCCCTGTATCATCCTTTGCATTTTTAACATACCTATAGTAACCCAGCATCCACTAATCTACTCACACCCTCCTCCCCTTTTGGCCTTTCTCACTGGACCTCCACCACCTCTACCATCTCAGCCACTGCCTTGACCTTGTCTTCACCCACCGCTGTGATCCAACCGCTTTCTACATCTATACTTTCCCCATCTCTGACCATCATCTCTTTTACCCTTTCTTTGACTCCTCTTTTCCAACGCCCTGACCCACCCTCACCAGACCATTAGCCTCTAGTACTGTTCTGACCTGATTCTCTTACATCACAAACCACTCCTTATCGGTGTCTGCCTCTGCCTCCACCTCATCTCCTTCCATTATACCTCTTGGTTTCCCTCAGGGTTCAGTCCTAAGCCCCATTCTCTACTCTTTGTACACCTCTTCCCTTGGTGTGCACCTCTATGATGAAGACACACAACTGTAGCTCTCCTCTCCTCACCTCTTTCTTATCTTGGTTATCCAGCTGCCTCCAAAGCATTTCTTCCTGGATGTCTGAGCTTTCTCTGGTTCTCCATATGGACAAATCCAAAATCATTCTCCTTTCCCGATCTAGAGTCTCCACACCCCCCCCCCCCCCCCCCAATATATCTCTATCAGTTATAATCCCTCTGCCAGGGCTGCCGTCAGAAATTGTGGGTCCCGAGACTGACTAAATAGGCAGCCCCCCCCCACCACATACACACACACAGACCTATTGTTACACAGAATATTCTCAACAGATATTTTGTCCATGCCCTGCTAGTTGACACCTCACAGACGGCACCATCAATTTGATTTTTAACAAAAAAAAGTAAAAGACCATATATATTTTTAAGATACGCTGTAAACCCTTAATGCCCATTACATATTGTCACACACCATAATGCCCATTACATACTATACAACACACTGTAATGCCCATTACATATTATACAACACACCTTAATGCCCATTACATATATTGCAACAGTGCCAGGGACGTGCGGTGAGGTAAATAGCGAAGGAGTTCCTGACAAGTACCAGAGCCAGATTTGCACACATTATATGAGCCATGGGGTACATGCCGGCATTATACCCATGTGCAGCAGTATATACTGCTGGAGATTCAATGAGTTTTGATAAGAGATGTGCAGAAAAGGTAGCCAGGTGAGGCACTGCCTCACCTGCCATAGACTTTTCACTCCAGAGTTTTGACTATAAAACTGATTAGAATAATAAAAAATAGGAATTTGTTTATATATTCTTTGTATTTTTTTTACATACTTTATGAATAAAAAACTCCAGGATATATACGTTAGTATGACAGGAAAGGCTGTGCCTCACCTGCCTCACCCCACCGCACGCCACTGCAACACACTGTAATGCCCATGACATATTATACAACACACCGTTATGCCCATTACATATTATACAACACACCGTAATGCCCATTACATATTATACAACACACAGTAATGCCCATTACATACTATATAACACACCGTAATGCCCATTACATACTATATAACACACCGTAATGCCCATTACATATTATACAACACACCGTAATGCCCATTACATATAACCCCACACACTGCAATGCCCATTTCATATAATGCCGCCCATCGTTATGCCCATTACATATTATACAGCACACTGCAATGCCCATTACATATTATACAGCACATCGTTATGCCCATTACATATTATACAACACACAGTAATGCCCATTACATATTATACAGCACACCGCAATGCCCATTACATACTATATAACACACCATAATGCCCATTACATATTATACAACACACCGTAATGCCCATTACATATAACCCCACACACTGCAATGCCCATTTCATATAATGCCGCACATCGTTATGCCCATTACATATTATACAGCACACCGTAATGCCCATTACATATTATACAGCACACCGTTATGCCCATTACATATTATACAACACACCATTATGCCCATTAAATATTATACAGCACACCGCAATGCCCATTACATACTATAGAACACACCGTAATGCCCGTTACATATAACTCCGCACACCGTAATGACTATTACATATAATACCACATAACTTCCGCTTACTTACATGCTCGTTACCAGGAGTTACATTCTTGTTACCAGGAGTTTCTTGCTCAATATCAGTAGTTACATGCTTGTTGCCAGGGGTTACATGCACTTTGCATGGGGTTTCATGCTGGTTGCCAGTGGTGTCATACTTGTTGCCATGGGGGGGATTTATTGCTCGTTGCCAGAGGGGAATAAATACTTTTTGCCAGTTGGCGGGGGCGAGCACTGCACCCCAGCGCTCCTGGAATCCGCACTTTCAGGTAGTGCTGGGCTCCTTGAACTCCGTCATACGCATCTTTAGCATCTGACTGTCTCTGTATCCTGTGAAGGGGGAGCGGGCAGCAGGGAACCAGGCCGGCACTGTAACTTGAGAGGGGGGCAGCGTGCAGCTGGCATCGGAGGATGGGCATCTGTCCCTTGAGTGGGGCCCCTTGGCCACGTCTGTGAAGGGAGGAGGCGCAGCGTGAAGGAAGCCGAGTAATGGGAGGGGGGCAGTGGCCAGCGGGTGACCCGCAGCCACAGTGTACAAAATGCAGCAGCTACAGTGGGTGTTGTGAGGCACTCCCCCCCCCCCCCACTATCTTCAGAGTGGCAGGGCCTGGGACAAGTGTCCCCATAGCACCCTCTTAATGGTGGCCCTGCCCTCTGCAGTCAGCCATTGACCATCACCTCTTCTCTACCATGTTCATTTCATGCACAAATCCATTTTTTTTCCTGTGCTGCCCCACTTCACGACACAAGATTCCTCACGGCACTGAAAACCCCCCTGTTCTTCCATATAATCTAGTCTCAAGGCCGCACTCCCTACCTCTTGCCTTACGCCTTGGCAATCCCTGAATCTTTAACTTCTTTCCATCTGCCCACCTTGCTTCGTCCTCATGTCACCTGTCTATATCCTTATCCCTCTAGATCAGAGGTTCCCAATCTTTTTTGATTCAGGGCACCCTAGAGAATCAGAATTTTTTTCACGGCACCCCTAGGTCCAAAAAAAATGAATTCAATTGGGTTTATATGCGATTCTTAGCGGCAGTTATGTGGTAAAGGGCAGGATTTGCTTCTGTTTGTACACATTCTATGATTGGCAGCCACCAGCACTGGTCTTGCTCATAAATAATTAACCATTAATAATTTGAGTTGGTCCTGGACCACCAAGCCGCGGCACCCCTGCATGTGTCCCGAGGCACCCCAGGGAGCCACGGCACACAGTTTGGGAACCACTGCTCTAGATTGTAAGCTCTTTGGAGCAGGGCCCGCTTTCCATCTGTTCTCACAGCCCTCTTCTCTAACACTTAAATTACATTTCTCTCCTACTTTTTAGGTATTACAAAGTGCAGTGGAATAATGGTCGTTTATAGAAATAAACGATAATAGGTCAGTTTCATTAATGCAAAAAAAAAAAGTAATTTTGTACTTGGGACAAACAATGCTGCTGTGCAAGGGAATCATTTACAATTATATTGTTTCTCTGCAGGGTTGATACTGGCTGCTTTTGCATGCAGCCCACAGGTATTAGACAGTATTATTTTTACAATGCAATTTAGATTTCAGTTTGAATGCCCCTCAGCTAAATATAAATCTCTCTGGAAAGGTTACATCTGCCCCATCTGCAATGTGATTTTGCTCATTTGCATGCTTTTTCGCTTTGCTAACAAACCCCAATCAGATCCATTAAGTGCTATTTGTAGGTTTCTGATCTCTTTTCTGCTAACTACCAATTCTATATGTTAGATAAATAGAAGCTGTCCTACTATGGTAGATAAACATTGCAGCACCTTCTGTAAAGGAAGCGAACTGTCACATAAACCTGTCCCTTCTGCTGCTTTGGGAACTCTCTCCTCCCGACAAATCCTCCTAGAGAAATACACCGCTGTATCTGTATATTTCTGTGGGTTGGCAAAGCTTTTAAATGGCTGTATCTCTATAGTCTATGTCTGGCGTCTAGCGTAACGCCGAGTGCAGCGCTGAACAGATCTGGATAATGAGAGTTGCTACAGTAGCAGCGCATGAAATTAAAATACAGAAATATAGAAACAACCTGATTCGTTGCAAATTTAGGGCTAGAATTGTTGTTTTTTTATTTTGTAGACATTTGGTTACAAGAATGATTAAAAAGCCGAATGAGGAAAAGAATTAATGGCCCAGGAGGTCTAACTTGCAAATTAAGAATTAATTGTTTTATATATAAAAAAATAAAATATCAGAATCAAAGGGGAAATTAAATGCAAGCTCCGGAGTCATTAGGCTGGGGACTCATTCAGACCCGCTCGCTAAGCTGCTTGTCACTCACCATCGAAGGATTTCTGTAGCCTCCGCTCTGTCTGTACTTACTTGACAGATGCCTGAATTGGGTGCGGGCGCTGACGCTATGTGATGTCAGCTGCCCGCCCCGAGGATGCGTGGGCACACTTGCGTTCGCAGGGGTACGCCCAGTGTTTCCATAGGTGCGCCCACCAAGGGTGGTCCGCTGTATCTGCCCCATGCCTGCCTCCTGCCCACCCAGCCCATTGCGAAAGCTTCTGCGAATGTGAAACTTGCCAAATGCGTTCAATGCCAGGCTTTGCCCATGTGTAGATTCATATATGCGCAAGAGCAATCGCCGGGGTAGCAAATTCGCTCTGAATCACCCCCTTAGGGTGTTATTGCTGCAATATATTTGTGAATGCACCACGCACCTGTATTACTACACGCTAGACGTCGCGGTGCCAGCTGAAGACAATGTTAGTATACCCAGGGCAGCCGAGGGGGGGGGGGGGGAGCAGGTACTAATTACCGGGGCCCAGCATTCCTCTCGGCTGCCCTAACTATACTCACTATACCTGTGGACACCTGATTATTCATATCTGCTGTTTTATGACTTTGAGCAGGAGCGATTTCAAATATGTCTCTTTATTTAAGGAGAGACTGTGGGGCCGATTCAAACCCTTTCGGACCGGCTGCGAATTCACAGCTTGTACAATTATTGAGAGGACAGTGAATCCGCACGTTACGCTGTGCACACGAGTGCAGCGAATGAAGGCCAGCTTTTGCTCGCTGTTCACAGGGTGATTGACACCCTGCGGGCGTTTGGGAACCTGCCGCCAGTGTTTTCTGGGTGTTACCGTCGGGAGGGAGGAGCACTGATGTCATCAGCCGTCTCCTTCTCCCACAACCTTTCAGTTCTGGCTCACTCAGCGCTGCGAGCAGGGGGAAATCATTAGATGGTGAATCATTTCCCTTCTGTGTGCGCAGTTACGTATCTGTTCACAGCCGTGCGCAGGGGTGGGGAAATGCTGGGTGTGCATTCGGCGGCTACCAGCTCGCTGTGCTCTGAACACTCGCAGGCCAGCGTGCAGGTCTGAATCAGGCCCTTTATAGTGATGATGCTGACATAGAGAAATCATTCATTTATATTCCTCACTCAACTTTACAGGTTGTATCATTTTTTTTTTTTGGTACGGGCTAACAAAATGCCAGTGTCCAGGAGTAACAACGGAGCGCTGAAAACATGAAGGTGTAGCTGTCAGGTCCCTCTCTGTAAATAGATCAGTGAAGAGAACAGTACGTGGAAGCACAAACACATCTCCGCCGATACGCTGAAAAGCCCACGGTTGCCACGGTAACAGATTAAACCTTTCTCTAGAGAGGTCCGGAATGAGTTTTACTTCCCCGACTTTGATGGCGTGGGGGTGGGCTTATTGTGAAGTAATCCCCCCCCCCCTTCTTCTCGTCCTCCTATTTACTTACTGCATTGCCTGGAGATGTTTATGCAGGCTTATAGTTTCAGAGCATGGTAAAATGAGGGCCACTTTAAAATGGCAGCTGGTCAGATAAACAGAAAGCAGAGCAAACACGCAGACAAATCCCATTCTCTTTCCCTAATATAAATGGGAACCAAATAGAAACAGAAATCACTTAGCAAGGTGACACAGAGAAGCGGTGGAGATAAACAGGCGACTTCAGTCAGGAGAGATCTCCCACCTTCACCATTATAAGTAAACAGTCATCACCACCAGCGGTGCCTCGTGTTAAATAGGTGCGTGATTGAGATTTTAAGTCTTCCCCACATGCTGCAAAGGATCATTTACCTTTGGAATTGGGCCACATATAACTAGTGGAATAAAGAAGTCTGATTAACAAAATGGGTAGAGTGTATTACAAACCATGAAAAAGACCTAACACAGTTTTGTCTCAATGAGCTTCTATTACAGATGTCTATTTGGGGGAATTTATAAAAAAAATTAAAAGATATTTGTTTCATACTGTACTTGCCTACTTTTGAAAACTATTTTCAGGGAGATTATAGTTGGTAGTAGAATTTTGTGCAGCGCCCCATTCAGGGGGCATGTCATGCTCCATCCAAAGGGTGTGTCTAGTGCAATATGTGGAGAGATTGTGAAAAGAGATTGTGAACGTGGCACCTAGAATCGTTGGGGTGTACTGCTACATCTGAGAGGAATCTTTTTTTAAATGACATATCCAAATATAGATGAGCCCCAAAGCAGTTAGTAAGAGCTACTATACTTGGTAAAGTGCTGGGTAATGTTGCAATGTAAATGTATCTATCTCTCATTCCTATTTTCCCCAACAATGTAACAGTGTAATCTGGGATAAGTGAAATGAGTGAGATTGGTAGACTAATGAGGGAGAGAGGGAGATTGCTGCTATTTCAGGGAATCTCCTGCAAAATGCAGGAGGGGAGGTAACTATGATGTAACAGTGTAATGTGGGCTAGGTGACATGGAGGAGATTACTAGATTAATGCGGGAGAGAGGGAGATTGCTGCTATGTCAGGGAGTCTCCTGCAGAATGCAGGAGGGGAGGTAACTATGATGTAACAGTGTAATGTGGGCTAGGTGACATGAGGGAGATTGCTAGACTAATGAGGGAGAGAGGGAGATTGCTGCTATGTCAGGGAGTCTCCTGCAGAATGCAGGAGGGGAGGTAACTATGGTGTAACAGTGTAATATGGGCTAGGTGACATGAGGGAGATTGCTAGACTAACGAGGGTGAGAGGGAGATTACTGCTATGCCAGGGAATCTCCTGCAGAATGCAGGAGGGGAGGCAACTGATTTGTGTGGACCCATTTGTTTTGGTTTTCTATTTTTTGAAAGAAACATTTTTATTAAACGGATCGCGAACAGCATATAAATCATACAGTTACCAATAATACAAAGTACATGCAGCATATACTGTAGCTGAAATTGTGTTTTAGTAGATCATATCCAAAGGATGATTTTTTCAATTTTTAATGCAAGAAAGAGCAAGAAGATTTTTTCATAGATGACGGCATGGCTAGATTAAAACATTTATTGATTAAAACTTATTAACTATTGACTGTCTTATGTAAAATGGGAATAACCATTTCTAGCATTCCATACAACTTACATGCAGAAATGTATCATAAAATCGTATATAAAGAATGGTTTAGGTTTACAATCAGTCATATAAAGGCACAGTAAAATTACCACCTGGTCGGTGCTCACAGTCCCCAGACCTGTATCTCCTGCCTAAATGGCTCAGTATCCAATAAATATTGATCATTTGCTGAGTTCGTCTTTCACTGCTGAGCGAAGTATAATGAGGTAACAGGGCAAAGTGAAAATGAGAGTACAAGTGGTCAAACTTTTAAGCAAACTGTGCAGTATAATTAATTCAAGCATGTAGGCAAACTGTATGCACCGTGTTAAGAGTTTTCTGTGCCACTGTGCCATTTACCACCTCTCTTGGCCCAGATACTGCTGCTGGTATAAATCTTACTGTACTTACGATACTGTAGCAAGAGCACATGATGCACCTTCCAGGATACCAATGAGTTGAGATGTGTACAGGTCTTCTTTTTAAATATTGGATTATATTGGGATGAAAACCCATCAGGGCCCTGGTCAGCATTGAATTGGTATACTATAGAAGTTCCTAAACTCAAATATCACTTCAGGGTCCTACAGTAGTTAAGGCAACCAAGTTTGTGAGAGTATAAGTTATATGTCATCTTTGATGCTTGTTTGTGCCATCATGATGGACATTTCTGGTACAAGAAACAAAATATCTTCAGTGGCTTTCTTACTGATCATAGAGAATTTGGCTTTTGGAAACCCCTTATGTTACCCGTAAGGGCTTCCAAGAGAATACTGTCAGATTAGAAGAACTGTCTTCTAAATATAATTGCCTTGCTTTTATATCTGCAACAGTAGATGGGGTGTTGCAGTAGGGAGTCATCTAAGCACCACTTTCCCATTACACATTATCAATAGACATCTAATAGGATGTATAGTCCTAAGTGACCAGTCCATGTAAATGGGGTAATTCCAGCACCTGCGATCTGGGAAGAAGTAGACCAGACATATGTAGTGTCAATATTAGAGTAATGTTTATATGGGGCTGCAAAATGAGTGTAGTCCTTGGTCTGTGCGTGTCTGAGATTCAAATGGAGAAATTTTGTAAACCTGGACAAAAACAGCTGATCCCCATACGAACGGGCACAAACGGGATCAGCCATATCTGACACGAAAATATGAATGAAAAATACGACAAATTTGAAATGCTTTCATATTCTTCTCATTCACGTTCTCCTGGTTTTAGAAATTCAAGGTCCAAGAAAAGTTAGCAATTTCTAAAAGCACCTTGCTCAAGGGCCAGTCCTGGTTCCCAAAATATGGGGGACGAAATGACATGGGGTCCCCTGTATTTTTAAAAGAACCAGCTTCGGGTCAAAACAGCCAGCAGGGTAATGCCACAGCTGGGGGAAACTATTTATATTAGTTCCCCTGGTCAGGGCAGGCAGGGTCCCTGGGGAAGTGGGGACCCCCCAATAAAGAGGGCCCCCCTCCAGGATACCCCCTGCCCGGCCTGAAGCAGAGGGCTGTCCCCAATGCCCCAGGGCAGTGGGCACGGGCTGACTGCAGTGTTAAAAATAGAATAAACTATTCTACATTGTTGTGGAACTAGAAGTCCCAGCAAGTTTGCACTGCCTGCTGGGACTTGGAGAACCACAAGGAGGAATGTATAATTAATTTTGATGATGAACATCATTTTCTCCACATTTTGTGGGAGCAACCTCCAATGCCGATCGCTGATAAAAACTCCTCAGCTCCACTGAAAACTCTTTCGGAGTACACACTAGAGGGGTGGACAACTTAGGTAATATATAGCCAGCTTGTGCAAGGGCCATCAGTTTGCCACTTTTTCCTGCTAGTATAGATACTGACTGTCTGACTGTCTGACATGTATATTTGGATACTGTCACCAATATAATCATCTACCATTCTTTTGATGGTGGCAGCATCATATACAGTAAAGGAAAACATGTCAGTAATTGTAGGCAGCTCTTTCAGTACAAGTCCAGATGTTCAAACTTGCTCCTGACTGCCCTACATCATCGCCAGCAGGTCTGCTGTGAATATTTTGTTTCATCCTTGCAGCTCCTGTTGTGGGAGAAAATGAAGGAGAAGCTGTTGACATGTCACAGTCCATGTCTAGCTGCCGATTTTGTAACCAGAAGGTTGTGCACCACTGCAGACTTGTGTCCACTGGAAAGAGTGATAAAACATAGGCTTTAAACCTAGGATCGTACATGGTGGCCAAAATTCAGTGATCTGATTTCAACATATTAACCGCCCTTGAATCCTGGCAGCGAATGAAGGGCTCCAGCCACAAATACCACATACTTAGAGGAATCACTCCATTTTTAGCTCCTCCTTCAATTTCTCCAGCTGCTTTTGCGAGAGCCTGATGAGGGGGGTGACAAGACTCAAGCTGGCAGAGTCTGGACTGACTTTACGTGAGGCAAGTTCAAAGGGTTGGAGAACCTTGCACAACTTAAAAATCATTCTCCACTGCGCTTCAGTCTTTTGCATCCCCCCTCCTTTGCCTATGTCACAGGTGGCTGTGTAGGCTTGAATGCTCCTCTATCCTCTGAAGCATATAAAGGATTGAATTTCACCTTGTTACTACCTCTTGCTTCAGTTGATGACAGGCAAGTTCAGGAGTGTTTTCTAGTGCTCCAGTATTTGACACGCAGTCAATAGTGGTCAGAAAATGTTGAGGACCACCGCCAGCATCTCCTACATGACCTTGTCAAGTTAAATATAATTCTGCACCACCAAATAAATTGTGTGAGCAAAAAATGTGACTTGCTGGAATCTTCCAAGTAATGATTGCACAATATTTGTGGTTGTCAGATATAACGAATCCCCAGGAGAGTCTAAGTGGGATAAGACATTGTGCGAATATGTTTCTCTAAGAGGTTCTCAGTGGTGTACCTCTTATGGAAACTAGTGATACATACACTAAGCAACTATCGACCAGTGGGCCTTACATCAGTAGTAGGGAAATTGATGGAAACACTCTTAAAACAAAGAGTTGTAGAATATCTCAAAACCAGCAATTTACAGGATCCAAAACAGCATGGGTTTACTGGGGGAAGATCATGTCAAACAAATCTTATTGACTTTTTTGACTGGGTGACTAAAGTAATAGATCAAGGTGGGGCTGTAGATGTAGCTTATCTAGACTTTAGTAAAGCTTTTGACACTGTCCCACATCGCAGACTGTTAAATAAACTTGAAAGCTTGGGATTGGATTCTAAGATAGTTGAATGGATAAGAGCGTGGTTGCAGGACAGAAAACAGAGAGTTGTAGTAAACGGAGTACAGTCAAAGGAGGGAAAGGTTACAAGTGGAGTACCCCAGGGATCTGTACTTGGACCGGTGCTTTTTAATATCTTTATTGGTGATATTGCAAATGGAATTG
Source organism: Crinia signifera (assembly GCF_055691185.1). NCBI lineage: Eukaryota > Metazoa > Chordata > Amphibia > Anura > Myobatrachidae > Crinia > Crinia signifera. The sequence goes on along the minus strand of NC_139228.1, from coordinate 79,370,077 downwards.
AGGGTAAAATGTGCCTTTTTGCAGATGACACAAAGGTATGCAACAGGGTAGACACACCAGGAGGGGTAAAACAAATGATTGAGGATCTAGGCAGATTAGAGAAATGGTCAAGAGAATGGCAACTACAGTTTAATGCCAAAAAATGCAAAATCATGCACTTGGGTCTCAGAAATCCAAACACTCAATATAGTATAAATGGCACTACAATGGAAACTACAGAGGAAGAGAGGGATCTAGGTGTCACTATTTCAGGGGACTTAAAAGCAGGCAGGCAATGTAACAAAGCAATGAAGAAGGCAAGTCAGATGCTTGGTTGCATAGGGAGAGGTATCAGCAGTAGAAAGAAAGAAGTAATAATGCCACTGTATAGGTCATTGGTACGACCTCACCTAGAGTATTGTGTTCAGTTCTGGAGGCCATATCTCCAGAAGGATATAAATACATTAGAGACTGTACAAAGAAGAGCAACTAAAATGGTGCATGACCTACATCACAAAACGTACCAGGAAAGACTAAAAGATCTTAATATGTATACTTTAGAGCAGAGAAGGGAAAGGGGGGACATGATAGAAACTTTCAAATATATCAAGGGCTTTAACAAGATACAGGTGGGAGACATTCTTCACAGGAAGAGGAGCAACAGAACATGAGGACATGCACTGAAACTAGAGGGAGGAAGATTCAGGGTAAATGTGAGGAAGAATTTTTTCACAGAAAGAGTAGTAGATAAGTGGAATAGCCTCCCAACAGAGGTGGTAGACGCAAATACAGTAGTACAATTTAAACATGCTTGGGATAAGCATATTGATATCCTTACATAAAAATAAGGATCAAATATGGTTTGAGGTAACATGTTTAAAAAAAGGGGCAGACTAGATGGGCCAAGTGGTTCTTATCTGCCGTCAAATTCTATGTTTCTATGTTTCTATATTTCTATGTTTCATACAGTTGGAGCCCCTCTCAACTTTGTTCCTTAGGTCGTGGCTCACCATGGCTCACCATGGCTATCCTATTGTTCTCAGCAGCAATACAATGCATAGAACAATACAGTAGGGGATTGGCAAAGTAATCCTATTACTCACTTAATCCTATTAAAGTTCTAGATTAAGAGGTCTTCATCTGTAGCATAGCCTGCCTAGGAATGAGTTGTCATTTCTGAGATACTGCGAATGGTGCCTCTGCTGTTGTTGCTGCGTAAGGCAAAATATCTACCCATTGTGCTGTCACAGTCATGTCGTCTTCAGTTTGCCCTGTTCCACTTGTCCATATGTCTGTGGTTAAGAGGACAGTGGGTACAATGGCTTTTTTGTTAACACTAAGGACAGACTAAGTGCACTTTCCTTAGTGTCCCTGTACAGTCTGGGAATTGGATTCCTTGTGCAGTGGAATATAGATGGGATTTGGTACCAGACACACAGTACATCCATCAGCTGTCTAAATCCAACTGCACCAATGGCAGATACAGGACGCATATCTAACACCAGCATAGTTGCTATGGTCTTACAGTAATCCGCTTTGCAGCAGGGGGATTTCTCTAACACTTCGGGCGGTATTCAATGAGGCAGAATCGCCAAGTTTTATGGCGATTCTGTGTTTTTTTCGTGTGTGCCGGCGTTTTTTTGAGCTGAAAAAGCGAATCACCCTATTCAACGACCTCTATTCGCCGATGACGACCGGTGAATGAAGCACCAATCGCCAAATGTTATTCTCTACAAATCGCCGGTTTTTGTCTATAGGAATTTTCATGGGGATTCGCCGGTAGTCGACGGGAATCACCATGAATCGCCAAAAGTGTATTCAATGAGAAGTTGGCGATTCTTATTTCTTGTTTCATATCGCCGTTCCTCACCGAGTGTCCCTCGTCATCTTTTTATGGTGAACTTTGTTATGAACCTGTGAAATAATTGTTTTTAAGTGTTTAATTTCACTCTGCAAGTGTAATCTAATATTATTTGCTGCCCTTGTGTGATTTGATGGTTGTAGAAGTGCTATACAAATATATATTTAATTTTTTCCGGTATTTTTTTTTTCTCCCACAAAGCACTGTTCTTACCCATGGTGCACCTCACTTACCCATGATTCTCCTCCCCACCTCACTCCTTCGTTTGGCCTTTGAGGAGATTACACAGCTTTTGCAGTCTGCTGTATTGGAATCGTTTTTTCAGGGTAATTTGCATTTTTCTTGCATTTCACTGCAATTTCTTACAGTACTGAAGCTGTTTAGGGAAACGCCGGATTGGCTGAGAATCGCCGTTGGGGGCGGCGATTCTCAGCCACGTTGAATAGGGTGACACAGCTAGTCCCGGCGACTCCCGACGAATCCCTACGCGTGGCGAATCGACGTCAAAAAAACGGCGAATGGCTGGCGAATCTGAAATCAGAATCGCCGTGACCAACGATTCACGTCATTGAATACCGCCCTTCATCTTCATGTTTAGGTAAAGTAGTAGAAGTGGTCTTCCAACTTCCTCTCTGGGATGATGGTCAACTCCCAGCAGCAACAGCAGCAGTGGCAGCAGTGTGCTTAGCACTCAAGGATCCTCCAGAGAGGAGAGGAGTCAGTCATGCTACTTATATGACCTGCAGGACTACTTCCAATCCTGATCGAGGAGGAAATTGACGATGAAGGAGTTGGTGGTGTGGATTGTAGATGCTTGGATATGACAGGAAGAAGGATTTAGGTGTCACTGGACTGTTTATGCTCTTAGCCAAAGTATCTGAGCTTGACAATTACTTATAATGAATATGCTGCAGGTGACTTATAAGGGAGGATGTTTCAAAGTGGTTAGTGTCCTTACCCCTACTTATCATGGTTTTACAAAGACTACATGTGGCAAGACCTTTTTTGTGCAGATTTGGATAGATTTTCATAGAAATAATTCTAGAATGAAGGGTTGGATTTTATGGTCAATGTGTTTTTTCATCCCACGGCCAATAAATGTCTCCACCGGAGCTTGAGTCAAACAAACCACATCACCATCAGATGCCTCTTCAACTTTCTCCTTAGTGGCAGCTACACCAATATCCTCCTCAACCTGGTGTACTTCTAAAGTGGAATCCTCAATCTCAATGTCAGCAACTGGACTGGGGGTGCTTCTCCCAACACTTGTAGAGGGCGTGCAAATGGTGGAAGGAGCCTCCTCTTCCCGCACAGTGTTGGGAAGGTCAGGCCTAGACATCGCAACACACTTGGGGGGTCATTCTTATCTCAATAGTCCCCCGAATGTTCAAATGGGGGACCGTTTTTTAGTGTCTGCGCATTTTTGCAATGTGCAGATGCTGGGTGTGAGTGGGCTTGGCAAACTGCATGTTTGCCATCCTGCTCGCACCTAGCAATGCATGTTGGGGTGCGTGGGGGGCAGAACCCATGGGAACATCCAGCATTTCATGGGCATTCCCTTGAAAATGCTGGGCATTTCCATGCAAATGGCTCGATGGTGTGGGAGGTGGGCAGCTGATGTCAGCAGATTGGTACACTCTCAAAGATATGATTCACGGTATCTCAGTGCACTATGAACTGCCCGCCTGCTTCCTGCACATGGCGCTTGCAAATGTCAGCTGCCTGCCTGCTTCCCGCACAGGGCGCTCGCAAATGTAAAACACCATAGAGGTGTCACCGTTATGTGAAGGGGTAGCCTCAAATGCAGCATGAACCCAATGAGTCCCTTAAAATTCAACAGCATAACCCAAACCGCCTTATACAAAGAAGTTTTCTTACATAATCTTTAATTGAATAAATGACTTCCAAACCCTTGTTGACCACTGCATTGAATGTCAAATCTTTTTTTTCCTTCTCTTTGTAGACCTATTTGTTAATCCAGTGAGTGAAGAAAAATTTTTTAAAGAAAGTTTGCGACAGATGTGAAATATAACCAATAATAACCTTTACTCCTCTTCACCGAAAACCTGTCACAAACAGCCAAGTACTTGTGTTGACACACAGTCCCCGATCTCCTCCGATGTGTGTCACAGCTTGGAACACAGTACAAGGACTATTATACAGCTAGAATGGTAGAGAGACCATTTATTTTAGAACTTGTGCTGATATCATATACTTCAAAGCACATCATTGTACAGTACTTTAGGGAGGTCCCAGAAGTCCTAAGCATTCCAACTGTGACACATAGAGGAGGATGGAGAGAATAGCTCTGGAAATCTGAAGAACTTGCCTTGTACTGATATCTAAGCCTAATGCAGCACATTATTACTTATATAACTGTTATGGTGTCATTCCAGCCTAGCCACCCTTTAATCACCTGCTAGATAAGTCTTCACCTAGAGCAGCCACCTTTCTCCGGTGGATTAATTCCACCTGGAAATCAGATGCCTCCTGGTCTTTATGGTGGACAAGGAGATTATTGGAGGCTGGGCAAGGGCATAGAAGTTACTGGAGTAGATAGAAAAACATAAAGGAAGGACTAGACAACCCCTATACATACAATAAGTGAGTGTAAGCTGGAGTGCACCACCATGTGAGACTGGAAAAGGGCGACTGCAACAGATAGAACCATTTAGCAACACAGTACTGGATATGTAGTGCATGAATACTGGATAGTACACCGCAATGGCTAAGGTGTTTGCGATCAGGTCGCTGGTATTGTCTCTTTGCCAGTTCAGGCGGACAGTAGACAGGACCGGATTGTAAAGCCGCACCAGTTCAGGCAAACAGGCAGCCAGGGTCAGACTGCAGAGCTGCACCGGTTCAAGCAAATAAATGGACAGGACCAGATAGTACAGTCAGGCAAAAAGCCTGGACTGTGTAAGTAGGCTATTTTAGACTAGAGATGTACAGTTACTGTAGGTTTCCAAGTGAGCCCAAACCACCAAACTTCTAGTTTCTGAGTACTTCGGAGTCAAGGCTCTGTATTTCCTGCCTGGCTTGGAATTGAAAATGATGCAAAATGTCATCCTCCTGGCAACTGAGCCTGTGTGTTTTGGATTCTATAAAAGTCCCTTCCTTTTGGTTTGGGCATCATTTAATACCGAACTTCATAGGGAGATGTTATGGGCTAGGTGGCATTATAATTAGAGATGAGCGGGTTCGGATCCTAGAGATCCGAACCCCCACGGACTTACCTGATCCGAGGCCGGATCCCGGGAGTTCGATGGTCGCCGCAATTTTTCTGAGTTTAAAACGAGGCCTGACGTCATCTTCCCGCTGTCGGATTCTCGCGAGACCTGGGGATATATAGTTCCCGGCGGTCGGCGCCATTTTCAAACAGGCTGGTGATTTCAGACAGCATGGATGTGTCCGTGGTGTCTGCTGAGCTGAGCTGCTGGGGAAACATGCTGGGGGGATGAAATGTTGGGGGGGGGATGATTTATGCATAGGGGGCTGCTGCTAGTGCTACAGAGGGGGCCACATTATTTTAATTAAGCAAAAAAAAAAAATTGAAATGACTGCTGCCAGTGCACAGTATAAGTCCAGGGTGGCTGCATGTGTGCTGCATCAGTCCAGGGTGCCCGCATGTGTGCTGCATAAGTTCAGGGTGCCCACATTTGTACTGTATCCATCCAGGGGTGCCCACATGTGTGCTGTATTTGTCCAGGGGTGCCCACATTTGTGCTGTATCGGTCCAGGGGTGCCCGCATGTGTACTGTATCCATCCAGGGGTGCCCACATGTGTGCTGTATTTGTCAGTGACGTGCGGTGAGGTTAAGGGATGGTGAGGCACTAGCTTGGTGGAGCTAGCACGGACAAGCTCTGTGGGCAGCGCTGGGTCCACGTTGCTTCTGCGCTGACAGGCAAGTGTGGGAGCAGCCGCCTGCATAAGCAACAGAGACCGGCAGAGCAGCTCCTACCCAGACCCAGCGCTCCCCACAGACCCTGTTGGTACTGGCTCCACCAAGCCACAACGGAGTATGCCCATTGTTCTACCACCCCTGCTGATGGGGGGGCACTGTGCTGTTGGTGGGGGATGGATAGATGGGGGCTCTGGGCTGGGGATGGATGGTTATATAGGGCAGGCACTGGGCTAGGGAAGGGGTATGGCTGCTTAGGGGGGTACTGGGCTGGGGACAGGGATGGCTGATTAGATAGTGGAGTACTGGGCTAGGGAAGGGGTATGGCTGCTTAGGGGGGTACTGGGCTGGGGACAGGGATGGCTGATTAGATAGTGGGGTACTGGGCTATGGAAGGAGGATGGCTGCTTAGGGGGGTACTGGGCTGGGGATGGGGATGACTTGTTAGATAGGGGACACTGGGTTAGGGAAGGGGGCCACTGGGCAAGTAAAGGGGATTGCTGGTAAGATAGGGAGGACACTGGGCTGGGGACGGGGTGGCTGGTTAAGGGGGCACTGGGCTAGGGAAGGACTGACCTGGTGATTGCAGTTCTGCTGAGCAGTGCTGGCATCACACGAGGGGGGAGCCGTCAAGTCCCGCTGATCTCCTCATAAGAAATGGAGCCTGGGCTGGGGCCAGGCGGCAGCCACCAAGTCAGTTCCCCCGCTGGTCTCATCTGGAGGCTCTAGAGCGGAGGTCAGCGCCGGGGGAGAGGGGGAGCCGCTGCAGTCACATTTAGCTGCTGGTCAGTTCTGGAGCTGGGACCAGTGCGGGGGGAGCAGCGGCAATAAACTGGAGACTCTGGAGCGCCGGGGAGAGAGAGGGAGCCGCTTGTGTCACATTCAGTGCTCGGGACAGCGCTGGACTGTAGCAAGCAATTTATTCCCCCCCGCTGGTCTTAAGTTCAGCGCGGGGCTTGGGCTAGCGCTGTGGGAGAGGGGGATCCGTCAATCTCCCACTAGTCTCTTGATTAGCGCCGGGGCTGGGGCTTTAGGGGGGGGGGGAGGGGGAGACAACGACACCTATTGCAGTGCCTTAGTGACAGTCAGGGACATGCTTTCTGTTTCTGGCTATATAAAAGCACGCCCCTGTCACTGATGCAGCGCCACTGTGCCCAATCACATCTGCCTCAGTGACAGGGGCGTGCTTTCATATAGCCAGAAACAGAAAGCATGTCCCTGACTGTCACTGAGGCATCGCTATAGGTGCCGCCTGTAATGCTTTTTCTAATGGGCATTGACAGCAGCTAGTTATCCCCGCCCCCTACCCGCCCCATAGTTCAGAACTTTAACATTGACACCCGGAGGCACCGCTCTTGGTGCCTCTGTAACCAATTATAATAGTCATTTTACCACTTTTTTTTCTAATATAAAGCATATGCTTATGACACATATGTGTCATAAGTATTTTCTTTGTATGATTTTATTAATCATTAATGACAGGGGAGGCTCTGCCTCCCCTGCCTCCCCTGACTGCACGTCCCTGGTATTTGTCCAGAGGTGCCCACATGTGTGCTGTATCAGTCAAGGGGTGCCCGCATATGTACTGTATCCATCCAGGGGTGCCCACATGTGTGTTGTATTTGTCCAGGGGTGCCCACATGTGTGCCGTATAATTCTATGGGTGCCCCCTTGTGTCCTGTATCAGTCCAGGGGTGCCCGCATGTGTGCCATATAATTCCATGGGTGCCCCCATGTGTCCTGTATCAGTCCTGGGGTGCCCGCATATGTGCCGTATAATTCCAGGGGTGCCCCATGTGTCCCATAACAGACCAGGGAAGCTGCCCTTTTTTTAATGAAAATAAAAATAAGGTGTTTTTTTTTTTTGTTTACTGCAAGGGCTGTTAAATGCGCTGTAGTCCAGGGGTAAGCCAAGAGTGCTGTATAATTCATGGGGTGTTGCTAAGTAAGGTGTGCTGCTCTTTTTTATAATTAAAAGAATACAAATTTTTATTTTTACTGCAGGAATTTGTCTGCTGTATAATTCCATGCCTTCCATGTGTGCCGTATCAGTCCAGGGGTGCCGCCATCTGTGCCGTATAATTCCATGTGTGCTGTATCAGGTCAGGGGTGCCACCATCTGTGCCGTATAATTCCTGGGGTAAGCAAGTCTGCCGTATAATTTATGGGGTGCTGCCAAGTGTGCCGTATCAGTCCAGGGGTGATGCTAAGTGTGCCATATCAGTCAAGGGGCGAGCCAAGTCTCCCAAATAATTCCTGGGGTGAGCCAAGTCTGCCGTATAATTCATGGGGTGCTGCCAAGTGTGCTGTATTAGTCCAGGGGTGATGCTAAGCGTGCCATATCAGTCCAGGGGTGATGCTAGGTGTGCCGTATCAGACTAGGGGGGATGCTAAGTGTGCCATATCAGTCCAGGGGTGATGCTAAATGTGCCGTATCAGTCCAGGGGTGATGCTACCTGTGCCATATCAGTCCAGGGGTGATGCTACCTGTGCCACATCAGTCCAGGGGTGATGCTAAGCGTGCCATATCAGTCCAGGGGTGATGCTAGGTGTGCAGTATCAGCCTAGAGGGGATGCTAAGTGTGCCATATCAGTCTAGTGTTTGTGCCGCACACTTGTGTGGCTTATCATAGTTATCCAGCTACCTCGGTGCAACCTTTTGCCCTAAAAAAGGTGTGAGCTGTTCAGTATAGACTGGAAATGAGTGGAAATGAATGTTATTGAGGTTAATATAGCGTAGGAGCAAAAAATAAAAACCAAAATTCTGCGATTTTAGCAGTTTTTATGCTTTTTTAACAAAAAATCAGAACCCAAAACCCAAAAAATCCAAACACAAAACACTTAGGAGGTGTTTTGCCAAAACCCATTAGAACCCAAAACCTCAAAGTACTCAGAACCCAAAACCCGAAAAGTGGCCGGTGCACATCCCTAATTATAATATGAACTTCTATGACTGTGATTAAGGGCACCTGTGTATGTGATTAAGAGCTGTGTCACACAGTCAGCGTCAGCAGTGAGATAGAGCTACCGGCTTCATTACTGTCTGTAACTGTGTCAGTGTCTGTTATTATAATCAGTGAAGGATTGTAAGCTTGAGAGCCCTCCTACCTTTTGACTATCTGTAAATACCCTGTTATATCACTGTCTCATTTTGTAAAGTGCAACGGAATATGCTGCGCTATATAAGAAACTGTTAATAAATAAAATAAATGTGGGATGCTGTGTAATGGGTTTTTGCTACTATGTCAGTGTCATAATAATCATTATAATCATCATTATGATTAGTGAGTAAGGGCTGTAGGCTGCAGCACTGTCTGTGATTGTGTCAAAAATGTGTGTAATTAGTGAAGGGCTGTGGGCAGCAGTATAAGAGTTGTGAGCTACAATGTCAGTGACAACGAAGTTAGTTAAATTATCATTATACAAAAGAGTTGTTGTGCAGGCACTGCCCAGTGAGAAATTATGTTCATTAAATCCTACCATTACTAAATCTGCTGTGAGTCAATATGGTTCAGACAACAAAAGAGAAAGAGCAGCAACCCAGTACTAGTGCAGTGGTGGCTGCCAGTCAGTGATAGTACTACAAGCATCTGTTAAACCTGACACCTGAAATCGAACTATATCACAATGTTAAAGAAAAGAGGTAGAGGTGTAACCTCTAAAACAGACAAAGCAGTGCCCAAAACGAGAAGAACATTAAGGCTGACATATATGTATGTTATGTGTTTTATGTTTAAAATAAAAAGAGTGTGACATCTATCCTGCTAGGAGAGGGAGTCAGCCACAAAAGCAATATGAATGGCTCTTAATTAACTGATTTATACTTGCAGGGGAGGAGAGGTGCCCCCTTGAGAGCAGGAGCCCGGCGGCAGTTGACTCCATTGCCTCCATGAGTTACACCTCTGTACCTTCTTCCTGTTACATTATTTACAGAAGGTTAATTTATGTTATTTATCAATATCTGAAGAAAAATAAATCATGTAAATTAATAACAAGATGTCCTGTATGATCTGCAAGTTTGGACAAATGTACAATCTCCACCACCAACATCCTCATCATCAACCTCCACATTAATGATCAGAGGTTTTCCTTCTAAACAATTGCTTTGTGGAGGTCCAAAGAAACCAAGCACTTCAGCAACAAAAGTAGCAGTCCCTGTCCCAGAAGTGCTTGGTTTGTAAAATTGTATATGGCCTTTTTCACATTTTCACAATTGGCTGTATTTTTTGTGGGTACATTGGGGAAAATCGTATTTTGCATAGACAAACATTTTTAATTATTACTTTAATACATTAAAAACACAGTTTTAAACCAGAAAAAAATACTATATTAAGACAAAAGCCAAAGATTCTTGAAAAGGGTTGTAGAGCAATGTTTATAGTCAAGGATTCTTAAAAAGGATAGAAGAGCAATGTTAATATCCAATAATTCCTGACAAGGGTTGAAAAAAGCCAATAAATTGTATAACTCCACATCAGCCTAACCCTATCTTAAATTTCTGGAATAAAATAATTACATTAATCAATCAGTCCTTTACTTGACTTCCACTACATGTACTATATACCTCTGTTTTTGATTAATGAAAATGTTCTCAGTTTCTATTGGTTCTTATAGTTTAATAAACTACCATCCTGTTTGTCACTTCTGTGTGGCAAGTACTGTATTCATAAATTTGTTATAGTCTTTTGAACTGTTGTGTTTTCATATTTTTGCTAGGCTATATCATCTAGCCAGCCAATCCATGGCTTATATTGTTGAACAATATTGTTCACCAAATATTAGGTGGTCAAATTTGACTGGATAAAAATGTTGTTTACAGTAGGTTAATAATAGACATGAAGGATCAAGTTAGAATATTTTTGCTTTTTTGGGGAATTTAGAACTACTGGCCCCTATACACAAATTAATTTTATACCAAAGTACTCTGTAGATCATTATTTTGCGGGGTGATTAGACTGATTCATCTATTAGTTCAAAAGAAATAATTAGATTACTAAGACATGAGGCACAAAATGGTTGCCTTCTCTTGACTATATGCAGCATCTACAAAATGGCAGTTTATACAGTATGAAGGAGACTGGTCCACTTTAAGAATAAATGAATTAAAAATTTTGAGGAAACTAATTAAATTCTGAGCTGTTAAATTATCGTGCAACATTTTAGATTTCCCAAAACATGAAATCAAAGAGACCAGAAAAGACAAATATAGCAAAACTAGACATGACAGAAAACACGCTCAATTAATTAGTTGCATTAATTTACATGGACATTATGAAACGGTCTGGACATATTTTTTGAAAGTGTCTGTTTCAGCAGCTACCAAAATAACTCTGGTAAAAATAAATCATTAGTGACTGCAAAACGGGCAGGGTATTTAATATACAGTAACCCTCTGTCTTTTTCTTTCCTCACATGTCAAGAATTTTTTTTATTTTATTTTTTTTAAAAGCACAGCCCTCTGTGCCACTGTCACTGTGGATCAAAACAATTCCTAAACAGAGCTTGACTTAAATATTTCAGCTTTACTGCTAATTCTTTCAGAGAAAAGAACAGCCGTGAAATTACTGCTTTGCCCTCAAGATTTATTTTTTTTGAAAATCAATATCCCATTTTGGTCTTCATTCATTGCAAGTTCTGCTCGTTTACCAGGAGACTGTGGAAAACACATGAGGGAAAAAAATTATATTCCTGCAACAATTTGTGCGACTTTTTCTTCAGAGGTCACCTCCTTAGGGTGTAAGAATTTTTTTTACTTAAGAACAGCAAATCCCTATGGGCAACTTATCATCCTTATGAAGAACATCCCAAATTAATCAAAACGCTTTTGTGTTATTTACACTTAGGCCGGTATTAATGGATTTTGTTTATTACGGTGAACTAACCAAGCTGGTTTTATGCTGCAGTTCAATATTATTAGTATTTTTTTTAGGATTTTGATGTGTATTACCAGTTACTGTTAACAAGATATCATGTCACAATTATCATCATCATCAACCTTCATCATCATCACGTTTCAGTATTGCTCATTCATTTTATAATTCTTCTATCCTGAACCTCCATTAATGTTTCTGTGGTAAGAGGAGAATACGGTTTTATAGTAAGTCGGTAGGGAAATTCGGCATTACCCTCTGTTATCCTTATGTACTGTATTAAATAACACATAGAGGTACATTTACTAAGATGGGCATTCTTTTTCAGATAGGGTATTGCTATGGGCAACCAACCAGAACCTACTTCTTCTTTATTTAGCTCCTTCCAGAAGATAAGAGATAGAATCTGATTGGTTGCCCATAGCAACATCCCATCTGAAATAGATCTCCCATCTTAGTAAATTTACTAGAAGAAATAGACAGGGATTCTTTAAAGAACATTAGGATTTTGTGACACTGTAGATGGTATCCTGGAGAGAGTATATTTACTGAAGTGCATGTTAATGGAAGTGGAGGTGTATCCCGTTGCAACCAATCAGTTTCTAGCTAGTATATTTTAGAAGATGCTAGTTAAATCATAAGCAGAATATGATTGGTTGCTATGTGCAACATCTCCAGTTCTATTAGCCAGAACTAAATATTACCCAAGGTGCCACATTTAACCACTTCGGTGGTGTGCCTGGAACATTTCTGGGCTCAGCTGTACTGACGCAGTGGACTGTCTCAAAACATTTCCGGGCATACCACAATACAGTATGTAGGTGAACGCCAGCGGTGCCTCCAGCACTGGTGCGCACCTACATGCTGTCCACCTCCCCCCTCACCTATCCAGTCTCGGCCCCTTCAGGCACTCCCAGCCGCCATCAAGCACCACTCCCCTGGAGGATCGGTGCCTCTCGGGAGTACACGGGCGTTCGGGCGCCTGAACAAATTAGCGCACAAACACCCAAGCGCAATCCTCGACACTGCCGTTGCTGCCGGGCACCCACCCCCCCCCCCCCACCCTGAGTGGCCCCGAACTGCTGTTGCGGCTTCTCTGGATGCAACACTACCTTCAGGAGGTAGTGGCTGCAGCTTGATTGGTGAGTTTTCCTGGGACAGGACAAACCTGCCATGATTGTCCTGTCCCAGGAAAACCCTCCACTCAAGGGGTTAAAATCTACTAAAACATATTTATAAATTACCTCCTCTTCCTCTCCTCTCCTATTTGCTTTAGTAGACTTGTCGCAGTACAAATGTGGATCAAGTCGATGAGTGTGAAAAGGGTAGAACCATATATTTTGTATTCGTCAGATACCTAATTGCCTAAAGGTGTCCCATATGTGGCACAAATCCAGTTTTGTACCAGTATTATCTGTAGCATGTAAACAGTGAGAGAACTAAAACATCCTAAATTGCTGCAGTAAAATGTATTCATCAAAAAATGTGCAACTGCATCAGCAATTATACCAGGATGGGCCAGGTCATCCTAACTGTCCTTATTTTGTTAGAACAGTTCCAGTAGCAGCTCCAGAGGTGGGGCTGAGGAATGAACACAAGGAGCGAGGGTATTTTACACATAACCACTGTTTTCACCGCCCTTCTGGATTTCAAACTCCAATATTTTTGGAAAAATGTTTATCTATTTTTTTTTATTAACAAAATTCAAAATGAATAAACAGAAGATAAATCTAAAACAAGTCAGTATTTCGTTTGACCACTCTTTGCCTTCAAAACAGAATCAATTCTCCTGGGTGCATGCACACAGTTTTTGAATGAACTTGGCAGGGAGGTTAGTCCAAACATGTGTTAACTATCCACAACTGTGAATGTAGGCTTGCTCAAATCCTGCCTCTTTATGTAATCCCAGACAGACTCAATAGTGTTGAGATCAGGGCTATCATCACTTCCATGACACTTCATTCTTCCTTATGCTGACGATAATTCTTAATGACATTGGTTGTATGTTTTGGGTGATTGTCCTGTAGCAGAAAAAAGTCAATCAGATGCCTCCCAGATGGTATTGCAAAATAGATAATTAAGTACTTGACTATTTATCAGCATTGGGGACACCATTTTTTCTAGCCAAATCACCAACTTCTTTTCCTGAAATGTAGCCTCAAACTTGCAAAGATTCTCCACTATACTTCGCTGTTATCATTGACTGTTCTCCAGGACTTTGGCAAACAAACTACCTTATGGTACAGCCAAATATTTCATATTTGGACTCATCAATCCACAGCACCTGCTGAAATGTTATTGCACCCCAGTTCCTATGTTTTTGGGTATAGTTGAGTCAATTGGACTATTTCACATCACATTTATGGCTTTTTGGTTACAATTCTTCAATGAAGACCACTTTTGGCTTTTCCAAACAGTAGATGGGTATAACTGGCTCCCACTGGGATCTTCTGATTTCAAAGGTATGTAAGCATGATGCACTTAGTTTCCTTGGCTGACTATTGCATATTTGGTCCTCGATGCTCCCCATTTCCTTGTGTTTCTTCAAAAGAGCTTGAACACCACATGTTAAAACCCCAGTCGGATTTGAAGTCTTTTCTGATGCAGTATAGCGTCCCTTTGTCTTGTTGCTGTGCTCAGTCTTGCCATTGTGTTTGACCTGTGACATTAAACTGCAGTCCACATCCTCACCTCTGTAGCAAAGTTTGGCTGTTCATTACCCAGTTGAAAACATCCTACACAGCTGTTTCTGTTTCAATTAATTACTATCTTTCAACCTGCACATGAAAATGATGATTAGTTAATCATATACCAGACTATAATCCTACAAAATCCCTGAATCTGTCCCTGATATTCCCAAAAATACCCCAATCATGAGCTGTGCATGTGCCGCAACCCAATATCGATGGCACCCAAAATGACCACCACTGGAGCGGACACCAAACCATTGTGACAAAACCCTCCCCCCCCCCCACTGCATATCACAATCCCCAAATCCTGATCGTACTTACCAGCACCCAGGTCCCCGCACAGTTTTCTCCGGGATCGGGAATTTGTAGAGAGTCCTGTGGTTACACCAGGTAAAGATGGCGTTATTATCATAGTGCTCACTGCATTTTTTGTTTACATTTCTTTATGTGACCAGATCTCATTTCCCGTTATACAGTAAGTAGGATATATGTGATCTGCTTACTGAGAAAATGCTAATTAAATGGCATGAAGCAGCTCCAAAATGCTTTCATGCATTCAGGTGATACTAAAATAATGTTAAAATGGTGTGAAAACATGTTAATAAATGCGGCAAAAATGAGATGAGACTATATCATTTTTAAAAACAACAGGGATTGTGAACTGTGGAATGGGCACGTTCATTATATGACAGTAATGGACACGTTCATTATAGGAATGCTAAATGCTACTCCAGATGATCAGCGCATGTCATTTTTACAAACACATGACAGTTTGGAGATGATAGGTTGAAGCACCAGTTATCATTCATAACGAGTGACACTGTAAGAAGAATATCACTTGTTGTTAAATCTGCCCCTAATTATTTTGTTAATAAAATATTATGTTATCATTAACGGGAAGCGGTCATCTATTAGAATGAACTTAGGTCTACAGTCATTAGGTTGACCCCACTAGGTCGACTGGCAGGAAGGTCGACTTGACTTAAGGTCGACATGGGCCAAGGTCGACATGACTTAAGGTCGAATTTGCATAAAGGTCGACATGAGGAAGGTCGACTGGTCATAAGGTCAACATGGGTTTTTCACTGTTTTTTGAGCCAACATGTGCCGACAGGCGGTATTTCATGCCCTACCATCCACTAGGGCGTGGAGGAGGTTATTAAAGCTGTGGTGAGCGAAGCGAGCCACCGTGCCCGAAGCATGGTGAGCGAAGCGAGCGATGCGAGGGTCCGATTCCCATTGCCAACTGTGTCCATGTCGACTGTGTCGACATTCGGGTAAAAAAACAGTGAAAACCCCATGTCGATCTTATGACCAGTGGACCTTCCTCATGTCGACCTTTATGCAAATTCGACCTTAAGTCATGTCGACCTTGGCCCATGTCGACCTTAAGTCAGGTCGACCTTCCTGCCAGTCGACCTAGTGGGGTCGACCTAATGACTGTAGACCTAAGTGTGGTCTGACAGATGTAGCGATTCCTCATTAACAAGGCCACATCAAACATCAGAACTTTCTATAAGGTATATTACAATTTCCATGCACACTGCTTTTTCTAGGTAATTTGGCTAGGTCAGTAATGTTTAATGTCTTGTATATTTATCTCCTGTTCAACTGTTATGTTCTCAGTTTGGAGCACTGCCTTTGATAATGGCAGGAGAGACATTCAAAATGAGCATCAGTCTGTTCATCCAAGCACCTCCCCCACAAGCAGTGCACCAAACCTGTTTCCAAGACCAGCCATATATGTAGACACCTGCCTCTGGGCTCCAAGCCCTGAAGTGGCAGCTACATGTACATCCAGTGCCCTAACTAGACATTTCAGTGCTGTGTGCAAGATAGGGAATTGGTCAGCAGTACGACCGGTTTTCTGGTGCTGGGATACAACAGGACCAAGGGATTTAGGTGTTCCTGGACTGTTTACAGTCATATCCACAGTTTCTAAATTAAACAGTGACTTATGAATGAGCTTCAGGTGATGCATACTGTAAGTGAGGATGTCCCTAGGTGGCAAACATCGTTACCCCAGTTTTACATAAGCTACATATGGCAAGACAATCGTTGCCCAGATATAGATAAATATAATTCCAGAACAAAGAGTTGGATTTTTTGGTCTTTTGCCCAGGTATGGTGATGACCGTATGCATCCCATGGACCACAACTGTCTTGCCCGGTGCCTCATTTAAGCAAACTATATCACCATCAGCAGCATCCTCCTCGTCAACATCCTTCTCAGCGCCAGTTACACCAATATCCTCCTCCTGGTGTACTTCTACAGTGACACCTTCTATATCAATATCACAAACTGCACTGTTGGTACTCCTTACATCATATGCAGAGGGTGTGCAAATGGTGGAAGATGCCACCTCTTTCTGTTCAGTGATGGGAAGGTCAAGCTTTGTAACCACCAACACACTGGGACACTCCATGGGGATTTTTGATACCATGTTTCTAGAAGGCACAGTTGTTTTCTGTGTTTTTGATGACAGCTTAACTCTCTGACATTTTCTAGTCATCAACATGGACCAGAACTAAAGCGCACCCCACTGCCAGAATGTTTTCCGTTCCCCCCTAAACTATTATCTGCTCGTCGTCATGGGTCACCGCTGCACCACCTGTCCAGCTTGTTGTCGAAGGATTATTGGGTCACTGCAGCCAACGTCACTCTCACTATGAGTATCCTGCTCCAATCAGGTGCCTGGGGACTCTAAGGCTATCGCTAGAACAAGATAAGCTGATACCTTGTCCGCATCCTGTCCCATTGAAAATTTCCCTCCTAAAATGGCTGCAGCCTCATCTGGTATACTTGATGATTGTCTTCCGTGAGGCAGCAGCCATGTTGGGAGGAATATTTTCACAGACAAGTTATCAGCAGGTCCCAGACTAGAAATTGCCTCCACAGACCCCCAGCGCCTGATCGCTATCCAGCGCCTCAAAGTCCTTGCAGTGTCTGTGGGGGCTATTGTTACACCACTGCATATACCTCAACAAGCTGGCAAAGAAATTCAGCGGCTGAGGTGTCCTTTACATATAAATCTGATCACACTGCACAGCTCAATGTGTGACCAGGTTTCCACCACCCTTGCAATCTTACAGCTGATGTTGGGACAGTATGTGGAGCAGTCTAATTGCTGTGACGGGAAGCAGTGGCCTAATAGAGAACACAAGTCAGAGTTCATAACCATCATTCATTTTATTGTGTTCTTTATAATAGTTATGTTAGTATGGGACTAGCCAAAAACCTTACTACAGTTCCTCTGGTGCTGAAATATGGTTAAATAACAAATGCTTCATGTTTTGGTGGATTAAGAAAAACTCTAGCAACAATACCCAATACTGTAAGGATATAAAATATAAGGAACTGGATGCTAGATGTAGGCTATGAAGAGGATATTAATCCTATGGGGGTGTTTTGTTCCCACGCGCTTATCAATCTCTCTTATACAATGTTCCACTAAATCTGTACCAGAATAAACTGTAATGCTGGGAAACAAACACTGTAAAATAAAAAAATATATAAAATAGCCACATTTTTCCATAAAAGATATTTGACTAAATGAATATAGGACACTAGATAAAAGTCTGTCAAAATGATGTCTTCTGCAATGTACTTCCTTTTTAACTGTGACAGTTTTTACTTTCAGTTCGAGCTGTGACCATTTTTGGCCCAAAAAATCTCAACCCCACCCCAAGGCCCTACCTACCAAAACTTCACAACTACCTCTCTATAGCCCTCATTCTGATCCACTCATTCCCCTGCAGGTCCGATGGTTGTGCCCTGGGCATGCGAGCACCCTTGCCGATCTGCACTGTTTGCATGGCATTGGCACAGGGTTGGAGTGGGTGGGCGGCAGCAGTGGCGACGCTCCAACATGGAAACCCCAGGGTTTCATGGGCATTCCCATGCAAATGCTGGGCATTACCATGTAAATGGCAGAGTGACGTGGGGTGCCGGGGGCGGGTGACTGACATCACATGACATCCACAGCAGCGGGCACATGCGAGGGGATGTGTTTTGATAACACATCCCCTTGCATGGTTGCCAGAAGATACGGCGGTGATTCGGCGGTGCGGCAACAACTGCTTGGTAAGGTGCAAGCTTCGCAGCTTACCGAGCAGATCAGAATGAGTGCCTACTGTATATCCAGGAAGTTTGAAACGATCAGTGTCCCTGCAAAAATTGTTTTCACTTTCTGTTATGACATCACTGAGCACACAAAGGAGTCATTTGGTCCATCTACTGGCCTCTAGTTGTCACTGGCTGTACTTCATCTCATAGAGGTGAGGAGTAGTTAGCCTTTTATATATATATATATATATATATATATATATATATATATATATATATATATATATATATATATAGATTGTATTGTGTGTATTTTAGTATAACCTCTGCATTCACATGAAACGCTTTTTTCAGACCTGTCTTAACCAAAATCATGCAATAAAACAGTATATATCTAAATCTATATATCTCTTTTTTCTTTTTTAATTATAATGATTTTTTTTTCTTTTTTACACTGTAGGAAGCACCTGGGGTTTATAGACAATACAAGCACAGAGAGATGTTCATATCTCAGATTCCCAATAGAGATCTCCGAACGGTGGAAGGAAATCAATTTGGCACAGATTGCATGTCATTGTTTAACTGTCCGACAGCAGCTCCCATGTTTTACCAGCTTCGGTAACATAACTCAGTACAAACATACAGTAAAATAATACGGATCCATGCCTGCATACATTTAAGGTTTGACAGTGAAGCAATGGGCAATGACTGCATTCATTATAGTAGAAAAACTGACAGCACTTCTATTATATGGAATACTCACAGACATCCAATACTTTTCTATGTGTGTCTATAAAATGTATATTGTACGCATGGCCAAAAAATGAACTTTTGCGTCAAAGAAAGGATTGTTTCATTAAATAATACCAGTGAGTTTTATCAGGAAGACTGCAGTGACATTTTTATATGCTCAGAGATTTTGGTGTTGAATGGGAATGATGGAGTGGAGTGTTAAAAATAATTATTACCAAGTAATATGAAAGACAGACATAAAGCAGTATAAAATCCCGCTTGCTAAAATCATACATCCATTCAAAGTGAATGCGTATACCTTGCAACTTGTCATTGCTGCACAAATCAAGTAATGGGCGCGAGTCTGAGATATGACTTGGTTTCATGCAGCAGCGTAACTAGAGATACAGATCCCCCCTGCCAAAATAAAATGTGACACCCCAACCCCCAAACCCACCTCCACCCCCACCTCCACACAGAGACAGGTCAAGTACACAATAAACAGTAACAGCGCTGCTTTTATCTCTCCGGAAGGAGAGCACCCTGTTCTCTACAAGAAGCAGTGAGGAAGGGGGAGCGGCGGCCGGCCACGGTGGAAGAGGAGCTCTCTGGCTGTCTGTGTAAGGAAGCTCAGTGAACCGCCCCATGGGCAGTTCATGGGCCGCTTCACTGAGTGTCCTCACATAGACAGCCAGAGAGAGAAGTCTGCATATCTTATTGGCAGCTGCTGTAGACTCTTCACTCAGGACTTCTGGCGCGCCATCTGACAGCCTCTGTGAGCACCGTGACCCTGCGCCCCAGTGGCGCCTGCTCCCCCCCGCCACCATTAGGGCTGCGGAGCGTTAGTTGCACCACTGGTTTCATGAAATGTGTTGACTTTAAACATATGCACATACAGTAGCCAAGAAATGAGAAATTCAATTAAAAATGGCTATTCATGTTGCATGCGGTGAGGATACACAACTTTTCTACAAAATGCGACCTGGTGCCCAAAAATGAGTTCACTTTATTAACAGAATCTTATAGAAGGTTATTTAGTGGGCATACGAAAATTATTGGATGCTCTGAAAATGGCTGATTTGTGTATTTTTTTTTTCTAAAGTAAAAAAAAATATAAAACTATTAAAAAGCTAATTATTTTTGTTTAATTATAAAAAAAATGAACTAAAAAAAAAAGAAATAAGTTGACTTGTTAAGTCAATTTTTTTTTAAAAGCAAGTTCTTTTTGTTTAATTAAAAAAGAATGAAACAAAAAAATAAATAAAAAATAAGTTGACTTGGGGATAATTTGATGCCACTTTAAATGTTGTCCAAACATGTATTACAATGGATTTAAAAAAAAAAAGTAATTATTTTATTTGTTGACATAAATACTTTCATTCAATTTGGGGGGCATAAATCATACAAAAAGATGATTTTGTTGTAATTTGAGGCTTTACTTTAACCCCAATAATGACATACTGTACTTATTGCTCCAAACAAGCTAATTGGACTCTAAAGAACTTCGAAGACGGCCATTGATGTCTACTAATACCAATATGATCAGCAACCAACCACATGTTCCAGCAGATGTGATTATCCCAATAAAAGCAGCTTTACATTCTTATTTACAGCAAAATGAATCACCTATGTCTAATAATATAGCTAGCAATGCACAAAACCAGGAACTGGAGATTTGAAAAGATCTGGAGGAATATGTAATTGGGTCTTCTGGACGTGCGGGATGCTGGCTGTTCTGTCTTTCCCATTTATAGGTTGCAGCAGTTAAATTTGCACTATTGTCCGTGTTTTTAAATAAGTGGAAAACATGTTTCGTAATACTGATTATCGTAGGAAAAGGAGTGAGGAGTGTGCTA
This sequence comes from Crinia signifera, assembly GCF_055691185.1. NCBI lineage: Eukaryota > Metazoa > Chordata > Amphibia > Anura > Myobatrachidae > Crinia > Crinia signifera. The sequence goes on along the minus strand of NC_139228.1, from coordinate 79,349,121 downwards.
GGATTTTCAATGAAGATATTAGTGACCCTATAAGAGTAGAAAATCCAAGTAGAGGTAATGAAGACCTCATGTTAAATTTGGAACGTCTCTTAATTAAAGAAACAAAAACATGGTGGGATATAACGGGTCTAGAGAGCTATATTAAATGTGGGAGGATCCCCAGGGGCCTCAGGCTTAGTAAAAATCCCACTATGGGTCATGATAACGAGAAGTTTCTTGCCGACTGGTATAAAATACTTGACCAGTGCTCTTTAGAGCTAATGCAATTACTTGTTAATGAAAAAAGAAAAATTTTAGTTCAAGTTGAGCAGGATCTTGAAAAACTAAATGGAGATTTAAAAGAATTTAAAGAGACAGAATCTTTTAAAACAAAAAAGCATGATATAGATAATAAAGTTCTCAAAATTGAGGATAAAGTCATTGAGACTAAGAAAAGCAAATTTAAAAGGGACAGAGAGGATTATCTAAATAACCAGGTCAGAATGTGGCATATAGAACGTGGGCGTGCCAGAGAAGAACGCCGCACATATCAAACTCACTCTGGGAGGGATGATCGCTGGCAACATCAGCCATCCCAGAGATACCAAGTGAGGGACAGGTCAATCAATAAATATAGATCCAGAGACAGATCCAATAATAATGATTGGAAGTATCAGAAAAAAACGGCCCATTATAAAAATAACTATCAACCTAGAGGGGTGGCAGTTAATAATCGCTACGAAAGACTTAGGTCCACAAACACAGAAGTTTTTTTAGACCAGCGAGAGAGATTAAATCTGCCTCAAAGAAATCCCCAATTATTAGAGGCCCCGCCCCCTTCTCCCGGAAGTCGCAAACGAAGGCTTCCCGAAAGAGAGGAAAGAGAGCTTCCAAGAAGAGAGTCCAAATTGAGAAACCTGCGGTAAATGATCTCAATCGAGGCATTTATAATCTCTCAAAAAGAGTCTTAAATGATAAGGAAAAAAGAGTGCTACAAAAGGGGCTATCCTTTGCTCCAACAAAAAAGGCCAACAAATTTGATTTATATATTGATTTAAATCTGTATGTGAGGAAACTCACTTTAAAGAGACACTTTCTCAGGAAATCGGATGCTACATTAAGGAATTGGGATGACACCCATAGTCAAAGCAAAAACAATTCAGGTTTGAAATGTAAATCAACGTTTTACCCCCTTGAATCTAGGGGTGCACATATAGAAATGTTTTCTCAGCTGGTAAAAAAAGAAATAGACCAGCTCAAACCTACAGAGGGGACTAGAAACCTCTCCTTTGCGGAATCAAAGGCCCTGAAGGGTCTATCTGAGGACACTAGCATTGTCATTAAATGTGCAGACAAGGGGGGGGGTATAGTTATTATGGACCGGGAAATGTATGTAGGGGAAGCTTATAGATTATTGAATGATCAAGATTCCTATAAGAAACTCCCCCGGGATCCCACAGAAACATTTAAAAAGGAACTTGAGACTCTGCTTAATGAAGGATTAAGATCTAAAAGCATCAACACAGAGGAATATAAATATCTTTTAAATGATACCCCCAGAACGGCAACATTCTACCATATTCCTAAAATACACAAGAATGTCACCTGCCCCCCCGGTCGACCTATTGTGAGTGGAATTGGCTCTCTATGTTCAAGAATGTCCGAATATGTGGATAGGTATATTAAGGGTTATGTTTCGAAAATCGACACATATATACAGGACACCACCCATGTCTTACAAATATTGAATGAAATAGAGTGGCAGCCAGGTTACAAGTGGTGTACCGTGGATGTGCAAGCTTTGTACACCGCGATACCCCACTCCAAAGGAATAGAGGTGATTAGAGAAAGACTTGGTGATGACCCTGAACTGGAGAGCACTAAAGTTAACTTTATTTGCAAATGTCTGGAATATGTCCTTAAATGCAATTACTTTGGTTTTTTGGAAGAATTCTTCTTACAACTGTGCGGGACAGCCATGGGCAGCATTTGCGCCCCGAGTCTGGCTAACCTATATATGAACCATTGGGAAAGGGGTGTTCTGCAGGGGCCATACAAGGACAATCTCAAACTATTCAAGCGTTATATCGATGACGTCCTGATCGTGTGGGATGGCACCAGTCATGAATTTGAAAATTTCATGAGCGCCATTAACATCAACCAATATAATTTGAGCTTCACCCACACGATCAGTGAGTCAGAGATAGAATTTCTTGATTTGGTTATTAGCACCAAAAATTTCTGTACAAGTGGAAAAATTGAGACCTACACCCACTTCAAAAAAGTAGATAGTAACAGCTACCTTGACTTCTATAGTTGTCACCTACCGAGGTGGAAGCAGAATATCCCATTCTCTCAATTCACGCGGTTGCGGAGAAATTGCACCAATCTAGAGGCCTATGATGAGCAAGCTGGGATATATACTGAGAGGTTCAGTGAAAAGGGCTATCCCTATGAAATCATAGAAAATGCCAATATAAAAGCTAGAAATAAAAATAGGACAGAACTTCTCACATATAAACAGAAAAACAAAACATCAGATAAAATATTCTGTCCTTTCATCACCAAATATAACAGTAATGAAAAGGATATTAATAAATTTTTAAGGAAGCATTGGCATGTCTTAAAATTGGACACTGTACTCTCCGAACATTTACCAGATCACCCTGATATTATATACAGAAAGGCAAATAACATCAAAACATTGGTATCAAAAAGTCAACTTGAGAAAATTCCTGAGAATACTACTCAAACAATGTTTGGGGGGATTCTGGGTTCGTTTCCTTGTGGAAGTTGCAAAATATGCCCGCTTATGGAACGAGGGGCAAAAGCCTTCCATAATTCGGATAATACTGAACATCATAAAATCAAGAGTGTGATCAATTGCAATACTTCATTTGTTGTATATATGTTGGAATGTCCGTGTGGGCTCCAGTATGTTGGAAAAACCAAAAGAACTTTGAAAATCCGAATACTGGAGCACACACGGAATATTAAAAATAAAGTCCAAAATCATAGCATCCCGCGGCATTTTGCTCAATGCCATAATGGAGATGCCTCTCTCTTGAAGTTCAAGGCGATTGAACACATCAAAATTGACAAAAGGGGAGGTGACAGAGAAAACAGGCTGTCCAGGAGGGAAACCTACTGGATAATAAGCCTTAACACCGTTATACCTAGAGGTCTCAATGAGAACTATGAGATAACACCCTTTATCCAATAAAAGCCAATTCATGATATATTCAGTGACCATCGATGTATTTTCCACCATCGATTCGGTTTGGTGTGTAATCTAAATTTATGTGTCTTCTTGGAAATTTCGTAGTACCTTGTGTTTGTTCCCATGATCCCCTGTTTAAGTGATTTTCGTGTGTGAAATACCACTAAAATATCCACAATTTATCCTTAAAAACATTGACCCAGCCAGTTGTAACAGTAGTGGCACAATATCCTAATAAGCATGTTCTCTAGCCTTTATTGCTGACACTATGTAGAATTCTAGAGTGACACTACTAGAAATTGGTCTAAAACTGCGAAGCAGTGAAAATTCCTCTGTATTATCTGAACATGTACAAGTTTCTGCTTATGTGTTTTAAAAAACGGATGTTGGTTGGTATATAATATCAATGATGAATAGCGTCAGTCCAGATATTGTTATCTGTATTCATTACGTGCTACCTATATTGGTTCAATATCTGAGTATGCATTTTCTCCAGCCCGTTAGCGCTGAGACCGTGTAGCATTCTAGAATGTATCTAGCTAGAATTGGCTGATAGACACAATGGTTATGACGAGGTTAAATTTCCTCCATATTATTATATTAGAATGTGTACCATCTCCTCTATGTATATATAAAAAAAGTATGAATGGCCTCTTGTCCATATTAGAAAAACTCATGTTTGCTACTATATAACTATATAACATCAATGACGAAGAATTGTAGTCCCGACAATGTCCTTTATATTTGCTGCCTCATATTTTCTGCCTTCTGTATGTACCAGCTCAATATCCTACTAATAATGTTTTTTCAGCCCGCTACTGCTGAGTTCGTGTAGAACTTCAAAGTGTATCTAGTTAGAATTGGTTGATAGCCATATTGGTAGTGATGAAGTTTTAAATCTTGCTATATTATACTAGAATATCCAATATCTCCTATACGTGCTAAAAAAAACTTTTCCTTTGATATAGGACAGTAGACATGATTAATTGTAGTTTTGACTATTTTTTTGCTGCTTTTTCGTGTAAAGAGATTCTCAGCCTCTCAATTTACGGGTAAATACACCTTTATACCTGCCGGCCAGTAAGACAATCGTGCATGAATAATCATGCACCCCTTGGTCATTACAATAATCTTTAAATGTTTTTTCATGATAATCATGCTTGGTCATTATAATGATCTTTATATGTTAATCCCGCTGCTGATATACGTTATATAATTGATTCAACTTACAGTCTGCCCTAAAAATGATATTTGTGGCGGTACTAATAAACATTAAAACTGTTTGTAAAATTCATCAAATTAATCAAACAGCTATTAAAACACTCACTCTCATCCTTTGTAACTGCTAAGTTTTCAGTTGCGATTGGTTTTATATATTAAGACTTTTTAACATGTGTCCGACAATGTATCACTATTGGTGATTGTTGCTAAAAGCCGCTAAGCATAGCGGATCACTCACAGGTGGTAGTTCCCCGTACTTGAGAAACAGGGAAGTTCTGATGACTGACACCTGTATATCGCTATAAATAAGAGATGCGGCGTCACATAGACCACCCCACTGACGAAGTCCATCGACGAAACGCGTAGGGGCGTGGTCTATGTGACGCATCCTTGTACCTGCTGGACTCTAGCTCACCTGCCTAGACGCTGAGACGCCGGTGTGCCGTGGGACGCTCGTACCTGTTGGTTTCCTCCGGTATCGTGAGTCTTACACTGCACCCTGTCAGAGCATGCTGTTTTGAGCCAGTGGATTCTATGTCTAAACCTTGTGGTATTTTAGCCCACACCGGATGAAATATTCGGTACGGGCATTCATTTCTCTGTGTGAGAGAAAATTTTAAGTGATTTCCACGTTTTTTAATAAACGTTAATACACCATGAAGCGCCCCCTCTATTTGTTTTAGGAGGAGTATACATTGAAGGTCCCGTGGGAATCGGGTCATATTGGAGGGGAGCTGCAATCAGTACATCTGGTGTTGGTGTGGATCTTTCAAAAGAACTTTCTGGTTCTTTGAAAAGAACGGACTTTTAAAGAGTGTCAGCGCACCTATATATCTGCAATTATATATATATATATATATATATATATATATATATTCTTTAAAGCAGCAATCATTTACAAGGCAAAACCAGCATGGTTTAGCAATGTACGTAAATGATTGCCACTTTAAAAAAAAAAGTCTGAGATCGGCTGGCATTCCGAACCTCCGGCAGGCTCGACCCTATTACACAGGCTGGTGCTTGAAAATAAATCGTTCCTGTGCAGCTTGTGAAGCCCTGCATTAAACCAAATATAAAAATGATTTATATACCCTTTTGCACAAGGGACTTCCAGAGGATATATCTGCAGGTGTCACTGTGTTTTATTTCAAAATCAAACATTGGAATAAGCAGTAAGACAGTCTGGATATTGCAGCGTATTTCTGCCCCTTACTGATAAGAGAAAATAGCAAATAAATGAGTTAATGAACAGTTCCAAGTAACAGAGCACATAACTTACACGTTCCATAAACACAGCAGCTCGTGCTCACAGCACAGGAAAGAGCTGGCATCGTATTCTGCAATAACATGTCCATGAGGACTGACCTTCCAGACTGCTGTGAAGGGTATCTCAGGGTACAGTATATCAACCAACAGGCTATTGTGGCCATGGGGCATTCATTGCCAGCGTAGGGACGGCTTAGCTTGACTGTGAGCAGCGGCTGTAGGGACACATGGTGCGGTGAGTGGGGGGGGGGGGTATTATTTGTGTTAGGCGCCGTGGGAGCGCTTCTGGAAGGACAGAGCGGCATGTTCGCTCAGCCGCCTGTCCTTCCGGCTCCGACGTCCGGTTGCCTAGCAACCAGGGACGCCAGAGGACGCAGCGTCGGAGCGTGACGCCCGTCCTCTCTCCCCGCGTCTCCCAGCAACTAGGGACGCTGGAGGACGCGGCGTTAAGACATAACGCCCGTCCTTCCGCCTCACGTCTCCCAGCGCCAGAGACGCGGCAGCGCCGTTGCTTAGCAACGGCAGACGCTGCCAGGCAGGGAAAGAAAGCCGCGAGTAAACAGACCACAGGTGTCTGAGGGGGCTTGTTAGGACAGGCGGGGCTCAGGCCTCCATCCTCATTGGCTCCTAGCTTCCTTATCTAGGGAGCCAGCCCTGCAGTCCTCGCTGGTGATAGCTCCTGTTTGGACCTATCTGTCTGCTGCTCCCCGGTCCGCTTCCCTGCTGTTCCCAGTGACTCTTTCGTGATCTCTTCTTCCATTGGTTTCACCCTGTGTCGTGAGTTGCCCCACTGGGGTAGTTTCATTCTTATCCTTTTCATTGTGATTACTATACTTGTTCATATTTTTCCTGTCCGCCAGATTGGCAGGTCATTTACGTTGGGACGGGCCTTTGCCTCCCACTCGTCTCCTCCCCTTGCCTCCCAGTTTACCTGGGGTTCCCAGTCTATCTTGTTCTTTGTATGCTCTTGTATTTTGTCTTGTATTTTGTTTGGTTCCCTGGGCGACGGTTGTCGCGGGTTGTGGCGACCAGGTCGCGGGCGCTTAGCAGCGTTAGTCAGGGTTCGGCAAGTCGCCGTTTGTTAATTTTAGTTAGGCCCCTCAGTCAGCTTTCCTCTTGACCGTACCCTAGGGGGGTCCCCGGCTTCTTGTCCTTCCATAACTCCTGGCTGCACCGGAGCTTGGGTGGGCATAACCTACCCATTCAAACGTGGCGGCTACAGGCGAAGCCTAGCAACACCTGCAGGAGTCGGTCACCCAGCCTGGGGGGTACAACAGAGGCAGTGTAGGGTTTTTGCCGTGGCTGTCCTAAACAGCAGTCCCGGCGGTGGGGTCACACCCGAAACCTAACATTATCACCGGCCATACAAAAAGAAAAAAGAAAAATCACTCTCCCCCCTCCTCTCTCCTGTTTTCCTGGACAGATAGCATTCAGGGTGTGAATATCTTTTTGTCTTTGGTGTGGATCTATTATTAGGATGAATCCAACTCCTGAAGGTCAGGCTCAGGCATTTGCCAGTCAATTACAAGGTTTGACGCAGATGGTTCAAAATTTATCGCTAAGGATGAAAACCCAGGAGGATGGTGCACGAGGAAATCCTCCGGTTCTCGTAGAACCTAAGGTTAACCTTCCAGACCGGTTTTCAGGAAACCGGAAAGATTTCTTTAATTTTAGAGAGAGTTGTAAACTCTATTTCAAACTTCGACCCCGGTCATCCGGCTCTGAACTGCAGCAAGTTGGTTTAATTATGTCCTTGCTTCAGGGGGATCCCCAGACTTGGGCTTTTGGGTTAAAGTCTGATAATCCCGCTTTAGCGTCGGTGGATGCTTTCTTTAAATCATTAGGACTTCTATACGATGACCCTGATAGGGAGGCGTCTGCCGAGAGTCATCTGCGCTCTCTCAGACAGGGTCGGAACCCTGCAGAAGCGTATTGCACGGAATTCCGACGATGGTCGAATGACTGTGGCTGGAATGACCCAGCATTACGTAGCCAATTCAGGCTAGGGCTTTCAGAGGCCATTAAGGATAGCCTTATCCAGTATCCCGTCCCGGGATCGCTTGACAAACTTATGGAGTTATCGATTAAAATTGATCGGCGTCTTAGGGAACGCAGGTCCGAGAGAGGACCCAGTTTGAGGCCTACTTCCCTCGGCTTTGTACCCTCGGAGGACGAAGAAGAACCGATGCAAATCGGCGCTTACCGCATCACTCCAGATGAGAGAGCTCGCCGGATGAATGCTGGGCTATGCATTTATTGCGGGAGCAAAGGGCATTTCCTCCGTGCTTGTCCTAACAAGTCGGGAAACGCCAAAACCAAGTGAATGCAGAGGGGATTCACTTTGGTTCTCTTCTTATTTCCCCTCACAATGCGTTATTAGTCCCTACTGAGATTCGGGGTGAAGAGGTGAAGATGTCAGTTACTGCATTCATCGATAGCGGGGCAGCTGGTAATTTTTTAGATATTCAGCTTGCTGAAAGACTGGCCATCCCTCTGCTACCCCTGAAAAAACCTGTAATAATGCGAGGCCTGGACGGCAGCCCGTTGGCCAATGGAGTGATCCGCCATCAGACCCCGCCAGTATCCCTACGTGTGGGCATTTTTCATACAGAAAATATCTCTTTCTTTCTTATCTCATGCGCCACTGTGCCGATTGTTCTGGGTCACCCCTGGCTCCGGGTTCATAACCCACAGATTGATTGGCAGGCGGGGGAAATAACTCGATGGAGTGATCATTGCTCCAGTCATTGTCTAGGGCAGCCTGTACTTGGGGCAGTGGTTTCCGTGGAGGGGATTCCAGCTGCCTACGCTGACTTCCAGGATGTCTTTTCCAAAGGCGAAGCTGAGGTTTTACCACCTCATCGCGCATACGATTGCGCCATTGAGCTAATTCCCGAGGCACAATATCACAAAGCCAGACTTTATTCTTTGTCTGGACCCGAGACGCAGTCCATGAATACTTATATCCAGGAAAATTTGGCTAAAGGCTTCATTCGGCCCTCAAAGTCTCCCCTAAGTGCGGGGTTCTTTTTTGTTTCCAAAAAGGATGGCTCCTTAAGACCCTGTATAGATTACAGGGCACTCAACAAGATAACGGAAAAAAACACGTATCCGTTACCGTTAATATCCGTATTGTTTGACCAGCTTCGCACCGCTAAGATCTTTTCTAAGATCGATCTGCGCGGTGCCTATAACCTTGTCCGCATAAAAGCGGGAGACGAATGGAAGACCGCCTTTAGTACCCAAACAGGGCACTACGAGTATCTCGTAATGCCATTCGGCTTGTCCAACGCACCAGCGGTCTTCCAAGATTTCATCAATGACATCCTTAGAGATTTCTTGGGAATCTTCGCTGTGGTCTATTTAGACGACATTTTGATCTACTCCAGCTCGTTGGAAGAACATCGCCATCAGGTCAGGTTAATTCTTCAGAGGCTTAGAGAACATCGTCTCTTTGCTAAGCCCGAGAAGTGCGAATTTGAAGTTACCAAGGTATCCTTTTTAGGATACGTGATTTCCTCTGAAGGCTTTTATATGGAACCCAAGAAACTGCAAGCAGTTTTAGATTGGGCCAAGCCCACGACCCTTAAAGCCGTTCAAAGATTCTTAGGGTTTGCTAATTACTACAGGCGGTTTATCCGCTCTTTTTCTGACGTGGTAGCACCCATAGTGGCTCTCACTAAGAAGGAAGCAGATCCATCCCAGTGGCCTCCCCAGGCAGAGGAGGCATTTCTTGCCCTAAAACAAGCCTTCGTGTCCGCTCCCATTTTAAGACATCCCGATCCCCAACTACCGTTTGTCGTTGAAGTCGACGCTTCTGAGGTAGGAGCAGGGGCAGTCCTGTCTCAACAGGATCCTGAGTCCTTATTTTTTTTTTCCTGCGCCTATATGTCTCGAAAATTCTCTACTGCAGAGATGAATTATGACGTCGGGAACCGGGAGTTGTCGGCCCATTCTTCCGGCATCAATTATCCATTTTGGCATTACTCAGACCCTCAAAGACCTACTTCTGCAGGTCCAGGGTCAGGCACCCAGGCAGATGCCTCTCGGCCGTTTATTTGTTCCGCAGCCCTTGAGAAAACGGGTCTTAGAGGAGTTCCATGACAGTCAGATTGCAGGTCATTCTGGCATCAAGAAGACACTTGATCTTCTCTCCCGATGCGTCTGGTGGCCGAGCATGGTTCCAGATACCAAGGAGTACATCCAGTCTTGTCCTGATTGTGCTAGACACAAGATTCCCAGAGTATCGCCCACAGGCCAACTTATTCCCTTGGCCATTCCCTCCAGACCATGGTCACATATTGCCATGGACTTTGTGGTCGACCTGCCTCAATCATCAGGTTTCCGAGTAGTATGGGTAATTATTGACAGGTTCAGTAAGATGGCCCACTTTGTTCCTTTGCCCCAGTTGCCATCAGCCAATAAGTTGGCCAAGTTGTTTCTAGTTCATGTTTTCAAACTTCATGGTCTTCCGACCGATATAGTTTCTGATCGAGGTCCGCAGTTTATTGCCCGGTTTTGGAAACTTTTTTGCAAAGCATTAAAGATCAAGTTGAGTTTGACTTCCGCTTATCATCCCCAATCCAATGGGCAGACGGAACGCCTTAATCAATCCTTGAAGCAATATCTGCGCCTCTTTGTGTCCAAAGCTCAGAATGACTGGTCGGAGTTCCTCCCCGTTGCCGAGTTCGCATATAACAACTCCCATCACTCGGCTACCCGGACTTCACCTTTTGTAGCCAATTATGGCTTTCACCCTAAAGCCACTGCTCTGGCTCCAGAGGGATCAGTAGTACTTTCTTCTACTACTGCCCGTTTAAGGGTCATTTGGAAGGAGGTACACCACGCTCTAAAAAGGGCTGCTCTTCAGGAAAAGGTTTTTTCTGACCGGTCAAGACGACCATGCAACTTTAGAGTAGGCGATAAAGTCTGGTTATCAACTCGGAACATCAGATTGCGACAAGGGACTTCTAAATTTGGTCCAAAATGTATTGGTCCATTTGCCATTGTTAAGAGAGTCAATCCTGTAGCCTTTCGGTTACAAATCCCTAGGTCTTTAAAGATAGCCAATACATTCCATGCCTCTCTGCTCAAGCCGGTTTTCACGTCTAAGAAATTCCCTCGAAAAGCAGACCTGGGTAAACCGCCTATTAATGTCTATGGACAGTCAGAATTTCTTGTAGAAAAAATCTTGGATTGCAGGGTCTCTCGAGGTTCTTTATATTTCCTTGTCCATTGGAAGGGATACGGCCCGGAAGAGAGGTCATGGGTTCCCGATAGGGATCTGCACGCCCCACGCCTCAAAGCAAGCTTCTTTCGGGATTTCCCTCAGAAAGCAAGGCTTCGGGGTTCATTAACCCCTCCTCAAGGGGGGGGTACTGTTAGGCGCCGTGGGAGCGCTTCTGGAAGGACAGAGCGGCATGTTCGCTCAGCCGCCTGTCCTTCCGGCTCAGACGTCCGGTTGCCTAGCAACCAGGGTCGCCAGAGGACGCAGCGTCGGAGCGTGACGCCCGTCCTCTCTCCCCGCGTCTCCCAGCAACTAGGGACGCCGGAGGACGCGGCGTTAAGACATAACGCCCGTCCTTCCGCCTCACGTCTCCCAGCGCCAGAGACGCGGCAGCGCCGTTGCTTAGCAACGGCAGACGCTGCCAGGCAGGGAAAGAAAGCCGCGAGTAAACAGACCACAGGTGTCTGAGGGGGCTCGTTAGGACAGGCGGGGCTCAGGCCTCCATCCTCATTGGCTCCTAGCTTCCTTATCTAGGGAGCCAGCCCTGCAGTCCTCGCCGGTGATAGCTCCTGTTTGGACCTATCTGTCTGCTGCTCCCCGGTCCGCTTCCCTGCTGTTCCCAGTGACTCTTTCGTGATCTCTTCTTCCATTGGGTTCACCCTGTGTCGTGAGTTGCCCCACTGGGGTAGTTTCATTCTTATCCTTTTCATTGTGATTACTATACTTGTTCATATTTTTCCTGTCCGCCAGATTGGCAGGTCATTTACGTTGGGACGGGCCTTTGCCTCCCACTCGTCTCCTCCCCTTGCCTCCCAGTTTACCTGGGGTTCCCAGTCTATCTTGTTCTTTGTATGCTCTTGTATTTTGTCTTGTATTTTGTTTGGTTCCCTGGGCGACGGTTGTCGCGGGTTGTGGCGACCAGGTCGCGGGCGCTTAGCAGCGTTAGTCAGGGTTCGGCAAGTCGCCGTTTGTTAATTTTAGTTAGGCCCCTCAGTCAGCTTTCCTCTTGACCGTACCCTAGGGGGGTCCCCGGCTCCTTGTCCTTCCATAACTCCTGGCTGCACCGGAGCTTGGGTGGGCATAACCTACCCATTCAAACGTGGCGGCTACAGGCGAAGCCTAGCAACACCTGCAGGAGTCGGTCACCCAGCCTGGGGGGTACAACAGAGGCAGTGTAGGGTTTTTGCCGTGGCTGTCCTAAACAGCAGTCCCGGCGGTGGGGTCACACCCGAAACCTAACAATTTTGTGTAAAGGTGCACATTACCACTGTGTAAACCTGTGTATAAAGGACATTAATTATTAGACAGTAGTAGTAATGAGGCATTGCTTGCGCAAGGCATTCTGGGAGTGGTCATGGGAGAGAACAGAGCAGCAGCACACTGCAGTAGCGCATCAGCTTTCTGCTGGACATGCCCATTGAGTGATGGGGTGTGGTATGGGACTCCGACAGTCGGGATCCCGACAGTCATTATCCCGACAGTCATTATCCCGACGTCAGGATCCCGACTGCCCGGAGTTAGACAGCATGGCGGGCGCAAAAAAGCCCCTTGCTATGCGAGCCACCTTTTCTATCCTCCTTCTATGGGGGTCGTGGACCCCCACGAGGGAAAATAGCGGGTGGCCGTCGGGCACGTCGGTGTTTTGACAGTCGGGATCCCGACGTCGGTTCAATGACTGTCGGGATCCCGACTGTCGGGAACCCGTCCGGCACCCGAGTGATGAACAGGGGGTTGTGTCAGGAACCCTGACTCCCTTTTCAGGAGCATGCATAAAAACTCTTTTTGTGGGGGTGGGTTGGAGCCAAAAGGAAACTATAGGATGTTGTACTGTTAATAAGGGTTCACTATCGTGGGATGTAATGTGAATAAGATTTCACTACTATGTGGCGTAATTTGAATTGGGGTTCTATGGTTGGTGGGGGCACCAATGCTGTTGCTGGCACAGGGCACCAACATGAGGATTCATAGGGATGTGTTTGGTTACTGCTATGATCTTTTCTGCTGGGGAATGGGTGCTGTGCTGGTATCATGCTAGGGCGCACCAGCCAAATCTTGCATAGGGCATATAATTGGTCAGGGCCCGCTCTGCTCCTATGTACATGCAAGCAGTTACATTTCTTTGTTGAAACCAAGGCTTCTTTTCTTCACATGTTAATATCCCTCACTAGTAATCATTATAAACAGATAAGAGCGACAGTAGATTAAGTAAAGGGTGAAAAATCCTTTTTTTCCCTGGGGATCTGTCCATTGTATGCCTTTTCTAATATATTAAGTAAGTAATGTGGCAGTAGTGTATAGCGGCAATACCTGTTTGTAGTAATGAAGTGTTGAATAGAAAACCCCTATTTTAGAGCATCTATCTCAGCCCCACAGATAGATGTGTAACACCTACCACCAGCTGCCGTGGCTGAGATACTGTATAGGTGAGTCACAGCTGGGGGGAAGCATAACTCCCAGAGGCCACAGAGTCGCCTGCCAATGGACTCCAGGACAATAAGGGGAAGCTCTGTCTGTAGAGAGATTCACAGCGGGATGCTCTTCCGATAGCTCCGTGGCGCACCCACTGCTGCTGCGGCAGGTAATCAGCTCTGTCCCAGGAGTCCTGCTAATGGCTGCAATAGGGGACAAGACAGCTCCGCTCTGGTACCGCTCCTAACTGGTAGCAATGGTATACCCACTGTGGCTGCTGGACTGTGAGATGGGACCCACTGGTGAACACACTGGCACCAGCCCCATGCTAGAATACAGCAGACGACAGACATCCCTGCACCTTGGAATACCAGGTACTCAAGCTCATTTGACTTTGTATACTGACAAGAAAGGAGTCACACTCAGCAGTTGCTGCACCAGGAACTACATCGGTACTTGGAATACCAGGTACTCGCGTTCATTTGACTCCCAATTAAGGAGTCACACTCAGCAGATTGCTGCACCAGGAACTAAACCGGTACTGGACTTATATGTTTGTCTTGTTTGTGTCCCCCAGTCCCAATGTGTTTATGTGTATACTGGTATTAGACGTTTTAGACTAACACTCTATTAAGATTATTACAGTGGTAAGCCACCCGAATATCATTTTTAAATGTTGTGCTAATTGTGCAAGATACCAGATTTAATAAATTATCACTCTTTGTTTTACCAAATTCTGTGTAAGGCATTTCTATCCTTTATATTTATTTTTATTAAAACATTTTCCATTTTTGGTTACCAAGCGCAGGGTGTCCCATCCCCACCCATTATGAGAAATTGTCCCGCCTGCCCACTTTTACGTTGGATATTAAAATAACATGCACAGTTTAACCCTTCGAGTGGCAACATCTGTGTGAGAGATGTGCAAATTATCCACTAAAAATGCCAGCGTTGCACTTATTTGTTATATAAATTCAAATTAAAAATATTGTGTAAAAAAAGAATATGTTTCCAATATAAGGTAAACATTACAGGTCATTATGCTGAACAAAAATGTTTTCTTGTCAATTTTCACACTTATTTTGACAAAGTTCCTTGGCACTCAAAGGGTTAACAAACCAAGCATTTCAGCAAGAGGGACTGACACTTTTGTGGCTGAAGTGCTAGGATTGACTGGGCCCCCACAAACCATTTTTTTGTTAAGGACTACCGCTGATCTCTATGAGGTTGATAACAAAGGTTTTTAATTACATTATAATTTAGTAAAATTAATTTCATGAACTCCCAACATATGATAATGACGTAACATGGAGAAGGTGCCTACATGGTTAATGTCCTTAACTCTATTATCACAAACTTTGTCAGGATTTGTACAAACATAATACCATACCCAAGTGATGGCTTTTTTGGTTGTATGTACAGACATCATAATGGTTAATATTTTATCAAAGAAGAGAACTGCTGCCACTGGTGGACTACTTACATACACAACATTATAGAAACATAGACTTTGACGGCAGATAAGAACCACTTGGCCCATCTAGTCTGCCCCTTTTATCAACATCATTAGCCACTTCAGTAATGTCAGAAGTAGTAGTAAACAATACCTCATACTATTCCTCTTCCACACTAGCGTCATTTTATATTATGTCATCATCACCATCTTTACTTGCACCGCTCCCCACATATGCAGATGGTGCAGGACACGAAAGAGGTTTCGGTACTTGTGTAGTTTAACGGCACCAGCTTACGCTGTCAGCGTAGCGTACCTGTCAGAATCAGCCTAGTGTTCTCATGCCCAGCGTAGTTAGCGTAGTCAGTCAGAAGTAGCGTAGCGTCCCTGGCTGCCTTGTGCAGTTTCATGGCGGCAGCGTAAGCTGCATTATGAGCGTAGGCTGGCGCTGTGAAACTACACAAGTAACTACCGGGCTGTTGGCGGGAACAGCATCTCTGTCTCCGGCGTACCTGTTAAGCCTAATTAGTGCCTCTCTCACACCGGTAGCGCCAGCATGATCCCCTTTCTTTGGCAGAGAGGGGATCTTGCTGGCGCGGCGGAGAGCTGCTCCATCTGTTTGACACGCAGGAGCATCTCAGACACTCCATCTATGACACGCTCCTGCGTCTGAGTATCTATTGCTGAGATGTATGATATGGCAGGTGTGAATGTGTTCCTGAAACACCCCCACTATCCACGGCATCCCGAAGCGTGGCGAGCGCACACGTTACGCGTCCTCCCAACCTTTTCATACCCCCACTATCCATGTCGGCGTGGAGTTGATTTTTTATAGTGTGGCGAGCGCAGCGAGCCACCGGGGCCGAAGCGTGGCGAGCGGACGTGGATGACCTTACATGTAATCCGCGTCCCCTCGCGGGGCTCACCACACTATATAAAATCAACTCCACGCTGACGTGCTTTTTAAGGTGACACCTCTACCCACTTGATGCTATTGTGAAATATGTTGATTTCAGGTGCCCTTTCCTAAACTCTCTGCCCCCTGGACAGCTCAGTAGATTTATATGAAGGTCTGAGAATCACCTTTGCATATTGAATCCAAAACCCATGAGGTCCAACCAGGCCTGGCGACAGGGGGGTGTCAAAGGGGACAGCCGTCCCTGGCTCAGCCAATCTGAGGGACCCCAAAACAGCCCCCCCCCTGCTCAGTTGCTCCCAACCATCACCTGGCAACTGGTTCAGCTGCCCAGCACCCCTGCTTGGCGGGTGGGCAAAGCTACAAAGGACCCAATGTGGGCAGAGCTAAAGGGGACCCAGCTGAGGACAGAGCTACATGGGCTTCAGTTGGCTGCTGCTGATGATGCTTCCTGCTCGAGAGAGAGAAGAGAGGCTGCTGCAGTTCCAGGATCACCCAACTAGGAGTGAGTGGTGTGTCCCACTATGAAAAGCCATATACCGCCCTCCCCACACCCCCCCCCCCCCCACACACACACACACACACACCGCCACCCCGGTGAAAATTGGTAAAACAGGCAAAAAACGCTCAGTGGGGATTATTCGGGTTCACTCGCAAAGGCAAATTCCTTCTCAAGTGGACAAAACCACGTGCATGTGTAAAAACAAAGCAGTCAGTATTTTCCCTGCACAGAAACCAAATAAGTCACCCACATCTAAGGGCAGTATTCGATGAGGCTGATTCGCCATGTTTTATGGCGATTTTGTGCTATTTTCGTGCTGTAAGGCGATTTTTTTTTTATGAAACGGTGAATCACCCTATTCAATGACCAGATGGCGAATACATTTCAAGGTTTTTATTGCCATGATTCACTGAGTAGCAATCGCTATCTTTTTATGGTGAAGTGGAATGTGAACTTTTAAAATAAAGTGTTTTGTTTTTTACATTTGGTGTCAAAAAATCAGGAATTTTATTCTGAGGAGGGGCATGCTATTTTTATTCATGTGCTTTAAGCACATGAATATATATTTAATAAAAAAAATATATATATATATATATATATATTTTTTTTTACACATAGCAGCCAGCAGGGGGCCGGGAGCCAAGCCGCTCATTAGATATTCATATATTCACTACACCCGATCATAACATATGCACGATCTGGTGTAGTGAATACTCGGACCCCTGTTGGCTATCCCGGGGGGGGCAGCCTGTGCTGCCTGGCTCCCGGGGAGCCCACCTCCCCCCACAAACGTTCTGGGGCAGGCAGGGAGACTTCCATCTCCCTGCCTGCCGCCGTCCTCAGGCTCCCTGCGGCATCGCCGCAGGAGTTAAAATTTGCCGGTCAGGCTCCGGAACGCGGCGGGCAGTGGCGAATGTGCAGCGAATCCTAAACAGGATTCTCTGCACATCGTCAAAATTCTCATTGAATACTGCCCTAAATCTCTCTGCACAGGTTACAAATGCCCCCCCCCCCCCCCCCTGCAGTGCACATGTGCACATGGTTTTGTCCATTTGAGAAGGAATTTGCCTTTGCGAGTGAACCAGAATGAGGACCAGTGTGTATGCACTGAGTGTTTAAGCCCAGCGAACACCCAGTGTGCATTGACCTTCTCTGTGCTTGCCTGTTACAGTACAGTAATATAATAATGATCTCTAAGCGTATTGTATTAGATGGGAGGTTATTGTTTTACACAATATGGATAATAATTGCCTTTTTCATATAGTGTATTCTATGGTTGTAAGAACGAAGGGATTACATTTTCTCTTCTGATTGGAGTTCACCCTGATGGCCTCTGTTAACAAATAGCTGCTTGTGATCTGAAGGTGGCTTTCTCATTGCTGTCTACTGCTAGTGCTCCCCATGGCCCAGCCATGATTTAATGGGCACTGAAGAGCAGTTTATGACTGGCACCGTGGCACAGGGCGAGACAGATGGGTCTGAGGAACGATAGGGTCGCACGGCGGCAGTGCTCACTTCTCATCCTGATGGAAAGTAAAACCAATCATTTTAATTTTTAATACATCCCATTCATATTGTGACACCACCAGCAGCAGTGTAGGCAGAATGACAGATTGTTTTACTTAAACTGGAAGAATTTGATTAAAATTCATCAGCGGGGACATAGTCAGCACGGAAACACGGGGTGGATTTTACTATTTCCACTTACAGAGTGCTAGTCAGTGGCAATCTGTCATAGCCTTCAAGCTATGAATTGCACTGGGTTAGGGAGGGGGAGAGATAGCGATGGAAAACTCAGCTCCTTAAAGGTACAACATGACCCATTCATCATATTTCAGATCAGTTTCCTATAAGCAATCGGTAGAACATATGGAAGTTGGCAATTTGTGGAAGGGGCCTTATTTCTCAGTATATTTTAATTTATTAATACATTAGTATAATATACAGTATAACTATGAACTACAGTAAATACTGTACAATACAGGTTGAGTATCCCTTATTCATATATCTGTAATCCAAATTATTCAAAAAATACTTTATTTTTTTTTGTGCTAAAAACCTACTGGGTACATCTGTAACTGGCATTACTGAGGACATGATCTGCAATTGGCATTACTGAGGACATGATCTGTAACTGGCACTACTGAGGACATGATATGTAACTGGCACTACTGGGGGCATGATATGTAACAGGCACTACTGATTACATGATATGTAACTGGCACTACTGGGGGCATGATATGTAACAGGCACTACTGGGGGCATGATATGTAACTGGCACTACTGATGGCATGATATGTAACTGGCACTACTTGGGACACGATATATAACTGGTACTACTGGGGCCATGATATTTAACTGGCACTACTGGGGACAATGGTATCTAACTGGCACTACTGGGGACATGATATGTAACTGGCACTACTGAGGACATGATATGTAACTGGTACTACTGGGGACATGATATGTAACTGGCACTACTGGGGACATGATATGTAACTGGCACTACTGGGGACATGATATGTAACTGGCACTACTGATGACATGATATGTAACTGGCACTACTTGGGACACGATATGTAACTGGTTCTACTGGGGCCATGATATTTAACTGGCACTACTGGGGACAATGGTATCTAACTGGCACTACTGGGGACATGATATGTAACTGGCACTACTGAGGACATGATATGTAACTGGTACTACTGGGGACATGATCTGTAACTGGCACTACTGGGGACATGATATGTAACTGGCACTACTGGGGACATGATATGTAACTGGCACTACTGATGACATGATATGTAACTGGCACTACTTGGGACACGATATGTAACTGGTTCTACTGGGGCCATGATATTTAACTGGCACTACTGGGGACAATGGTATCTAACTGGCACTACTGGGGACATGATATGTAACTGGCACTACTGAGGACATGATATGTAACTGGTACTACTGGGGACATGATCTGTAACTGGCACTACTGGGGACATGATATGTAACTGGCACTACTGGGGACATGATATGTAACTGGCACTACTGAGGACATGATATGTAACTGTTACTACTGGGGACATGATATGTAACTGGCACTACTGGGGACATGATATGTAACTGGCACTACTGGGGACATGATATGTATCTGGCACTAAATATGTACAAGAAAATGATGGCTTGACATTCATATTCAGTGTCTGAGATTATACACACACTTTGCTTCATGTTTTAAAACCTTGTTTTATGCACAAATAAAATATATCTGTGTGAATTTCATGTGTTTGATGTGTTTATACAACATAAATGCAAGATAACCCAAGATTCCTCTTTCAAATACAAAAATATTCCAAAATATGGAATAATCCGTAAATCCAAAATTCTCCTGCACAGACAGCGCCCCATGTGGACAAATTATGGTGAATAAACTAAGAACAGCTGGTTATAGGGGGTTATTCTGGTTGATTCACTGGGATGCAGTTGATTTCCCGGCGGTCGGGATCCCGGCGGTCGGAATCCCGACACTGGAATCCCGACCGCCGAAATCCCGAAACTTTCTCCCTCCGTGGGTGTCCACGACACCCATAGAGGGAGAATAAAATAGCGTGCCGAGCGCAAGGGGGGGCGATCCATGTCCCCCCCTTGTCGGGATTTCGACCGCCGGGATCCCGACCGCCGGGAAATCGTATCGAAACCGATTCACTTGGATGCTAATTTGCATCCTTGCGAGTCAACCGAACCCGGCCTCATGACTGGGTGATACGCGGGCCCGCCATTCGCAAGGCGTATACCTTCGCACATAAACATCCATTCGCAGCCTGCAGGGGACCATCGAATGATGTGGAATGTGCACGCAGATGTGAGCAACCATAGATCTGTGTGCACATTCTGAGGGAAGTGGACGGGCAGCTGACATCCGGTGATGTCAGCTGTCCATCCCCCGCATCTGCTTCATCGGGAACACCTATGACACGATAATGCGTTCCCATATGCTAATGGGCCACCCTGCTGCCCAATGCCCCCCCGCGCCCTCTGCCAGGAAGGATGGGTGTGTGCACTCAGCAAACAGTCTGTTCGCCATGGACGCACGGACCCAGCTCATGCACAAAGCGAATTCCTCGACCCTGTGCGCACGCACGCGCCCATGCTATTGGACCTGAATAAGGTCTATATTGTACTATGGGGCCGATTCAAACCGGTTCACATAGGTCCAAATTCATCCCGATGGTGGGGGATTGGGCATGTGCAAACCCCTGCAGCGAGCGCCTGATTGACAGAGTGGACCCCGGGGATTCATGGGAGTGCCAACAAAAATGGTGGACGGTTTTGAGCCTGATTCGTGCCTGATTCGGGCTGGGCTGATGACATCACATTTCGCAGTAGACCAGGCACCTTAAAAGTGAGTAATCGCTTACTTCTATCTACAAACAAATGCAAAATATCCGATGGTGAGCGATCATCGAATGCTTTCTCCTATCTGCGGGCACCAGCGAGTGGATGTGTAAGCGCACACACATGCGCTCCCAGCGTAGAATGGAGATTTGGAAGGTGTGCGGGGGGGTGACGTTAGCATGCTCGCCAGGCTCAGAATATACTCAGCTTAGCAAGCAGGTCTGAATTGGGTCCCATAACTGTCAGCCCGGGGTGTACATTGTTTTAATACACAGGTGAAGCCAAACGTAACTTTCCGTGATGCGTTCACATTGTGGCTGCAGCATTCGCCAGGCTACGACCAACAGAAGTCCCGGTGGTTGCCCATAGCAATGAAATGGGGGTTACACTAGTTTTACCATCCATGGATGAGCGTGGCTATATGTATATTACATAAAGTATAGTACAATACAGTATCTCACAGTGAGCAAATCAACAGCAGTATGTCTTTCTCCTTCATCCACTAGGTGGCACTGGAGCTCACAGTGGGGAATAGAAGGGTGACTACCAGGAGCATGGGCGTGTGGCTGACTCCTCCCCTTCTACTTCCCGTACCCAGGTTGTCTTAGATTGTGCCCTCCGGGAGTTGGGTGCTTATGTAGGGCACATCTATACTGATCTCCACAGAAAACTGCTGCAGCAGGGGGATGGTGATAACCCCCCCCCCACACCCCCCTGCCCCACACTCCACTATGCTGTCTCCAATAAGGTGAAGGGTCAAGGGTATTTGGGGGAGTTGTCTAGAGGAAGAGGGGTGAATCTTAAAAAATATTTTTTTTTAATCAGGGGTATTATACAGTATATTGAAAATAAATATCACACACACATGACAGATGGCAGGAGGGGACTAAACAGTGAGGGTCCCATTGACTCTGGGGGTAAGAGGGCTATATATATATATATATATATATATATATATATATATATATATATATATATATATATATATATATTCTAAAAGACATTCAAAATAAACATCATCAGTAAAGTGGTTAAGGAGTCCAGATTTAAGTGGTTCTAAACTCGGTCACAGGTGACCTGGGATATATGAATCGTGTGGGGTTCTGAGCAGAGATGGATTTTCCATAAGACCACCTAGGCACCAGCCTAGGGCCAAAGGGGCCCCATAAAGATGTCCTGGCCATCCAAAACATTCCTAGCGGAGCATTGCGAGACGGGGTGCCCTCACATCACATGATGCCCTCACATCACATGATCACATCACATGGGTGATGCCCTCACATCACATGTACCTGACCACACTCCCAGAGTCCCTTTCATGTTCTTTGATAGGATAAAAAATGTCTGGACACACCGAATGGTTTCATCCAATGTACAGATGGAACCGCTCTCTCCCTTCCCGGCAGCATGCTAGATTTCAGTATCTGGCAGCTGCTGATGGAGGGCTGGCCGGTGGACATGGACGCACAAACGTCTCACATGCTCGCACGTCTGTAGCGGAGAATGGGTCATCGCGGCTGGCGACATCGCGATGTGCAGGACGGTGGGATTAGAGCAGTTCCATCTGTATATGAGCAGTCAGTGTTCTGTAATACCCCTTTTACACCAAGGAATAACCCAGGTTGGACCCAGGTCAGACCCAGGTCAGCTTTGGTGTAAAAGGGGCCAACCCAGGTCCAGTAACACTGGTCTCCTACCCAGGTCCTGACCAGGGTTGAACACTGGTTGGACCTGGGTCGTGGGCGGTGTAAATGGTCCCAACCCAGGTTGGGACATCCGGGTAGTGCTGAAAGGATACCAGAAGTGCTGGACGCCTTTCCACAGTGCGCTGCAGTGGCAAAAGACAGCAGCCAGAAAGGATACGGGCACACAAATCCTAATTGGATGCAGTATTATTTATATTATTTTGTTTGGGGGAGGGGGAAGGGGGCTGGGGGGAGCACATGGGAGATTCGGTCTGCGGCTGCAGGGGAAGGGGCTGGGGAGAGCACATGGGTGATGCTGCACTTTTATACCGCTATGTGTGCTTGAGCACTGAATAAAACTTTTTGAAAAATATTTTACAAAATAAACAAACCAAAATTTTTCAATGCTAACTTGTCATGTCTTTTAATTTTTATTTTACATCATTGAGGGAAGGTTAGATCGCAGTTTATCGGTCCTAAAATAGACATTTTTAATGTCATCCATAGGGAAAAGCAGTGCTGACCCAGGTTTAGTGTAAACAGCGCAGACCTGGGTCCGACCTGGGTCACAGTGCTGTGTAAATGGGGTATGAAGCTGGGTCCAACCCTGGAAACTACCGTGTTCAAAGACCAGGGTCCGACCAGGGATTTTGGTGTAAAAGGGGTATTAATGTGACACAGGTATTACCCCGACTTCCGCAAGAGCCCGGTTCATATTTATATGCAATGCCGATGTTCACGCTATCGAGCATAAAGAGAGTGGTGAGGGTCAGGTCAGTAATTACGCTCAAAATCCGAATCCAATCCAAGGCCAGAAGCAGGCAGCAAAGGATTGTTATAAAGGGACATCATCCAGGGTTTGGTTGCAAATAAATGCTGTCAAAAAGGTAAAATCTGCCTCAGCTGACCGTAATACACCAGAATAATACACCATAATAATACACCATAATAATACACATAGTACACCATTATAATACACCATAATAATACACATTATAATACACCATAATAATACACCATAATAATACACATTATAATACACCATAATAATACACCATAATAATACACATAGTACACCATTATAATACACCATAATAATACACATAATACACCATAATAATACACATAATACACCATAATAATACACATAATACACCATAATAATACACATAATACACCATAATAATACACCATAATAATACACCATAATAATACACATAGTACACCATTATAATACACCATAATAATACACCATAATAATACACATAATACACCATAATAATACACATAATACACCATAATAATACACCATAATAATACACATAGTACACCATTATAATACACCATAATAATACAGGTAATACACAATTATAATACACGTAATACACCATTATAATGCACCATAATAATACACATAATACACCATAATAATACACATAATACACCATAATAATACACATAATACACCATAATAATACACATAATACACCATAATAATACACATAATACACCATAATAATACACATAATACACCATAATAATACACCATAATAATACACCATAATAATACACATAGTACACCATTATAATACACCATAATAATACACCATAATAATACACATAATACACCATAATAATACACATAATACACCATAATAATACACCATAATAATACACATAGTACACCATTATAATACACCATAATAATACAGGTAATACACAATTATAATACACGTAATACACCATTATAATGCACCATAATAATACACGTAATACCCCATTATAATATACCATAATAATACACCATTATAATACACGTAATACACCATTATAATACAGGTAATACACCATTATAATACACCATAATAATACACGTAATACACCATTATAATACACCATAATAATACACGTAATACACCATAATAATACACGTAATACACCATTATAATACACCATAATAATACAGGTAATACACCATTATAATACAGGTAATACACCATAATAATACACAATTATAATACACCATTATAATACAGGTAGTACACCATTATAATACACCACAATAATACACCATTATAATACACCATAATAATACACCATTAATACAGGTAATACACCATAATAATACACAATTATAAAACACCATTATAATACAGGTAGTACACCATTATAATACACCACAATAATACACCATTATAATACACCATAATAATACACCATTATAATACAGGTAATACACCATAATAATACACAATTATAATACACCATTATAATACAGGTAGTACACCATTATAATACACCATAATAATACACCATTATAATACACCATAATAATACACGTAATACACCATTATAATACACCATAATAATACACGTAATACACCATTATAATACACCATAATAATACACATAATACACCATAATAATACACGTAATACACCATTATAATACACGTAATACACCATTATAATACACCATAATAATACACGTAATACACCATTATAATACACCATAATAATACACATAATACACCATAATAATACACGTAATACACCATTATAATACAGGTAATACACCATTATAATACAGGTAATACACCATTATAATACAGGTAATACACCATTATAGCAATGTAGGGAAAACAAAAATTGGTACAAAAATTGTAGTTTTTTATTTGACAAAAGTATATTTCTAATCCAATCCTGAAGCTTTACATGGAACACAAACAATTGGATACATATTTATTTGATTTTTTTAGTTTTTTTGTTTTTATATACATGTATACAATTTGTTTACTGTTATTATTATTTTATTACAGTAAATGGAACATTTACTAAGATTTGTAATATTTTGGTGTTATTTGCCAGCTATTTATTGATCCAAGGTATGTTTTTGGATACTCTTATACTGACGGTTATTGAGTTAATAAAATGATGGAGGTCTAAACGCCGCCCGCCTGCATGGTCGCCCCCCCCCCCCCCCCCATCGCATGTCGAATATCCCTGCACGCATGCGAATGCATTTTTAACATTCAATGGTCACCAACCATCGGATGACTTGTACAGTGCTCACAGGCCTGAGACACCTCTCTGCGGGCACTCTGTAAGGGAAGAGGGCGAGCAGCTGACATTCGCTGATGACAGTTGCCCATCCCCGCACCTGCGTCACGGGCGAATTGCCATGGGATGCCCAGCATTTTCACGGGGACACCCACAAAACTTTGGGAGTTCCTCTGATGCCGCCGCCTGCCCCTCCCTCCCTCCCCTGCCCATACAAACGCCATGGTGAGTGTGATACAAGTGAATATACGCACACAACATTGAAAACGGCCTGAATTCGGACCCATACGACCAGGTCTGAATGGGCCCCTTAGTCTGGTATTATTGCTACTGCATTGCCTGCCACCAGTGGTGATTACAGTCATTAATCTGCCTGCTGTTAGATTGGTCGTAGTATTCCTAGCGAGGAGTCATGGAACAGGTATAGGCCCTTATTCTGATCGGTGCGGATATTCCCGCATTCTTCCGGAGCGGTCCGCACGCCACGGTGTTCTGCCGCGTGCGGCCATCGTCCGTAGAAACGCCCACGGGTCCTCCGCATTCGGACGGACTCACTCTTTAAGAACAGGGCGTGTTTACGGACGACATACAAACCATGCGTGTGCGGGAGAAACACTCAGATTCTGCACGGTATTACAGAGTATTACAGATTATGCTCGGGAATACCGCATCCGAACGGGAGCCAAGCGGTGCTACCGCCCGTAAGCGGAGTATTTACGCCAAACAACCCACTATTATGTATCTTCTGCAATACATCACATGACCCACTTATTCAATTACCTATCCTCATAAAAAACTTCTTATTTGGAATTGGAATCAATTAGATGCCAATATATCCTTACAAGCATGCCTAACACATGCATTGCACACATTAACCCTTACAGCAATTGAAGTGCAATGGTTTCTATTAGACCCTGTGTAAAAGATTATAAACAATCTACACATATACTGTTTAATGTGCAAAGAAAACCAACAACTGTGAACTTGCATAAAACATTTATTATAAACCAAAATTAACATGTCAATCACAAAATATAAAATTATAAATTATATCAGGAGATCGCGAAGGTCCTGCAGATCTGCTAGTAAGAGCCTCAAATGGTGCTCCGCCCGCAGGAGGGCCCCAATAACTCCCTCATCTGCCGGTGTGGTGTCATCTGTGGGCATGTCAAAGGGGCAAAAATTAGTCATGATATTCATGCATACATTTCACATACTGCTACATAAATTGCACAAATGCTAGGTGACATGTGTATATATATATATCTATGTAGAGAGATAGAGACACACATAGATAAATAGATATGACACATACATATCTACATACATACACACTTATTTACTACATACTGTGTTTTTGTCCCTCTACCCTTTACTCTGCAGAAGACATAACAGTCATAGTGGGCGAAATGTAATAGGGTGTGATTTTTTAGACATGTGCGATTTTTGGTCAAAAACGGCCGAAATCGCACATTTTCCGAAAATCGCACATTTAATAGGTTGAAAATCGCGGTAAAAAATCGCACTTTTTACCGCGAAATCGCACTTTTAGAAGTGCGATTTTTAGTCACATTTCAATTCGCATCCAGATGTTTTCCCATTATAAAGTATACAACTCGCAAATGTAATAGGGTGCGATTTTTGGTAAATGTTACCAAAAATCGCAAAAAAAATAGACCAGGTTCTGACAGGCGAATTTGACAGAACCATGCACAGATCATTGAGATCTGTGCATGGTTCTGTTAATAAAAATGTGTAAAAGTGTTTTTATAAAAAAAAAACGGCGTGGGGTCCCCCCTCCTAAGCATAACCAGCCCCGGGCTCATTGAGCCGGACCTGGTTCCAAAAATACGGGGGGACAAAAAGCATAGGGGTCCCCCGTATTTCTGAAACCAGCCCCGGACTCTTGGACCGGTCCTGGTTCCAAAAATACGGGGGACAAAAAATCTGGGGGTCCCCCGTATTTTGAAACCAGCACCGGGCTCCAACAGCCCGCGGTGTCATGCCACGGCCGGGGGACACTTTTTATACAAGGTCCCCCGGCCAAAACATGAGCACCGTGGCTGGTCAGCCTTGGACGGGGTACCTGGAGGAGTGGGGACCCCCCCAATAAAGGGGTCCCCCCCCCCCAGGCTTCACCCGTCCAGGGCTGAAGCCCGGGGCTGTCACCGGCGTCCGTGGCCAGTGGACGCCGGCCTGATAGGGTTAAATCCATCATACATATCATTACATTGCTTTTTACTGGCGAACTACAAGTGCCAGCAGACCTCCCCCGCATGCTGGGACTTGGAGAACCACAAGTCCCAGCATGCGGGGCATTAATGGGCCCGCTGGGACTTGTAGTCCACCTGTAAAAAGAATGTTTATAAAAAACACACACACAGAGAAGTACAAGTTTATTACACACACACACCTCAATTTTACACCAGCATACTTACCATTCCTGGATCCAGCGCTGGTCTGGCTGCTTCACAGCCGGCTCCCCCCGCACTGACAGGCAGCGGGGAGAAGCGGCTGTCTCCGTCGCTTCTAACAGCCTCTGTAGCGCTGTCCGAGTGCTACAGAGGCTGAGAGCGTGATTGGCTGAGCTACAGTATGCGTCTCCATGGAGACGCATAGCTCAGTCCTGATTGGCTGAGCTATGCGTCTCCATGGAGACGCATACTGTAGCTTAGCCAATCACGCTCTCAGCCTCTGTAGCACTCGGACAGCGCTACAGAGGCTGTTAGAAGCGACGGAGACAGCCGCTTCTCCCCGCTGCCTGTCAGTGCGGGGGGAGCCGGCTGTGAAGCAGCCAGACCAGCGCTGGATCCAGGAATGGTAAGTATGCTGGTGTAAAATTGAGGTGTGTGTGTGTAATAAACTTGTACTTCTCTGTGTGTGTGTTTTTTATAAACATTCTTTTTACAGGTGGACTACAAGTCCCAGCGGGCCCATTAATGCCCCGCATGCTGGGACTTGTGGTTCTCCAAGTCCCAGCATGCGGGGGAGGTCTGCTGGCACTTGTAGTTCGCCAGTAAAAAGCAATGTAATGATATGTATGATGGATTTAACCCTATCAGGCCGGCGTCCACTGGCCACGGACGCCGGTGACAGCCCCGGGCTTCAGCCCTGGACGGGTGAAGCCTGGGGGGGGGGACCCCTTTATTGGGGGGGTCCCCACTCCTCCAGGTACCCCGTCCAAGGCTGACCAGCCACGGTGCTCATGTTTTGGCCGGGGGACCTTGTATAAAAAGTGTCCCCCGGCTGTGGCATGACACCGCGGGCTGTTGGAGCCCGGTGCTGGTTTCAAAATACGGGGGACCCCCAGATTTTTTGTCCCCCGTATTTTTGGAACCAGGACCGGTCCAAGAGTCCGGGGCTGGTTTCAGAAATACGGGGGACCCCTATGCTTTTTGTCCCCCCGTATTTTTGGAACCAGGTCCGGCTCAATGAGCCCGGGGCTGGTTATGCTTAGGAGGGGGGACCCCACGCCGTTTTTTTTTTTCCTTTTTTTTTTTTGAACAAAATCGCATTTATGAAAATGCGCACATTTTCATGACTGAAAATGCGCACATTTTCATGACTAAAAATCGCGGCAAATCGCGGCAAATCGCATTTTTTGCCGCTAATTCGCATCTCATTACATATGCGAATTCGCGGCAAAAAATGCGATTTTTAAAGGTGCGATTTGGTGCGATTTTTTTTTAGTCTAAAAATCGCACCCTATTACATTTCGCCAAGTGTTTCTTCTCAGTCACAACCCACCCATGACTAACCAATGACAAGCATGTCATGGCCTCCGTCAATAAGAACTTGTCACAATCTCCTCAGTCTAAGTTCAGTGATGGTTCGTGGCATGGGAGTTATGCAAATGTCAGGAATGCACAGTACACATCCTCCAAATCATAATTCTGTCTAAACCAACCTACAATTCTGTGACGGCAAAAAAACAATCTGAACTACAGGGGGTGTTTAGGTAGAGGAGGCTCCTGGGACACTGGCAACTTGTGACTCCATTCCAAGGTAGGCCGGCCCATACTCCATTTATAGCATACATCCTATAGTTTAGAAATAACATTCACCAACAATATAGATTCCACTATTTGATGGGTCATAATCAACGCTTGCATCAGGTGAATTTAATCCACAAATGATCCACTCATCCCTTTACTCCAGGATCCTGTTTAACTACAACGGTTATGTGGCAGTCAAAATGGAGCTCCAAGCCATCCCACAAACCTGTGTAATTCAGAGGTGTCCTGGATGAAAGGGATGCCTTGGACACCCCATCTAACCCGTACCTGTATCTGTAGCTACCCACTTTGGGGTCTGTATTAATAGTATTGTAACAACATTTATCATCACCAGTGCTACATAACAAATACCAGTACAACTACTTCATGAATGATGCATTATGTAAACATACCGATCAGATGTGACTCCGGGGCCTGACATGCCTCCTCCCCCTCGGAATCGGACACCTCTGGGGCAACCGTGGCCTCCTCAGCCCCCTCCTCCGCCAGCTCCTCCGCCACCATCACCTCGTCCACCTCCTCCGCCACAACCAACTCCTCCACCACCACCACCTCCTCCTCCACCTCCTCCTCCACCACCACCACCTCCTCCTCCACCTCCTCCTCCGCCACCAACACCTCCTCCTCTGCCACCAACTCCTCTTCCACCTCCTCCACCACCACCTCCTCAGGCACCTCCTCCTCCTCCACCACCTCCTCCACCATCTCCTCCACCATCTCCTCCACTTGCTCCTCCAACATTTCCTCCTCCTCCTCCACTTGCTCCTCCTCCACCCTTGCCGCCACCTCCTCCTCAGGCTCTTGCCCCTCCTCCTCGGCCAGGGCTGCCTCGGCCTCTTCACGTGGCTGTCGGGCTCGGGCTCGTGCTGTGTGGTAGAAAAAAAAAATCATGGTCAATGTCGGGTCATTGGGGCACATGTATTAATCCATAACAAGACATACATGGAAGGGTGATAATGATGGCAAACGATGCTGGAAAGTAGCTCCTTACTGTAAATGGACTCCAAAATGTGACATTTAAAATATTATGTGATTGTTAGTAATTTGTTCAAACATTACAACCCTGGCATTTATCAATGTGTAACACATATTAGATCTGGCACATTGTATGCATCAGAATCATCAATGCTATGTCATTACATATAAAAGCCACATGACTGCATGTTAACCAGGAAGAAGCACACATAACAGTCTATGGACTTTTAAACCCATGGACACCCACTTATCATGAGACACATTTTATTGTTTCTATATGCTATGTTGTAAGTGCGAAATTTCATAGCTAAAATACTCACAAGCAGCTATTTCGCCCCTAATTTGCTGTAACAGCTGGGGCTGGCGCCTGCGGAGGTCCGACCAGCGCCTCTCGAGCTGCCCGATGCTCCTCCGCACCCGAGTGCGGGCGTAAATCCTGCGCCCTGCCGCAGCATAGGCCCGGCGTTTATGCCGGTTGCTGATAAAGGGCCCAGCACGGATTTACGCCCGCACTCGGGTGCGGAGGAGCATCGGGCAGCTCGAGAGGCGCTGGTCGGACCTCCGCAGGCGCCAGCCCCAGCTGTTACAGCAAATTAGGGGCGAAATAGCTGCTTGTGAGTATTTTAGCTATGAAATTTCGCACTTACAACATAGCATATAGAAACAATAAAATGTGTCTCATGATAAGTTTTCTCCGTCATGGAGACAAGGCTGGGCCGTGCTGGGCCCTTTATCAGCAGGAGAAAACGGGTCTGCCCTTCGTGTCTCCGCCATGTTAACAATGGCATCAATCAACCAATCAGGTGGTGGCATTGGTTTATCACAGTTATTTGTGTTAATAACTTTATTGTTCATCTTTACATGAGCAGCGTCTCTGCGCCAACACAAATGGTGACAAATTCGCATGCCTTCAAAACAGTAGTGCTGATGTATGGCAATGAACAAATCTGATATATATAAAACACAGTGTGTATGCACTTAGCAAATCCAATGACGCCTCGCTCCGCCAAGCAACGCGTGCTATAGCTTAGCAACGCATAGCTGTACTTAGCATTACTTACTCTATGCATCTATGTGTATGCGTACATTTATGTTTAAAAGACACATACACATACTTGCAGGTATCCTGAGTCCAGCATTATACACCAGCGCTGGCTGCCTGGCTGCCTGCCTGGGTGCCTGCCTGCCTGCCTGCTCCTTGAAATGTTTAAACATGTTAATAAATTCAAATATCATATATATATATATATATATATATATATATATATATATATATATATATCTGCAAACAAATCATACATCAACACAGGAAAAAATCCCCAACACATTAGAGAATAAATCAATGTACTCACCAGTCATCAGGGATAGTATCAACTACAATAATGAAGATATAACAAACACATAAGATCCCTTGTAGAAGGTATAATAATGAGCACCTATATTGTACTTCCCCCAAAACTAAGCACATATGATAAATATCTACTATTTCTTTGCCATTAGGAGGGCAGGCTGGATAATTGTCGTTTTGTAACACTGACAACTACCACACTGTACTTATTTGAAGGGGTGATTTTTACAAGAATTGGTGTGTTCTGGTCAACTAGATAAAATGTACCTGAAGTATCTTTGCGCCACAGAGTCCCGCAGCTGGTATCCCCTCCGGCATTCAGGGGCGCAGGATGGGCGCATGGGCGGATCTTGCGGCTCAGATGGTACCTCCCACTCATCAAAGGGTATCCCACGCCGCACAGCAATGTTGTGGAAAAATATACACAGGCCCACGATCCTCGACACCATTTGAGGCGCATACTGTAAGTCACCACCAGTGCGGTGGAGCACTCTAAATCGACCCTTTAAAAGGCCAATTGAGCGCTCCACCACTTGCCTGGTGGCAACATGCGCCCCATTGAATGCCTCCTGTGGGCCCGGTGCTGGGTAGCTGTACGGCGTAAGTAGCCAGGGCGTACATGGGTAACCGGAGTCACCCAGAACCCACGCATCACGGCCTTCCAGCTCTTGTAGTCTTTGCCATATCCCGGTTTGTCGGATGACATGAGAGTCATGGGCACTTCCGGGAAACTTCGAGTTGAAGGCGAGAATCTCCATGGATGGGCCACATACCACCATCACGTTCAGTGAGTGGAACAATTTGCGGTTCCTATATATCTTCTCACTTCGAGATGGAGGCACAAATGGTACATGGGTGCCATCCACAGCCCCTATCACATTAGGGAAGCCAGCAATTTGATGGAAGGCCTGCTGGCTTCTGCGCAGGGTCTCGGTGGCAAATGTCATGGCCATGAAGTGCCCCTTGCGCCTGAACATGGCCGACGTCACACGCCTCAGGATTCGGCAGAAGGCCGGCTGAGATATTCCAGCAAGTACTGCCACTACTTGTTGGAATGATCCTGAGGCGCAGAAATGCAACACCGCCAGCAGCTGTGTGTGAGGCGGAATTGCTGTCGTGATCCCGTGTAGAGGTTCCAGATCGCTCTCAATTAACGTGAGCAGATCCAGAATTACATGTGGCGGTAACCGGTACCTAGTAAGTACCTCATCATCGGGCATAGCAAACAGAGTCACCCGTGTGCGATAGATTCTAGCACGTCCTGGCCTCCTTGGGCGACGAGTGGGGAGAGCCGCAAGTGCCCTTAGCCTCCTCTCCATGTAGCGCATCATTGCTTCAGCAACCTATAAAGAAATGAACATAAATACTGATGCACCTATGCACATAATGGCCATATCCGACTACAAATAGATTTGTATGCTTCAATACGTACAATAGATGGCCGCCCCGTGAAATCCCGCAGATCCATTTGACTCTATAATGATGTAACAATAATATGAACTCAATACACACCGTCCTAAACACACAGATAAAGGTGTCAGCATTTTTTGCCGACATCATGTACTATGAGACATTTCATCTATTGCTGGGACATGTTGTCCTGCAATAGATGAACCCACACAGGTTTAAGACCTGTGAGTGAAATAGTGAACATGTGACATGTTGCAATAATGCGACACGCACTTTGCTGGCCCAACAATCTGTAGGCAGTGAGGCAATGGTGCATACATTCATACACTTACATTGTTAATGGATATCATATCTACAAGGAGCATGGAAGAGCTTACCTTAGACCCTGACAAGTCCAGATCTGGAGACAAATGATTCTAGCAGCCAGTCACTATTTATAGGCCTCTCACATGTGTGGTCTATAACAGTAGAGATGAGTATTGCATGACTTGTGGCCTGGATTATCTAAGGGATTGGGCTACTTTTAGCTTGCAAACAAACTCCACAATACCACAGTAGTCATGAATCAAATGTCATGTCATGCTAGCAAATAGCATGTGTATTGTGCAATAGTCACAGGTGTATCAGAAGATTCTATGCAATGTTAGCATTGGTGACCAGTATTTCATGTCGAACTTTCGCCAGGTTTTACACAATGGAATTTCCGCCACCGTATGCGGCGCGAAAAAACAGCGACGTACGCTCACGCACGGAACGCAGCTGCCGCTGATGTCCGCCAAACAGGATACACAAACAGTATATAAAGGTGTATTAGAAGGTGACAATGTTGTTGCTAACATGTCTGGATCACAACCAGAGGTGGACCCAGACCTGCAGCAACTATTTGACCAGATGGACTCCAGCACCACCTATGTGCCACTGCACATGCGGCCAGTGGGTAATGAGGAGGCTGCTGGCCCTTCTACAGCAGGGCAACCTGCACCTGACCATTCTACAGCAGGGCAACCTGCACCTGGCCCTTCTGCAGCAGGCCAACCTGCAGCTGGCTCATATGCACCATCAGCAGAATTGTTTGGAACACAACCGGGGACTTCACAAGGTAGTACCATGGCCAGCACTTCAAGTGCAGCGACACGTGACAGGGGGCGTGGCCATGGACGTGGCAAGGGGAGAGCCAGGGCAACAGAGGAACCACCAAAAAAAAATAAGGCATATGAAGCACAGGAGCTTGCCATCCTGGTTCCCCGAGCACGTGATTGGATTGAGTGTCCATCGGAGAAGCTGACACACACACGCAGATGGAAGATTTGGGAACAGATAACGGCAGAGATTAATGAAGTAGCGCCACAAGTTCGTGAGACGGACCATGTGAAGAAGAGGCAAGTTGTTTTGTGATACATGTGCCCAGTAATAGCCAAGTAATGATTTAATTGATGCTTAGATGGATTTTGCAAATGGCCCGTGAGGTTGTTACGATACACAGACATTATTGACATGTTATTTCGTTGAGAGTTAGAGTAGGGTGATTGTGAATGTGTATTGTAACGGTTGATATCATAGTTGCATGTAATATTATCTATTGGACATTAATCACATGTCGTAATATGTAGCACAGAGCAATGGCTGCAACAGCTAACATCTGGAGTGACATGTATTAATATGTCAACTTACATTGCAGGTGGCAGGACTTCAAAACCAACCTGAAGAGGAAGATGACCAAGCGGTGGGAACACAGCCAGACATCTGGGGCCGGGCCCATGCCATCAGGGCTAGAGCTCACCCCCCTGGAGTTGATGGCCGAGAGCTGTATATCAGTTGAGGAGATCAGGGGGGTGAGCACGATGGATAGCGAGGCCCCAGCTGAAGTGTTTGCGTCTTTTATTGAAGGTAAATATTGGTCATGCCATAAACTTGTGCAAGTAATTATCTTAGAATGTGTCCTAATTTTGTTTATCTTTTTCCACAGACAACCCACCGCTTGGTGACGACTCTGCTCAGGAGGTGGAGGAGTCCGTGCCACCTGGCCCCAGGGGTAGGCCTGTGCAGCAGCAGCCATCGGACCAAGCCGATTTGGCCGCCTTGGCCAACATGCTTGGGGACATCAACCAGCAGGGAGAGTTGGCATCAGAACGGATGCATAGGACCGAGGAGATCCTGGCGAGCTTGGTCAGCACCCAGCAGGCCATCGCTGCGAGCATGCAGGCCATGGCTGAGTCACATCAGGCCATGGCTGCAAGTGCTCAGGTGCTGGCCGAGCAAGCCACCCGCCAAAATGATCTCCTCCTCCACCATAATGAGCTTATGGTGGAGCTGGTTACCAGCAACAGGGTCCTAATGTCATCCGTTTCTGGTGCATTACCACCGGCAACACTCCCTGCTGGCAGGAGGGGTAGACCAGCCAACCCCTCAACATCATCTGCTCCACCTGCCCCAGCATCTGCCCGTGCCAGAAGAGCTGCTGCACAGGCCAAGGAGCCTACCAAGGCCAAACGTGGTCGCAAATGAACTTGTGGCTGCATTAATCTCCACCGTTATGTGGTCCCAAATCTTCCATTGTGCTGTGTGTGTCAGCTTCTTGTGTCCAATCACGTGCTGAGGGTAACCAGATGAGCCCTTGCTTCATATGTCCTTTTTGGTGCCCCTGTTGCCCTCTTTTGCCTGCCATTACTGTCAGCTGTACTTGAAGTGATGGCCATGGTACTATCTTGTGAAGTCCCCGGTTGTGTTCCAAATGATTCTGCTGATGGTGCATATGAGCCAGCTGCAGGTTGGCCTGCTGCAGAAGGGCCAGGTGTAGGTTGCCCTGCTGTAGAATGGTCAGGTGCAGGTTGGCCTGCTGTAGAAGGGCCAGCAGCCTCCTCATTTCCCACTGGCTGCATGTGCATTGGCACATAGGAGGTGCTGGAGTCCATCTGTGTGCAATTATATTTGTTTTGTATTATTATTTATTTTGGGACATTCCTGCCATGTTGTTTATTTTTGGGATTTTGTATTTTTTGGTCATTGCATCACAGTGGCATTGACTGTGACATGTATAGAAATAAATTTGTTTACTTTACCAAAAATGTGTGGTTTCATGAGTACATGTCGAATACACATGTGTATTGATAGTATTAATATTCAGTCATGTCCATTGTTAGCAGTTTTTAAGTGTCTGACAAGTACAGCATATGTGGGTGATTAGTAAGGTTTCCTTGAAGCAGCAATGGTTTCAATTAAAGCACTGACAAGCGTCCTATTAGTGAGTAATGAGTAAAGGAGTAGATTCTATTGGGTTCAGGTGTTAATGCTTGTAGTCATTAGGCGGTCCGTTCGCCTACCGCATGAACGAGTGGTGTCCGCAAAGCAATAGTACACTTGTGGACACCGCACATTTCTGCCCTTTTTGATCGCGTGCATTCGGAGTGGTATCCGAATGTACGCCCCCCAACATAAGTGTACTCCCCCGTGTCCGCCCATGTTTCCGCCCCGTTTTGCCCACTTTGAAACTACGCCCATGTGTCATTCCGCATGACGCCCATAATACGCCCATATTTCCCGACTGATTGCGGGGAACAGTTTTGGACGGGATTTGGCCGAACAGGTACGGAGTCAAGGCGTGGCACATGCGCGTTGCGTTCTCCACGCATGCGCAGACGCCGTAAAGACGCGATCCGAAAGTATGCGGTAAAGTACGCGTCAATCAGAATAAGGGCCATAGTAATAGCATTGTGACTGATAGGGATAGGAGACGATCTGTAGAGAAGAACATTGCAGCTGCGGGGGGAAAACCTGCGCCATCTGTAAAACGTAAATAATAATAATAATGTGTTCTGCAAAGTACCTTCCAATCAATAGCAAAGTCTGATTAACATCACGTGCTCAGAAGTAAATCACCTTATTCCGATGCCGGTAGAAATTGGATACAGAAATGTTAATAGGATTGCCGGGCGTAATATTTCTCTCAGTGCAATTTGTACATTATATGTACTGTATATTCTGTGAGCTCCAAAACCTCATTATACAGGTGGTTATATACTGCAGCGGTTCCCAAACGTTCTCCCATCATGCCACACTCTACTGTCAGATTATGGGGGTCATTCTGATTGACTCGCAAAAGCTGCGAAATTCAAAGCTTTGTGAGTCAAGTAAATGCCGCCCTGAAACACTGGGCGTCTCCATGGGCGCGACTCCAATCTGCGGCGACATGCCCCCCCCCCACCTGCACTGATCTGTGCTAATTTGTCGGCGACATGCGAATAAGCATATATGCACATGCGCAGACCACCAACATCCAGGGGTTAAAGGGCGGGATGTTGTAACATCCGCTGCCCATTATCGCCGGGCATCGCATTATTAATAACCGCATATGTTCTAACATATGCGGTTATTAACGCAAGGGACACCTCTTGCGATAAGAGCTGTCCCTTGCGATGCGGTGCCGGCACTGGACTTCCGGGTCTGTGACTCCGGGGTCCATCTGCGTATGCGCTGAGTGACGGCAACGGCCGCAGGGCATGCTGGGAGGGATCCGTGATGGATCCCTCAAACAGCGCTGCGGCAAGAAGCCCATAGGCGTCTGCAGGGAATCACCAGCTTTTGCACACACACAGACACACAGACACACAGAGGCACACACTCACAGACACACATGGACACACAGACACACAGACACACACAGACACACACTCACAGACACAGAGACACACACTCAGACACACAGACACACACAGACACACACTCAGACACACATACACAGACACACACACATACACACAGAGACACACACGGACACACACTCACAGACACACAGACACACACAGACACACACTCACAGACACACAGACACACATGAACACACACACACACACAGACACACACAGACACACACTCACAGACACACACAGACACACACACAGACACACACTCACAGACACACACTCAGACACACATACACACACACAGACACACACACACATACACACACGCAGACACACACTCACAAACACACACTCACAGACACACACTCAGACACACGGTATTTCGCCCCCCCTTGCCGCCCGGGTACCTCTCCTGCGGCGTATATGTGCGTAAAAGCTGGCGGCGGCGGCAGCGGGGGGTCCCTGCAGTCAATAAGAAATAACGAGCGCTATCCGCCGGGCTATGCGGAAGCGCTTCTGTTTTGGAAACACTGGCCACATGCTGATTGGCTGAGATTCAGCCAATCAGCGTGCGCCGTGTGGCCAGTGTTTCCAAAACAGAAGCGCTTCCGCATAGTCCGGCGGATAGCGCATTTCTTATTGACTGCAGGGACCCCCCGCTGCCGCCGCCGCCAGCTTTACAGCGCCGCAGGACAGGTACCTGGGCGGCAGACACCGGGGCGCCCCACCCCGACTTGCAGGGGTGCTCTGGTGCCTTGCACCGGCCCTGGACACACATACACACTAAGACACACAGACACACACAGACGCACATACACACACAGGCACTCACAGACACACATAAACACGGACACACAGCCGCAGGCAAAGCAGGCCATGATCAGATAAAGAACCTACATCTGCCATAGGGTTTGTGCAATTTTCACTGATGCAGCCAATTGTGTGTTATAAGAACGCACCGATGTATTAACGAGAACACAGGTGCTAATAGTAGGCAGCTCATTACTTGCACTTTAGGAGGAGATAGTGGGGGCCTTGAAAAAGGTCTGTTGGCAGACCGAAACGTTGGCCCTTGGCCCACTGTCATGCACTTTGCACTTTATTGGATGTGGTGATATGGATTAAAATTCTTTTGAAGAAAGACTGGTGAGTGTCCTCATCTTTGTGGCTGTATTGGAGAACTGGACTTGTCTGGGACCCCTGAGCTGACACCCCGGCAGTTGCCACCTTTTGGAGGAGAGTGTGATCCTTACCTTTGGATATATATATATATATATATATATATATATATATATATATATATATATATATATATATATATAGTGTGGTTTTGTGTGTGCGCTTGTAAGCAAACCTAGCATTATAGAGTATTTATTTCATCATTGATATTCACTACTTACCCCAAGGTGTTTAAATGTTTCATATTGGCATCAAAACAAAGCTGCCGGTCTCTGGCAAAGGATTCTAGTTAAAAGTCTTACATGTAAAGAAGCCAGACGTAGCCCTGGCAGTCCTTCCAGATAGAGATTACATTCTCTAGCCTTTTATTATACCCCTTTATCACTAGCCTAAATATCCAGGGTTTGCAGGGGAGCGCGCAAAGCCCAGGGTTGTAGGCAGGTGGTAACACTCCCACTTGAAATGACCCAGGCATGAGACCCAGCATTTCAACACACTTCAACTGTGCAGTGTAAACGGGTAACCTGAGTCGATGCGTCCCGGGTCCTGTTCACTACAATGTAGAAGCCAGCACTGGGTGATGCTGTTATCTCCCAGCGCCGCCCCGTCCTCGCCTCCCAATGACGTCACCCGCCGGCATTATGCCATGTGGAGACTCGGATGGAAAAGATTCACAAGCCAGGTCACACCCGGGTTGGAGACCTGGGTACAAAATTCCAGGTGTGACTCGGCTTGTATATTGACAAAGGGTTATCAGTCAGTAGTAACCTACATCTTCTGTGAACAATTACTCTCATCATTACTCCCTAGCATCATAAGAATAACAGGAATTAATTAAAATTAAAGATGGACATTTTGCCACATATTTATTACCTTTTATTTATGTAGCACAAACATATTCCACAGCGCTGTACAGAGAATATTTGAACACTCACATCAGTCCCTGCCCTAGTGAAGCTTACAATCTATATTCCCTACCACATGTACACGCACACACAGACATTCTACGGTTAATTTGTTGGGAGCCAATTAGCCTACCAGTATATTTTTGGATCATGGGAGGAAACCGGAGTACCCAGAGGAAACCCACGCAAGCACGGGGAGAATATACAAACTTCGCACAGTTAGAGCCATGGTGGGAATCGTACCCATGACCTCAGCGCTGTGACGCAGTAATGCTAACCATTGCACCGTCCATGTATATATTGTATTTAGAAACAAAGGCACTCACAGGTGACTAAATTAAAACTTATCTTATGGAAAGTACATTTTAGACCTGTATTTAATTACAGGTTCAGGAACGAAGTTCCTGCTGAAAAATAGCACTGAAAATAGTTACGCTGATAAAGGACCCCTGGTGTTTTCCAGAATCAACTTGACCTAGCATCTGATCCTCGAATAGAATACACAACTCTCTTCTGAAGATAATGAAGAAGCGATATGAAACACACGTATTAATTACCGTCCGTGTCTGTAGTGTTGTACCAAATCCAATCATAAAGAGGCCTACAATACAATGCAGTACAGGCTGAGAAGAAAAGGATGGCGTAAAATGAGTCGTTATTAACAGTCTAATGTCAAACCATTATCTACAATACCATAGTCTCAGAACCAGCAAAAACGAAGCCTTAAATATAGCACGCTGCAACGAGATTAAGCAACATATAACAGGACATTTAAAAGCACAAAAACGCAGAAACAATGTAAATGGCTTAAAGTATTTTATAATGGAAAATTTCGGGAGAACGAACAATTTGTTTAATTCCATGTAATCAGCGCTACATTAAGAATATGTTTATGGCTTATAATTAATCACCTATCTTAGTATTCCAGATCTTGACATCTGTGCATTCATTTTATCCTGAAGACAATCTCGCTGCTGACTGCAGGGTGGATCATAAGCGTAATTAGAAAATGCCTTGTTTTTCTTGTTAAGAGTGTGTTAATGTATTATATCAGGAGATTGCAGAGACGCGGTGCCCGCAGCGTATATGTCACTGATTGCAAAAAAAACCTGACTAACTTACATTTAACAAGGTTTGCGCTAAAAGATCAAAAGTACATTGATACAATTTCAGCATGGTCAGAGGTGGTTTCTTACGCTGTTTGATCTTGTATTTTGTCGGGGAACTATGTTGTAAGTGAAATAATAATGTAATTATGTTCTACCGGAATTAAAGAGACTCGTATTATACGTAGGTTCAGGTTATAATGCAAAAAAATGTATTGCAACCAAAAAAACAATGATTGTAGCGAGGGTCTGAGACTTATAAGACGTAAGTAATTACAGGAGGCCTTATGGGGTGTTGGACATACAACTATGTGTGAAGTGCGCCATGGGTGTTTCCCCGCTGCACGCGCACCAATAAGAAGTGTGTACGGATGTGTCACATGTCCGCTATAACTGAACTGCAGGCAGGAATTCCAGAGCTGGGCACACATTAAAGAGAGCGAGCGTTGACTAGACGCGAGAGACAATAAACTACTAGGATGGGCTCCATTACCATTGTAATCCCATATGCAGTGGGGAACAGTAGGGAAAGTGGGAAGGTAACAAGGGGGGAGGGCAGAGAAGAAATAGGTAAAATGACCCCTCCCCAGGGCGTATCACCATACTTAAGGAAGGCCAGGTATAGGGGGAGGGTCATTAGGAGCAGAATACCTGAGAAGTGTTTGTAGAGAGCAAGAGGGCACACCGTAAGGATTGTTGTGACTCACCAGCAGCTTTAAAGTTAAAAAGAAGCAATGGACTGTCCTAAGAGATCCAGAGAAGTGCCAGCAAGATTTAAGGGACCGGAGCAGCAGCAGAAGAAAGCAAGGAGGGCTCCAGCAGCAGGAGATCTGAGATCGGCACCAGGAGGGCAGCATCCACCTGTGGAACGGGCCGGCCGAGAGAAGTAAAGAGGCAGAAGACAGGACTCTAGCAGCGTGCAGCAGCGCTGAAGAGAAGCAGCAGCAGCCGGGACATACACACAGAGTCGGGTAGGAGCATCCCCAGGGTCGCACTCGCAGCCAGAGCGCAGCCCGTCCACTCCTTACCCGACTCCCAGCAGCAGCGGGCACCAGCAAGAACATCCAGAAAGCAGCAGAGGAATGATCCGGAAATATTATAAGTATCATTTGTATCCCTTCTTATTATTTTACTTAATTCCATATTCGGCACCCTGCTACCATCTGATGTCACAAACTCCCAATGTCTCTGTAATCTTATGAATTCAATCTTTAATGCAGATAGAATTTTACCACATGCTTTATATTATGCTGGGTAACTTTCCCCTAAGGAATAACAGCACCTAATAGCGGCCTTCTGGCTGGGGTCCTCTCTATTATTTATTTCTCTTCTTCTCCACGTTCGTGCACTTTTTTCACGTTTTCTGTTTTCTGTAGTGTGTCACATTTTTTTGGGTTGTGTGGTCGTCCCTTCCATTTCCCCAACGTGCCAAAGCTCTCGCCTTTTGGGGAGAGCTGCGGTCCCCCTGAGGACAACCCCGAGCCGCAAGGGGGAGGGAAGTCCACTGCGGGTCGCTCCAAACCTTCGGGTGCGGAGGACCCACCGTCCTAACCCTTCCGGGGGTTGAGGAATGAGGGTCTCTCTAAGCTTCGGCGAAGAGGACCCACCGTTCCCTATTTTCCCCTCTTCTGCCTTATGGTTGAGAGGGGTTAGGGGAAAAACGTGGCCCGTCTCCTTCGGGAGATAAGCCCACTCGAACGCACGGCCCCCTTTGCACGTGTTTAGGCACAGCACTGGTGGTAGGGAGCACACCTCGGGCTCCTAAGTTTTTTCAAACTCATAGAGTTTTACACCTATTACCTAACAGTACAGTTGGGATTCAGTGCAGAAGTTTTTTCAAAGCAGACTTCTAGCAGTTTAAGGCCAAAAAATGAGTACTTAGGGATTTTTTTTTTTTATTTTTTTTTTTTTATTGAAGCATATGTATCAAGACAGATTAAACAATTGTTGACAAAATTTATAGCATACATGTATTTGAGTGCATACAAACGTGTCAACAGTACAATTGTATGGTTAATAGCTGATGTTTTTGTCACTGAATAGAAATAAAAGTAAAATAATTGTATAACAAATTATAAAGATACATTGCTCCTATCGTCCTAATT
This sequence comes from Crinia signifera, assembly GCF_055691185.1. Taxonomy (NCBI): domain Eukaryota; kingdom Metazoa; phylum Chordata; class Amphibia; order Anura; family Myobatrachidae; genus Crinia; species Crinia signifera. Next base: position 79,306,111 of record NC_139228.1, on the reverse strand, counting down.
TTCAAATTTTTCCTTTCCAATAAACAGGGAGGCAGGAACTGTGTTCACAGCCCGCGTCCAGATAGTAAACTATGATTTATCTAATTCAAGCTAAATATATAGCAAATGTTTAAGGGATGGGTACAAATGTCTCATTAATGAATTGTAATGATTTCGATATACACCCATTTTATCACTGTATCCAGATATAAGTTTCACATACTGTAGTGACTTTTAATTATCGAAGGATGGGGACCATTTGTGAATATAGTCTAGCAGAAATAGAGACCTGGGATCTAGCATAAAAAAACTAATAAACAAACAAGGGCGTTAAATTCCCATGCAGCAAATAATCTGTGTATTGTGCCCGGTGAAATCTTATAAATCAAGAAGAATGGTCAAAATTACGTAAATGTGTCTGGTGCGAGAGAGACAATAAGGCTAATTTAAGTAATCCCATTCATGTAACCGCCCCTACGAGGCATGAGAATAAATATGAAGCATACACAGTAGGGGCTGGAATTAATTGCCACAGGTGTGTCAATGACATTCCATTGGTTGGTGCAGTTGGATGATAGCCATGAGCCGCAAAGCCAGGGTTACATATATTGGGCAATGACTTCCAGGGTGACCCGAATGGGGTTATTACCAGAAGTGCTTCCAAATCATCATTCTTATTATGTTTCATGGGAGAACCAGAAGTCACAATGCTTCGAGCCATGTAAGGAAAATTAGCATCATGGAGATGAATAGTGATAGGGACGTTCACATCTGAGATATATTTAGGCTCAGTGCCAAGTGGATCATCACTCTCAGGAGCATTCTGCGGCATAGCAAGGAAGTTGTCGACCAAGGGAGCCTGATCCCAGTCAAACATCGATGCCATCTGTTTAAACTTTCTCTCGAAATATGGTATTAAAATCTTGGAGAGCTCGACTGCCAACTGGGCAGCAAAAGCAGCACCTTCCATGACCATAATTCTCACTGTAATTAGTTATGGGTCTAATAGAGACTAATGTAGGGAGCGAAATTTCCCAACAATGCAACCATCAAACACCATTAACTGGCAATAGCATGTGATTATAGTCCCTAACTAGGACAGAAATATCAAAGTGTACATCAAACAGAAAATGCGGATACATATATATATATATATAGGTCAGAAAATTTGGTAGCTTAAATAGGCACCTATTGAAATTTTGGCTGGTATATGCAAATATTCTGCTTCAAAATATTCTCAATTGAAGGCAAATAAGTAAAATAATAAACAGAACAGTAGCGAGTGAAAAAAAAAGGGAGAACAACAGTAAGGATATTTCACACGTTAGCAAGTAATACTGCAGGTATCGGGGCCAAGTGAGGTCATACATCAGAGCCATCCAAACAGATACAGGTCAGCCCAATAGTGAATGGCACACAAATTATTGGGGTCTCCTGATCCAGAGGTAATAGTCCCCCTTGTTTAGTAACTTCACCCGTGAGGGACCAAACAAGTCTTGGGAGTAGTGTTAAATGCGGGCCATATTCTCCCCGGTTTTCATCCAGGTAAGCACCCCCCAGGGCATGCACTTAAGATATAATAAAGTTCAGCAGCTTTCAAGTATTGTGGCGTGTGTCCCTATAGAAAAGCAGGTCCCCAATAAATCACAGAAGTCCACCAGGGGAGTTAAAGGTGGCCGGTCTGGGACATGCAAATGCCAGCCGTTATGGTAATATAGAATATTAGGTCTCCTGGGAGTCACAAAGTGGGCCCAAGCTCTCCGATTGCTCTGTCTCTTTAATTAGCAGTGGGGCTCTGTAATAGGGACTGGGCTCCTTCACCCCACCAAGTCACTCACCAGTCCCGATACCGCTCCAGACCACCTCCCCCGGGCACCGGCAGCGTCCAGGGTGCAGACTCTTCTCCAGCAGGAGGGGCGTGAGTCAGATGGGGAGGCCAGAGCAGGTATATAGATGGGGGCCGGGATGGAGCTCCACCGCACAGAAAGGGGGTTATCGTGGGAGTGCCGGGATTTCTGCGTGAACTGACACCGCGGGCGGCTTCCTTCAGAGGATCTTGGTGCTCCAGCTCTGGCAGGCGATTCCGATGGAGAGCTTCCCCCGAAGCTGTGCAGCCCCCCCTCCAGGTCACTGTAGTCCACGGGCAGGTAGCCGAGGTCAGGCTAGAGTCCGTTCCCTGTGCGGCGCCTGTAGTATGGCGCCAGATCTCGCGCCCAAACTCAGGCGGTCATGCGGGCCTTCCACGCTGAAGGCCAGACTCCGGTGGAAATACTGCTTGTCGGCTCCAGATAGATATCACCACAATCCTCCTAATGTGAGGTATTCAGTGGGGTTAGTTAGGTTTAGGGATAGTTCCGTGAAAAGGCAATAAAGATAAATTTTCCAGATTTTGAAAGGAGCCTGTCTAAAATGCAGCCGCTCTAGGCGCCCCGCCCACCGGAAGACTTAGGGATTTATTATTATACTCGCTGCAGCCTTATACTCTTTGCAAAACAGCAATGAATTAGGCCCAATGTTCAGGCAAGTTGCAAAAAATGTCCAATCCCCCCTCCCCCTAATTAAATTACTGAGGACTTGTTTACATGGCATAGCATGTAGAGATCATGATAGAGGTATCCTTTCACTACAATCCATTCATCTACTCCTCCCACTAGGCAGAGCATACAATGGAGTCAGCAGGCTGCCTAGCAATGATAAACAAATGTATAATTTGTGCAATAACACATTAATATTGTTATTATTATTATAGTTTTATAAGGCGCCACAAGTGTTTCGCAGCGCCGTACAAACATGAAATGTATGATTACAGATGAGCGCCGAGTTGTGTCATTTCATATGTACTAGGGGAATTACATAGTTTTCAGAACATAATATAATATTGCTTAAGAGTGTTATTAGGATACGGCAAAGCATATGCTTAGATAGGCAGAATCCAAATATGGGAACGCATTGTTTTGTTTTTAATGTTAAAAAATAATGTTGTTTAATGTTAAATATAAGGCAAAATAAGGCAGGAAAATAAATTATGCGGTGCAATTTTCAGCGTGCAAGGCATCATAGGGGTATAATAGACAGTATTATAAATATGTTGCTGAATGGGGGATAGATATATGGTAACAGGTTACATTAAGCTGCAGTCAGTAATATAATATGGTGTCACATACAAATGAGTAAGTTCATTGGATATCAATAAGTGAATTTATTACATTTGTGCATGATAAGCATTTTACTTCATATAAGACTGTTGTTATATCTTTGGCAGATCCAAACTTACTGTTGCTTCCTAAAAAGCGCTGGGTTAATCTGCTGCTTTATAAAAAATCCTTTGCTGTTAGAATTCTGTTAAGTCAATTCATGCAATTGTATAAGAAATAATGTATATAATTAGGGCACAGGGTGGAACCATAGTTCTCACAGCAACTAAGTTTGTAAGTTAATTTTTTCGTTTTTTGTTTAAAGGGGTACATGCTTGGCCTTAGCAGGGAAGACCTACTGTATGCGCAGTGCACCTGCCAGCAATGTGGTGGCTACATCTTATAACCTTTATGCTAATACAAGGGATAACAGCCCCTTCTTTTGAAGCTTAGTACAAGTTCTCTTTCACGGTCATTTAGAACAAAGGTTATGCACTATTTACTGAACATGCTTAGTCCAACAATGTCCAATGCCAACGGGGCTTAATGGGACATTACAAATTTCCATGGGGGTAGCTATTCAGTCACTTGTATATGGATAGAGGCAAGGTCGGAAATGGAAAAAGGAGAATGCAGGGAAGGTGGCATTATAGGATTATTGCTCAGGTTTGGGAGGCTGCATGGTGCAACGTATTTACACACAGTACAAACTAACATGTTTTATGTCACCTCGCAGTGCAACACTTCCTCTTCCACCTGCAGATGCCTAAGGATCGGAGGGGGCGGGCAGGCTGGTGACCTGGACGGACGCTGATGGTTCTTGTGGTTTTGGGGCATACCTCGAGGGAGAATGGGGCACATCGCAGTGGCCGCAGAGCTGGGACGAAGCAGGACTGACCAGGAACATGCTGCTGCTAGAGCTGTTCCCGATCTTAGTAGCGGTGGAGTTGTGGGGTAACAAGTTAGCATCCCTTCCTCCCACCCCTTCCCTTCGAAAGGGAAGGGGTGGGAGGGAGGATGTTTAAAGGGGTGGGGTTTCTTAGTCTCTTTAGGCGTAAAAGTATGGCGGGAGCATCAGACGCTCAGAGGTTTAATAGGAGCGAGAGGCGACTAGCCGGGAGAGACCGTAAACTATTAGTCTGGGCTCCCAAGGCCAGGAGGTGTGCCCTATCATATTGCTGGGGTTAGGTAAGAGGCAAGTAGATAGTAAGGATGAGATAGGAGGAGGAAAGATGGGGGAAGGTAATAGAGGGCTATAGGGTGCAGGCCCCTCCCCGGGGGCGTATACCCATACTTAAGCACAGGACAGGTAAAGGGGGAGGGTCAGAAAGTGCAGTAGGTGAGGCAAAAAACAAAAAGGGGAAGTTTTAACCAGACAACCTTTAAACTAGGTAACCGGGAACATAACCATTAGATAGAACAAGCGGAGTACAAATGGCGGAGTAGAGCCAGGAGGTTGGCGTAGGGTCACAGGAATGTGGCGGGCTGCGGTTCTAGGAACCTAGCATTGGCGGAAGTACTGCGGGCCAGCCAAAATGGCGCCAGGAAGCGGAGGCACCCCCCAGCTAAGGGGGTGAAGAGCTCCAAGGCCTGGCGTTGGGGGGCAACGTGAAGGGTGACCCCAGGCGGTTACAGGTTTTAAGTTGCGAGAAGGGGTCCCTGGCCCCCCGGGCGGCTTGATTCAGTTACGATACAGGGCTGGTGGACCGCAGTGCTTAGCTTCGCCACAGAAGCAAGTAACAGTATATATTTGTAAGCAAATTAATAAATGTGACCACTAATTCGCCAAAAGTACATGACTCCGTTTGTTTATTTCAGGTACCAAGGGGAGGGGGAGAAGGGGGGATTTCATTTGTTAGGGGTAAAATGGTGGGAGCATCAGACGATCAGAGGTTTAAAGAGAGCGAGCGTCGACTAGACGAGAGAGACAATAAACTACTAGGATGGGCTCCATTACCATTGTAATCCCATATGCAGTGGGGAACAGTAGGGAAAGTGGGAAGGTAACAAGGGGGGAGGGCAGAGAAGAAATAGGTAAAGTGACCCCTCCCCAGGGCGTATCACCATACTTAAGGAAGGCCAGGTATAGGGGGAGGGTCATTAGAAGCAGAATACCTGAGAAGTGTTTGTCCCACCCGCCCACCCCAAGAGGAAGGAAGAACGAACAACAAGCATAATTATGATGCAATGGAACATAGATTAACAGAGGCGGAAGTACTGCGGGCCAGCCAAAATGGCGCCAGAAAGCGGAGGCACCCCCCAGCTAAGGGGGTGAAGAGCTCCAAGGCCTGGCGTCGGAGGGCAACGTGAAGGGTGACCCCGGGCGGTTACAGGTTTTAAGTTGCGAGAAGGGGTCCCTGGCCCCCCCGGGCGGCTTGATTCAGTTACGATACAGGGCTGGTGGACCGCAGTGCTTAGCTTCGCCACAGAAGCAAGTAACAGTATATATTTGTAAGCAAATTAATAAATGTGACCACTAATTCGCCAAAAGTACATGACTCCGTTTGTTTATTTCAGGTACCAAGGGGAGGGGGAGAAGGGGGGATTTCATTTGTTAGGGGTAAAATGGTGGGAGCATCAGACGATCAGAGGTTTATGCAATTGTCATTGCGATCCCCTGATTATCAATGGATAATTGTAAAGTGAATGGTCATGACTGATCAAAGATGATTGGACGGTCTGTTGTGAAAAACACGCCTGACTGATCCAGTCATCGGACAGCCACATTTAGCATGCGCCAACCTCTATTCCTTCACAGAGAAGACCGGGAAAATGTCTCCTTCCAAGAACCCAGGTATTGTGCCCTGTGAGGTTATTTTACAGTCGGGAAGATTTATCAAAACTTGGAGAGAGATAAAGTACCAGCCGTCTCTTATTCTTTACAAGCAACGTTTGAAAAATGACAGATGCCAGAGCCATAAAAGGGGTGTGCGGGTGGTGTAAGATGCTCTGGGCAGCAGCTACTGACCCGCAGCTAATGGCACTGGGTACATAGCTGCCCTGTATTAGGGGCATAGTGATAGTACTTTATGCAGAACTTACAACTTTGTTATATTATGAACTGGGGCCTGCTACGCTGGAGGCGCAGATGGCCCGATAAGCGGGCGTAGACATAGGAGGGATGGGAAACGCCTTGTGTAGGCGGCACATGGCCTAGTACAGTGTCTCCAGTTTTCTTAAATTTTAGGGGGCATCCCCAGATCTCCCTGAGCTGCCCCGGGTCACGCGCTGATAGATGCTGTGCACATACACATGGCATCTATACTGTGTTTACCAGCTCTCTCCTAACTGCCCCCATCCCCCACACCTGCCCCCTAACTGCTCCCCACACCTGCCCACAGGACACAGCGACCTGCGACTGGGACAGAGCGAAGACAGTGTGCAATTAGCAGGACTGTAATTGGGACAGTTGTGAGGTATGCTTTATCTTTCTTCAGTTTCTCCAAGCTTTTAGAACAGGGTTGCTTACCCTGAAATAGCCGGGAGGGTCCCGGAAATCAGGTCCCCCTCCCGGCCCCCAGGAAAGGGGGGCAACTCTCCCAAATAGCCCGTCATCTCCCATGACCTGCCCCTTGGCAGGGGGGGGGGCACGGGTCAAATGCCGCAAATGCGTCATTTTGGCCCCGCCGTGCCTGAAATACTGGCATTGCACAGTGGGGGGTGTGACTAAAATGACGCAATCAACCTAGGCACGCCTCCAAACAGGTCAGCCTGTCCGTGGCTCCACCCTCAAACCACCCATTTTTGCTTCTGGCCATGGCCCACCCCCTACCTCACTGAGCTGGCTGACTTCTCCCAGAGAGGCCAGCCAAAAAATCAGCAAGTACTGTGTGTTTTAGACCAATTCCCTAAAGTATGACCATTACAGTATATCTGATGGGTTCAGGCTGTCAGATAAAATATCTGTTGGTCAGTATAACATAGGCAAAGCTCAGTATGGGTGTGATAGCATATCTACGAGTCATGCAGAACCATAAATGCCATGCGCATCATTTGTGCCAAGTACAGGCGGGCACAGGCATGTGCATGGAGTGACCAGTTGGGCAGCCCCAAAACTATGCTGCACCCACACTGCATCCTATTACGAATGGTGAGATGAAGCATTACAAGTCTTTCTCTCAGCACATCCGATTACTGTTTAAAGGCAGCTAATTTATTCATGAATAATACAGTATTTTGGGTTCAGCATGACAAATATTTAGCTGAACACATAAGAAATGATTGGGTGCTATATATCACCATAATTGCTATTGCAGAAAAAAGGGTAATTATTTTTACTGCTGCATCAGCTGCCATAGCAAAAAAAAAATATCCAGAGCGAGGAGTTACTTATTACTCTGGTGGCCCCGTTCTGCTCTGAGGTGCATGCCCAGGGGCCCCGAGCTTGTGTGCATCTAGAAGCTTGGCTGCAGCACTCACAGTTCCAATGCTAGACCAGCTGTATCTCCTATGGTGTCTACAGCAAAGTGAAATGAGCCTTATTGACAATGACAACTCCGGCATTTGTCAGCAATGGGGCTCTTCACACTTCAGTAAATGCAGCTCTTTGTTTCAAACACAGCAAATGTATTCAGACAATTACAATATTTAGTGTAACAACACCTAGTAGATATGTTCTTAAAAAAAATGTCTGCCTGTGGCAGGAGCCCTGGGTCGGGAGATCCATATGTGGACATTTCTGTTTAAATTCAACAACAACAAAACAATGGCCCTTATTCTGCTTCGTGCGGTACGGCCCGCGTGCGGCCGTACCGCCGATGTTTTTACTCTGCACATGCGCAGAGGTCAATCTGCGCATGTGCAGCCCCCTTCGCCGCAGACGTATTTCGTCCGCCGCAAAGGGGGCGTATAGGGGCGTGAGAGGCTTCATGCCCTCATTTCCCTATGTGTACGCCCCGCGTTTCATGGGCGTTCCCATGCAAACGCGGGGCGTATGCATGGTAATGAGGGCATGACGCAACTCATGGGGGCGGAAAGCTGACGTCGCCGGATGTCAGCTTTCAGCCCCCATACAAGCTACCACACGGACGATTGTCCGTGTGGTCTCAGCTTGCGGGAGCTGCCGGGGCGTGCGGACCTGCCTTCGATGGTCGACGACCATCGAATACAGGGGGCAGCTCCCACCATGGTGGAGGCGTACGCCTCCACCATTTTTATGCGGATCGCCAGCCGTCCGTGTACGGACGGCCGTGGCGATCCGTAGGGTGGGCGGGGATTGGTTTGTGCGGCCGGAGCCCCGTGTGCGGTTCTGGCCGCACCAACCAGAATAAGGGCCAATGTGTGTTTGCCTGTTGTTATACTAAACCATAAGATATTGTCATTTCCGGGATAATGGCTTAAAAAAATTGGACCGCTAAAATCTGATAACAAAGTGCCGCCAAAAGAAATAATAAAAAAACACTAGAAAATGGTTAACAAGCAAGTATACGGTAACAAAAGGCCTCGATAGATCTACAGTACAAGGGGGAAAAAAACATAATCAATTTATGTAGACACACCTCAACAGTGTGATGCGGATAATTGGAAATAAAGTCAAATAAGCCATCTCTCAGGGGGGATTCAATTGAATGTGATACTGAGATTCGGTTTACCACACCTAAAATAAATCCAATTTCCAGTAATCGCAAGGTGGGGAAAAACTACTGCTGCACTTTCTGCCTTAACCGTTCGAGTGCTAACATCTCTGTGAGAGAAGCGCAAAAATATTTGCTTAAAAATGCCTGCATCGCTCATATTTGTTATATAAATTCAAATAAAAAATATTGTGTAAAAAATAATAGATTTCCTATATAAGGTAAGTATTACAGATCTTTATGATGAATAAAAATGTTTGCTTGGCAATTTTAACACCTTTTTTGACAAATTCTCTTGGCACAGCAGTAACTGCAGCCCAGTAGTGATTAAGTGGACTCTTAAGCAACTACCTGACCTGCAAATTCCCCATTTGCCCCACCTACAGATCTAAAAAGGCTATAAGCATTGTGTTAATTATTATTGTGTTTTACTATTATCTTAGTATTTATGCTTTCTTACTGCATTTACAGTGTATTACTGAGCAGCTTAAAATGAAAACACTAATATTTCATTTGAATGCTGTTTAGTCAAGGTAAAGGGTATTCGCCTGGGCGCTGTACTGTTAGCATAGGTGGTAATCCCATAACTCACATTGCTGGACTAGTTTTGTAGAATATATACTCTCACCTCCATTGGTGCACGCGGGGAGGGGGGGGGTGGGGGGGGTTCCCCGAGTACCCAGAAACCCCCCACCAGGAGTCTAAGGATGCTAGTCTGAAAGCTGAGGGTCCCCTCTTTCCATGGGTACAAGAATTTTAAAAATCGGCCTTTGGGAACCGGAGATATCTGACTTCAAAACAATGGTCCCCATCCAAGCCTGTTAATTGCACTCCCCAGTCAGATATTTCAGGTTCTGTCTGACTAAAAGTTTTTCTGAGGGTATATTCCAAAAGCTGGGACTCTCCCCCTGTGATGGACACTAGAAGCTTGTCTCTACTGTTAACAGAACCAGAGATATTAGCCTTCCAGCAGCTGGTAACTGCTCCAGCTCCACACACCTGGTATGTAGTTTTATATACTCATTGGCAGATTGCTCTGCCTCCTGAACTCTGATCTCCTAGTCCCCAATACCATTTGGTAGGATTCTCTAGTTTTTAATTCCATTAAAATCTTAGAAATCTATTTCCGGGAACTGGAGAAATCTGCAGTCAAGCAAGCTGTCCTCCCACCAGAAAATTATGAATAATAAGCCCACTCCACTATACACCCCTCCTTTGCGTATTAAACATCCTCTACCACCCTGGAAGTTATGTATCAGGGCCCCTTCATTCAGCCCAATGCCCCCTTCTCCAACTTATCTACCACCATCTGTGCAGTAAAGGGGTAATTAGTGGAAATTACTGATCCAGGCCCTACATGCTGAGCGGTTGATATAATACCCCCTACCACCCGCGGGACATCAAAGCTTCCCCCACCCCTACCGCTGGAGGATCGGTAGGGGCCCATAAACAGTGCTATGCTCAGGGGTCTACACTGCTGTTGACGCCCCTGTATGTATATATATATATATATATATATATATATACAGTATATATATATATATATATATAGAGAGAGAGAGAGAGAACAGACTCTTGTTTCGCGTCACAGGTTTTTTGGTTACTATGTTAGGGCTGCCTGACTTACAAGATCCCCTGTTGGATAGGGATAAGTAGGGAGAGTATAGGTGACAATTGTAAGATGGCGCCCTTTTTTATGACCTCAATAATTGGGTCAATAGTGCCTTGTATTCAAACGTTAAAACAAGTAAGTAAGTAAAATAGCTCCACTCTTACAGAGCATTCACACAGAGCACATCTCCTGAAGGGTAAGCTACCATCATCTTATTTTGACTTATACAATGTCAAGCCAAACTAAGCATCCATTGAAATTTGCCAGTAAGGGAAAAAGTAGCGTTATTCTATTGTAGTTTTTTTTTTCTCTTCTTCCATTTAGTATAATTTAATCTCTTTTTGTTAAACAGCGAGAACTGTACCCTGAATAATCCCAGACTCTGTATTGAGATTTTATATTCATTTCCAACATTGGTATGTATACTTTCCCATACTACAAGATATTTAAATTAATTGGATATTAACATGGTGAATAAAGTATCCTAAAACAGACAGTCCTTGTTTAATTCAGCCCTAACAGACATAGCAGTCTATTTGGGAAACCCCAGCAGATCTCGGAGAAACGGCCAAGCTGGCCCATTTCATATGAAACAGAGTTGTTAATATTTCAACCTATTTAAGGTACGAACCCGAGTGTATGAATTATATGTTAATTTAAGGGTAAACACCTAATCAGATTTCCATCTTGTTATTTGCCATAATCTGTCCCTATGTATAGGTGTATCTTTGTGTGTAAATTGAGAGGCTCTTATGCTGATTTATGAGTGAAAAGAGTGAAAAAAAAGCGATAGAGTAAGTAATTTAATTTTCCACACCGATTTATAACAAATTATAAATAAAAATCCAAAATAGATATGGATTCAGGAATTGGAGGGTAATTTGTATTATTTCCCCTCATATCAATGTACTGTTTTCACTAGGTACCCTCGAACAAATTCTTTATAAGGACCTAACAAATAAACCAACTCATTGTAGACACTTCCCCTACCAAAATCGTTGGATTTGATTATAATGACATCCGGTATGTAATTGGACACCTTGAATTATGATTTTGTATCCTATTTTTTCCATTTTTCACCTGTTTTTCCTTCACCTGTTTTCACCTCCATGTTTTGATTTCTCTGTGTAATGTACTGAGAGAACAAGCCTGACTAATAATTATCATTCAACAAAATGTAAAGTTAAGTCTGAAGAACATCATTTTTGAAAGAATTTTTAATGTATGTATTAATTACCGTAAATGTTTATCTGAAATGTATTTTTATATGTTCATAGCGAACCCCTGATGAAGTCCCACGTAGGGACGAAACGCGTTGGGAACATTCTGTTTGCTATCCTGAAATAAAAGAAATATCATGAACCTTTTTAATAAGTCTGAAAACGCCACTTACACTGTTGTGGAACAAGAAACTTTTTTAATAAATGTTTATAAACTTTGGACTTTACTTTACTTGTTTTAACGTTTCAATTATTGAAGTCATAAAAAAGGGCGCCATCTTACAATTGTCACATATATATATATATATATATATATATATATATATATAGAGAGAGAGAGAGAGAGAGAGAGAGAGAGAGAGACCAAGATGCTAGGCACAACCTCCGTGTCACGATTCAGCCTGGGTGCCCGCACAGCAAGGGACGTAGATAGGGCAAGGATATGCAGCACTCCACGGCAGTATAGCAGTAAAAAGACTTTTAATTCCAAACAACGTTTCAATATCGTGTAGATATTATCATCAGGTTCAAATAACATGTGTACAACACTCGCCTTAAATATCCAGTGAACAGTGGTCGGTGGGGCGGGAAGCGTGCGCTGCGTCCCTGTCCAGATCCTAATCACGGACCTGCGTCAGGAGACGCTTCACACACCCAGCGCACACACCGGATTAATTAGTGACATCATGCAATACCATGGTAACATATAAATAAACTGTTAGATGGTCAACAGCGTGACCGTGTCAAGCAGCAGTGAAATAGATAAATACATAAAAAATCATAAAAAATCAACAAGGAACCGAAGGGGGGGAAAAATACGAAATATTACAAATACATATCATGCAGTAATAGATAAATATTATCAATTAAGCAATACCGCGATGCCAGACTGTTCATTAAGCCCATGTGGGGTCATTGTGCCCAGTCTGGCAATCCAACGGGCTTCACATTTAAGTAGCATGAGTTTGCGGTTGCCACCTCGAATAGGGGGAGGTATGTGGTCAATCATTCTATAACGGATGGATGTGAGTCCATGTCTGGCATCCAAGAAGTGTCGGGCAACCGGCTGATCGCTCGAGCTGGTCGCCAGAGTACCCTTTATGGCAGACCTATGGGCTGACATCCGATCCTTGAAGGGACCCTCCGTCTTCCCAATATATGACAATCCGCATGGGCAGATTATTTGGTAGACGGTATAGCAAGATCTGCAAGAAAGGGTATGGCGGATAGAAAGACTCTTACCCGTACGTGGGTGATTGAATGTAGCACCAGGTAATAGAAATTTACATGCCATGCAAGTACAGCGTATACATCCGAGTTTGCGCTGAACAGGTGTATTACAACAAGGAGCTGCATCAGATTTTACTAATATGTTGCGCAAATTCCTGGAACGTTTAAAGCTAGGCAGCAATTTAGTCTGACCAAGTCCCAGATCTTGGTCAGTCTGTAGTAGGGTCCAATTTTTTTTGGCAATTTTGGTGATCACTGGACTGGCCTGAGTGTATGTGGTAACCCATGGTAACACATCAGAGGATTTAGTACTTATAACATTCTGTGATAGCAAATCATTGCGATTCAATGCCATCACTCTGGTCTTAGTGTCCAACAATTCAGCTATTGGGTAACCACGCACCACAAACCGTCCAATCATCTCATCCAACTGTGTCTCAACCAAATCTGGATCAGACACGATACGTCTGATTCTTAGCATTTGGGAAAAAGGGAGACTTCTAATAGTAGCCCTCGGGTGGCAACTAGAGTATTCAAGCAGGCTGTTTCTGTCTGTCTCTTTTTGTAAAGATTAGTACTTATTACACCCTCATTAATAGTAATCATTACATCGAGAAAGCTAATGTGATGTTTATCGAAGGTGAATGTGAATTTAATAGGATCAGGGCCTGCATTATGTTGAATCAAAAAGTTACTAAGAACCTGTGGGGGGCCCTTCCAAAATGTAAGCAAATCATCGATATATCGATTGTAATAAACGATGTTTTCAGCAATAATGGGGTTATCGAAAAAAAGACTGTTCATATTCAAACATAAAAATGTTTGCGTATGAGGGGGCTACCGCCGCCCCCATCGCAACTCCGATTAGTTGCAAAAAGAATTTATTATTGTACATAAAGTAATTTTTGGATAATATTATCCGCATTAATTCGATGATGAGTGAAATATTCGGACCCACATAAGCATCGCTTCTATCGAGAAAATGTCGCAGAGCTGATAGCCCTAGCTCATGCGGAATCGATGTATATAATACCGATACATCGATGGAGAAAAGGGTAATCTCACCATCGATGGTCGGTAGCGCAGCCAAATTTCTTAACAATGAATTAGTGTCCAATAAATATCGAGGGTGACTACGTATGGAGACTTGAATCAAACTGTCAAGATAAACTGACACATGTTGCATCAAGGAACCCCTGGCAGCAACAATAGGTCTACCAGGGGGATCCTTGATGCACTTGTGCACCTTAGGTAAACAATAAAATAACGGTACAATGGGAAAATCAGGAATTAAAGCTTTCATAAGAGTATCAGAAATCACATCAGTATTAACAGCGTCCAGGAGTAACTCACGCAGTTCTTTAGTGAAACGTAACGATGGATCACCAGGTAGCTTGAGGTAGGTAGAAGTATCATCTAAATGTAGCATGACTTGGGAATGGTATTTGTCAATGTCCTGAATTACTAATGCACCCCCTTTGTCAGCTCCTCGGAACACTAGGGAGCTGTTGGACGCAAGATTTTTCAAAATGTCCCGATCCACTCTATTCAAATTATTAAAGGGGAAGGGTTCCGATATGGCGGCCTCAGGCAGAAATCCTCTAGACTCGAGTTCACAGCTAAGTGAATAGCTCTACGACCATTCATTTCTGATGCTATTCAATATCACATTTAATGAAATCTCCATTTATTTCAGCTGAGTTATTACTACTTTCCTATAACCACGTTATTTGCATTAGGATAATCCTATGCTGAGGCTTCGTAAATAAAAGATAACAATAATAATGATTAAAATTGATACAAATTCTCAGGTTCAGCAGGAGGAAGATCAAGAACCTGACAAATTACATAATCTACTTGAGCATTGAATATTGTGTGAAACTAATGATTGTCAGAAACCTTTCCAGGTGAGTACAGCAGCGTACGCTTGTAATGACTTCAAAGGTGTGTTCTGTATCAGTCTGTCTGATGTATTTTCCCGGATCCAGTGTCTAGAGATGCTCAACCCCTTCTGCATATCTAATCAGTTTGATTTACTGTTATACGGGGAAAAAATCATATAAAATATGAAAGCAGCTGCAATCCATGTGCTCTACATACATTTCCTCAATGAAGGTAAAGATGTGTAAAACTTTCATCACCAGATTTCAAGGGCAGAACCTCGCTAATCGTATCATTACTCCATGCTAAAATCAGAATCAGAATCATTTTATTGCCAAGTATATCAGTGCACACAATACACAATACACAAGGAATTTGTTTCCGATAACCGCTGCTCCCATACAGTATACATACATAACTAAGAATAGACTAATACCAAACAGGACCGATAAACGTGGGTGAGGGCATGCTGGTTGCTAGGTACATGTGTCAACTTTTTCAGATAGGGTGGGATGACCGTCCATTGAGTTTATTAGGGAAATTGCTTGGGGGAAAAAACCTGTCTGAACAAGTCATGAGCTGGGTGGGAGTGACGCAAAATGGCACAATTGGTATATAATTGCATCATTACCCCATCCCACCCCCACAGGGACCACTGTTTTCCTCTATTTCCTCATTTTTCCCACATGATTAGGAAGTGGGAAGAATTCGGTAGTGGTGCCCACTGGATCAGGGTCCACTGCAATATTAATCACATATGATCAAACATATGCCAATAGTATTGCAGAGGGCACCCCTTATATATAAGGGGTAGAGGTGGCTCCTTAAGAAGTGACACATCAGTGCTTCAAGAAAAGCACTAGGGGCGGGATGCACTAACGGGAAAATGCGGTAAAACTCCCGTTTTACCACATTTTCCTATGTACTATTACCCGGCCGCCACGTCACCGCAGTGTAAGGTATCGCCACCTTTGGGTGGCGATATAGAAGCCTGTGGGCTTCTTTTCGCCGCCCGACGCCTCCGCCGAAAAACCCGCCGACCCCCCTCTCCCCCTCCCACTCTTACCTGGTCCAGGTCCTCCTGGACCCAGAAGGTAACACCTTCCTCCCCCTATTGACGCAGCCGGACGTCCTTCCGGCTGCAGGGGGGAGGAGGAGGTGCCGGGGACAGCTTGCTTAGCTGTCCCCGGCGTGAGGGATGCAGGAGGGGGCAGGGAGGTGACGGAGACCCTCCGCACACCACATTCCAGGTATCGCGGGGGGCCTCCGTCACCGCATCACGATGCCAGCCGCATATGTTAGTACATATGCGGTGGCATCCCGGGAGGGGGGCCGCGAAGGGCAGCAATGTATTTTAATACATCCCGCCCTAGGTTTTTTTTTTACTAAGATGAGAGTTCTATTGCAGACAGAGCTGGACTAAGAGTTCCAGCTGCCCTAGGCTAATATAGAACTGCCCCCCCCCCCCCCCCCCTCTTTCACCACCACCAATTTTTTTCCCTCATGTTCAGCTACAATTCTGTAATAGGCTCCGGCCTCAGCACCATTCTTACTGTACTGGCAACGGTGGCAGCGGCATCAATCTCAGCCAGGGATCCCTCTGTCCAGGGTCACTTCCTTGGTGATTCATATTTTAACCAACAGTACTGATAGATCTCCAGGCATCCCCAAGACAGACTGAATTGACCTGGTTTGTTCTCCTTTTTATTTTGTTCAGAAAGTCATTTGAAATACAGAAAAGGAAAACGACCAATGGTGTAGTACAGTCGTTCCCAACCTGGGGTACTAGTACCTCTGGGGGTACTCTGCAGACCAGTTGGGGGACACTTGAAAATAGTATTGGTAATGGCGGAAGATGAAAAAAAGTATTTTGATGGCAGAATAAGACCCATTACTAGAACTATTTTGTGTCACTTATGGTTCTGTCTTCAGCATCATCAGCGTCTCATTGTGCTTTTGCCTGACCAGCAATCCAATGGGAGCTACCCATGCTGCCCTCAGACATCAGCGATCAACTGCCCAGCACTGACACGGGTGGAAGAAACAGCGGCATTAATCCTACAGATGTAAGTGGAAACCCTGGAGACAATACACAACCAGCAGCCAGACACGGAAGGGCACGATTCCTGTCCGCTACTCCTTAATATAAGGCCATGCATAAGGTCACTTCATCTCCACTCATAAGTACTGTCTGTATTTTAAATTGAGAGGAGGGGTACTCATCAATGAAAAGCCTAATCAAGGGGTACGGGAGAGAAAAAAGGTTGGGAACCACTGGTGTAGTATAATTAAACAATAACCATACATGGGGAATGGAATGGAACCGTACCCTGTGTTGTGGTCCTACTAATCAATAGCAGAAATTCCTCATGTTATGTGAGCGGAGATACAGCCTCCAAATGGGAGATTTCGTTCACTGCAGGTAAGTACGAGAACCGCAATGTTGTATTACCTCCAACACTTTCTATAGTATCTTAAATGTGCAGGAACCGTACCCTTAAATGTAGTCTACAATTTGATAGGAGACATGTAGCGTTAGCGATTCGTTCCTACATCACATTGTTACACCCCATTCATATTGCCACTTGCCGCTGAAACAGTGCTGGCAAATGCAACCTCGCCATCAATCACAGCCTAGGTGGTGGAGCCAGCCGTGGCTCTTAAAGGATCTCCTGCTCCAAGGGTCCCTGCCTCGGTGACGCGGGCAATTGCATCAGGTACTGCTGCTCCCACAGTTCCCGGCTGGTGCCAGGTGCGCGCGGTCAGCATCTCCCGCAATGTCATCTATGCGGGCACCACTAAACACACTCTATGGCCCTGTTGTTCACAGACTCCCAGCACTGGGCCTTCTCTCTGTTACAGGCCTCATGCACACCAAACATCATTTCGGTCTCCATCATGGGTGTGGCCATATCTCCGGTTCCCAACGGGCGATTTTCTTGTACCCATGGAAAGAGGGGACCCTCAGCTTTCAGCCTAGGGCCCATAGACTCCTATAGACTCTGGGTACTCAGAACCCCCCCCCCCCTGTGTGTGCCACTGCCCTTTGCACGCTGTGCTCGTTCGCACGGCCTGCAAATGGATGTTTTACATAAACATCCATTCACAGGCCAGGTGGAAACTCACAAATCTTTCGATGGTCGCCGATGGTGTATGCATATGAAGTGGCTTTCAGGTCATTCAGATATGCGTGCAAATTCAGGAGGAAATGGGCAGGCAGCAGCCGGTGATGTCAGCTGCCCACCCCCGGTGCCCATGTCACTCGGCAATTTCCTTAGGAACGCCCAGTGTTTTCATGGGAATGCCAATGAAACGCTGGCCATTCCCAAGGACTGGTCCCGTCCCCCTGTCCTGCAGCCCCCCTCCCACCGGCCGCAATGTTGTGTGTTTGGCATGGTTGCATGCATCGGGTGGTTTAGTAGTGATTGCTAGATTTTTAGACAGGAATACTTATGGTTGACCAGCTGTGGGAATGCTGGCGGTAAGTATACTTACCTTCCCTCTGACCTACCCTAGCCTTCCCTTGCTGCCTAACCAAACTCTCCCCAATATCGCCAAACCCTAACTCTTGTTCCACCCTTCATAGACCCTCCTGCCCCTCAGATTATTCCTAACCCCCCTTGTAAGTGCCTAACCCTCCCTCCTCACAGCCTAACACTAGCTCCCCCCATGCACCCTAACCCTAAGTCCCCATCTAGTGGCGCCCTAAACCGAACCCGCTCTGTATACTTATGTTCTGAATGTTGGCAGTCTGGAATCTGGATTTGGCATCCTCATTGGTGTCAGCATTCCGACTACAAGAAGAAAATGGGCACACTTACTGTATTGCTGTATTTGAAAGAGAGACAATATATTGTTTCCAAGAACTTTGTCCACAAACTCTTCCGTCATTCATACATCAAGAAAATGCAATATGTCAGAGACAAAAGGTAATAAGAAACATAATAATATGACAAATACAGCCAGATAATTGTATTACAGACGCACAAAAGCTGTTTCTGGCAAAAACAAAATAAAAAGCTGTCACTATATTCACAATCATCTCGCGTTACTGATAATATATGTAATAATGACATTTGTCAAACTGCCATCAACCACCACACGGGAAAACGAAATCTATTAACAATAAATAAAAAAAACACTATATTGATGGGGAGTGATGCAGAAGTTTTTGAAATGATGGAAAAGAGTAACCCAGCTCTGTAACTTAGAACACAAAGAAGCATGCTCGGGTATTCCTAAAGTACTACTACACTTGATTATGATCTGCTTGTAGTGTGGCAGAGCCAGCATGCCCCCACATGAAAGTAATGTGGAGGATCTAGACCAGGTTTTGGTAGCAGAATCCCAGGTGTAACCAGCAGCACCTGGGATTTCCTGTTATAAGGGTTTTCAGGGCAGAGTCACCTTGCTCTCAATGGTAGAATATCTACCCGAGTGATAGGCCGGGGGTGTTATAGTGTAGGGACCAATTTAGCCTTTTAAGAGTCTGGCTGTGGAGGAATGGTCTGACAGGCTGGCTCCCTGTTAAACAGGGGAGGCACATTGAGCACATGTGGATATGATGCCGGTGGTAGACCGCTCAGTGCAGCAGTGGGCCCTTCAGGTGGATCCCCAGACATTTGAGGAGTTGGCAGTGGTGATTGAGCAGCACCTGACGCTGGACAAACTGAATAAGCCAGGTCCAGATATGTGCCCATACCGAAGCCCAGAACTTGGGTCCCAGTGGTAAAACAATTGCCCTGCCTCCCTTGGTGTGCTTTGAGTGCGGCAAGCCTGCTCATGTGGGGCGGGACTGCCCGAAACAAGGGGAGCCGATGGATTGCAGTATGGAGAAAACAGCTTGACCATTGGTCAGTATGACAGCTGTAGGTGTATCCCAAGCAGATACCTCCATGTTCCAGGTTCTGGTACAGTTGGAAGGCCAAGAGATATGGGCCCCGGTGGGCTCACCATTGGTGCTGCCAAAGTGGTTCCTCCGGGAGATGACAAGGTCTAGCCTCCTGTCAGGGTGTTGTGCATCCATGGCGATGTGTAGGAGTGCCTACGCGTCTACCTACCTCTGACCCTTCAAGGTCGGTCATTAAAGGTGGTAGCGGAGGTGACCTCCAGACCACCCTATGCGCTGATCCTGGGTCATGACTTTCCATTGCTGCAGGAGCTGGTTACCTGGCATGACACCTTGACGAGTGATAATGTGGAGAGAGATAAATGAAAATTGGCTTCTACAAGAGCTGGACAGTGTAGAATGGTGTTCTTGGCAGGACTCAGAAATAGCCTGGTTCAAACTTTAACTTGTTGCGCCGTGAAACTACATCCGCCCAACATTTTTCTGCAACTTTCAAATCCAGCAGTGTCATTTGGTAATAGCCGGCTAAAAGCAATATAATGAAAAGTGCACTTTATTTTATAAAAATAAACTGCCTGCATTTCTGCTGACACCATGCACTCGGGAGGGGGGTCATTTCTAGTGGTACATTTGCTCACTATGTGGAACGAACACCAAGCAGGGACCCACATCTGTTTTATTACTTTAAGGTACTTGTACTAATACCCGTTGTGATAAAAATAGAAAGTAATTCCATTTCCCTTCACCTCTTCACTGCTACAGGGGCCTAATACATTAATGGATTCAACAAAGTGCACGAGTAGAATATTTTGTAGAGAGGAGAAATGAACGGGGAACATTTCATGCTGTGGAACTGGATAGTAATTGAAATAATGAAGATATCTGCAGTAGTGCATGTTTGAGGGGACTGGATTGCAGACGGCCAGAACATGCATCTGCGTAAGTGGAATTCTCATTCCTATGATGTTGCTTTCTGCGCTTGTGGCCTTAACACCAGAACAAAGGGGAGAAATGAAAATTCCTCGTAAGAAATTCTATAACTGTAAAAAAAAAGAAAGAAATTTGGCAATAACATGCTGCCATGAAGGGGCAGATGTAACGTGTGTAGAGGGATTTAGATTTGGGTGGGGTGTGTTCAAACTGAAAACTACAGTAAATTGCAGTGTAAATATAAAGCAGCCAGTATTTACCCTGCACAGAAAATATATACCCCCCCCCCCCCCCCCAAATCAAAACATATCTGCACATATTACATCTGCCCCGCCTGCAGTACAACATGGTTTTCCCAATTTCGGAGTTTTTTTGCTTTGCTAACAAAATTATAGAGACAGATCACTTCATCCTACATTCTGCCCACAGTGCACGCAATTTTGATGCAATTGTAAGCAGCTGTATAATCCATTTACTACCTTATGCTATAGGTAATTCGGGGGTTTGTGCTTATGCAAGATGGAAGCCTTGTTGTCCATTCATTATATGCCAACCACCAAGATCAACATTAGGATTGGCCATACACAAGACATCCATGAGAAACACAGGCTTCCCTTCCCCATACACATGACTAGGGTTAACACCCATCCGGGATTACTCCGGACAGTCCGGTATGCAAGACATGAGTCCGGAAGGGTGGTGTTCCCGGACTATTAAATACCTGAGAATAGGCAGCTGGCAGCCAATTAATGGACATTGTACTGTATCGCATGGAAATGACACAGCGTCGGACTCCTTCGTAATTACCAGACTGTCCGGAGTAATCCCAGATGGGTGGTGGGTATCCTACACATGACAGACCAAGGTACAATTTAAATGTTAACCAAAGTCTGCTCCTAACACTAACACTAGTGGTGTCGACAAGCATTGGGTCGACACCACTAGGTCGACAGGTGACAAGGTCAACATGGGTTTAGGTTGACATGGGTCAAGGTCGACATGGGTCTAGGACGACATGGGTCTAGGTCGACACAAGCATTAGGTCAACATGGGCAAGGTCGACAGTCAAAAGGTCGACATGGGGTTTTTCCCTGTTTTTTTTGAGCCGACATGCGCCGACAGGCGGTATTTCATGCCCTACCATCCACTAGGGCATGGTGGGAGAATAAAATAGTGTGCCGAGCGCAGCGAGGCTCCGTGCCCGAAGCATAGCGAGCGATGCAGTGAACTTCAAACTGTGTCCATGTCGACTGTATCGACATTCGGGTCAAAAAAACTGTGAAAAACCCCATGTTTGACTGTCAACCTTGCCCATGTCGACCTTATGCTTGTTTCGACCTAATGTCCTGTCAACCTAGACACATGTCGACATTGACATATGTCAACCTAGACCCATGTTGACCTTGCTGCCTGTCGACCTAGTGGTGTCGACCCAATGCTTGTCGACATAGTTGCTGTAGACCTAACAACCCACACCTGAGGAATAGATGGGGGTTGCAGAAAAGTAAATGGGGGGTTGCAGAGGAGGAGAGTGTGGGGGTAGAGAGAGAGCAGAGCAGGGGTTTGAAAGTTCTGTAAAAACCATTACTTTGTGCGTGCTAATCCCCCCCTCAATGAAAGCAGTGTGTGATGTGTACCTCCTGCTGTGCTCCTTCTGTCAAGCGCCGAGCCTCCTCCTCCCAAACCCGGTGCTGGACTTTTTGTCTTAAAGCCTGCATGTCCAAACTGTGGCCTTCCAGCTGTTGTGAAACTACACATCCCAGCATGCCTTGCCATAACTTTAGCATTCTCTAATAGCAAAACTGTGGCAAAGCATGATGGGACTTGTAGTTTCACAACTGCTGGCGCGCCATAGTTCGGACATGCCTTAAAAAGAATGACATTTAATAGAGTGCGATTTTTAGTAAGGTTTCAAAATCGCAACTTATCGCATTTGATTTTAATTGATGCAATTTTAAATGAATAAAAAGGTAAAGTACGTAGTACATTGTTTAGATTTACACACCATACTTACCAGGGAATACATATGAAATCCCGGCGATCGGAATACCGGCGTTCAAATTCCCGACCGCCTAAATCCCGACAAGGGGGGGACGTGGATCCCCCCCCCCCCCTTGTGGGCTCGCTGCATTTGCCACGCACCCACGGAGGGAGAAGGTGTCGGGATTTCGGCGGTCGGGATTCCGGTGTCGGGATTTTGAACGCCAGGATTCCAACCACCGGGATTTCAACTGCATCCCCTTACCAGGTATGCATGAAATCCAACAGGAATGGCAGAACTGCCCTTAATCCTCTAAACATTGGGGCCAGTAAAAATGAAAATTTTAGTGTACACAAAGTCAAATAGATTTTTTTGGGGGAAACATCTTATATTCTAAACATAATCTAGGAATATACGCTTTAAGACGCTGATAGAGAGAATAATAATTTTCCATTTTTTAAAATCTTCCATTGAACACTTCGGCTTTAATCTCCCTCCTCCCAACAAGCCAGAGACAATTAAATAGTGAGTCCAAAAAATTGGAAATTTAATATGAGAATAATGAAAATAATTAACTACATCCAACTGGAATAGTCACCTACATGAAACAGCATAGATTTATACATCATGCCGTTCCCGTTTGATGGATAAAACAGGAACACCCTTGAGACATGAACCTTTTTTGTTTTTGTTTATCATTTTCAGTACAAAAATAGCAGCTCGTGTTTTCCTCTTTGGTGCTGTGTAAAGTGAAACTGGTACAACTGCTATTCCCACTAATCATCTCTACCCCTTACTGTCTGCCGCTCAGATGTTAATGTTTCCAGCAGGTATTAAGCGCAGGGTTCTGACAGCAGAGAATCCAACTTTGCAATTTAAAAAAATATTGTTCTATGTCTAGGTAAAACTATGACATATATTGCAGTATATAGGGCAAATGTAAGAAGGATTGTGAGTGGTCTGTATTCATACTGAAAATAAAGTATAAATGGAGGGGGGGGTAGCCGGCTCCAATTAGGAGCCAGCTTTCTCGGCTCCTGATTGGCCGCCAGGCGGCCAATAGAATTATTCTGAGTGGAGGCGCTGAAGACGTTTTTTTTTTTAAGAAGACCTGGACTACGTCGGAAAGAAGAGGACGTGATCTTCGCCGGAGGAGCTTGGTGAATAGGATTTTCTTCAACAGGTACCCCTATGGATTTCTTCGGATCCTGGACCCAGGACCCTGGACCAGGGAGCCCCGGACCCTGGACCATGGAACCCCTTGACCCCGGACCCTGGAGCCCCGGACCAAGGGACCTACCTACGGGCTCAAGATAGGTAAGAATCTGTATGAAAGGGCTTTGGATGTATTAAAGTTTTATTTTTCATGTGTCAGTGTGTGTGTTTATTTTACTATTTTTAATACTGTGGAACTACAAGTGCCAGCTGGCCCATTAATGCCCCGCATGCTGGGACTTTCTCCAAGTCCCCGCATGCGGGGGAGGCTTGCTGGGACTCATAGGGGTTTATTCTAGTTCATTCTTTCTGACAAAATCCTTCTTAGATGGACAAAACCATGTGCACTGCAGGGGGGCAGATGTAACATGTGCAGAGAGAGAATTAGATTTGGGTGAGTTATTTTGTTTCTGTGCAGGGAAAATACTGACTGCATGATTTTACACTTCAATATAGATCTCACTTTGAAGAAAAACCCCACCCAAATCTAATTCTCTCTGCACAAGTTACATCTGCCCCACCCGCAGTGCATATGGTTTTGTCCATCTAAAAAGGATTTTGTCAGAAAGAATGGACTAGAATAACCCCCATAGTTCCACAGTATTAAACAATAGTTTATTCTATTGTTTACACTTTAATCCGTTTTTTTTTTTAATTTATTTTTCTAGTTTTATTTTATAACATTTATTTTCCTGGCGTATTTGCCCGGCTATTCGCGGCCATTTTACACCAATTAGCGGACGTATTTTCAATACGGCCGCTTAGAAAATCAGGAATTACCATTCTAACGATGGTGTATTCATTTGTATTTGTAAATATAAATACGAATGTCCCATCAATACGAATATGAAAAATCGTATTTTTGGCATAGTAAATGCCAGAAATATGAATACGCCCAAAAAAAATCGTATTTTCCTATGAAAATATTTTCCCCATAGAATCTGCACCTGCACTGAGGAAGAAAAGGTTGACACACGCAAAAAGTCAACATGAAAATTATCAACAGGTGGAAATGTTGACATGAGTTTTTTGGGGTGTCAGTTTTTATCGTGTAGCACATGCAGCCCCAATTAGTGTACCGTTTTTCTCGCCATGCTTCTAACAAGGGCTCCTCACTCACTACCACTGCACTCTGTGTAATTTACTGAGACCGAGTGTATAGTAAAGTCACAGACGGCCCAGATCAGGACTGAATCCAGCACCTCTAGTGCACCTGCACCCACATTGGTGCATGGTAACAACCAGGCACCGATTCTGATGTATGTAAGGATACTTCTGTGAATCCAAATAATATAAAGTACTGCTTGGGAACCTATTCACCGTTCGGACTCAATTTAAGGCTCTACAAATGTGTGTGTAAAATATATATATATATATATATATATATATATATATATATATATATATATATATATATATATATATATATATAGACTGGTAACAAAAGGACAGCACTCCTCCCTGATGGTTTACCGTGCCCCGGTGCCCTCAAGTAAGGACTCGGAGGTCCCGAATGTGTAGCAAGGGAGTAGCGGCACTCGGATTCATAAATAATGAAGAACGCAGGTAGTTTTCGTGATCAAACGTTTTCAATGTTATTAATAACATTGAAAACGTTGGTACTTATGTAATATCTGGGCTCCCGTTTTTCTTATGAGACCGCCTCCCCTCGCGGGGCTCGCTGCGCTCGCCACGCTTCGGGCACTGTGGCTCGCTGCGCTCGCCACACTATATAAAATCAACTCCATGCATATTTGGATAGTAGGGGTATGAAAAAATGGGGTTCATTTAACATGGGAGCCCAGATAATACATAAGTACCAAAACGTTTGATCACGAAAACTACCTGCGTTCTTCATTATTTATGACTCCGAGAGTGCCGCTACTCCCTTGCTATATATATATATATATATATATATATATATATATATATATATATATATATATATATATATATATAGATATACATCTATATATATATATATATATATATATATATATATATATATATATACATATACACACACACATATACTGTATATGAGCTTTCTCTGGGATCAGTTTTACCATGCAGGTTCCCCATGCACCGTATGTTCCCATACCTCCCAACATGACCCTCTCCTGTAGGACACAATGCTCTATTCCTGGATTTCTATGACTACCATCACCTGTGTGGAGACACCTTTCTTATCAATTAGCCTGTTTAAAGTAGGTGCTGGCACCAGTGGCGCCGGAACGGGGGGGGGCGAGGGGGCAGCTTGCCCCCCCCAAAATTAATAAAGGCGCTAAAGCAGCTGTGCTTGCGGGCGGCTGATTAGTAATATAGGCGGGCGGGCGGTGGGCTGAGACACACAGAGACCGGCATCTCGACTCCCAGAGCACCACCGAGACCCCCAGCTAACACCCCCTCCGGGACCGCGCCCCCTCCCCTTACACCACATTTATAGCCGGCAGACCCTGGCACCTTAACGACCACGGAACAGTGTGCACCAGCTGCAGCAGCTTCCCTCCCACTGCAAAGACCAGTCATTAGTAGCGCTGCTGCCTCCTCTCCCCAGCAATGAGCGGCTGGTCCCATGTGAGGAGTCTCTGGGCACTACTGACTTTGCTGGGGGCCATACGCCCGGCTCTGGGGCAGCAGGATTATCACTTTGGCTTTGAGTACTTAATGGAAGATCCTGCAGATGAGGCTGACTACAAGCCGATCCCTGCAAGGCTGGTAGGTGCATGCAGCTGTATACAGTATATAGGTACATTGTGCAGAGTCTCAGCTCATGTCTTTATTAATGACCATATGATCTGCAAGTAGCTGAGAGTTCTGTCCTCCGGGTAATGCCACATACTGACCCTGGCATCTGCCCACTTCCATGTGCTTCATTTGCAGACACTTGTCAGCCTGATCACTAGTAATCTGCCCAAGTGACCTATGAGTTCTGCTAGGGTTCCATTGCTGTTATGGGAGACTGTGTGGGACTTCATACATGTTCTGCTGTGTGTAACTGTCACATATGACACCACCAGTGGCACCGGAACGGGGGGGGGGGGGGGGGGCTGTGACAGCTGCCCCCCCAAAAATTACTGAGGCGCTAAAGCAGCTGTGCGGGCGGGCGGCTGATTAATCAGTAATATAGGCGGGCGGGCGGTGGGCTGATTAAGCTTGATCCAGCCTCCCGCCCGTCCGCCTATATTACTGATTAATCGCAACCGCCCGCACAGCTGCTTTAGGGCCTCAGCAAGAATCCGATTCCTATTCGCAGCCGTCCGCCCACATGGATGACTGCTGCGGGGAGATGTTGAGAACCAGCGCCCGCCAATCACAGTGGCTGTGGATGTGATGCGTCCACAGTGATTGGCGGGCGTGATGCGGGCCGTAGGGAGGGAGACTGGTCGCGTGGATCAGTGCATGGGCGGGAGCCGCGGGAGCATCCTACAACAGCCGCAGCAGCAGCCATCACGCTGTGCTGCCACAACTAAAACTTAAAGGTAAATGCTGCTCCTCTCACCCTCCCTTCCCCAGTGACTGACACATCCAGGGGTTGTCATTTACCCCTGGATTCACACCCAAACAGGTTTATGTAATTATGTCTGATTATCATAATCAGACATAATCACATAAATCTGTTTGGGGGTGACACTGCCACTTTTTACGAGTAAATGACAACCCCTGGATTAATGTCAGTCCTGGTGTCTTTGGCCACATGTATATGCCGCTGCCCGGTGTATAATGCCCACGTGTATATGCCGCTGCCCTGTGTATAATGCCCATGCGTAAATGCCGCTGCCTTGTGTATAATGCCCACGCATATATGCCGCTGCCCTGTGTATAATGCCCACGTGTATATGCCGCTGCCAGTGTGTATAGTGCCCGGGGGTAACATA
Organism: Crinia signifera; assembly: GCF_055691185.1. Classification (NCBI taxonomy): domain Eukaryota; kingdom Metazoa; phylum Chordata; class Amphibia; order Anura; family Myobatrachidae; genus Crinia; species Crinia signifera. Next base: position 79,278,629 of record NC_139228.1, on the reverse strand, counting down.
TAGCAATTTAGGGGGTGCCAAAATGAGATTATATCTTGCCCCCCCCAACCTAAAAACGTTCCAGCGCCCCTGGCTGGCACGTAAACTTCAGGAGGGAAGAATACTTGGAATGGGTCATGTTGGGATGTATTTGTTCCAGTTGTAAAGTAATGGGAGGAGGCTCTGTTCATGATGTTGACATACGAAATGTTGTCATTATGAGAATGCCAATGATTAGGCTCCACCAGGTGGGTTAGGTTTCGGTTTCGGGGTGGGGGGTTGGGTTGGTGATGGTAGGGGTTACACTAATAATGGGGAGTGTTTAGGGTTAAGCACTAACGGTAGGGATTACGATTAGGTATAGGAAATAATATCTCCACCAGAGTGCAGAGATGTCGCACATGACCGCCAATACCAGAATAAGATGCTGACATAAAATCTGTGTAGACATGATGGATTTTGACATGATAACTGTAGACCAGTCACCTGTACCATACTGAATCGTGACCTGCCACACCGGCTCATACATGCTCAGGCCTTCTTAAACTTCTAATATTTAAAGATGGTGCCGCTCTCATTCTGGCGATCTAATTGACATCCGCTTCCCCCGCCATCCTGCGCCCGTCTGCCAGAATGGGGCGTGAGCATGGGATGCTCACATGCCCCATTCTTGGTAATGTGACGCGCGAGCATGTGATACGCTCACGAATCCCCGTCCGCCAGCCACGCTGCCCGCCAGCCTCTACCAGCACTATGGATATGTCGCACTGGCTGAGGCTAGTTGAGGCTGGCTTTATCTGTAGCTTCATACTTATAGTTCATCTAAAATTCTATTCATTTATTTGAGGAATCCGATGCAGCCTGTTTGAGCATCTCCCAGTCCGTTGGATCCCTGTTTGCTGTGATAATGGATTTACAGATCCCTCTTAGTTTCCATGTTAATCAGAGTTATCTTCAATACAATGTTCTCTTTAATACGGGGTAGCTTCCTGGTCAGGAAACCGGGGCGTTCTATACACCTGTTCCTGTTGACATTGACAGCTGTGCGGAGTTCTAATCCTATGGGGTTCCAGCCCTGACTGATGATCTAGGACTCGCAGAGGGGCCATGAATCAGTAACTCCTTCATGGCCAGAAGGCCTCACAAAGCTTTCCAAGAAAGAATATAAATCATTGAAATTAGGACAAAGGATCATTTCCTTTAGTGCTTTCACCTTCCCCAAGGGTCAACCTTTACAAAAGATACAGCCGTAAAAGACAATGAAATGGGAAAGTAGATTGGTGTGAAATATTATGATAGATTTGTAATCCCGTGTTATAAATATCCTCTTATCTCAGTGATTGGGCGAAGCCCAATACAAAAGAGGATTCTATATATAAGGATACAGTACAATGCGACTGCATTCATCTTTCCACATGTGCTGCCGTACAATGCAAGAGAGGTGCGGACTGTTATCATCCAGAGACGGGAGATTTAGCTCACTGTAAAAAAAGCCTGACGGGCTTCTATAATATCGTACACGTCTGTAAAAAATAACCTGTGTTCCTTCCTCTCAAGGTTACGGGGCGACAGTCACTATAAAAAACAAGTTATGGATAATCAATGGTATGTTCCAGGCAGAGCGGTGCATGCTGGGGGTAAGATATGGGAGCTATAGACGAGGAGCTGCATCGTTTTGTTTTACCTGACAGACTCAATAATCACGAGAAAAGCTTTAACTGATGACACTTCATTAGCATAACGAGTGGAAGCTGGGAAGAGAGGAGCCAGATACTCTATCATCAAGCAGATCACGTACCGTCACATACCTCGCACTCCCTTTACTATTACCACAACCACTGTTATTATTTAATAGGAACATTCATTGTCTTCATAGCTGTCTTCTACGGCGGCTCTCAGTATGTCTGCTGCTGTTCCTAGCTGCACAGTAACAGGGCGAGCAAGGTTGTTCCAGCATCTTCATTTGTACTGTGTCATGTACTTGGTTAGACCAAAAATGGATGGATCGGCAGAGAAATGATAGAGAAATGGTAGAGGAAGGATTGAAAAGGCTATAATTCATATTTATTCACAATGTTACAGACGATTCTGATACATTTTGATCTGTGCATGTGCAGATCTGTTGCTGCCCTTAGATAACATTTTGTGGACATTTGCAGAGGTGGATGGGCCTCTGTGGGCAGTGCCCGCATCATCCCGCCAGCTTTAATTGCCCCGGGAGTATACATTTTTCTGGCCATCCTGAGTAACCTATGAATCACGAAGATGGTGTACAGGTGCTGCAGTGGACAGCACAAGCCAGCAGCAACAATCTTTTTGAATAAGATGGGTCCAGTGACATCTGCATATTTTAGCATAACTGCTGCATACATAGATTATTGCATCCTTCTTTGTATAAAGAGCTTGGACAGAACAAGGCATGGTGTGTTGTTTATTATAACACCTTTCCCAATGCATGAAGGGGCACCAAGAAGCAGCGGCCTAGATAGCCATGTGACCATGCCACCATAAAACATTTGAGAGAGGGGTATACCATAGTTGCCAACTTTCTGGCTACCCAATCAGGATAGAACAGCCAGATCGGCAGAGCAATGAAAGATATGTGGGGGCATGTGAAAGTGGGGAAGGGAGGGGCATAACATGGAGGCTGTGATTGGGGGTGTGGCTGCATGCAGCGGTGGAACTTCTGTGTGGTGAGCCCAGGTGCACATATGTGTGACAGTGTAAAACAGTGGGTGAGAGCGACAGTACAAATAGGACAAATCTTAAGGGAAATGTAAAGTTTTGCACCCTATCCACCTTAAACTCTTCCCATCCCGGCACTCGGAGGCACTTGCATTTACTACACTAGTGTATACTGACAGCTTGTTTATCCTAGACATCATTTATCGTTGTGAAAACAAGTATTCTAGCTGCGGACACCTGGAGATAAAATGCCTTTTTTATTTTGTGTGTACAAGCAAGGACAATGGTCCTAAACTAAACTAAAGTGATGTGGTAACAGAGGCGTTGGGCAGCTGGCTCCATCGGAACTCAAGTTCCGGGAATCTGGGAGGATAGAGGGCACGCCGGTGGCTCCAGCCAGGATCGGACAGATTCTATTGCAGCTGCCGAATAAGTCACTGGACTGCAAGTATTCACATGGCTTCATTGATTTCACAAACTGTACACATCAATTCGCAGGCTTGCACAGGGCGGGATTTCAAATTAACAAATTAATATAAAAAATCAGATGCACAGAAAAAAAATATAAACACAACAAAAGAAATACAAATAAAATAAAGATTGCACACACAAAATAAAGTTTATGAAAGAAGAAAATCCTGCTGCTCCCAATAGCAATCTGGAAATTGCTTAATTAAACAACCCCCAAAGAAATATATAAATAAAAATATAAGAGAGCGCCAGAAAACTGATCGGACAATTATAAATAATGTATTTATTCATAAATTGAAAATTTAAGATAATATAACATTATTAAAAAACATTAACCTATAAAAATTTAATATAATCAATAATGCCCTTCTATATAATAAAGAGTTGATGGTGTCCAAATATGGCTCAATTAGACCTCTAATAGAATGTCAAATGACCGGTTGTAATATGACGAGGTTCTAACCCTTTATTGATTTATCAGCAGTAGAGTCCGGCTGCAGAACAATTGTTCCTGATGAATTGGTGACAACACCTTATGGGGGGACCTTTATATATGTAGTAGCCGGAATACGATCAAGATGGACCAGCTGATTTGTAGTAGGTCTAGTCACTGCTCCAGCGGATCACCATAAGCGTCAGCCGCCGCCTGATGACGGGCCGCCTGTGGAGGATACCGGTGTCCACGAGTCAGCAGCCCCCCTGGGTAGTTTCAATTAGCGGCAATGGAGACCAAGGCTTGAGTGCAGCTCTAGCTGTCTGCCAGAAGTCCTGGCCGTCACTTAATGACGTGCTGCCTGCAGGTGGTCCAAAGACAACGTGCCGTTGACCTCTGTTTATGCTGGCCGATATTGTAGCAGCAATATGCGTTTTAAAGATGGTTGCCGTTGGTGAGATACAACAGGTCCAGGAAAGAATGCACTTGGACAATGGAGCAGTTTAAAGGAAGAAGTGTTGAGACTGTTGAGGCTGTTAATTTGATGTTTAAATTAACAGCCCAGTGATCAGGTCTGAATCAGAACCTTGGTGTGGGTGTCTATTTGCAAATTAACATGATCTGGCGGCTAGTGCGTAACAATTGTCCATTGCCGGGAATGAGGCTCTGATGAGACATGTTTCCTCCTGGGAGTGGTACAAAGAAGTTGGCATTAATACATCATAACCCGCTAACCAGATACCTAGCGTAATAGTAGGTTTAAGTACATGCGTTCCATAAGCCGGAGCTTTGGAACGCACGGCCATCTTCCTTGACTCGTTTGAGACGCAGAATCCGTCACTTCCGGCTGTCTCTATCCGGACATCCGGCGCTGACGGACGAAGCGTACTCGCTTCAGCTGGCACAAATCAGTCTGGAGGTATAAATATGCCTGCCAGACCTACAGAAAATCACACTCCTGAAGAAGATTCCTTCGAAACGCGTTGAGTGTTTGACTGTGGACATCCCCAGGATCTAAGGCTGAACACTGGTCACTAAGGTGCTTATCGGTGGATCCCTCTCTCTGGTTCCGGACTGGATGTTGGACCCCTGGTTGTAAGACCCTCTTCCATCTGACTGTGAGCTGTTTTTGCCTGGTGGATTGTATTACATGCCGTTTTAAAAGTTTTTACTTTGTAAGTGCGGACTGTTAATTAAATTCCCTTTTAAAAATCAAGGATAATCTGCACTATATTTCTCCTCATTTCACCCCCTCACAAAATCTGTGAGATTGGGTGGTTATCATTTCAGGTTCACTTAAAGCCTGCCGATTTGAGACCTCCATTTAAAGGAAAAACAAATGGTGATATCTTTATTTACTATAAGGTTACACACAGAGCGCTGTATGTGAGACACCTTTGTTGTTGTTATTAATACATAAGACAAAAGAAAAAATTAGGGAATTTGCATTTGGACATCCCACACAGTAGATAAAATTCTAATGCGTAATTGATTACAATCTAATAAGGGGCAACACACTGTAATTAAGTGCAGCAGATTGTAACAGGGTGCAACAGACTGTAATAAAGTGCAACAATTTATAATAAAGTGTCAAGTGCAAATAATGTGTCTTTTTGTGATTTGCCACTGTAGATAGCAAGCTATCCTGCCAACTGCATTCGCTGCCTTAATGAAATGAGTGCAATTTGCACCAGGTCTTACCCTGGCATTTGTGAAAAATTGATAGTGATGACTAATAATCCTGCATCTGATTGTTTGCACATTTGAAAAAGATAACCATGAAAAAATAATTATTGTTTAGCCTTGGGTCTGTATATATTGTAATGATCTCCCTCACATCATCTCTTGCAAACTGCTTCTAAAACTTACATTTCCGTAGTTACAGTAATTGCCATTAACTAGTAACTGCTGCTAGTTTAAGAACTGAGATACTTAAATGTTTCTTTCCCTTTGAAATACAGTACGTTACTCAAATAAACTTTTCATTGCATGTATTATTCTGTTGTACTTGGTGTGTGCAATATCAATAACATAACTTGGCAAGGATTGGAGGGTGGCTAATGGTGGCACCGGTGGCCATGTTCATATTGGGCATCCATACTGTTGCTATGTTGTGCCGATGTCTGACCAATCATTTGCACCAAGAATGGTAGGATGCCCCTCAGCCATAGTGTCGGCACGAAGCCTCCTGCTACTGCAAATGCATCCACCTTATTATTCCTTAAGTTCCTTAAGAAAGTGCAAGCCTTACGTATACTACTATGTATACTGATTATACTGAAGACATTTTGCAGAGGCTATGTTACTGTAAGAGGAAGAGGGACACTGGTGACATTATTTTAGTTGATTTTTGAGACGGACAGGTAAATATCATATTTGGGTGCAGGATGTGCAATGCAGACACCCCTGGACTGTGGGACCTGTGTACACTGCACACACTGGTGTATCTATAATGGGTGCTAGGTGTGCAATGCATGCATCCCTGGACCGAGGGGTCTGTGTACACTGCACACACTGGCGTATCTATAATGGGTGCTAGGTGTGCAATGCAGACACCCCTGGACCGAGGGGCCTGTGTACACTGCACACACTGGTGTATCTATAATGGGTGCTAGGTGTGCAATGCAGACATCCCTGGACTGTGGGACCTATGTACACTGCACACACTGGTGTATCTACTGTGTAATGGGTGCTAGGTGTGCAATGCAGACACCCCTGGACTGTGGGACCTGTGTACACTGCACACACTGGTGTATCTACTGTGTAATGGGTGCTAGGTGTGCAATGCAGACACCCCTGGACCGAGGGGCCTGTGTACACTGCACACACTGGTGTATCTACTGTGTAATGGGTGCTAGGTGTGCAATGCAGACACCCCATGACTGTGGGACCTGTGTACACTGCACACAATGGCGTATCTACTGTGTAATGGGTGCTAGGTGTGCAATGCAGACACCCCTGGACCGAGGGGCCTGTGTACACTGCACACACTGGTGTATCTACTGTGTAATGGGTGCTAGGTGTGCAATGCAGACACCCCATGACTGTGGGACCTGTGTACACTGCACACACTGGCGTATCTACTGTGTAATGGGTGCTAGATGTGCAATGCAGACACCCCTGGACCGAGGGGCCTGTGTACACTGCACACACCGGCGTATCTACTGTGTTATGGGTGCTAGGTGTGCAATGCAGACACGCCTGGACCGAGGGGCCTGTGTACACTGCACACACTGGTGTATCTACTGTGTAATGGGTGCTAGGTGTGCAATGCAGGCATCCCTGGACCATGGGACCTGTGTACACTGCACACACTGGTGTATCTATAATGGGTGCTAGGTGTGCAATGCAGACATCCCTGGACCGTGGGACCTGTGTACACTGCACACACTGGCGTATCTACTGTGTAATGGGTGCTAGGAGTGCAATGCATGCATCCCTGGACCGAGGGGCCTGTGTACACTGCACACACTGGTGTATCTACTGTGTAATGGGTGCTAGGTGTGCAATGCAGACACCCCATGACTGTGGGACCTGTGTACACTGCACACACTGGCGTATCTACTGTGTAATGGGTGCTAGGTGTGCAATGCAGACACCCCTGGACCGAGGGGCCTGTGTATACTGCACACACTGGTGTATCTACTGTGTAATGGGTGCTAGGTGTGCAATGCAGACACGCCTGGACCGAGGGGCCTGTGTACACTGCACACACTGGTGTATCTACTGTGTAATGGGTGCTAGGTGTGCAATGCAGGCATCCCTGGACCATGGGACCTGTGTACACTGCACACACTGGTGTATCTATAATGGGTGCTAGGTGTGCAATGCAGATATCCCTGGACCGTGGGACCTGTGTACACTGCACACACTGGCGTATCTATAATGGGTGCTAGGTGTGCAATGCATGCATCCCTGGGCCGAGGGGCCTGTGTACACTGCACACACTGGTGTATCTACTGTGTAATGGGTGCTAGGTGTGCAATGCAGACACCCCATGACTGTGGGACCTGTGTACACTGCACACACTGGCGTATCTAATGTGTAATGGGTGCTAGGTGTGCAATGCAGACACCCCTGGACCGAGGGGCCTGTGTATACTGCACACACTGGTGTATCTACTGTGTAATGGGTGCTAGGTGTGCAATGCAGACACGCCTGGACCGAGGGGCCTGTGTACACTGCACACACTGGTGTATCTACTGTGTAATGGGTGCTAGGTGTGCAATGCAGGCATCCCTGGTCCATGGGACCTGTGTACACTGCACACACTGGTGTATCTATAATGGGTGCTAGGTGTGCAATGCAGACATCCCTGGACCGTGGGACCTGTGTACACTGCACACACTGGCGTATCTATAATGGGTGCTAGGTGTGCAATGCATGCATCCCTGGACCGAGGGGCCTGTGTACACTGCACACACTGGTGTATCTACTGTGTAATGGGTGCTAGGTGTGCAATGCAGACACCCCATGACTGTGGGACCTGTGTACACTGCACACACTGGCGTATCTACTGTGTAATGGGTGCTAGGTGTGCAATGCAGACACCCCTGGACCGAGGGGCCTGTGTACACTGCACACACTGGCGTATCTACTGTGTAATGGGTGCTAGGTGTGCAATGCAGACACGCCTGGACCGAGGGGCCTGTGTACACTGCACACACTGGTGTATCTACTGTGTAATGGGTGCTAGGTGTGCAATGCAGACACCCCTGGACCGAGGGGCCTGTGTATACTGCACACACTGGTGTATCTACTGTGTAATGGGTGCTAGGTGTGCAATGTAGACACGCCTGGACCGAGGGACCTGTGTACACTGCACACATTGGCGTATCTACTGTGTAATGGGTGCTAGGTGTGCAATGCAGACACCCCATGACTGTGGGACCTGTGTACACTGCACACACTGGCGTATCTACTGTGTAATGGGTGCTAGGTGTGCAATGCAGACACCCCTGGACCGAGGGGCCTGTGTATACTGCACACACTGGTGTATCTACTGTGTAATGGGTGCTAGGTGTGCAATGCAGACACGCCTGGACCGAGGGGCCTGTGTACACTGCACACACTGGTGTATCTACTGTGTAATGGGTGCTAGGTGTGCAATGCAGGCATCCCTGGACCATGGGACCTGTGTACACTGCACACACTGGTGTATCTATAATGGGTGCTAGGTGTGCAATGCAGATATCCCTGGACCGTGGGACCTGTGTACACTGCACACACTGGCGTATCTATAATGGGTGCTAGGTGTGCAATGCATGCATCCCTGGACCGAGGGGCCTGTGTACACTGCACACACTGGTGTATCTACTGTGTAATGGGTGCTAGGTGTGCAATGTAGACACCCCTGGACCGAGGGGCCTGTGTATACTGCACACACTGGTGTATCTACTGTGTAATGGGTGCTAGGTGTGCAATGCAGACACCCCTGGACCGAGGGGCCTGTGTATACTGCACACACTGGTGTATCTACTGTGTAATGGGTGCTAGGTGTGCAATGTAGACAAGCCTGGACCGAGGGACCTGTGTACACTGCACACATTGGCGTATCTACTGTGTAATGGGTGCTAGGTGTGCAATGCAGACACGCCTGGACCGAGGGGCCTGTGTACACTGCACACACTGGCGTAATGTAGAAACATTTTATTTCCGACATGTTTCGAGTCATAGACCCATCTTCATTCCCTGCGGACGGGTCTATGACTCGAAACATGTCGGAATAATTTCTTCCATTACACTGTTATACTGGCAGATGTATTAAGCCTTAACAAGAGATAAATGCCAGGGTAATAAGGAGAGATAAACGTCCAGCCAATCAGCTCCTTACTGACTTTTTTCAAACACAGCCTTTAACATGGCAGTTAGCAGGTGATTGGCTGGATGTTTATCTCTCCTTATCACCCTTGGATTTATCTCTTGGTAAGGCTTAATTCATCTGCCCCAATGTATCTATAGATGTGTTCTTGCTGTTATTAGTATCTTGATCCTGTTACATGTCTGGAAACTTTTCTTTGCCTTGCATGAACTGAGAGGAACTAAGTAACAGTGGCCTCATCTCTAAGTCCAGAACAACATCTATAGATTAAAGCCCTTCAATACTAATCTGTCATGGATAAAATAAAATGTGGAGAATTGTTGATGCCAGGATGGAGTTGGTTGTTCCGTCTTAAACTTATGCGAGGTGCCATATTCTATTAATGTCATTAAAATCTGTTCCTATATGTTTGTAAACTGATTTTATGGAACACAGGACTTTTTGTGTTAAAGTAGTCACTACTGTGATGAGATACATAGAACTAGCATGTGACAGATCCCCCCAGCTAAGTCATTTAGCGTACCCCTTGAGGATAGCTATTAGCTCTTCATAGATTCTATTAGGTAGTATCACTTCTTTAGCTAATTATATTGATGGTGGGAGCGAAATGTAGTTAAGGTTTAACTGTGCTTTCTATTATAACCTCCTTGAGATGTTAATAACTGCGGAATGGTATACGGCCGCCTTGGGAAACTACACACAAGAACTATTGCCAAGAAGATTGTCAAGGGCAAGTGTATGAGATACAGAACAGTAGTTGATTTTATTTTCAAGATCTTGGAATTTTGGGTCGGACGGCTGCGTGTGTGGTCGGACGGCCGATGTTTGGTGTTTGCGCATGTGCAGAGGCGTTTCTGTGCATGTCTGAAGTACACATCCGTCTGAATCAACTAGAATAAGGGCCTTTGTCTGGAGCTACACTTTGGCAGAAAATGTACCCATCTACAACAAGTCGATTTTTTGCTAGAAGATTGGAGGGGGGCAGATATTGTTTTTTTTTTTTTTTTTGGGGGGGGGGGGGGTGTTGAAAAAAAACTAATGAAGATTTCCATGCAGATTGTCCATCATAATTAATCAACATTATATTGTCTATGTGTAAGCAATACTAGCTATCAACTGATAATTAATATCCATCTAGGATAACTTACTGCTGACAGAAGGCTTGAAGGGGTTTGAATCATGAGGCTTTAGATAGGTTGTGTCTTATGACATCACATGACCCCACCTGGCAATGGCCACATACACCCCACTGTGGCAATGACAAGCATGTATCCCCCTGGCAACATAACCCCCTGGCAACTAAAATGTAGCTACTCTGGCAATGAGCACATAACCCTGGCAAGAAGCATGCAGGACGATCTTAACGTATGAGCTAAATGGGCAGCTGCCCAAGGGCCCCCAATTCTAGGGGCTTTCAAGCAGGTGCAGGTGGGCTGTGAGCATCTGCCTCCTGAGCTTCTTGGGAGGAAGTAGAGAATATCAGAGTGGCCAGTCATTGTCTTCCACCAATCAGATCGGCCAGTCATTGTCTTCCACCAATCAGAGTGGCCAGTCATTGTCTTCCTGCTTCCCAGTGTGCAGACAGACAGTGATTTTTTTTCAGCATGCTGATTGGTGGATGGCTGGAGCTATCCACCAATGAGATTGCTGACAGTCTATTATTGCAAGAGGGGGGCCAAACTGCTGCCTTGCCTGGGGTGACAAAAATCCTAATTTTAGCCCTGGTAGGGACCCCATTGAATTGCTTTGCCCAGGGCATACAATGCTGTTAAGATGGCCATGGAAGCATAAAACCCCTGGCAATGAGCAAGTAAACCCCGGCAATGAGCATGTAGGTAAGCAGTACTTCAGGGGCATTTTGTGTGTAAGAGGCACTAAATGGGGCATTTTGTGTATAAGAGGCATAATGTGTGAAAACTAGTGGGGGCATTACAGTATATGGCATACAGTGAATTGAGTATTATGGTGTGTGGCATGTGCAATGGGTATTAAGTTGTATGGCATAATGTGGAACAGGTATTCAGGTGTGTGGCATAATGTAGAACAGGCATTCCGGTGTATGGCATAATGTGGAATGGGCATTCTGGTTTGTGTGGCATAATTTGCTAGAAGCATTACTATAAGAAGGAAAAATTACTGGGGGGAAGGGGGGGGGGGTTGCCAAAACATACCCTTGCTCCGGGTACCATGTCAACTAGCTACTCCTCTGCTAAAGATCAGTCCGTCCGCACCACTCTTCACTGCACTCTGCAATAATTTGAGGGGGTAAGCCTGTGGCACAGGGGGAGTTGGGTCAAATAAAATCACCTTTTGGCACTGGGGGTGGTGTAATTTTGGTTGAAGGATATAGTAAAAACATACACCTGCTTGTAAAGTGACACATTTGGAGGGGGGGTACCAATACACTGAGGGCCGATTCTATTGACATTGGGTGTAGAGATGGGGGGGGGGGGGTTCTACCCTTGGGATCTATTACCTTTTTGAAGAGAGAGGGAGGTATCTTTTTTCACAAGGGGGTCTATTTCCACTGGGACATTGGAAGTGATTTTACAATAGGGGTATATGGACGCAGCGAAGGGAGGGGGCAAGTAGGGAACACAGATATCATATTTGTCAAAATAAATCTGAATTGTTAAATAATAATAATAACAATTATAATTAATATGAATAATAATAATAATTCTGACAATTTTGGGGGGAAATATTTGTAATTTAAGTGGTTAAAATGTCTGAAGTCACGCTATCATAAGAGATTAAGGTGTTTATGGCTTTCCTGTACAGTAGTAATAGTGTCATTATCAATAGTATTAAAGACAAAGAGGGACAGTAAGGGTGAAGTATTTTCAACAATAATAATTTCTCCAAATGTAGATGATTACTTATTTAATAAATATTGTGAGCCTACATTATTAGTACTGGGGGTAGTAAAAAGTCGGAGGCTGGAATATCCAACTTATTTATGGAACTCTGCCAATAATATGGTGTGCGACTTTTCCGCTCTTTTGCAGATCGGATTTAGACTGGGAAGCGTACTATTATTATTATTATTATTATTATTATTATTATTATTATTATTATTATTATTATTATTCGGACTAACCAGAATGTGACTTATATCATTTTTATCAGCAAAAGCTGCTTGCACTTCTGGTAACCCCCCAAAAAAACTGAAAAATGACATGTACAGAATATGAGCTATTTTGTCAAATCAAAGTACTGTATTTTTTGCATTTATGTTAGAAATATATTTTTTAAATCTTTATTTATTACAAATGTACTCTTACCAGTCAGTTAACCACTGCTGATTATAACTCGTCCAAATAAACCAGCTCTAAATATGTCCAACTTTATGGAGCTGTTTTGTGTCCGAGTTTCAAATATGTCCCCCATTACATTGGCTCAGTTGTATGTTTAACATGGTCAAAACATCTGGATCGGACTTTTACTAGCCGTTCACAGTCGGAGCTGAAAGTGTCTGACTTTTATTAAATTCGGACTTGATTACAATGTCTGACTTTGTAAAATGTCCAATTTTTGTGTACAAATCGGACATTTCACAAAATCGTCCCAAACCGGCTCTCATTACATCCTGGCCCAAGTATTTAAAAGAAAAAAAAAAAAAACATGTATGCCACATCCTGCTATGCTGGAAGAGCAGTGCTTTTTATAAATAAATTGTAAATAAGATAGATAGATATATAAAATATATATGTATCGCAGAAACATGGGGGCAGATCTACTGTATTAAGCCTTGCAAAGTGGGGATTAAGTGGAATTGGAAGATAATAACGCACCAACCAGTGGCGTAACTCTGGGAGGCAATGGAGTCATCTGCCGCCGGGCTCCTGCTCCTAAGGGGTCACCTCTCCTCCTTTATTAATTTGAATCAGTTAATTGAAAGCTGTTGATACCGCTTCTGTGACTGACTCCCCCACCTAGCGGGATAGACGTCACATTCTCTTTATTCTAAACATATACACGCACACATTCATACATATATTCATATAAGGTGGTGTGTGGGGGGGGTGGGGGGGGGGGGGGGTTAGGGCACCAATATTTATCTTGCCTCCGGGCAATCGGGACGAACTTACGTCACTGGCACCAATCAACTCCCAACTTGCTTTTTTAAAGCACAGCTGATTGGCTGGTGCGTTATGACATATGTTACAATGCGTATACAGTACATAAGGAATACCAATGTATTGTTAGCTACCAATTACCACCTAATGTATATAAAAAGGCCCATGATACAGTAAATCTCGCATGTGAAACAATATTTGGTACTGCTTTCCTAGCACGGCGCCCACGATAAGCATCGCATGTATCGGTCCTTAATCGCAAGCATCGCATGCATCTTATGTGTTTCTGCACCATAAGATGCTGGCGATGTATACGATTTATGCGACTACAGTGATTTTTCATCGTATCCATTTTTATCACATGTATCGCATCGGTCGTACTGTTTTAATGTCATAAGATGCATGCGATGCATACGATTGATGCGATGAAAGTATTTTTTTATCTTGGGCATTGTAAATCCTATCACATGCCTTCACATATCATACGTAGTGGTATGTCATGGCATGCAATGTGATATGATTTTCATGTTATTTTACTATGGTGGTGGTGCTTATACGATAAAGAATCAAATGTGTTTCCTTTCGGTTGTATGTGAAGTGATTCCATGTGAAGCAATTCTTAACACCAACCCCACTATGACCGCCAACCCGAAGCGTGGAGACCGCAGCGAGCCCCGCGAGGGGCGGCGGTACGCGTCCTCTGACCTTTTCATACCCCAACTATCCACGTCGGCGTGGAGTTGATTTTATAAAGTGTGGCGAGCGCAGCGAGCCACCAAGCCGAAGCGTGGCGAGTGGACGCGGATACCTTCACAGGTATCCGTGTCCCCTCGCGGGCTTCACAGGTATTCGTGTCCCCTCGCGGGCTTCACTGGTATCCGCATCCCCTCCCAGGGCTCGCTGCGCTCGCCACGCTACGGGCTCGCTACACTTTATAAAATCAACTCCACGCCGACGTGGATAGTGGGGGTATGAAAAGGTCGGAGGACGCGTACCGCCGCCCCTCACGGGGCTCGCTGTGCTCGCCACGCTTCAGGTTGGCGTTCATAGTGGGGGTGGTGTTAAGAATGGGGTGCATTTAAAATGACACCGTATTTAGTGGTTTATAATGAGATGATATGTGATTTTTAAGTGTTGATGCATCAAATTGGGTGCTTATAATGTCAACTCCACTTCCATTGTTAATGCCTATCTATCAATGGCAATCGATTTAAACGCATACATCGCAGTCATCGAATCGCACGCATCGTACCTTACTATACTACTGTTTTTCATACGATACATACGATTTAAAAACCAAAATCGCACGTATCGCACAGATTGTAAATGTACACGATTAATTCGATGGGCACCGTGCTAGGAAAGCAGTGCCCAATATTTTTTCATAAAACTCAGCTACATCTAACAGCCTTATACTGAACACTAGGGGGTAGACAGAGCGCTTCGTATGATCGAGGAATTTTAAGTTGAATTTTCAGAAGGCTGATGTCATCTATGGAACACTAGTGCTTAGTAAATCAGTAACAGAACACAGGCGTACGGCTGCCAACTTTGTATTATGTGTGTTCGAAAAATGATACAGTATTGTTAAAACATTATAATGAATAGGCCGCTTTGCAAAGTTGCTCTGCACTGCAGATTCTTAATGCAGCCCTTAAGGAGGACGTTCCCATGAGGTTAAGGCTTTAACCAGCGTACGCCGCTCAGGGGGAACATTGGGTATATGTAAATTTGTACCATGCGTAGACTTATTTTCCGCTGCAGAGATTTTCTCTGTGTTTGTAGCGTTTGCCTTAGAGACACCCATACACTGGACAGCTGCAGTCGTGTGTTATATTAAACTAGATATACTGCAACGAGAAGGGATAATACCAGATTCTAGAGTATCATCAATGTGTCATGAAGCCATAAACTCTTCCTGTATAGAACTTCAAAAGATCTCTCCGATGACTACCTTGGCCTCGTTTTTCTGTCCTGATTACTGCGGAGTATATCAATCAGGAGGTGATTTTAGTTTCAGGCTGTATTGCTATCATGCCCTCGCTTCTCACTTGATACTCGCTTGTCTCTTGTCTTCATACATGGTTATTGTGAGAGTACGAAGACACATGATCTGGGTAAAATAAGCTTCTTCTTTCTATCTCTTCCAAGCACAAATCAGCCAGGCCTTTCAGTCTTTCCACAGCTACCAGCTTGTCCACTTGATCCTGGATGGCAGGCAGAGCCGCAGCTGGTACTAACTTTATGCATCGCGTCCCCAAAGAGTTTCCCTGGGGAGAAACTGAGGTTTTGTGGAATGTCAATTACTGAGCCAGGACCAGTTTATGTCACCAGAGGAGCGATGATTAATTGTACACTTGGTGCTCTTTAGTTTAAATAAGATTCCTGGCCTCCTGTTATCAAGGGCAGATTCAGGTCACCATCGGTCTCACTGCGGAAGGATTTCTTTATTTGTCTGAACTGTATACAGGATTAATATAAGTCCTCCATATTGTGTTTCTCTTCTACTAATAACTGTCTAAGAACCAACAATGTATTGTATGACTAGGGCTGCCGAAAGGTATGATGGGCCCCGGTAATTAGTACCTGCCCCCTGCTCTCGGCGGCCTTGTGGATGACTAGGGCCGCCGAGAGGTATTCCGGGCCCCGGTAATAAGTAACTGCCCCCACCCCCTCTCGGCGGCCCTGTGTATGACTAGGGCCGCCGAGAGGTTTGCCGTGCCCCGGTAATTAGTAACTGCTCCCCCCCCTCCTCTCGGCGGCCCTGTGTATGACTAGGGCAGTCTAGTTAATGATGCTGGATCAAGCCTGTCTATGGACATCATTAATACTGTAGGAATACAGCCCTATGAAGGTCGACACCTGAAATAGATTGACATGGCTCAGGTCAATAGGGTCGGAATGTCGACACACTCATTAGGTCGACAAGGGATAGGTTGACAGTGAAAAGGTCGACATAAGCTTTTCAGATTTTTTCTTAGCCGACTGGTGGTATTTCATAGTATTCTAGGAGAACACAATAGTGCCCGAAGCATGATGAGTGCAACGATCCATGCAAGGGGGTGCGGCACACTTAGATGGTTTCCATATTGACTATGTTGACATGTCGACCTTCAGTGGTTGACATAGAGTATGTCGACCTTTATTGAGTTGACCCATACCCATACTGGAGGAGTACTGTATGGACACAGGACAAATACTGCACGTATGTCCTTGTTAGGGTTTATCTTATAACATAAGGGTTATTTACAATTGAACAACCCTTCTCATTTAGGTTACACCTTTTTCCCAAATGTAGCAATTACGAGACTCCCCCTGTCCCCCAACATTAAGACAGATTCCTGATGCCAAGAGCTGACCTGCTAATCTTAGAACTTCCATTGAGCCATACAACATTGTGATCCACAGTCTCTGCATCAGATAAAACAGGTACCTAGTGACATCACTATATCTTAGGAGGAAGAACATTAGATGAGGGTGGGGGGGGATCCACGGTCTCTGCTTTCATATAAGACAATAGTGACATCACTATATCCTAGGAGGAAGAACATTAGATAAAGGGGGGATTCACAGTCTCTGCATCAGCTAAAACAGGTACATAGTGACATCACTATATCCTAGGAGGAAGAACATTAGATGAGGGTGGGGGGGGGGGGGGGTGTTACAGTCTCTGCATCAGATAAAACAGGTATATAGTGACATCACTATATCCTAGGAGGAAGAACATTAGATGAGGAGGGGGGTGGGGGATCCACAGTCTCTGCCGCTAGATAAGGCAATAGTGACATCACTATATCCTAGTAGGAAGGTGGGGGGTCCACAGTCTCTTCCGTTAGATATGACAAGTATATAGTGACATCATCACTATTTCCTAGGAAGGACTTTAGATGAGGAGGGGGGGGGGGAGGCTCTGCATACATTTAATATTAATAATAATAATATTTAGAGATGTATGCAGTGCTGAGGTTTACCCATATTGGGTCAAATGTATTAAGCCTGCATTAAGGGGGGTATTCTGGTATGCAGCCTTGTGAGTCCACCAAACCCCGCCTAGCGAATGAAGCATGTGTTTGACGCTGGATTTTTACGTAAACATCCATTCATTACATTAAGATGACACTGCGCACCAATAAGAAAATGTTACTCCTTTTCCATTGTAATACTGTAAATGTAATCGATTTTCTGTAATAACTGCAAAATTGCACATCACTCAATACAGACCAAGGTCTGCTCCATCTGAATCAGCAATAGCCTTGTCAGAGATAAAATTCTTAGATTATAAAAATAATCAATTTGCTGTAACTTCAAATTCACAAGACAAAATTAAATGTGGCCACAGTTCTTATTGCTGGTTGGCGTCCATCAGCTGACAGCATAAGAGTTTTGCTGGCTTTCCACTTGGCCGTAAGCCTACCCGTTATGGAGTCAAACAGCTGTTATTTTTATATACAGTTAAAATCCCGAATTGTGCATCAGAATGGTATTCCAGGACGAGGCTGCAGGGGGAGTAAATGTGTGCACTCATGCAGATCTGTGGCATGGCTGTGTTTCTGCTCACGTACAGTAGCCATAATAGCTGTGCACAGCAGCACATATGACATGTACCCAACAACCTGTATTTCACAGATCTTTACATTAACCGCTATGAAAATACACAATGGTGAATACGGACAACATTAGAACTTCTGGCGTTGCTGTAAAGCCTTGCAGACTGCCTCTTATTGATCTTCAGAGAATTTCAGTGCTACTGTATGTCTAAGACAAATCTACTTTGAGATCTTTTTTTACGGTTGTGTCAATTTTCCACTAAAGTTGCTTCCCGTTACTTTTTTGTTGCTGTTATCCCACTTTATATTTGGCAGAAGGATACAATACATGCTGCCGTCTCGATGTTTTTCTGAATGCAAAAAAAAACAACAAATCACCAGATTTATCACCTTGCAGTTTTATAAACACGCCCAACCCCCCCCACCCCCCACCCCCAAGTGATGGTTGGGACAGACAAGATAGCTGTACAGTAAACGCATGCTGTTCGAGCTTTCTCAGATACATATACAGATATATACCAACGTTTTAAAGATTTCGTCCTCAAAGTTTTTGCCTTGATAATGTTCTTCTTTCTAAAACCTGTTGTAGAATTACTATTATTCCAAAATCTGGGTTCAAATCATGAATTCTTCTGATTTTATTATTATTTATCATAGACGATCATTTAAAATCCAGAAAAAATAAACAATAGTCATATCCAGTGATAATGTCATTTTGCATTGATTATTTTTTCCTTGCGTGTAGTCATAACATTACAATTTTGCCATTTCTGTAGAAATACATATATTACCCAGATGTATTATTGCAATAGGTGAAACTTTTAAAATTCTAGTTTGGAAAATTCTACTTTGTAAGACTTATTTTTCTATGAGATCTGCTAGATCTAAACGTATGTGTATTGATTATGGGAGGCATTCGCTAATACATCACATGTCCTAGTCTATGACGGGAATTCTTGGGTTACATTTCCTAAGGGCACTGTAGTAAGTTTTAACATGATAACTACAGCCCCTTATCCAGCTGCTACTGTCTTTTACGTCCTCAGTACTGTTTTATATGCAGTAAACATTTTATTGTCTAATTTTCTGCCGCATATTGTGATGCGTCGTAAAATGTGCATGCTGGTGGAATAAAGTTAAATATTGTCACCCAATCATAAGTCTTAAATAATCAGCTTTTAACAGACCCGATTTGTGCATAATGCAACGATTGGTATCTAGTGACCAAAGTACAATTGTTAAAAAATGACCATGGGAAGATCACCGCAAGATTGGGTGAATAGGGGATATGACCAATTTTGCAAACGGGAATGTTCAGAGAGATGTTTTAATTAAAAGATAATACCGGTATCAAGCTTTCTTTTGTAGTTCGTGTCGCAATATTCTACTTCCCTTCTCATTACAAGGTAAGGTCAAGGTAGTACACTTCATACATTGCATTGTAAAATAACTTAGTTACTTTTTTTTTTATTTACTTCAATGGATTTTCATTTTTTTTAAAACATTATTTTTTTTTTCCTTCGGGGTCTTCATGCCTGAAACAATTTCTTTGTCGGTGATAATTTAATATACTGTAGCGTTCTCTATGCAGCTATGACTGCACTGAACACATTCTCTTATTCTGCATGAATACAAAGAGATTTTATTTCCAGTATCATTGTGAGAAGTGGCGGAGTATATATATATATATATATATATATATATATATATATATATATATATATATATATATGTTACACTTGACAAAGAGAAAACAACAATGTACTTGATTCTCTTATCCTGGAGTAGTGAATGCTTGGGGTGAGAGGGAAGACAATGGCAGAGCGGTGGGGGGAGAAAATATGGCATTTTGTTACAGGTATTGTCTTTGTTTTCCCTGTGATATAATGACTTCATTCATTCAGATATATAAATACCTGTATAGGTAAACAAGTGACGGGAGCAAATGTGGAGAACTATAGTAGGAAATTGTATGGGTTATAGAACACTTGAAAACATGTATGAAAGGAAATCCCTTATTGAAATAATAAATATTAAAATTAATATCAAATTACAAAATATAATTTATTTAAAACATTTTATCATTCAGTATTTAAAATATAATTAAAATTGAACAATATAAAAAAAAAAAATATATATATATATATATATATATATATATATATATATATATATATATATATATATATACACTAAACATCGGCACTCAACTTTCCTAGTTTTAGGGTGCCCTATGACTTGTGACCACATTGTTTAAACAGACATTGTAGGGGCTCTGCATAAACTAATTTAACTGATATGAATAGATAGTGGAGATTTAGTTCATGAATTGATCAATGCATTTAAGCCTGCAGCCCCCTTCACGGGACCCCACTTTTCTGCAGGTCCTAACACTATCAGTCAAAATGGCTGCAATACACATAGCTATCACATTAATGTTTGATTCCAGGCATGTTATCTGGTCTAAAGCTCACAGCAGACTGTGCTTTTATAGGTGAGCAGTTACCAACATACCTGCCACTAATCATCTAGGGAAATGGTCAACATAAGCTATGAAATATAGGTTAAAACAGGGTGCATGAGAGAATGTGATCACAATAAGACTAATTAAAAAAATAATCTACAATGTCTATATATATATATATATAATTATTATATTATACAGATATCCCTTAACATAACGCGGAGCTTTGCTTAACCTTTCAGACTGTATATAAATGTTAAGTACAAAAATGAATTCTGATCAATTTATAACCGTTCTCTGGAATCGAAAAATTCAAGCAAAATTCTTAACTGCAGAACAAAAACGGAAAAAAATAAAATTGACAACTAAAAAAATATCCGCAGCTAATAATACTTGACTTTAAACAAAAGTACAGAACATAAAAAAAAAAAAAACTTGTTGACTTTAAATTCTTACCAGTCTAAAACCATTTGTCTTAATACTAGAGTTATTCAAAATGGCAAACAATTGTTGCATAATGTCGATACAAATCAGTACAATTTCAGAGAGAATACAAATAGACTCCCTTCATTCATTTTTATAATGATATTTATTTGTAATACAAATACAGGAAGAAATATTTACTTTTGTTTTTATTCATTGTCTCGATGAATCTTGGGATTGTATAGAGAGCTCGTGCCTTTTTCTAGAGCAAAAATATAATTGAAGTTTATGGGACATTGCAGGCTGCTACATACATCATATATTGTACAACCACTATGTGTTCCCAGGTTGCTGATAGATTGATTATTCAATATTGTGTCAGTCAAAGAATTCTCTTTTAATTGGTATCAACCAGAGGATTATATTTCATGGAAAAGGGTTGGGTAATCCTGATAGTTAATCATAAAAAGAGCAGTTGCCATTTGATCTATAATAGGAAGGTAATCTTACAGTACTGTGTTATTTACAGTCCTATGTACATCGCAACTTAACTGCTCCTTTATAAGCTAGGTTTTGGAATTTTGGGTATAGAAGTCTAATGTAGCTTTTGCTTCCGTTAAAGACTCTCATATGACATCTCTTGCTCTTTTCTGTCTAAAAGCGTCTGTGAGAGACCACACTGTTCTAGTGCAGAAACCTGACACAGTGTTAAAAGAACCTGCCAAGTTCCGTTCTAAACTGCCCCTATCTGAGAACGCTGTCTGATATTAACGTTGGAACTTACAGAACGTTTACTTCGGCTTTGTGTTCTCGGGAGGAAAAAAAAGTTTGTTTGAAATTCTTTTCTATTTAAAACCAGAGCTTCAAAAACAACGAAAATGAAAATCATTTTAAAGGATTAATAAAGCGTAATAAACTGCACTCACATCTTAGTATAAAACCTGTTAATGACATTGGGGGGGATTTACTACAGTTCGGAATGGTGTTTGGCTTATTTATATACAATTTAAAATCCAAGAGATTTACCAAATGCCTAAATGGAATCATACTGCATTATTTTATACAGCCAGATCTAAAACCGCAGTCCTAACATGTACGCATGGAAATATTACTAATTGTGCATTAAGCTGCAGTTTGTAAAATCATATGTCAAACCACCAGAAATAGGATGTTTTTTAAAGGTGGTCCTAACAGACAAGATGACTGAAATCACCTTCTACTGTATATCGGTATAACCAGGGGCATAACTAGAGGTGTACAAGCAGTGCTATCACACCGGTAACAACCCACCCCCACCCCTGTTCGGCATGTAGGGTGTGTGCACCCGGCGAACTGAATGTTCAGAAACAAGAAAGCGCATGTGCAGAAGCCCAACATCGGTCCTCTGTCCCAATGCACGGAGGCCAGAAAGAATCTGAATAAGGTCCTGTATCGGACATGCACTGTAACCCACACTGTATAGGACATGCACTGTAACCCACACTGTATCCAACATGCACTGTAACCCACACTGTATCCGACATGCACTGTAACCCACACTGTATCCGACATGCACTGTAACCCACACTGTATCCGACATGCACTGTAACCCACACTGTATCCGACATGCACTGTAACCCTCACTGTATCCGACATGCACTGTAACCCACACTGTATCCGACATGCACTGTAACCCACACTGTATAGGACATGTACTGTAACCCACACTGTATCTGACATGCACTGTAACCCACACTGTATCCGACATGCACTGTAACCCACACTGTATCTGACATGCACTGTAACCCACACTGTATCCAACATGCACTGTAACCCTCACTGTATCCGACATGCACTGTAACCCACACTGTATCCGACATGCACTGTAAACCACACTGTATCCGACATGCACTGTAACCCACACTGTATAGGACATGCACTGTAACCCACACTGTATCGACATGCACTGTAACCCACACTGTATCGACATGCACTGTAACCCACACTGTATCCGACATGCACTGTAACCCACACTGTATCCGACATGCACTGTAACCCACACTGTATCTGACATGCACTGTAACCCACACTGTATCCGACATGCACTGTAACCCACACTGTATCCCACATGCACTGTAACCCACACTGTATCCAACATGCACTGTAACCCTCACTGTATCCGACATGCACTGTAACCCACACTGTATCCGACATGCACTGTAAACCACACTGTATCCGACATGCACTGTAACCCACACTGTATAGGACATGCACTGTAACCCACACTGTATCGACATGCACTGTAACCCACACTGTATCGACATGCACTGTAACCCACACTGTATCCGACATGCACTGTAACCCACACTGTATCCGACATGCACTGTAACCCACACTGTATCCGACATGCACTGTAACCCACACTATATCCGACATGCACTGTAACCCACACTGTATCCCACACTGTATCCGACATGCACTATAACCCACACTGTATCCGACATGCACTGTAACCCACACAGTATCCGACATGTACTGTAACCCACACTGTATCGGACATGCACTGTAACCCACACTGTATCCGACATGCACTGTAAGCCACACTGTATCCGACATGCACTGTAACCCACACTGTATCTGACATGCACTGTAACCCACACTGTATCCGACATGCACTGTAACCCACACTGTATCGTACATGGACTGTAAACCACACTGTATCCGACATGCAATGTAACCCACACTGTATCCGACATGCACTGTAACCCACACTGTATCCGACATGCACTGTAACCAACACTGTATCCGACATGCACTGTAACCCACACTATATCTGACATGCACTGTAACCCACACTGTATTCGATTTGTACTGTTTCCGACCCACACTGTATCCGACATGCACTGTAACCCACATTGTATTCGATTTGTACTGTTTCCGACCCACACTGTATCCAAGAAAAACTGTGTCATCTGCACTGTATCCGACATGCACTGTAACCCACAATGTATTTGATTTGTACTGTGTCTGATCTGCACTGTATCCGACATGCACTGTAACCCACACTGTATTCGATTTGTACTGTGTCCGATCTGCACTGTATCCAACCTGCACTGTAACCAACCTGCACTGTAACCAACCTGCACTGTAACCAACCTGCACTGTATCCAACATGCACTGTATCCAACCTGCACTGTAACCAATGCCAACCCTAGTGTCGGCCTTGTAATCACATCTCTAGTTCCTACGATCATGGGTTAATTAGGAAGGAGGCTCATATATATATTTTTTATCAGTTTCTTGATCAGACCCTAAATCCAATGACATAGTGGATATTAATACTAGGATTACGTTACTGGGTGACTACAGGTATTTAGTTAATACTTCCTCCCAAGTAGAATGCACAATCAAGATGTATGTTGTATTAAAATGAATGAGCATTTCTATCTTCACAATTTCAAGGCACAGCATTGTGTGGCAATTATGTCACAAAGTCACAAAACTCTAATTCCTCCTTCAGGGTAACACACCTTTCTGTGTTCAATTTTTGACCATTAAATACATGGAGGATTTTTTTAGGTGTAGCATGAGGATCTTCCAGTGTCTTATCATGGATACGAATATGGACTTACTTGCTTGAAGGTAACTCATTATTTCCTTTTGTAACATTTTTGTAGCACTACTGATTCCAAAGGCTGATCTCTGTCCATACAGTCACCCTAAGCGTATAACAAATGTAGTGAGTTAAGCACTTCGCTTTGTGATGGGAATTTGCCGCCCCACACTTGAATCGTCCAATTTGGAAAAAATAGTTGCTTCTTGCAATATAGTTGTGTAACCTTTTCCGTAGTAATACTTATTTTCGCTTTCTTAAGATCTATTGATATTTCCGTTTTCTTCATAATTAGGACCAGTGTCACCTAACAAAGAACTATATCTGTAGGGTTCTTAGCAGTGTTCTATTGCCTGATCTTCTTTAACTAATGGTCTATTTAGTATATTGTTTTTGGGCTTTACCATCTCAACTCCCCAGGCCCTCACTGACATTATTCATTATCTACTACAGGAGCGAATGAATTATATACAAAAATTTATAACAAACATAATTTACATATAACATACACATATATATATATATATATATATATATATATATATATATATATATATACAGAATATTACTAGTTAAAGAACCTGGCATTGCCCGCATCTACAGTATATCTTCAAGCTATTGAGTTATCAATGAGTTGGATGGAACTGCCGACACTATATAAATAATTAGCAGCTTAGCAGCTCTTCCAACACACCCATGAGGAGACTGCCAAGTGTTATCTTTTTTCCTTTTTGTTTGATTTGTGTTTTTTGTTGGTGCTGTTTTTTTTTTTTTTTGGGGGGGGGGGGGGGGGGTGTCACCAGCAGCTCTATTCTCCAGCTTTCCTATCCAGTTTAATAATCACTTTTACATGGTGAGATGGTTTTAAAGTATTATTTTTGTTATCAATGTTGTTATTCAAGGGCCTTTGGGTACACAATATGTTTGCACCTCCATTTATATCAGTTAATTTAGTTGTCAAAGCCTGGTGATTCCGGCACTTACCTGTTCCGATTGCCTGGTGGTCGCACGCTGGGATCTTCGTCCTGCAGTGGCTCTCTCCTCCTACCTCAGTCACCCACTATCTCCCTGTCATCCCTGCCAGCAGGTAGAGCATAGTAGCTTGTCCTTTGGATCAGCCTTAATCCCTGTACACATGCATCAATTTTTCACGATTTTCTATTCGATTTTGCTTGTAGAAGCAAAATCTAATCGAATCCTAAACGAAATCGAATGGTTTTTGTGTCACTTTCGATCTACATTCGAATCGATGCGCGCTCCCGTTTTCACAAAATCGAACAGAAAAATGTACTTTGCAGCCAAGGAAATATCAAACTCGATCTAGTAAATCGAATGTGTACAATGTACCATGAATGTAAATCGAATGGAAAGATCTAATGCCAGATCTAATGCCAGATCTAATAGAAAATCGAATCTAACATGGAATCAAAAGCAAATCGATGTGTGTTAATTCTTAATTTCTACATTTCTAGTGCAGTTCCTGGTTATTCTCTGGTGAAGAACAACTGGCGTGTTAGATCCTTCAACCTCGCTCTGTGTCTATCCAAACCATCTCAAAATTTGGTAATCCTATATCCTAGTGTAAAAAAACAAGTGCCAGTTTCTGAACTCCCAAATATCCAAATGCCTCAGTCTGACCCACTAAATCAGTCCAGTGACATTAGTTCATTGAGTAATATTTATTTATATCAGTTATGATAGTTCATTAAAGTTTTAAGTCATGCCTGAGTATCGGAGGAACCTTGTGTGTGTTCTGCCCGATGAATAAATGTGGGCCCATCCACTGTGTCCAGGTGAACTTTTTTAGATGGGTCCCTAACATTTCTGATACTGTACTAACACATTATATAAATGTATCTAGGTCTTACCTTCAAATAGAGCCAATATTAACATGCAGTCAGCAATGTAGGAACCTGTGCTAATTAAAACACCTGAGGGTAGATGGGAGGGGTGCCAGTGCCAGAATGAAGGAGCCTTTCCATCAGTGTACAATATATACACAAATATTGGGGAAAGAGGGGGGGACTGGACTGCACACCATAATTTTAAACATAATGAGAAAACTACAGAGTACAACGTCGTTATTAATCACACAGGTGATGGCAAACAGTGGTGGTAAGACATGTAATCGGTAATTCAAAAGAATGCAGTAACGATATATCACATAAAATCATTGGCATAGAATATCAAAGAGGCAAGTCAATGGTCAGAGCATGCTAGATGCAGTGTAATACACTGATGCAGTTCTTGCAATAAGTCCAATCCAGTGAACATAAGATAATGAAGAATACATTACTGTGGGTTTAATAGCAGTGGAATGGATTCAGGAATGATGACGGAAGGATGATCGATTGCTGGCGTGGAAAAAACTGTGAAGTAATTCACATGGAGACTGTGAATCAGGAACGATGGTAGAACTTCGATTATCAGGAATGATCATGGAACATGGAATCAGCTAGGCAGTATTGTGCTGAAGTGAGTACCCATCTCAGAGGCAGAGGATCACAGGAGCTGGAATACCAGGAAGCTAGAAAGCAAATACACTGCAGCAGAGAGACACTACTGTACCAGTATCTCTCTGTAACTCCTGCCTCAGTCACCCACTATCTCCCTATCATCCCTGCCTCAGGCACCCACTATCTCCCAGTCACTCCTGCCTCAGTCACCCACTATCTCCCTGTCACTCCTGCCTCAGTCACCCACTATCTCCCTGTCATCCCTGCCTCAGGCACCCACTATCTCCCAGTCACTCCTGCCTCAGTCACCCACTATCTCCCTGTCATCCCTGCCTCAGGCACCCACTATCTCCCTGTCACTCCTGCATCAGTCACCCACTATCTCTCTGTTACTCCTACCTCAGTCACCCACTATCTCCCTGTCACTCCTGCATCAGTCACCCACTATCTCTCTGTTACTCCAGCCTCAGTCACCCACTATCTCCCTGTCATCTTTGCCTCAGTCATCCACTATCTCCCTGTCACTCCTGCCTCAGTCACCCACTATCTCCCTGTCATCCCTGCCTCAGGCACCCACTATCTCCCTGTCACTCCTGCCTCAGGCAC
Source organism: Crinia signifera (assembly GCF_055691185.1). Classification (NCBI taxonomy): domain Eukaryota; kingdom Metazoa; phylum Chordata; class Amphibia; order Anura; family Myobatrachidae; genus Crinia; species Crinia signifera. The sequence continues at coordinate 79,251,073 of NC_139228.1, read as the reverse complement.
CCACTATCTCCCTGTCATCCCTGCATCAGTCACACACTATCTCCCTGTCATCCCTGACTCAGTCATCCACTATCTCCCTGTCAGCCCTACCTCAGTCACCCACTATCTCCCTGTCATCCCTGCCTCAGTCACCCACTATCTCACTGTCATCCCTGCCTCAGTCACCCACTATCTCCCTGTCACTCCTGCCTCAGTCACCCACTATCTCCCTGTCATCCCTGCCTCAGTCACCCACTATCTCCCTGTCAGCCCTACCTCAGTCACCCACTATCTCCCTGTCATCTTTGCCTGAGTCATCCACTATCTCCCTGTCACTCCTGCCTCAGTCACCCACTATCTCCCTGTCATCCCTGCCTCAGGCACCCACTATCTCCCTGTCACTCCTGCCTCAGTCACCCACTATCTCCCTGTCATCCCTGCCTCAGTCATCCACTATCTCCCTGTCATCCCTGCCTCAGTCATCCACTATCTCCCTGTCAGCCCTACCTCAGTCACCCACTACCTCCCTGTCATCCCTGCCTCAGTCACCCACTATCTCACTGTCATCCCTGCCTCAGTCACCCACTATCTCCCTGTCAGACCTACCTCAGTCACCCACTATCTCCCTGTCATCCCTGCCTCAGTCACCCACTATCTCCCTGTCATCCTTGCATCAGTCACCCACTATATCCATATCATAACTGCATCAGTCACCCACTATCTGCCTGTCATCCCTGCCTCAGTCACCCACTATCTCCTTGTCACTCCTGCCTCAGTCACCCACTATCTCCCTGTCACTCCTGCCTCAGTCACCCACTATTTCCTTGTCACTCCTGCCTCAGTCACCCACTATCTCCCTGTCATCCCTGCATCAGTCACCCACTATCTCACTGTCATATTTGCATATTTGGAGGCCAGAATTGCCATTGTCTTCTGGTAGCTAATGTCGATGCAGGGTGACCCAAGCTGCTATGTTATGCATGAATGTACAAAGACAAAGGGTTTGGGGGTGGGGCACCAACATCTACAAATCACCCACTCTAGTTTTGGCTGCCAGCACACTATCTTCAGGTTTTTGGCGTAGGGCAATCCGGCGGCCGGGGACGGGATATGGTTACATGCAGGGCTATTTTTGTGCAGGCTCCAGCAGGAACTGTGGCCCATATTCTAGTTCACTCTCTCTGACAAAATATTTCTTAGATGGACAAAACCATGTGCACTGCAGGTGAGGCAGGTGTAAAACCCCACCCAAATCTAATTATCTCTGCACAAGTAACACCTGCCTCACCTGCAGTGCTCATGGTTTTGTCCATCTAAGAAATATTTTGTCAGAAAGAGTGAACTAGAATATGGGCCACAGTTCCTGCTGGAGCCTGCACAAAAATAGCCCTGGTTACATGGACATCTCACATGCTCGTGCATCCAATTCCAAGAATGGGGCATGCGATTGGGTGCACAAAATGTATATATACTGTAGAACTACAGACTGCGCAGGGGGGATCCTATGTAATGGCACCGAGCCGCAACGCCATATATGGAATCCAAGTCTTTTGAGACTCTGAAGCCGTGAAGACGCCATCTTCATCGACCATCAAATGTTTTCTCTACCTTATGGCTGCATGCAAGGCAGTAGCGCACGCAGGGGGGGTTTCTGAGTACACAGAAACCCCCCAGGAGTCTAAGGGCCCTGGGCTGAAAGCTGAGGGTCCCCTCTTTCCATAGGTACAAGAATTTAAAAAATCGGCCCTTGGGAACCAGAGATATCTGACTTCAAAGCAGTGGTCCCCATCCAAGCCTGTTAATTGCTCTTCAAAGTCAGATATTTCAGGTTCTGTCTGACTTAGTTTTTCTGAGGGTATTTTCCAAAAGCTGGGACTCTCCCCCTTTGATGGACACTAGTAGCTTGTCTCTACTGTTCCCACAACCAGAGATATCAGCCTTCCAGCAGCTGGTTACTGCTCCAGCTCCACACACCTGGTATGTAGTTTTATATTCTCGTTGGCAGATTGCTCTGCCTCCTGAACTCTGATCCCTAGTCCCCAAAACCATTTGGTAGGTGGGATTTTCTAGTTTTTAATTCCATTAAAATCTAAGAATTTTTTTTACGGGAACTGGAGATATCTGCAGTCAAGCAAACCGTCCTCCCACCAGAAAATTTTATTATTATTATTATTAATATTATTATTTAGGTACTTGTTTCCTATCTGGGCGCCCAGGTTTTCTACGTACGGCACCGTAATGAAATCGGATCGCATCGCATCGTACACACACACGATATTGAACGATGCGATGCGATGCGATCCGATTCGATTTCCCATAGGAAACAATGTTAAATGGCTCAATTTAGCCAAATTCTCATAGGAACAATAGTAAATGGGCCAAAAACACCCCTGAACATTGAAATGTCCCCCCAAAAGTAGTTTACGCCACCCCGCCATCAACGTGAACCCGAAGCGTGGCGAGCGCAGCGAGCCCGCGAGGGGCGGCGGTACGCGTCCTCCGACCTTTTCATGCCCTACTATCCACGTCGGCTTGGAGTGAGAATAGAATAGTGTGGCGAGCGCAGCGAGCCACCGAGCCCGAAGCGTGGCGAGCGCAGCGAGCCCCGCGAGGGGACGCGGATACCTTCACAGTTATACGCGTCCCCTCGCGGGCGACGCGGACACCTGGGAAGCCCGCGAAGGGACGCGTTTACCTGTGAAGGTATCCGCGTCCCCTCGCGGGGCTCGCTGCGCTCGCCACGCTTCGGGCTCGGTGGCTCGCTGCGCTCGCCACACTATTCTATTCTCACTCCACGCCGACGTGGATAGTAGGGCATGAAAAGGTCGGAGGACGCGTACCGCCGCCCCTCGCGGGCTCGCTGCGCTCGCCACGCTTCGGGTTCACGTTGATGGCGGGGTGGCGTAAACTACTTTTGGGGGGACATTTCAATGTTCAGGGGTGTTTTTGGCCCATTTACTATTGTTCCTATGAGAATTTGGCTAAATTGAGCCATTTAACATTGTTTCCTATGGGAAATCGAATCGGATCGCATCGCATCGCATCGTTCAATATCGTGTATGTGTACGATGCGATGCGATCCGATTTCTCTACGGAGAATAGCATGGTGCGCAATTAACTTAGTGGGCGCCCAGATAGGAAACAAGTACCATTATTTATATACATTTGGTCTATCTATAATACTTTAACTGACCCGGCGTATACTGGGGCACCTAAGTGTCCATCTCTGTGCTTTGCTCCGCCCCTCTGGAAACCCCCTTCTGAAAATCCTGCGTTTGCCACTGCAAGGGGATGTGTTCTGGTGTGGTGGCGGCTGGATCTTACCTGTTCGCTAGGCTGTAAGAATAGGCAGCCTGGTGAACAGATCTGAATAAGGCCCTAATAAACATTAGAAACAAATTTGCTGATAACGTCCATTCTACGTCAAATTCATAAAATCAGTCATTGTATACTGTACGCACTGTCTCTCTAGCGACGTTCTCTGTCACTGAGGATATTGCCAACGTCAGCTATACTCAAGGGAAGTCGTTGTTGACAATGGATCATTTGCATGTCGTCTAGTGGTACCCAGCTTTAAGAAAACAGTATCATGTTGTTCTAGCACATGGTTGCCAATCTCAGTTCTTCCTCTGGGCAGTAACCGCTTGCACTGTGACTTCTATGGCTATCCTATATTGTGATAATCATTAGCAGCGGTGGCTCTAGAGGAGGGGCTGCACCACGGTTACAAAAAAAAATAGGGGAGCCACACCAACTGCCACCAAGCCCTCTCTCTAAAGCCACAATTGGCCATTAGGAAATAATATGCTAATCAATGCCGTCGGCTCCTACCTGATTGTAGGTGAAGGGCTACTGGGAAAATGCAGATGACAGGCACTGGGACCGGCACATGTACAGTATCGGCTTAGGTACTGCACAAACGCATATCCCAGGTTCAAAGGGCTGCTTCGGCTACAGTCCACAGAAGCCAAAGAGGCAGCTCGGAGGGAGGATACACCTCCCAATGGGACTGCCTTGGGTGACTGGCAGGTCGGACTTCCAATAGGAAGTCACTGCCAGTCACAGCAAAGCCAGAGCAGTTTCACAGACTACGGGGGGAGATTCTCTAAGAATCTCCACCCCCCTTCGCCGCCCATCGCAATTATAATTATCGCATATGTTCTAACACAGGACAGTCCTGCAGCCCATAGGAAAAAAACATCACTGCTTATCAGGGAATTTTTCTTTGCCTTGGCAGCAAAAAACATGGCTGTATTTATTTTTTAAGATGTAGCTGTTCTAGAATACTAGAATACCTTTTGTATTTTGAGTTACCTATTTCACCTTATTATTGAGCTGCCTTAGCTCTCTGATATGAGTTTTAAACATCTAAGAATGACATGCTATTTAAATCATCTCAGTTGCATTCTATCAGAAAGACTTTTATGTATGAATGCTAGCATCAATCAGTCCATCTAATGTTCCTTCTCAGGAAAACTGTGCTTCTCTATATTACACCAGCTTCTTATTAAACCACAGTGCTGTATCTCCTGGCAACAGAAACCTTTCATAGAAACATGGGGTGAGATTTAATAGGATACGATTTTTAGTAAGGTTCTGAAATCGCACCTTATCACATTTCTGAAAATCAAATTTTTTTGGAAGAATTAGACTATTTAATGAGATGCGAATTTGCGGCAAAAAAATGTGATATGGTGCGATTTTTAGTCATGAAAATGTGCAAATTTGAGGATGTGCAATTTTGGAGACATGGTAATGTGCATTTTATTATAAAAAAATAGCATAACCAGCGCTGGGCTCATTGAGCCGGACCTGGATCCAAAAATAGGGGGGACAAAAAGCGTAGGGGTCTACCGTATTTTGGAACCAGCACCGGGCTCCAACAGCCCGTGGTGTCATTCCGTATCATGTTCACCGCAGCTGTCCCCGGCGTCCCTGGGGGGTGGGCGCCAGGCTAATACACGTCATTTCCAAATATATTTTTTTACAGGTGAACTACAAGTCCCAGCAGCGTCCCCCACATGCTGGTACTTGGCGAACCACAAGTGCCAGCATACGGGGCATTAATAGTCCCCCTTGTACTTGTAATTTACCTGTAAAAAGAAGGGGGACCCCTTTACTGGGGTCCCCAATCCCACAGTTACCCCATCCAGGGCTGACCATGCGCACCGTGGCTGGTCAGCCTAGTAAAGGGGTCCCCCTAGGCTTCACAAATCCAGGACTGACCAGCCACGGTGCGCAAGGTACGGCTGGGGGACCTTACGTAAAAGTGTACCCTGGCTGTGGCATGACACAGGGGACCCTCAGTTTTTTTGTCCCCATATTTTTGGAACCAGGAACGGTCCAAGAGTCTGGGGCTGGTTTCAGAAATATGAGGGTCCCCCGTATTTATAGAACCAGGTCCGGCTCAATTAACCTGGGGCTAGATATGCTCAGGAGGGGGGACCCCATGCCATATTTTTAGATAATTTTAACTTTTACATATTTTTGAACACAGACTCATGCACAGATCTCAATGATCCCTGCAGGGTTCTGTAAAATTCACCAGTCAGAACCTGGTCTATTTTTTTGAGATTTCTGGTAATGTTTACAAAAATTGCACCCTATTAAATGTGCGAGTTGCATACTTCATAATGGGAAAACATCTGGATGTGAATTAAAGTGCGAGGGAAAAAAACATAGTTAAAAATGTGCGATTTTCGCAGAACAAAGTGCGATTTTTTTACCACTATTAGCATCCTAGTAAATGTGCGATATTCGGGAAAACTGACCAATTCGGCTGTTTTTTTGTGAAAAAATTGTAAAATTAAAAAAAAATTGGACTCTATTAAATCTTGCCCAAGATCTCGTAAAGCACATTATTTTTGTATGCCAATAGTATATTAAGTGTAAAATAATTTTAGTGCGGCTAATTTTCCCCATATTTTCCTCAATTAATGCTATCATCCAGTGGCGGAACTTGTGGGTTGTGTTTTCTCAGGTGCAAAAATATAATATAGGCCCCCTCCTCCACCCCAACCCAGGCAGTGGGCCCCTTAGTTGTCAGGGTCCCCGGTACAGTGCAGCTGCTGCACCAATGGTAGTTCCGTATGGTAAGTAATCATAGCCAGAAAGTGTCGCACAGATGCACAATAACAATTTCCATGCAACTTCCCTTTAATCCACAGTGCGTGAATGCGGAAGAAAGGAAGTCCAGATCTCAATGTCCGGACACTGTAATGTCAACGAATGTTTTGTTCTGGGCTGTATTACCGGAAGCTTCATGCATAGAGCAAAGCTCATTAGGTGAGATGTCACCAATCCAATCATGTCCATGGCAACCAAGCCATGTCCATCAGACATACCTCCTAGTCATATAGTTAAATGGTTTTCAGTTTGAGCAATCTTCACAAGGGTCCAAGTCATCTTCAGCAGTGTCCTCTATTTACTGGCTATTTCTCTATGTTAACTGTTCTGTGTATTGTGTCCCACAAGTGGACAATCTCTCACACATACTTCTCTAGGGACGACTCATCAGAGAAGTCATCCATTCGCCTGAATCCTCTACTTAATAGGCTAGCCCACGGGGATGCATTAGCTGTAGTAAATGAATGCTGCTAATACAATTCCTCCCCACTGTCTGTCGTATTAAAAAGACCTGAACATGCTTATTTTAAATAAAGACATTCATTATCAGACTGTTATAATGCATATAATGGGACTGATCCAGCTTCCGCCACAGTGTTGCTTAAAATGCAAAACTACGACTGCTTTCTCCCACATGCTGGAGGCGGCCCGGCCTGCAGAATTACCCACCGTGATGCAATTACAATTTACTTGCAATCACAACTGGGGTAAGGCCACGATTTTCCAGCTTGCAGCGGATGCGGGGACGTCAAGCAGCCACTGCAAACCTCCCCGAAAATTCTTCAGACACAACTTGGTCTGAACAACCGCAACTGTTCACAGCTTACACAACAGCATTGCTGTAGGGGGCAGGTCATCACTTCCATGGCACCTTGTTCTTCTTTCCGCTGAAGATCATACTTAATGACATTGGCTGTACGTTTTAGGACGTTCGGAGACAGAATAATCTTGGAGCCATATGGTAATGCAGAATGGATAATGTTTTTCTCAGCATTGTGGACACCATTATTCCTGACCAAATCCCCAACTCTGCTTGCTGAAATACAGCCCCAATCTTGCATGGAACCTCCGCCAGGCTTCACTGTTGCCTGCAGACACTCATTATTGTACCACTTTCCAGTCCTTGGGCAACTAACTGCCTTCGGTACGTGTGTAGTTTCACGGCGCCCCCGCGCGCACACTCTGTCTCTGAAACTTGGCAGCTTGCCAGAGGCTCTGTTTACCTGTGCGCGTGCCGCTCTAGCTGTAAGCTACGTATTGTCAGCCTACGTTATCAGCGTAGCGCCGGGCAGCAGCACAGGTCACTGTGGTACTTGTAGTTCCACAGTGAAATAGGCAGCCCTGCGCACCACTGACAATGGGGGCATGTAAAAGTGGACACCCCGGGCACACCGCTGACGTGCCGGGGCTTCTAAACTACACACCCCGGCACACCGCTATCAAAGGGGGAGTCCCCCATGCAGACGCTAAATTTAGACGCAAAAGCGTCTGAAAACCGGACTACCTGCAAGCCGCTAAGAAGGGGGAGTCAGGATTCAGACGATAAAGCATCTGAAACCCGACTACCTGCTAGCCTCTACGAAGGGGTCGTGTCCCCCATGCAGACGCTAAAACTTAGACGCTTTAGCGTCTGAAAACCGGACTACCTGCTAGCCGCTAACAAGCCGGGGTTTCTGGACTTAGGCGCTAAAGCCTCGGAATTTAGTTGGGTCTAGGGGTACATCTAAATTTAGACGCTAAAGCATCTAAATTTAGTTGGGTCTAGGGGTACACTATTGAAACCTGTCCACAGTGGCACTAGTCGACGCAACAGCTGCCACTATCCACGCCAACCCGAAGCGTGGCGAGCGGCGGCGGTACGCATCCTACGAACTTTTCATACCCCCATTATCCACGTCGGTCTGGAGTTGATTTAATAAAGTGTGGCGAGCGCAGAGAGCCACCGAGCCCAAAGCGTGGCGAGCGCAGCGAGCCCCGCGAGGGGTCGCGGACATCTGTGAAGCCCGCGAGGGGACGCGGATAGCTGTGAAGGTGTCCGCGTCCGCTCGCCACGCTTCGGGCTCGGTGGCTCGCTGCGCTCGCCACACTTTATAAAATCAACTCCACGTCAACGTGGATAGTGGGGGTATGAAAAAGTCGTTGGATGCGTACTGCCTCCCCTCGCGGGGCTCGCTGCGCTTGCCACGCTTCGGGTTGGCGTGGATAGTGGAATTTACAAGGTCGACAGCTGTTGCGTCGACTAGTGCCACTGTGGACAGGTTTCAATATTGTACCCCTAGACCCAAGGCTTTAGCGCCTAAGTCCAGAAACCCCGGCTAGCAGGTAGTCCGGTTTTCAGACGCTTTTACGTCTAAATTTAGCGTCTGCATGGGGGACTCCCCCTTTGATAGCGGTGTGCCGGGGTGTATAGTTTAGAAGCCCCGGCACATCAGCGGTGTGCCCGGGGTGTCCACTTTTACATGCCCCCGTTGTCAGTGGTGCGCAGGGCTGCCTATTTCACTGGGGAACTACAAGTACCACAGTGACCTGTGCTGCTGCTGCTGCTGCCCGGCGCTACGCTGATAACGTAGGCTGACAATACGTAGCTTACAGCTAGAGCGGCACGCGCACAGTCAGACAGAGCTAGAGCGGCACGCGCACAGGTAAACAGAGCCTCTGGCAGGCTGCCAAGTTTCAGAGACAGAGTGTGCGCGCGGCGGCGCCGTGAAACTACACAAGTACCCTGCCATCTGTTACAAAACAAATATTACAAATTTCGGTTCAATAATCCAGAGCACGTAGTGACATTATTCTGCACCCCGGTTCCTGTGTTTTCCTGCACAGTTGCCCTCACTTCCACATCTACATTTGTATTTACAACACAGCGATAAACTCTTACTGTCGGGTCATACTTGACTAAGAACTGTCCTTTGCTCTCCACATGCAATCTATGGGGGTGATTCAGGTCGGTTTGCAAAAGCAAGGTCCTTCTTTAACGGACAAAACCATGCTGCACTGCAGGCGGGGCTGATGCAAAATGTGCATATAGAATTAGATTTGGGTGGGGGGTGTTCAAACTGAAATCTAAATTGCAGTGTAAAAATAATGTAGCCAGTATTTACCCTGCACAGAAACAAAATAACTCACCCAAATCTAACTCTCTCTGCACATGTTACATCTGCCCCACCTGCATTGCATATGGTTTTGTCCATTAAAGGAATCTGCTTTTGCAAACCAACCTGAATCACCCCTTATATCCTATTCCTATTACATATTGTACATCAGAGGAACAGTTCCAGAATACACATAGACTTACTGATCTTCCCCTTACAGTATGTGACCTTTCACCGATCCAATCTGCTGTACGTTTAATGCAGCGCCAAGACTCCTCTACTGCTTCTCCATTCTGTATTTATTTGCAGTAATTGAATACATCTAAGATACAACTTCGTTATTGAAACTGCAATAACATACAATTGAAAATATTCCTCAAACAAAACTTCTCCCACCTAGATCTGAAATCATGCTCAAGGATAGGGCTGGTTAAACTTAAGATCCCATGGGGGTCTATTTACTAAATGTTGGTGGGAGATTAAGTGTAGAGGGATAGCGTATCAGCCAATCAGCTCCTAACTGTCATATTACAGACTGGGTTTGGAAAATGACAATACCTGCTTTGTACGTTCTTTCCGTGCACTTTATTTGTCTGATCACAATCAGGCCCCTCCTCTGATACAATTAGTTCCTTATAATTGTATAGAAATGCTGGTACTGTGATGTTACCATGCATCAGACGAGGTTTGTTTGCTTAGTCACAGCATCCAGTTATTGGTGTTCTTGCTAACAGTTTCATTGCGTTGTCTGTATTTCTATTGTCCCTATAACACTCACAGGCCATTAATTAATTATACCTCTAAACATTAAATGTATCTGCTATTTCCGCACAATGTATACCTGGTGATATAATGGTTGTCCTGCATGATGGCTGATTGGTCCATCAAGGTCCTTTTTCCCAGTCTGATTAAATAAATACATATATATTCTTTGTTTCCTTTTTTTCCCAGCAGGCATGTTTGAAGTCACATGTTTTTGCCTGAGCGTGTGAATCCCTGCAAGGCATCGCCTGCGGCCTGCATACCACGGGGAGGGAATTTCAAAGCATCCTCACCCCTTTTAATAATGCATTATCCCTGTCTGTGCTGGAACATTTGGTATTGAACAGCAAGTAAACAAAAGGCAGCACGGTGAAACCGCTGCTCCGGCTCTGCGAGGCTCAGAAGCTGGATTATTGGCAAATTACATTTTAACTCATGATTCTTCAAGTTCCAGCACTGGTCACAAATAAACAGCTCCCCTACAAAGGGTGTAGCAGCGGGTGCCCAGCGAACATGCAATGTCGCAGTTTTGCAGACAGTTGGCCCTATTCAGTACTAGGGTTACCACCCATCTGGTATAACTCCAGTAATTAAGACCGGAATCCGGAGGGGTGGCATTGCTATACAATGTCCGGGTATAGAACGCTACTGTTTGTTTTTAATTACCGGACTGTTTGGAGTAATCCCAGACGGGTGGTGGTAACCTTATTCAATATTGATCCCAAATGCGATCAATACCACAGTTTTCCCAATTATCAGAAGACTGCGCATGCTCAGGACAAGATTGGCGTATGTGCGCAATGAGTCCTGTGATCTTAGTGCAGTATAGTGAACGACTCTGCCTGTTAGGACTATTAGCGGAAATGGGGGCAGGTCACCCTCATTATCCGGGCCTGCCCAAAGACTGTGCCACCGCTTACATTTCCCTTGGCCTTGCATGCTGCCCTATGACGGCTAGAATACATAAGCTGAGACTTACTGTTCTTCTGTCACAGATGACGTTGCGATGATTATATCATACAGCGACTGCAGTTCTGGTATAACAAATGTAACAAGGATGTTTCTCACCTTATACGGCATTTGCATTTATAAAGTGCTACGAGCAGCTGTTTACATGCGATCCCTACTGAATGTGAGCTATTGGTCGGAATGCACCCACGATGTGGTATATACTGTCATTTCCCACAACTATACTAATCACATATGTACTAACATATGCCATCACACAAAGGACAGTTCTCCCGATAAGACCTGTGCTTAGTGATCATTGGACTTTGAGGTTGTGGCCCAGGGAGACTTGTGCACAGAGGGATGCGACGGCTGTGAGGGGTGCTGGGAAGAATTAGAGTCCAATGTGGTAGAAGCTCAGAGGAAAATGCTACAAGCCCCGGTTCTGCACTGAAGCACTGGATTCTGGGACTTTGTGCATGTAGCAAATGAGGCCAGAACCTGAAAACAGGGAAAAATGTCCTCTTTAGTCAATGCCGCCCAGTATGAGATGTATCCTGGATTCAAGTCAAGTCTAGGGCATGACATGATTCCTTGAGTTTCTGTTAATAATTTGAGCTTCTGTCTCACATTGCCAATGGCCCTGATTCTGAATCGCACACATACCACACACATACCACAGACATACCACACACATACCACACACAAACCACACGCAATGCAAATGTTCACGTGTTTTGCAACTGAACATTTGAAGATTCTAAACAATCCTATGGTGCATGCGTGATACAGAGTGTACACACGAGAGGACTATTGTGATTGGTACAGGGTATCAGAAGTGGACTAGGAAAGTGCAGGTGGCTAGAAGTGAACACAAAATAATCCCAACTCATGGACATTTTATGGGACTGTCATGGGTATTCCCAGATCATCAGCTGCAGCCATAGAAGGCCAGAATAAACAGACACAACATCTGCCATAGGTCTGATGTATGTGTCTATGGTGTGAGTAAAGATGCAACGATGGTGGCATATGAAGAGTCATGTATAACACTGTGCAGAGATGAGGAAATCAAGCATTCCAGTCCTTACACAAAGGCAAATACATATGGGAAAGGACTAATACTATCATTTGCATATTCTAGCAGGCGTGACTTTGATGCAAGAACATACACCTGAATTGGAATTAATATGTCCATTCTAATTCTCCCAGATTTCATAAGACACCAATTATTTCCATTGCAGATTTAGTAGCATTATTAGAGAGAAATTATTAGACTTCTAAAGCCCCATACACATTAGAAGATAAAGTGAAAGATATATTTTAGAAAGCTCTTTCTAAAGCCAGTTAGAACTACCCCTCTATTTTCTCTCAAATTAATTAATAATAAAGGCAGAAGCTCATTCGCTCATCTTGACCAAAAATTTACCATAACTAATAGACAACCAGTATACAGTATATCCTCAGACGGTGGAAGTGGAAGATTAGGTTTAGGACCCAGTCTTTCCTGTACTTCCACAAAGATACCAGTACATTATAATGCCCCATATTGTATGTACTGTCTCTTATCGTACATTGAACCCATGGTCAGTGAAGACACACACAAAGCAACGCAAAGTTGTGACATTGCAGAATGGCAACTGCATCGTAAGGAAATGAAAATATTCTTCCATAAGGAACCAGTAAAGAAGCCGTTAATATCACCACCTCTGTAACAATTACCCGCACCCATCATGGATAATGGGATTCACTCATTAGATTGCCCACCAAAGTTACTCACTTTTAAAGACTTTTAGCCCCTCTAATAAAATACAATTCAAGGTGATGCTTCTCCTTCCAGCAGTCATTAAAGAAAACTGATATATTGAATTGTCATTTATGGAGGACATCCATTGCCAGTACAAAGTTCTTCCCCTCCATTGGCATTGTGACAACTAAAAGGCAAATGGGTTGTTATACAATCATTGTCATATTGAAATAATATCCATACTGAATCTTTGTATTTAAATATTTAATTTAATCAGGCCATATTTATTATATCATTTTTCAAAATAATGTATCAAACTTTCTGACAAAAGGCAACATGTAATCATTATATAAGGACTGCCTTCATTTCTTACAATAATCTGGCCTAGAGTGGTGCACTTATGGTTCTCATGGACGTTCCTGGTATCTGTAAAATACATTTCTCATGAAATTCTAAATAATTATTATTTGGAATAAAATAATTTAGTATATAACAAATTTGCATTGTGTTTGGAAAATATTATCCCCATTTTTTTTTTACATGGAAGAACCAGACACTGAACAATCCTGATAATTTACAATATAATTATAAATTTTAGACACATGAAATGTTCCAAAATTATATTATCCTCCTACCTATTAAGTGATATAAAGCAATCAATTGGTATTACTAGGGGTAATGGTATGGTGAAATGTTATGGTTAGGGCTGAATATGATAATGACATGTGACTACGATAATGATGGAAGCAAAAAGTATACTTTATTAGTTAACCGTTCACCTGTCTCAGGAGACTGCTACTCTGGTGACAGTGCAGTTGCTTGCCCCCTGCTCAGTGCCTAAACCCAGTCTCTACCACTACGATTGTTACCATCATCCAAATTATACATAAGGCAACCTAGGCCAACTAATGGGCGCTTTTCATGGATTTACTTACTAATGCACTAACAGTGACTCGTCCTAAAATTTGCCATGGTCTGAATCCTGTTGCATTTATTTTCTCAACAGTGTACTAATCCCAGCTACTTCAAACCAATCTTATTTCTAGTGAACCTTTATGAATCTGTTTTTATTTATAGTAAAATTACTCTGCTTTTGACTACCGGCCATTACAGAATTATGTGGCCTTATATGAAGCCAGCCTGATGGAAGGCAGTCTGGTACGTGCATTGAAAAAAAACGAATAAAGGATTTGCAAAAGGTGTTCTTGTATTTATAAAAGATTTGATGAAAACATCTCATGTATTTTAAGTTCAGTGTTATCTTCACCAGTACAGAGGTTTCCTGAATCAATGCCGCATTTATTAAAAAATGCAACCTGCGCAGTTAATTAATAACAAGATAAATAACTTATTCATTAGTAATCATTTGGGTGAGAAAACCACTATTTGTCTTCTATAATACAAGATTGAGATATCTTGTAAAATCCAGACTCTATTCTTACTACTACCGGTATGGGTAAATATTTTGATGTTTTTAATTGATGTTCTACTTTTGAAAGTAGACTACATGAACTGCACCAGTGCATTTGCACTGGAACTTTATATACTGCTGAGTTTTACCCTGCGGCCATGTGGAATTCTTTTCAGAATAGTTAGTTCCGTCATTCAGCAAGAGTGAAAGATGAAATTTCCAGAGTTCAGATGATCTTGATGCAATTATTAAACTTTGCATCCAAACACTGTGAAGTAAAGAAATAGACTTAAGAAACTTTCAGGGAATTCAGTTTTATTAATGCAAGTCAATCTAATTCTATTTCATAATCACCAATTCCAGTGGGTTCTAAACAATGTCTTTATGCAGTGCCAGGTGGTTATATTCTGATAGGAAAATAACTATCTTTCCCTTACTATTGCTGACGTCTGTAGCCCTCTGTCTATGCAGCTTTTGCTCTGATCCTGTTTGCGGCAACTTCCGGTATCGGTCCCCATACTTTTAATATCTACTTCTCCTCTCCAACATGTTTTGTGCTTCAGCCTTTAGTTATGGATATTGGCTACTGGAGGGGGTTCTCTATTCATGTTAAAATTTATCAACATTTAATAATTATATAAAAATATACTGATGGGGCCGCTCTCATTGTTGCTGCCAGAACGCCATCCACAGGTTTCTGGTGGATCAGTGGTGTAAGTACACTGTGGCAGCCACCATGGTGGCTTGGGGGAGCTGGTGCTGCAGTGGTTTGTGGGGCGCGGCACAGCAAGTGTCCCCCGCCCTGCTCATTTAGGACTTTATCTGAATGAATGCCTGCCGCGGCCACTCACCCGGAGACAGACAGCAGTGTCTGTGTCTGCTCTTTGGCACTCCTGCACACAGGACAGTGCAGAAGTGGGTGGTGGGCCATGTACAGCCCCGTCTCCTTCACCTCTGTGTGTAGGTGCCGAGAAAGAAATAACCTCTAGCAATGACTGACATGTAGGTAAAAAAACAGGGTTTTATTAATGTGCGGGAGGGGGGGCGCCATGGAATTTTTGGCGGGGGCACTCCAGCGTATGGGGATGGGAAATGGACATGCAATCGTTTCACACGCTTGTGCGTCCATTGCCAAGAATGGGGCACGAGTGTCTCGACATCTGTGGTGGACTGCACATGATGGAAGTCGAGACGGGAACCGCACTGATGAGAGCTGATCCATCTGTAGTACAAAAAGAAAGAAGAGGGGAGAAAGTAGAGAAAGTTTGGGGAAAGGTGGGCGAGTGGGGGAATCACTATATGAATGTCTGAAGAAGGTTATGCTGTGTCCTATTACATATGCGTTTAAGCTCGGAGTAGAAGCTAATTTAAGTTAGCAATACACTATATTTATCTCTTTCAAAAAACTCTAACCAAGGAAACCATATTGTTGATGTTTTCTATTTTTTTTTTTTTTTTTAAGATTGCTGCTATATTGTGTAATAAATGCTAGCTTGCAATAAAGTTTTTCTTCATTTTTATTTTATCTATCACATGTGATAGGCGACAACAAAGAACCATTTAAAACATTTGTAGAGGAAGATACAAGGTAACTACCCTAAGATGTATTTTTTTATTTCATTGAAAAAGCCAGAAAAAGAAGCTATAAACACAACTAAAGGATGATAATACTAGGATCATAAAACCAACCAATAAAGGAGGAGGATTGATAGTAATGGAACAATATCAAACAGAAATATAAAAATAAAAAATCCTGGATAACGATGAAACCTAAATCAAATAAAGAGAATATCCAACTGAGAAATTCTAGACTAAACTAATCCAAATTTTTAAAGAGAAAAACCTAGACATTATCAATGATAAAGAACTTTAGCCCAAATTACAAACCTTTTACCAGCTCTCAAAGTTACATAGATATGAAAAAAACTCAGGGGGACCCATTGTATCAGTTAAATCAGTTAGCTTACATCAAATTTATTAAAATATATTAAAAAAAAAACGTGAAAAATACAGAAAAGATTGGCACAGATACATCAATGACCTATTTTTAATATGGGATGCACCAGAAATGGTATTAACACATTTTCTAAGCTACATGAATGATAATTACTATGGCCTAGAAATCACCTCAACAACAAGCAGGAAAACATTATATTTGGATCCAGAAATATACATCAAGAACGACAACATACAAACATGTAACCATGCAAAAACAGTACGTGGCAACAATGCACTCTCAAAAATAAGTAACCATAATAAACTATGGTTGAAAAATATCCCAAATGGAGAATTGTTCAAAGAAGGAAACCTTTTGCTTGGAGAGTGAAACCATGAAAAGAAAGTTGATCAAATACAAGAGAAATTAAGAAAAAAACTGATTACAAGTTAGCACTTATCACAATATAGCAGCAATCATAAAAAAAAAAAGAAATTTTTAAAGAAACATTACCATGTTTTAGAATAAAAAAAACTTAAAGATTTTCTACCCAGAAAACCTAAGACTATTTAAAAAAGGTGAGAAATCCCAAGCAATATCTAACAAAAAGTTCCATCGACATTTAAAAAAAAAAAAAAAGAAGGAAAACAGGATTTTATTATTGTCGGTATGGTTTGCACAACCACAAAAAAAAAAAAAAGACAACCAATCATGAAATTCAAATCCAACCAGACCGGAAAATAATATCCATTAGTTTACAAGACCACATCGTGGACAAGGAATCATATATCTCTTAAAATGTCCTAGCAGACTGCAGTATGTGAGACAGATAAAAAAAAAATATAAAAAACAGAATAAGGGAGCACATCAAAATGACTAACAAACCCACAATGTGTCCAAACATTTCCTTGAGTATCATAACAAAAACTCTTCAAGTCCAAGATTCATGGGAGTACAAAAAAAATTGGAGAGGAAGAGACCAAAACATCATCCTTAATACAGAATGAAACCAACTGGATATATTACCTTAAAACTTTACAACCATCAGAGTTAAATACAGATATAGATCTAAAAGGTTCTCTATAAACAAATATCTATTGCTTGTTTTATATTATTATTACATACACTTTTGTTACATATATTTTTACACTGACACTTTTATATATTTCATTCAATACCTAATGAATTAGGCACAAGGTTGCCGCCATTTTGAAGATCACATCCTGGCAACTGGTTCAGTTTAAAAAAAAAAAAAGCATGTTGATGAATTTTAAACATAGAGAACCCCAACCAGTAGCCAATAACCATGACTAAGTGCGGAAGTACAAAATGCATTGCAGAGGAAAAGCAGGAACAGGAAGTTTGCTGCACATGCTCAGAACAGCAGCCACACTGATTAACAGTGTTTGGTACTATATATTTTTTTTCTTTCTGTGAAAAATTAACATTAAAAACGAATGACACAGAGGCATATATGAGAGGAAAAGGAAAGGTTGGCTGTATTTAATTAATTTGAAAAAAGCTAACTAAAGAAGAAAATTATAGATCAAGAAAGAATGATCCACTAAGCAATATGGTTAGCTGCCAACGCACCACCAAACAAAGTATCCACCTCAAAAACCAAACCTGGACCAGTGATACTGTTGACCCCAGTGGGATTGAATCAGCCTTGTTAGGAGAGCACCTCAAGTTCAAAAGTCAGATAGCGACTGTTACCGTTAACCAAAATATCACCAAAACACCTCAACTAAGAGTTGAAGTGGAAGAAAGCAGAGGTCCACAAAACGGCCCAAACACCTGTACTCATTACATAAACATAGGCTTCCCAACTCTACCAAACCTGCCTACTCGAAAACAAGCTACAGTAACACCTTTATCTGTGCAAAATCAGGAGCATTCTCACCCCTACAGTACATTGGATTTAATACTCCAACATGCATATGAAATGTTTTCTATCTCCCTTCCAAGTGCAAAGCTACTTTCAATAATCATATCTTTAAGTTCAGTAATAAACCATATTTATTGTTTCTTTGTACTCATCAATACCTACCTTCATGACCATTTTGTTCTTTGGGAAATACCTCTTTAAAAAAATATGCAATAGACTAGTTCATAGGCTACTTTGGGCCACCGCCATCTGAAGATGGTGCGAGCAGCTAGGGCCAGGATGCAGAATACTTCCCATTCCAATCTCAATCTGACAGTTTAGCAGCCGCCATATTATTTGGGGGGGCTGCTACTGTGATATGATAAGTGAGGAACGATGTCAGATTTCTGCAGTGGTCCCTCCTTGTACTGGTGGTGGCACCTCCATGTAACCCTCTAGAACTCATTTCCACTGTTCATCTATAGCAACCACCTTTCCCACAGAGTGGAATCTCAGTTACCTCCAGGTCTTGTGTACATGGTAGTATAGGATGCATGCTGTCATTATGTTAGGTACAAGCTGCAGTTAGGGTTTGCTACTGATAGTGGGATGTTTACATACAGATAGGGTTAGGGCTGCCTTAAAATACTGTCAATGTGACAACTGTTAAAATATATAATGGGCCTAATTCACGTTCATTCGGAACAGGGCAAATTCGGCCCCGTTCCGATGTTTGGGGTCTGCGCATGTGCCAGCACACACTCGCTGGGCCATTTTTTTGCAGGAGAAGTGGCAGGGGCGGACGGCGGCAGGAATGAGGCTCGCCCCTTTTGCTGGGCGTTCCCACGTGTACACAGATAGGTCGATGCCTGCTGGGGTCGGTGGGTGACTGACGCCCCATCTTCATCCGGACACATGCAAATAAAAGTCAGTTTTCACCAACTTCTATTTGCAAAGGCAGGAAGAAATCATCCGATGATCGGCAGACATCGGATGATTTCTCCTGCTGTGGAGACATGCCAGGGGATGTGATTTTGTTACACATCCATTGGCATGTTGACAAGGGGAATCGCTGGTGGCAGGGAAGGGCGGGCAGCGTCTCAGGTGCTCAGGAAACTGCAATGTTCCCAGTTTACAGAGCCAACCTGAACCAGAGGGAAAAAGTTATTATACTATGGCCAGTATTCAATGAGAAAAATTTGCCGTGTTTTATGGCGAGTTTGTGCTGTTTTCGCGTTGGAAGGAGCATTTTGCTCTCCAAAAGTGAACCACCCTATTCAATGTGATATTTTCGCCGTCTTTTTAAGTGATTTTCGCCGTATCTCTCCGTGTAGCAATTCTCCATCTTTTCATGGAGAGCTGGAATGTGAACTTTTAAACTAAAAGGTTTTTTTTTTTTTTTTTTTTGGTGTCAAAAAAATCAGGATTTTTTTTCTGTGAAGGGGCATGTTATTTTTATTCATGTGCTAATAGCACATGAATATATATTTAATTTAAAAAAATATATTTATTAATTTTTTTTTTTTAATTTTTTTTTTTTTTTTTTTACACAGAGCAGCCAGCAGGGGGCTGGAGCTCTCGAGCCGCTCATTAGATATTCATATATTCACTGCATCATTACATATGCACGATCGGGTGCAGTGATCACTGGGTCCCCCGCTGGCTATAGGGGGGGCAGCTTGTGCTGCCTGGGTCCATGGGAGCCTACCTAATCTCCCTGGCTGCCACCGTCCCCCGGCTCCCTGCCAGCTCCCTGCCGCGGATGCTCGTCCGCTGCAGGGGTTAAGACTCGCCGCGAGTCTTAACCACATTGAATAGTGGAAGCAGGAGTGGCAGCGAGCTCTCCGGAACAGGGCGAGTGCATGGCGAGAGAAAAAATCTCTCGCCATGCACGGAGAATTTTTCCACATTGAATACTGCCCTATGACGTGGAACCATGTATAAAGCCATGTATGAAGGAATGTTGTCTCTGCTATGAATATATATATATATATATATATATATATATATATATATATATATATATATATTATTATTATTATTTTTTATAAAAAAAAATGTAAACACCAATAACGTGGACCTTTATAATCCATCATTTTACTCTTATTTTACCTTATTTTTGCAAGCAGATATATTCATATAATAATATTTTCCCCCAATAAAAGTAGTATTAATATTATTTTCCTCCTTCATCAATACATAACGATTGACTGTGCAGGAAGTGTAGCAGGATTCCTCACCGTCTGATTGGTCGTACAGCGGAAGCAGCATATTGTTACGCTCTCCCAACAGTTACAGACTCTTCTGTGATTGCTCATTTATTCTGGATGTATTTCAGCAGTTTTTAATACTGATGTTTGATCAATCCGACACTGTCCTGTTTCCGCGGGATTTCATCAGGTTATCCTGTAGTAAATCCAGCAAACATTCGTCAAAAGACTGTCAGTTTTAAACGGTAGCCTTTAGTAAATCTGCTCCTTAGTGACTGTGAAAGTGACTGGTGCTTCATGGCAGGGGATAATCACACAGGTTATTGGTGATCCATTATTTGGGGTTTATTTATTTAGACGGGAGTTCACTTGAAGATGGGATGTTGCTATAAGCAACCAATACAATTATATCTAATATCTTCTAGAAGGTGTTAAATAAATAAGTAGATTCTGATCACTTGCTATGGACAAGGGGGTGATTCTGGTTCACATAGAAGGCTGCGAAATTCGCAGCTTTGCGTGTGCTTTAAATGCTGCCTGTGACCTGCATGAACGCCGCCCCCCCCTTGCACACCGTGGTCCCTCGCACTAGTGCATAAACATCCATTAAAAGCTTGCGTGCAGGGAGGAAATTAATCAATTGTCGCCGACCATAAAAGGATTTCTAAGGTGCACTCAAATCTAAGACAGACACTCCCTTTACGGGAAGGGGGCGGGCAGCTGACATCCACCGACATAAGCTGCCCGCCCTTGGCACCCGTGTCATGGCGGAATTCCCTTCTCAACGCACAGCGATTTCAATGGAACTCCCATGAAACGTTGAGTGTTTCCAATGGGAGCAGCCTGTCTCTGCCGCCCCATGCCCCCCGCCAGTGCTGCTAGGAGTGAACTGGATGGTGAATAAGCAATTTGTCATGCCCGCTTGCACTTGCATAAATGCTTATGCGCAGTCGCTAAACACCGCTCCCCTGTGCGAACAATCTAATCAGAATGACCTCCAACATCCCATCTGCAATAGAACTCCCATCTTAGTAAATGAACCCCTTTGTGTTTTCGAACACGGCGATAAGAACATCAATCTCAAAATATTGCAGAATTGTAAAATGGTTCCGCAATAAACCGCAATATATATTGTTTCCTTTATGTCATCCATAACGCAAGCATGAAAAAAAAAAAACAGAAACATCAAATATTTTTCTCCTATCTTACAATGAATAAATACCTGTCTTACCTATAAGATATATACATTAAGATGTATACAGGCTCCAAACCTGCTTGTGCCCTTTCAGTGCCCGTGATTCAAGGAAGGGTTTATTTAAACAAATTGCGAGGAGGTCGGGAGGGAAGGCAATATTCTGGTCGGCTGCGTGAAGAGCTGTAATCACTTTCATGTCATTTAATAATAGCCTGTGGGACGCTTGCAATATATGTGAGTGCTCAGCGATAATAAATGGGGCCTGGAAAGTTCTTTGGCATAAAACGGAGCGTATTTAAAGACCATATGCACTGTTACGTGACATTCCTGCAGTACCAGTCCTAACCATTTCATTGCCAGCCGCTGGCATCTTTGCCCTTGGGGAAGACATCAGATACATGGTCCGTAAGAATTTATTGCGCACAGGAATTAAGTAGGACGATTGTAGCCCATAAATCTTCCGCTACCGGCGGAAGACCCCAATTCATGTGCTCGATATGTCAGCGATAAAGGCGAAGCGCGGTGCCCGATGAAATGTAAGGTGCTTTATATTTTTTATTTAAACACATATTTCATTTGCTCCTGACATAGTTAAACCTTTTTGTGTCTGGGTTATTTTTATTTATTTGTTTAGTTTTTTTTTTCATGTCTCTTTTTTCCTACACATCGTCGATGCCCTTCTACGCTTTGTATTTCCTCTACGCCTCGCCTGCAGATGAAGTCCATCTTCATCAGGTCCTCCTGCTGCTCGGCTCCATCCTCGGAAAGCCAATAGAGCATCCTTTGTGAGAGCCATAAATATGGAGGCCGATGACAGCTACTCACAGAGCCAGCCACAGAGAGGCTGACGGAGACGTCATAAAACAGAATGATGTCTGAGGATACGGCTCCCAAATTGTGCTGGCTCAGTGAAAGCTGCAGAAATTCATACGATTCCCTGAAGCTTCCAGAAAAGGAAACCCTTTCGCTGCCTCTGGGTCCTGTGATGTATTGTTCTGCTGCGACCAGCGCCATCTGGCACTACCACGGGGCTCCCATACCAAGCAGACTGTCTGCTGTTTACCCAGCCATGTGTAAAGTGAGGAAATCTGACAAACTTTAGGACTTTCTCACTACCGCTTCCATAGAAATGATAGAAACATTTGGACCACGCAGGCGGCCTCATTCTCGACTTCGATGTTACTCGTTTTGTTAGATCTTCAGCATATCTATCATGTAAACCTATTCACTGTTAAGGGATTATTTACTAAAATGGGAGTTCTATTCAAGTAAGGATGTTGCCCATAGTAACCAACCAGAGTCTAATTCTTGTTTATCTAGCACCTTCTACAATAATCTGATTGGTTACCCATAGCAACAATCCCATCTTCATTTTAGTAAATTAACCCCTTAGAGTGCCAAGCATATAAGTATCTATTTCCGTAACCACAGGATTAAAGACACCACGGACATAGGACTGCTTTTATCGCTGCAGAAGCCGTCTTCACATTCGTGTGGGCAGGGATGATACATCCCGCCGTAATATTCCACCCAGACTGCATTGTACAGTACATGTGATCCATAATCATTGGGCCCCTCGTTCCCTTCAGGTGAGCCAGACAGCTTCCAACTAACTCCCCAATCCTCACCTCCGCGGCTCATTATGTGTACAATTATTACTCCAGCCCTCCTGGTATAAGCACATCGCTTTGCAATCTTTCATAAATCAAAAATGTTAACATTGGGCGCTGTAAAATATCTTCTGCAAACATCGATGGCCATAAACAGTACAATCCTATATGACCGAGGGCACCCTTCTACTGCATTTAGTAGATCAGTTCCAAAATATAAAGGAACATTGCTTCCCCACAGACCAGATGCCTCTGTTAACCGGTTCTTCTTATAGATCCAAAATCCCTTTGTCTATCTTTCTATATAAATGCTCTATCTTTTCTGATATAATGTCTACAATCGCTGTTTTTAAAGGAAGCCTGATTATAATTACACTGATTGTTTACTTAGGTCTTTGTGACCGGACGCCTGCCCTTAGCTCTGGCTACGCCCTTTGGGTCCACAGATAGCGGTTCCTGGTCTCACGGGACCTGGCCAATAGGGGATTCCCTGTTACCGTCAGTAACCGTCTGTTACCGACTCCACCCACTACGCAGTGGGCGGGGTTATCGCTGCCACCACCAGACTCCTCCTACGTGGCGTCTGGAACCACGGATACCTCCTCAGGCCCAATCACTGGCACCTGAGTACTACCTGCGTCGACACACTGCTGGTGTCGACTGGTCCCCCACTGGTCAGGGACCAGACCTCTGCTTTGGTAGCTGGCAGAGCGGAGACTCGGAGACGCTGGATGCTATGCCCAGAACAGCCGGAGAACGGAATTATTGCAATTAATTCTGTTGGTCGCAGATGAAGCAGACTTCTTGGGCAAAAGATGGTTTATTTGCTCAAGTAGAAGCTCTGAAGAGAGCCCTCTCCTAGGTCCCTAGGAGGTACAGCATACAAGTGATGTTACAGCATTCAGATACAGGCAGAAGTACAACAACTTGGGCTCACAGGCCCTGCTTATAAAGACAGAAAACACACTGGCATTGTCAGATCCTCCCCCATACATTTACAATTTGCATCTCAATCTGACATGTTACTTCCAGTGCATAACGAACCAAGATTACATACTACAAAGGATGAGTCCAATTTCCTTAGAATATATAACTTCCAGGAACAGGGGAGATATTTATCTCCTGGACATGTTTACATAAAGAAACACAAATATCTGCATTACCAACACCTGGCACACAGGATGGCCTGGGTTCAGTGACCCATCACATATAGTACATAAATTTCCTTATCACCTTTTACACAGGGCTTCAGACACAGAGCCTACTCCCTGCTGTGTATTGGACACTCACAGACCTTCTGACAGTTTAGCATCTCATTTCCTCATCACCAAGATTTGCTAAATTCCTTCCCCCAGAAATGTACAAAGTGCATTGTAAGTCCAGAATGCATTCCTCAATATTCAATACAATATACCCAATATATGATGCAGTCCTAGCTCAGTGCCAAACATATATTTCATAAGTACATATAATCTGTGCCTGGTGCCCACAGCAGGCTACAACTTACATCAGCACTGCAGAAGGGGTCCTGTCCCAGCTCAGTGCTACTCATACAGTTTAAAACATGTCAAGTGCCCTTGTTCTGAATAACGGCAAAGCACGGAGAGTTAACCCCTTCAGTGCTGTAGCCGCCATTAACCCCGTGTGCCGGGCTCTCCGGCCACACTTCTCCCCCCCCTTCAAGCGGGAAACCAGAGGGCCATGTCCCAACGACTTGGCTCCTGGTCCCGCAGCCCATTTGGGGGTTACTGGGAGTGCCTGGGGGTGTTGGCCCCCAGCCTAGACAGTTCCTCCAGACTGCAGTGGGCCATATCCGGTTGGTGCTGAAAGTCCACACAGTCACCACAGTGTCCAAGTCCAAGGCCCCACAACAACAGTCTGTCTGTTTC